>NC_136067.1:219435069-220150069 GCF_964261635.1 Lissotriton helveticus | reverse complement strand
ATTGGGGGTGTGTGGCCCCCTCCAAAAGCCTTCTAGAGTCCCTCAGGCCCCAAAGGCTGTGCTCTTGCCCTCGCTCTTGCATGCTGGGAACTGCAGTGTTCCGGGGATATGGTCCCCAGGACACTGCTGCTATTGGACCCTGGTGAATGGAATACCTGGGATAATTCGGCTGGCTTGGGGAGGCAAAGCCCATGCCCCCTCCTTATGAAAACAACCCTGGGGGATGGGGTCCCAGGCCGTTTTGAAGATTGTGGAGGTGAGGCCCCACGGCCCTGCCCACAAAAAATTGGCCAATGGGGTTGGGTCTCTCTGGGTTTTTAGAAGCCTCAGGGAGGGAGGTAGCATGCCCCCTCCCTAAAAATAAAAAAATATGATCTGCACCAGGGTCTGGGGCTCCAGGTGTCCTTACGTGGCTCTGAGAGTAAGGCTGCATGCCCCGCTCCACCTTAAAAAACAAACAAACAAAACTGATCGGGCTCAGGGAATGGAGTTCCATTTAGAAGGCTTAAGGAAGAGGGCCGTACACTCGACTACAAAACAAAAAATGCAAATATGAAATGAGCTGAGTAGCCTCTATTTCACATTTACTGCTCCAGCTGGAGAGTGCCTCATTTTAATTAAATATTTTTTAAATGCTGATGGTGCCCCTAGAAGGGGCAGGGACACCACCAACCACTTTTTATGTTGGGGATGACTGCAGGGAGTGCAGCAGCCCCTTAGCAACTTAAAAAAAAAAACTATTGTAAGCTCTCCTGGGCTCATGGAATCAGTGACCCGATGGACTTTTTTTTTTCTAAGTACTCCGAGCTGGAGCTGTATGCTCACCAGCTGGAGTGCTCACTGGCTGCACTTTGTCCACAGAAAAACTTTGAGGGAAAAAAGACTCCTGTTTAATGATTTCTTTTTTCTAAGTAATGTTTTACTGGAAATATGTTGTGACACTCAGTATTATAAAACATTGCAATGTGTGACTTCTGAAAATATGCATTTATTATAGTTATTAGTGTTTTTTTAACAAAGCAAGTAGGTCTGCTTTATATATGTTGATGTGGTGACCCCTTGATAAAGCCAGTAGTCCTGTCGTCTTTTTGTACATTAGTATTTAGTCTTTTAACCCTTTGAAAAAGCCAGTAGGCCTGCCTTACTTCAAGATTCAAGATTCAAGATTCAAAATTACTTTATTCGGTTAAAAAAGCAAGATAACCATGAAAGTAGCATGACAAATACAGTTTACAAGAGGTGAAGTAAGCTTATTTTAAGAACACAAAAAGAAAAAATCAAAATATAATTCATATATACAATAAAAAACAATCAGTCCGTTTGAATTGATTTACGGCACTTAAAAACCAATTTTAAAAATTCTGCAATTGAAGCAACCATAAAAACAGTTTCCATTTTCTGGCATTCTGTAAACGCTAGGCGGCATCTATATACATTTAGATCCTTGAGGATAGGGATGATAAGATTCTTTCGAGGAAGAGTATAAAATTTACAAAAAAATAATATGTGTATATCTGATTGATGGGATACTTCATCGCATGGACAGAGACATAAATCCTTCGACCAACAATTCATCAAGGGGAACGATAGTGTCCTAAAAACAATATTCAGTCTAAAACGGGTCAAAAGGTAACGTTCATGGTTAGGCATATACAATGAGAGATATGGCTGCAATTTTTCTCCACATAGAATGTCCTGGTGGGCAGAAACAGTCTTTTTCCTCACCTCTTCCATATATCTCATTTCCTTGAGGTGCGCCATACATAGATTTTTCAAATCCCTTCTAGATATATATTCCATGGATTGAGGGTCCTCAAAGTATTGGGGACAATTTATTTTCCCAAGAAATTCCTTGACGAAGCCTATCCATTTAAAGTTGCTAATATTGTCCAAAACCATGATGTCCTTTAAGATGGCCCGATTGACAGCACATTCCTCTTTTGTCCAGACCCTATGCCAAAGAAGGACTGGCTGAATTTTAATAGTGTCTGTAATATAAGGTATACCCAATTCAACATGGCATATCATCGTTGCAGTACTTTGGGGTACGGACAGAACGTGACATAAGAACTTGTTTTCCATAGTTTGAATCACACTAACATTTGAATACCCCCATAATCCAGCACCATAAGTGGCTACAGATATACAGGTTGCGTTATACACAGTTAAAATCTCCTTTATGGGTTTTTTTCCTATTTTTTTCATAAAGCATTTTAGGGCCATAATAGTTTTAGAGAATAGCAGAGACCTCGCATGAATTGCTGTAGTCCAAGAGCCACCTTCATGGAACAGTATCCCTAGATACGGGAAGGTAGGGGTCCTTTCTAAGGGATTAGTATTTATAAAGATTGGCTTCAAATGCTTGCTTGTTCTGGACCCACAGAACATAGATAAAGTTTTAGAACAATTAATTTTCAAATCTAAACCAAGCATAAAGGTGTTAAAGGCTGTCACCAAAGTTTGTAAAGCCATTGGTGTGCGTGCCATCAGAACGGCATCATCGGCGTACATTAATGCCGGGACAGGCCTACCTCTCACCATAGGCATGTCTCGGCCCTCCTGCACGAGATGCTTCTCCATTCCATTTATGTATAACAAAAATAAAAAGGGGGCTAAAACGCACCCTTGGCGCACACCCCGGCCAATCCCAAATTGTCTGCTACATTCACCACTATTTCCGTATCTTACACTAGCAGTGGCCCCAGAATAAAGCTCTCTCAGAAAACATATAATGGCATTGTCTACCCCCAACTCGGCCATAATTGACCATAGTTTGGTGTGTGACACACAGTCAAAGGCTGATGTTAAATCAACAAAAGTGAGGTATAGACGTTGTTTTTTAACCTTTATATATTTTTGTTGCAAGGTGAAGAGATTCAAACCTTGCTCTATGGTCCCCAGACCCTTTTGGAACCCAAATTGGAAATCACTTAGCACCCCATTATCCTCAGCCCAGCTCTGTAGTTTTGCTAAAATCACTCTCCCCAAAATTTTTATAGAGGAGTCCAATAAGGAAATTGGCCTATAGCAAGTGCAACTAAGCCTGTCCCCTTTCTTAAAAATTGGGACTATTACCGATGTAAACCAGGTAGGAATTGGGCTATTTACCAAGGCGGCATTAAAAAGCTGAACCAGCAGTGGCCCCCATAGTTCAATGTTAGCTTTATAGAGGTCAGCTGGTATGCCGTCTGGCCCTGCTGCCTTGCCCCCCTTAGTCGCCTTCAAACTGGCTATAACTTCTGGAAGGGTTATAGTCAAGGTACTGGTAGTAACTAACCTTGACAACCCCGCATCCTGACCTATGTCAGGAGTTGGTTCCACAGCCTTATAGAGGGAAGAAAAATGATCCACCCACTCATCTTCTGTGATAGCGATTTCTAGGCGTGCTTTTTGTTCATATAAGAGGGGGGTATTAATAACCCTCCAGAAAGCTGTCGGATCATTTGATTTTGAGGCAGCGCATAGATTATCCCAGGCCTCCCTTTTTATCGAGGCCTTCCTATCCTTCAGGGCTAAGTTATAGTCCTTTCTAGCAATTCTAATTGAGATTACGTCCCGTGGTCTTTTATGAATTGCAAGTCTAAGCTTTGTTAAGGCTCGAGTGCAGTTCCTATCGAACCATTTCCTATTGGACTTTAAGAAGTTTTTCCTTACAACCCACAAAGCTTCCTTAATTGTAGTAGAGATGGTATTAAAATGGGTTATTATATCACCGTGCTCTGCGTATTCGTCTAAACAAACCAAGAAACTACTCATGCATTTCCTCAATATTTTGTACAGAAAGTCATCCGGGACCAATCTGCTCCATTTAAGGTTATAACCATTTTGAGCACCCAACCTCACATCCTGGACCATTTGGTCCGGACCTTCTCTAGTATCAGCTGCAACAAATAAATTCTCCATTTTTAATACCTGTGGCAGGTGATCACTCAGTGGTAAATTCATGACATTTGCTTTGATCAATCTACTCGCAGAGCTAAGTGTACATAAATTAAAATCAATAGTAGATGAGGCACCCCGCCCCACAAATGTTGGAGCAAATGGCGTTGTATAGTGTGCTAGCTCATTTGAAAACCCAAAATTGAAATTAAAAATCATCTCATTTAATGAGTCGCCTAGTAGGGTGTGTTCAAAATGCGTCAGGTTTACATCTTGTTCCAGCATTAGGCCACAGATACCCTTTTGGCCCTTTTTGCAGAGAGTACAATTAAAATCACCCCCCCATAATAACATAACTTCAGCCCTCTTGCTCTTATCGAGTTCGTGTTGCATTTCTGTAGTTAATGTGTCAAGTACATCCTTAATCATGCTATCAGGACAATTATTATAAAAATTAAGAAGGACCATCTTTGGACCCTTCCTCGTGTAGATTACTATTTTTTGGTAATAGCTGGATCCAGGGGAGAAGGAGATTTTATCGTATACTAGGAGATTAGATATATATACAATCAACCCCCCCTTAGGTCTCCCATGAATACTACCCACCGCCGGGGTGAAGTATGTTTTATAGCCATTAAGATGTATCGGGGTGATAGCCCAAGTTTCTTGGAGGGCTAATATTCCCACGTCGGTAATGGCCTCATCCCAGGTTGGATTATTGATCTTTTGTTTTAACCCAGCCACGTTCCAAAAAAGCACCTTACAGTAATCTTTTTCAGTAGGTGAAATATCTACACTGTCCCCTAGTCTAGTGACCAGGTCCCCATGTAATGACTGATCCCCCACCTGTATTTCTAAGGTTTCCTCAGACCCTAGACAGCTTATAGGACCCAAGCCCAAAGCGTTCTGTGGCAACAAGTCATCTTCCTTAGTCTCGGGGAGTCAATCCATTCCTTCTAGGCAATCATACCGGTTGTAACACGGGAAGAATGAGGGGAATTGCGGGATGCCTGTGTACCCTAAATCATAACCTTGAGGACAAGGGTAAGGGGGCCTCCCTTTATATTTCACCGTGTTCCAACCATCTTCATGCCTCCCAGACCACTGTATGTTGTGGTGGTTATTGTCAAAAGCCTGACCACTATTACCACCATGATATCGTTTGTCCCTGGTCCAGCTCCATTTATTGTCCGGTTGTTCACCCTCAGGGTAAAAATAGGATAATGACCTAGCCACAATAGACAAACCGTAATTTCTTGGGGGCCTCGATGTAATGAATTTGGCGGTGCGGGGATTCTCGAATGTTATCACCACGCAATCACCATGTATCCTTTTTTTGTTGTTATTATTATAGCCCACCCAAGGAGCCCTTTCAACCATGAGGATATTGCTTTTAAAGGCTGGTGGCAAGGGGTAGTTATCGTTTAGCCAATGTATTGTTTTATTTATAAGTCCCCCATTATTTTCATATGAATCATTATCAGGTTGTGGGACTCCAGTAAGGACCACCACGTATGGAAATGCTTCCGGTGGTAGATGTATATTTCTACGTGTCTCCCTTTTTCCAGCATTAGTTTTATCCTTGGGAGTTTGCCTGGGTGACGCTACTTTGTTAACTGTGGTTGGATTTTTGGGTATAGGTGTAGATTTTGGAAGTGAATTATTGGTGGGTTTTGGAGGTGGATTGATGGTGGGTTTTGATGGTAAATTGATCGTGGCATCACTTTTAGCAACAGTGGGTGGTCTATTCGTATTTGGCTTTTGTTGTGGAGCTTTATTGTTCACATTAAAGCTAGGGGCACTAATATCTTTATGGATGTTAGTCAATATTCTTTCCAGACTTCGTAGCCTTACCTCAATAGGTTCTAAAAGAGTTTTTAGCATAGCAAAGATATTATTATTAGCCATGCTTAGGCTACTACAGTCCTCTCCCCCTCCCACTTGGTTATCAACTACCCCACTTTGGTCCAAAATTCCGCCAAACTACTATCCAGTATAGTTTCATCTGGCAGGCTTATTGTTATACCCGTGCTTACCCGAGGTCCCCCTACGGTGTCATTAATATTACTGGCAGCATCTAAGTTAGTATTCTCATTCAGCAATGTTTGATCCAACTGAATTGGGTCATGGATTTTAATAGTCTGGGGTTTATTACCTTTTCGAGTGGTCGTCTTAGTGGGCTTTTGTTTAGGAATTGCCCCCTCCTTCCTCCCCCTTTCAATTAGGGTACTATCTAATGTATCATTTTCTATTGCCTCAGGGCCATTTTCCAGCAGCAAGGAAAGATTTGGGGTTGCCTCCAGACCTTCTTGTGAGGCTGATAAATCAGAACCCTGCTCCTTGTGTACCATTACTAGTGTTTTTGGAGCGGATACATTTTTGGGTGTACAAACTTGAGCAATATGGCCCAGAGAGGAACGTTTTGCCATGGCTAAGTCTTGGGACACCCTTCTGTCCATCAGTATGATCCCTTCATCGATAAGGGCGTTCGTACGTACTATAAAGTCATCTAGGGTACCGGTTAATTTCTTTGCCCCAGCGGCTGCCCTGCTTCTGGTCTCTGGGTGATTCATAGCGAGTCACACAAATGACCCACTATACAACAGGAAAGAATTATGAACAAAGACCAGTCCCAGTTTCAATACAACAGGTTCTCAGATATTCACACTAATATATGGCACCAACTTATTATTTTTTAGCCAACTTACAGTTTTGCAGTCTCGGTGTCCTTTGGCTATTTACAAACGGGCAGGGTATCTGGCCCAGGCCAGGTTCCTCGGGCCTCTGAGGGCCTAAGAGGGCCCGCCCTTTGCCCGGGCTTAGCCCCGGGCGTCCCGCTCGCGTCCCGCGACGCGGGTCTCCTCCTCCCTTTAACGGGCTGTCGGTGCGCCCTGCGCCCTGCTGGCGCGTTCCGCGTCACTCCGTCGCGCCGCCGCGATGCCTGCCGGGAGTTGTGGTTCTCCCGGAGCGGCGGCGCGGTTTGCTGTGCCCGGTGTGACTCTCGGCGGTGGGCGGCTTCCTTCGGTGAGGCTGCTGGCGTGGTGTGACTCTCGGCGGTGGCGGCAGGTAAGTGAAAGCAGTTCCCCCCGCTTTGCCGGTCTCCTCCTCCCTTTAACGGGCTGTCGGTGCGCCCTGCGCCCTGCTGGCGCGTTCCGCGTCACTCCGTCGCGCCGCCGCGATGCCTGCCGGGAGTTGTGGTTCTCCCGGAGCGGCGGCGCGGTTTGCTGTGCCCGGTGTGACTCTCGGCGGTGGGCGGCTTCCTTCGGTGAGGCTGCTGGCGTGGTGTGACTCTCGGCGGTGGCGGCAGGTAAGTGAAAGCAGTTCCCCCCGCTTTGCCGGTCTCCTCCTCCCTTTAACGGGCTGTCGGTGCGCCCTGCGCCCTGCTGGCGCGTTCCGCGTCACTCCGTCGCGCCGCCGCGATGCCTGCCGGGAGTTGTGGTTCTCCCGGAGCGGCGGCGCGGTTTGCTGTGCCCGGTGTGACTCTCGGCGGTGGGCGGCTTCCTTCGGTGAGGCTGCTGGCGTGGTGTGACTCTCGGCGGTGGCGGCAGGTAAGTGAAAGCAGTTCCCCCCGCTTTGCCGGTCTCCTCCTCCCTTTAACGGGCTGTCGGTGCGCCCTGCTGGCGCGTTCCGCGTCACTCCGTCGCGCCGCCGCGATGCCTGCCGGGAGTTGTGGTTCTCCCGGAGCGGCGGCGCGGTTTGCTGTGCCCGGTGTGACTCTCGGCGGTGGGCGGCTTCCTTCGGTGAGGCTGCTGGCGTGGTGTGACTCTCGGCGGTGGCGGCAGGTAAGTGAAAGCAGTTCCCCTGCCTTACTTAAAATGACACCCTTTATATTGTTGCATGACCAAGCCAGCCGTGCTCAAAGCCACGGTATGCACAGTGATGGACATCTTACTTTATGTAACATTTTTAAAAAAATAGTAATTTACTAAATATTGTGACGTTCTAGTTAGGTGAAAACGTCAGCTATAACATACCTTTTTAATCTAACAAAACCACTGAAATTCACCCCGACGGCAGACAGCTGGAAGATGTGTGCAGCCAGGTTTGGCAGCCTGGAGTTGGTTGGGCACAGAGCCTGGCTGGACACCATAACCTATGTTAAACCAGGCTGTATATGACCAAAAGCTATGTGTTGTGGCTATTGGCTGCCCCCAGATGGGTGTGCCTGTGTGGAGGCCACGTCTTGCGGTAGACCCTTGCTGCACACTACTGAAGCATGTGCACAGGTGGGGTTGGACATATATGGAGTGTTGTGCACATAGGCTAGCCAGAAGTTGAAGAGGATGCGTAACAGGAGGTAAAGAACCAGTAGAGTGTTGGGTTTCAAGGCTTGGCTAAAGGCCAGGCCCTCTGGCCAAACCCAGTTGTGCATGACCAAAGGCTGTGTGTTGTTGGGGGTGGCCACCTATGGAGAGTTGAGTGCAGTTTCTGACCAAAGGATCTGGATATGCACGAAATTTGGCAGTCCAAGGGCTCAGTTAGCTAAGGTCTGGCAAGTCAAGTATTTTAAATAGGCATTCACAAGACAAATGTTAAGAGTGTGTGAAAAAAGAAGTGATTTACCATTTTAGCCAGCTGGCTGGGACTGCAGGGGCCTTGAGACCCCCCCCCCCCCGGTCAACAACATGCACACTGGTGTGGCCAGACCACCCTGGGAGACTTAGCTGGGGAATGGGGTCCCCAAGGATGAAATCGGCCTGGGTAGGGGGACGCGCAGCCCACCTCTCTAATTGAATTCTACCCTGGCCCCAGGGGATGGGGTCCCCAGGGTCTAAATAGGCCCAGGGAATGGGGCAGTGCGGCTCACCTCCCCTTTTAAGTTTTGGTCGGGCCCCAGGGAATGGGATCCCCGGGTCCAGTCCTGGCCCTGATGCTCATGTGACAGAAATTGAACCTCAACAGGAAGCAAATACAATTATAATATAGCAGGTGCCCCAGCTGAAGCTCCACTTCTGTAAAGAACAAATTATCCTAACTCCTGGGCTTGGCGAAGGCAAAGCAAGTGTGATTTCTCAGCAATTCTGAAATGCTCCATAAAGGTGAATGCATCATTAATCTATTGGAGCGCAATCTGTGCTGACAGTGACGAGTGGGTCCTTTCATGTCCTTGCCTAGTGAGAGCAGAGTCCATGGTTCTCCCTTTAAATTGCTAAGAATATTCAAATGTACATATCACTTGGAAGCATTGCTGTATGGCCCTGCCCACCTTTAGTAGTATGCAAAGGTCTTCCTGCCTTTTGCCAGGTTGATGGACAGCTTAACAAGCGACCCCCTCAGCATGTTTCCTGACAAATTTGGTGAGGCGTTCTTGATGCCAAGGAATATGTGGACATCTGCAAAACAAAGAAGCACCTGCTTCATATAGTTAAGAAGAAAGACCCTTGTTTGGTAGAGATTTACCTGTTTGTACTCCCGTTGTCTTCTCTATAGAAATATTAATGTTATGACAAATTCCTGGATAAAGACACACAAGGAAAAATCACATTGCCAAAATGCACACCAGTTCATTGGTGATATTTCCTCGTGCTACATTATGCGGCTGTAGTGTAGAATACGTACTGGAAATTTACCCAAGGAGGCAGCACTTAGTAATTAACCAGTTGAAAGTACCCCACTTGGGTAGATATTTTGTACTAAACTGTGGACTCTTGTTGGATAAAGGGGCAGGTGTGGTTCCTTTGTAGCCCAGTCACTCACACAGCTACAGACACTTAGACACCCACTCAGGCACTCACACACCCACTCACAGACCTACTCAGACACTCTCACATACTCATAGACCCACTCAGGCACTCGTGCATCCCCTCACAGACACACTCACTCTCACACCCACTCAAACTCACTCAGGCACTCATGCACTCACTCACAGACCCACTCAGACATTTATACCCACTCACAGACCCATTCAGACACTCATGGACCCACATACAGAACCACTCATACTTTCTCACACCCACTTACAGGCCTACCCAGAGACTCAGGCACCCACTCACACATCCACTCACAGGCTCACACACCCACTCACAGGCTCACACACCCACTCACAGGCTCACACACCCACTCACAGGCTCACACACCCACTCACAGGCTCACACACCCACTCACAGACCCACACACCCACTCAGAGACCCACACACCCACTCAGAGACCCACACACCCACTCAGAGACCCACACACCCACTCACAGACCCACACACCCACTCACAGACCCACACACCCACTCACAGACCCACACACCCACTCACAGACCCACACACCCACTCACAGACCCACTCACAGACCCACACACCCACTCACAGACCCACACACCCACTCACAGACCCACACACCCACTCATATTCCCACTCAAGGACTCGCACACACACGCTCAAGTGCTCGCACACACATACACACACTCAAGTACTCGTGCACACACACACACTCAAGTACTCGCACACCCACTCACAGACCCACTCAGACACTCACTCACAGACTGAATCACACAGCCAGGTACACACCTACTCACAGACCATACACTCACTCACACACACCCATTCACCTACATATACAGCCATTCACACACCCACTCTCAATGGTTATTGGTTACAGTTAGGAAAGCAACATTTAAAAAAACAGCCTCACACCTATCACATACCTATACAGCCGCTCATACACCCACTCTCAAAGGTTACAGTTTACAGTTAAAAAAGTAAAATTAAAAAAAGTTGAAATTCATTGAAGAAACAAAGGTTACTGAGACATTATAGTTAGGAAATAGATTTTTTTTAAACCTTAGAAATTCGCTGAAAAAAAGAAAGGTTACAGGGACGTTCTAGTTGGGCTCAGATTTCACTCATGCAAAAGTAGTGAAATTCAGCAGTTCTAGTTACTTGAGCTAACTATAACTTATGCCCCCGCAATACACTGCTTATGACCTCACATATTACATCACTCATGACATGGTCAGTGATATCACTGATGACATCTCAAATGACATCACTAGTGATGTCATCCACAGAACCACTCACACCCCTATACAACCTCTTACTCACTCACAGACCCATACAAGTACTCCCAACCACTCACTCATCCATAGTCACTCACACAACCATTCACTGACAAAAACAGCTAATCACACAACCACTCACTAACCCATACAGCTACTCATACAACCAGCCACTCACCCCTACAGCCTCTCGCACAGCCACACACTCACCCATACATCTACTTACACATCCACTTATTCACCTATATAGCCAGTCACAAACCCACTCGCCCACCCATACAGCCTGTCAACACAGCCACTCACTCATCCATCCAAGCACCCACACAACCACTTGAATAGCCATTCACACATCCAAGCAAGCACTCCCACATCCGCTCACTTACTCATATAGCCATTCAAATAGAGAAACACTGTCCAATACAGCCACTCACACCCCAATTCACTTAACAAAACAACTACACACTCACCCACACAGCCACTTACAAACCCAGTCACTCACTCATATAGCCATTCAGACACCCACTCATTCACCCATAAAGCCACTCACACATCCACTCACACATCCACTCCCCCATACAGCCACTCACTCCCATACAGCCACTCACTCCCATACAGCCACTGACTCACCCACTCACTCACCAATACAGCCACTCACACAGCCACTAACTCTCCCACACAGCTACTCACACTCCCACGTAGGCACCTACTCAGACACCTATACAGCCACACAGACACCCACACAGCCACCCACTCACAGACGGATACACACAGTCACTCACATAATATATGTTAGAAGTAGTATCACTCAGTAGTAGTACAGCTAGTATACTAATTTAACTTTTGTAATAGCTTAGTATATATGTTTAACAATCATAAACTCTTAGAAAACTCTTACACTCAAACAATAAAGTATTCTTCTCTCTCTCACCGGATGTTGTCATCAGTTATGTCATCAGTGATGTCATTTGAGATGTCATTAGTGATGTCACTGACCATCTTGTGAGTGATGTAATATTTGAGGTCATAAGCAGTGCATTGTGAGGGCTTAAGTTATAGTTAGCTCGGGTAACTATAACTGCTGAATTCCACTGGCTTTGTATGAGTGAAATTTGAGCCTAACTATAACGTCCCTGTAACCTTCGTTGTTTTTTAAGTGAATTTCTAAGATTTTTTAAATTTTATTTCCTAACTATTGCGTCCCTGTAACCTTTCTTTTTTCTCAGTGAAAAAAAAAATATATATATATGAACAATATATACTTTGTCTTGTAACTAAGACTAAAAATTGGGCACCCGAAAATCTTTTGTATGTGGGAGACTTCAATAATTGCACTAGATGCCTTGATGGCTAGACACCCCCATGATAGATATCATCAGGGGGTATTTTCGCTGGAGACCAAGCAGATATTAACTGACATTCGCTTCATAGATCTATGGAGGGCTGAACATCCAGATGAAAAGGAATATACCTTTTTCTCTTGCATCCCTAGATCATACTCACAGATTATATGTGAGGCACCCAGGCTTTGGTTGACACTAAAACCTTCATCATACGTGACTCCATAGTAGTCTCAGACCAAGCAATGCTAATCTGTGAGGGGGCAGTCATCGAGAGAAATGTGTAACAACAAGCTGGAAATTTGATTAAACTTCACCTAAGGATTGACTAAGCAAATAGGCATTAAGAGAAACAATTCAGCGCTATTTTAAGGAAAATTATTTGGGCAATGTCTCCCCAAATATGCTTTGGGGTGCATTTAAAACTGTATAGTCCAAAGGGTATACCAGCAAGTGATTGAGAACTCTTGCAAAAGCTCGCTAGAACCAGAGTTTAAAGAGGCGTTTGAACAACATAGGCTGACAGGCTCCTTAAAAGCTCAATGGAGGATGATCTCGCTAAAGGGTCAGATTGACCTTTTGGCCACAGAGAAAGCAGAATAATCTTTATTAGATCTGCAACAAAGCTTTTATCAACATGCTAATAAAATGGGCAGCTTATTAGCGAGAAAACTGCAACACCGCAAGGTGGATGGAACGTTTCTGACCCTAACGATGGGCAAACTCTTAGTGGAAATGCTGACAAAATTAAAGCATTTGGGGACTATTATACAACTATCTACCGTGCGGACCATATATTGGTAGGTGAAATAAAAATCTTTCTCAGAGAGGTCTCTCTCACGGGACTGACAAAGGTTAATATAGCTAGTTTAAAGGAATTAATCACCAGGAAGATGTCTTAAAGGCAACATCAGCTATGCATCCAAACATAGGCCCCCAGGACTGGACGGTCTCTCCAATCGGTTTTACAAAGTTTGCCCGCAAACTAGTCCCCCACCTAGTAACATTATTCAGTTCCTTTCTACAAGCACAGGCAGTTATGTCCTCGATGGGGCAGCAACTAGTATTCCCCTCATTTATAAGCCTGGCAAACCGGCCAATAAATGTGAGACTTACAGTCCAATAGCTCTTTTAAATTCAGATGCCAAGACTTTTACAAAAGGGCTGGCCATAGATTAATGCCCCAGTTGCCCTATTTTATTGACCCTGATCAGTCATGTTTTCTTCCTTGGAGACAAGCCACTGATCATAATCTGTGTGTGCTCCACCTGATTGAAAATGCTAACCTTAAGAAAATCCTTTGGTTGCACAACGGTACAACGCAGGTAAATACATTGTATGCCTTTGGCAAGCATTTTTTTATCACCCATACCGCGAATATGCATTTACAACACATGCCAATACCACGCATTGTTTTTAGATTTAAAAATAATGTATTTATGGGGGGAACCCCCCAACTTACCCAAATTCGTGGTATTGGCATGCGTTGTAAATACATGTTAGCTGTAAAAATATGCGTGCTAAAAAATGCGTGGTAAAGGCACAACAAGGTAAAAACCTCGGTGTAAAGGCTGTGTCCCAGATCCTTTTAGTGATCCTTTCTTTAGATGCTGAAAAAGAGTCTGATAAGGTCCGTTGGGTATTTTTGTTTCAGGTGTTAGAGGAGATAGGGTTGTGGCCCAATTTGCGCATCTGAATACCAAACAGGACTTGTTGGAAGGCCGAGGCCAGGCTGTCCCCTTTTGCCCCTCTGATTTGTATCGGCAATTGAGCCCCTTGCTGCCATCGTTAGACAACACCCTGATGTAATAGGAATGCCCTGCGGCATCCTAGCTCCGAATATTTTTTGTGTGTTTCCCATACAAAACTGACCACCACAAGATTCATATGGATGCGTGGTGATGAAACACGCTCCATAGGCCATTCCATGGTTGACTAAAAGTGAGACTAGCATTCTGCTATTACGCCAAAGTTCTGAAACCGGCCATGGTAATGTGAGATTAATTTATGAGAAATCAGGAGCTGACCTCCTTTCCCTCCCCATAGAGTCCTTTGGTAGATAATACAGAATTTACCTTGGGTTTCTCTAGAAGGATTTTGAACGTGGATTGGATGGGGGTGTAGGAGGCTACGTGACCTGTTTCATGGGACTGACATTAAACCTTTTAATCAATGTAAACAAAATTTGAAGCTGAAAGAGATAGACCGCATAAACTATTTTTAGTTACAAAATTGGGCTTCCACCCAGATAACAAAACCGCAGCAGTTCGTATGTCCTAGAGTGTCAACTGCCTGTTTACAAGATACGATGCACCCGAAGGTCTTATTTCCAACATATAGCCTTTTTCAATAGATATGGGTGTAGCAATGGAATGGCCCTAAATGAAGCACTGGCGAAAGGCCTTAGGAACATAAATCTCTTCATCTCAATGGCAAAAGTTGTTGGTAAATATCCCATCACTAGTAAGGCCATGCAAAATAGAGAATTATTTTATAAGATTATGATGGGTAAGCGTGTTACGACTGTGAATTTAAAACATATGTGTACAATAAAACTGATAGGCTCTGCTGGTATGGTATATGGCCAGATAGGGGATATGTTGCATGTGTGGTGGACTTGCCCCAGGGTAACGATATTTTGGAGGGAATTCCTTAGCCTCATTAGAGGAGTGATTGGATACCCCTTGCAACCGACCCAACGATTATGGTTCTTAATTTGAGAACCCCTAAAATCAAATGCTTATCGAAACAGGGCTGGAGATTCATTTCGAATATGACTTTGGCAGTAAAGCAACTTATAGCGTTCAAGAAGGAGTCTCATTTTATTCCATCAATGAAAGAATGGGCTTGAAACCCTGGATGATGCTGGCATAGGAAAAAAATGACCAGAGGTATTCTAGAAATGGGACACAAATATGAAGAGATGTTGGCCCCCTTGGTGCTTTACCTCCAAGAAAAAGACTTTGTGTATGGCTGCCTGAAGTCTCTATGCCTTACTTATTGAATAAGTGGACACTGTGTTGCCAATTGTTTGACTTATTAAGCATTAGCAATGGTGTCACTTATTCAGTCTTTGATCATTTGTGTGGTACTGAGGCTATAATCTGAAAGAAACACATAGTGATAGATTCCTTACCTTAGAATTACCCTCAGGCGTCAGACTGGATCCGGAAAGTTTTTGTCAGCAGTACCCCTGTGCGTCGGAAGGTGGCGTTGTGCGGCTCCGCGTCCATCATAGACGTCGTGATCACCGGGATGACGTTGCAGCAGCTACTTAGACGCCGCCCTCACACGCTGACATCCATTCTTTCTTTTTCCGCGCCAGCAAGCGCAGATCTGGGAAGAGCAAATACCCCCAGTCACTTTTTGACTGACTTTTTTTTAGGCCTTTTGTCTCAATTCTTTCGAGTCGCTCGACTCCTGGTGTCGTAGGGATGCCCGGCTTTAAGAACTGTGGGGACTGTCACCGCATGATTTCGGTGACTGACCCACACTGCGTGTGTCTCTTCTGCCTGGGGCGCAACCATGACTCCAAGTCGTGCCCCGAATGCCGGGCCATCGCGCCGAAGGCTTGAGGGAGCGGTCCCGAAAGTTGCTGGAAGTCCGGCAGTCGGCTCCGCGCCGCTCAAGGTCCCGGTCCCGTGGGAGGTCGAGGGATCGGTCACGGAACCGTCCCCTCTGGATCCAAGTCTTCGCACTCGGGGTCACGTAAGTCATAGCATTCCAAGAAGAAGTCGAAGAAGCATCGTCGCTCTTCGACTTCCCCTCGCCTGTCGCGCGACGCGGCTGATGGTGTGGGTCGTGCCACCCCCGCGGATCCAGCGGAGCCTGCAAATTCGCTGTCGGCCTAACCGCCCTTTCCTAGGGTGCAAGAGTTTCTTGCTACCATGGCCCGACGTCTGGCCCCGCCAGTGTGCCCGCGGGTCCGACTGGGGGTCCTGTCCTTCCAGCGGCTTTGGCCCCGGCGCCGCAGGACCCCCTTGGATACAGGCTCGGATCCCGGGCGACACCGGTTGACCTCATAACACCTCCAATGATGTCGACCCCTCCTCCGGCTCCACCTCCAGCGTCGTCCGGAGCTTCTGCCGAAGTCTGCCACAGGTTCCGCCTGACCCGCACACGGCGCCGGATCAGCGTTGCTCGACGTCGATTCCAACGCCGATGGGACCTTTTTACCCCTATGTCCATCCTCCTTATTCTCTGGATCCAAGTCCAAGTCCAAGTTTCGCAGACTTCGGAAGAAGGGGAGGAATGGGAGGGGTCTGAGGACCCTCTCACACAACAGTGTGACTATGATCCGGACTGGTCAGAGGACTTAGGGGATGCTAGGGGTCTTGACACCTCACCTGACTTTGGCATGCTGTCTCCTCCTACCGTGGCTACGGAGGAGGGAGCCAGTTACGTAGTGGTGTTGCATAGGGTGGCCGAGGCCCTCCACCTCGAACTCTCTACCGCGGCCGTCAGGCCTAACCTCCTAACAGAAGTGCTTCAGCCGGTGGCAACCTCTTCGGAGCCCTTGCTGCCTTTTAATGTCTCACTTTCGGGCGTTATTTTGGGCACTAGCTCCAGGCCCAACAGAGGGGCTCCTGTGGACAAGAACGTGGCCCGATGCCATCGCCGGGCTCCAGGTGACCCCTTCATTCTCTCCCAACACCCCACTCCTAAGAGCTAATTTGTCCAAGCCTCTGCTTCCCAGAGCGCGTTGACTTCCGCATCTCCGGATAGGGAATTCAAGAAGCTGGAGCAGCTTGGCAAGCAGCTGTTTTCATCTGCCAGCTTAGGGCTGCGGTGAGTGAACACTGCATGCCTCTTGGGCCGTTATTCCCACTCTGCGTGGGACACAGTTGCGCAGGTGCTGCCCAACTGTCCGGAGGAGGCACAGACCGTACTCTCCCAAGCTATAGCAGCTGGGAGAGACGCACCTAAGTTCACCATTTGTTGTGGGCTTGATAGTGCCGACTCGCTGGGCAGGGCGATTTCCATGGCGGTGGCGCTTCGGCGCCACGCCTGGCTGAGGACAACTGGCTTCTCAGGGGATGTCCAGAACACTCTCGTGGACATGCCCTTTGATGGCATTCGCCTTTTTGACAATCTAAGCAGATAGTGCGTTGGAGTGCTTTAAGGACTCACAGGCTACGGCCAAGTCCTTGGGCCTGTCGGCCACTCGCCCTCCTCCGACTTCTGCTTTTTGCTCCTTTCGTGGCCACGGAAGTGGTGCCCCAACACGTTCGTTTCAGAGCCACAGGCCTGCGCAGCAACAACAACCTTAGTGCAGCTGCGGACATAGGAACCGCCGAGGCGGTTCTGGGGGCAAGCGGGCGGGTCAGTCCACCTCCAACCCCGCAGCAACCACTTCAAAGCCTTCCTAGTCTGAACTTTCTGGCCCATCAAACGCCAGTGGGCGGCAGAATTCACCATCATCTCCTCCACTGGCGCAACATCACCTCAAACAGGTAGGTTCTGCAAACTATCTTAAGGGGCTACTCCCTCCCCTTCGAGACAACCCCTCCAGCCATGTCACCTCGGTACCACGGCATGTCGGGTGACCATCTTGCGCTTCTTCAGCAGGAAGTCAAGACCCTCTTGGCCAAGGGGGCCATCGAGCGCCTCCCTGGGCCTGAAGTAGGTTGTGGTTGTTATTCCCACTACTTTCTGGTCCCCAAGAAGGACAAGGGCCTGCGTCCTATCTTAGACCTCTGGAACGTCAACCGCTTCCTCCAGAAGAAGTTGACGCTAGCTCAGGTCTTGTCTGCCCTCTACCCTGGAGACTGGATGGTAGAGTTGGACTTGCAGGACGCATATTTCCACATCCCCATCCTGCTGGCGTTACCTGCGGTTCACGGTAGGCCACGAGCCCTTTCAGTTTACCTTGCTCCCCTTTGGCTTACCAGCGCCCGTTGGGTGTTCACGAAAGTGATGGCAGTGGTCGCAGCTCATCTGCGCAGATCAGATGCTCCAGCCTTCCTCTATCTCGATGACTGGTTGTAGAATTCGGGTTCTCTTCAGGCAGTCGTTTCCCACCTCCAGGCTACTGTCGACCGCCTGCATTTGCTGGGGTTCTCCATCAATGTGCCGAAGTCGCACCTGATTCCCTCTCAGGAGCTCCTTGTCATCAGAACGGTTCTGAAATCGACGCAGTTTCGGGTTTATCCTTCTGAGCAGCGAGTCCGGGATATTCAGGCTATGATTCCGATCTTTCAGCCTCTATCCCGGGTTTCGGTCAGGATGACCCTCCGGCTACTGGGCCTGATGGCCTCCTGCATGTGTATCATGCCAGATGGCATATGCGGGCTCTGTAGTGGGACCTGAAGTTCCAGTGGACACAGCATCAGGGCAACCTGTCACGTCCAGATCTCGGAGGGCACTGCATGACAATTGCAGTAATGGCTCACGAATTGCGATTGGATCAATAGAGAGGTGCTTGGTGAATCAAGCCAATTTCTTCACTAGCGTTCGAGGAGGGTTCTGTTGGAATATTAAGCGCATCCATGCAGTCAAACAAAGCCCTCGAGTAAGCCGTAGAGGTCCCGGTGTCTGATGAAGATTCCCTTGCTCGGGCCCTCCGAAATAGGTGACAGTGCCTACTCAGATTCATTTTTACCGTCATAACACTTATGTGAAGGCAGGATATCTCGTGAGCAAATATCGATCCATCCCTGGGCTAGACGCCTCCGGAACCCTGTAGAGGCGTTTTATCCAGCTTCACAAGCGGACCATATGAGTTAATTTTGAGGTCCAAGAGCAGTGGCAATCAGGTTTATATATTACACGGAATATACGCGCTTTCCGAGTGCATAGAAGCACATGGTACAGCAAGACTACAATCAGGTCTTTGCCGCCTTAGACTGACTCGTGCTTCAAGACCACACACAAGCGCTTGTAAGGAATCATTTACAAGTTTCGTGAGAATTCAGTATCTACAATTTATCCTGGTCCCCCCGTCCTGTGCGATAGGAGGTTGCCCACCCACAACCATTTTGTCCTGAAGAAGACCCGCTTTGTAAGGACTATCATCCTACACTTACCTGGGGTCGAAACGTAGACCATACAACCATCACCAACTCCTACCCCTAGCTAGACCGAAGCAGCTGAAGGCGAGTTAGGTGGTCTACATCATTGGATTTTTGGACTCTATACGAGCGTTATACTGTGGTCCTTGTTTAAAGGAACCACATGAACATTGTTTTTGAAATTGTGATTAATACTTGTCACTGAATGATTCTGACCATTCCCCCAAAATCCCACTTTATCCTTGACACTTTCCCTCACTTCACCCCCCCTTCCCCGTTGTGTGTGTGGGCACATATGCAGAAAGTTTGTTGAAACATTGTGATGTATCTTAACCAATGAAAGGTAATATATGCAATTCTGAAATAAATTCTTTTGCATCTAGTAATTTTGCTTCTCGAAATAATTGTATCAAATTGTAATCACTTGTTCCTTGTCTGAGACCCCTTTCCTCTGTACTGCGATTGGATCAATGGCAGATCCCTCTCCCTTCCCCAACCAGAACACAGAGTTGTGACGGACGCGTCCCTTCTGGGATGGGGCGGCCACATGCGAAATGCGGAGATTAGAGGACTCTGGTCTCTGGCGGAGTCCAGGTCCCACATTAACCTTCTGGAACTTCGGGCGATCCAGCTTGCACTGAAGGCATTCCTTCCCTCTGTCCGGGGAAGAGTAGTACAGGTGTTTACGGACAACAGCACCCCCATGTGGTACTGCAACAAACAGGGCCGGGTGGGGTTGTGGACCCTCTGTCAGGCTCTGCGCCTCTGGACATTGCTGGACCATCAGGGAATTTCCCTGGTGGTTTAACACCTGGCAGGTTCTCTGAACGCCAGGGCAGACTAACTCAGCCGCCGGTGCATGATGGATCACAAATGGCGTCTGACCTCGCACATGGCGCATGGTCTCTTTCAGCTGTGGGGAGTGCCTTGGTTAGATCTATTTGCCACCGAAGAGAACGCGCACTGTCATCAGTTCTGTGTGTTGGAATTTTGAAGGCGGCACTCGCTAGGCAACGCTTTTCGTTGCGAGTGGAGTTGCTGTCTACTATATGCCTTTCCGCCTTCTCCACTTCTATCCAGAGTGCTAAAGACGATCAAGCACAACCGGGCCCAAGTCATTCTTGTGGCTCCAGATTGGGCTCGAAGAGTATGGTATCCCAAGCTACTCAGCATGGACATCGATCCCCAGATCCGACTGCCTCTTCGGGAGGATCTTCTGTCGCAGCACATGGGGAGGGTCCTCCACCCGAAGCTGTCCTGCCTCCACCTCCTTACGTGGAGATTGAATGGCGGCAGTTGACTTCTTTTGACCTGCCTTCCGAAGTTTGTAATGTAATCTTGGTGGCCAAGCGTCCCTCCACTAAGACGGTATATGCTGCAGATGGAATAAGTTTGGGGCGGTTCTTCTATTCTTACTTTCTTTGGCCTAGCAGGGCTCTGCTCTGGGAACGATCAAGGGCTATCTCTCGGCCATTTCAGCCTTTTTACAGCTTCCAGATCAGCCTTTCCTTTTTCAAGTCCCCTGTTGTAAATAGATTCTTAAAAGGCATTACTCAGCTTTTTCCTCCTGTTCCTTTCATAATGCTTCAGTGGGAGTTGAACCTGGTTCTGACATATCTGATGTGTGCTCCCATTGAGCCACTTCACAACTGTCCTCTTTGTCTTCTCACTTTAAAGACTGCTTTCCTGGTTGCCATCACCTCTGCAAGAAGAGTGAGTGAGCTCCAGGCTCTTTCTTCTAAACCTCCTTTTCTCTCTGTCCATCCGGACAAAGTTGTTCTAAGGACTCGTCCATCTTTTCTACCAAAGGTTGTCACTGCCTTTCACATCGGGCAGACAATTCACTTTGCCCACTTTCTTTCAGCCTCTGCATCCCTCGAAAGAGGAAGAGAGGCTCCACCGTCTGGGCACAAAACTTGTGCTCTCATTCTACCTGAACAGCACTCTAACAGTTCCGGATGGATGACCAGCTCTTTGTTGGCTACGTGGGCGCCAAGCACGGTTGGGCCGTGCACAAGCGAAGCATCTCTCCGTGGGTCGTTCTGTGCATAAAGGCTTGTTATTCTTTGGCCAAAAAGAAACCTCCAGTGGGGCTACACTCCCATTCTACCAGGGCGACAGCAGCCACTACTGCTTTGGGGCGGGGAGTTCCCGTGCATGACATCTGTCAGGCAGCTATGTGGGCCTCGCTGCACACGTTTACCAAGCATTACTGCCTGGACAGCCAAGTCTGGAGAGACGGCTTCTTTGGCCGTTCTGTTCTCCTCGACTTTCTGGTGTGATCTTGGTTCGCAGACCCACCACCAGGGTTGGTATAGCTGGGGTATCTATTCTAAGGTAAGGAATCTATCAAGTCTTGTTTCTTGCAAATGCACAAGTTACTTACCTTCAGTAACAATAAATCTGTAAGAAACATTATTAGTGATAGATTCCTTACTGCCTCACCCATCCTCCCCGTTCTGCGAACTGATTACTAGGGTTAAGGTCATCCCTTTCAGGGCCCTAGTTTCAAGGCACCAGTGGTCAGTATCGTGTATGGCTCTGCGTTCCTGGAGCGGAAAGTCATGTTCAGAACTGACATCAGCGCGCGAGGGCGGCATCTAAGTAGCTGCCGCGACGTCATCCCGGCGATTACGACGGACGCGGAGCCGCACAACGCCACCTTCCGACGTGCAGGGGTACTGCTGACGAAAACTTTCTGGATCCAGTCTGACGCCTGGGGGTAATTCTAAGGTAAGGAATCTATCACTACTAATGTTTCATACAGATATATCGTTACCAAAGGTAAGTAACTTGTGCTTTATGGGGATCCACCTGAAGAATGGAGAGGAGAGTGGTAGAAAGTGTGATCACCAATTTTAGTTCTTTAAGTCTTTTCTATATACTTTGGCGGAAGGCTCGCACTGTTTTTCCTATTTATGTATAACAGCATTTCAGCGGGGAAAAAACAATTTCCACACATGTATCTGAACTTACATCTTAGCACCTATCTATTGTACCACCAGTTGCTTGATGGCTCGCAGCATGGCTTTAGAAGCCATCATAGCCCTGAGTCAGCGCGAACAGCGGTTTTCGATAACATTCGGGTCCAAGTTGACGCAGGGCATACTACCCTGCTGGTTCTTCTTGACCTCACTGTAGCTTTTGATACCCTGTCTCCTTTGAGGCTGGTGAACCGCCTCAAGGAGATAGGAATTGGGAGCACGGCCCTTGAGCTTCTTGCCTCCTTCCTTAGTGAACGGGCACAGATAGTGAAAACGGGCCAACATTACTCGGCTTCTAACCCGTTGACATGTGGAGTGCCGCAGGGCCCCTCCTTAAGCCCAACACTTTTTAATATCTACGTTGCCCCATTGGCCAAGGTCGTGAGATCCTTTGGTTTTGAGGTACTGTCTTAGACGCTGACGACACTCAAATCATGGTGTCCATTACAAACAGCATTAGGGAATCTGCCGCAGATTTCAAAAATTGCATGAAGGCAGTCTGATCCTGGGTGGTGGAAAATTACCTCAAATTGAATGGGGAAAAGACTGAGATCTTGATTTTTGCAATCAACATGACATCTGGTCGAATGATTGGTGGCCGGATACCCTGGGCAGCTGCCCATCCCCTTGTACCTCATGGGAAGAATCTAGGGGTTATAGTGGACACCTCTCTGTCTTTTAACCTTCAGATAAGCAGGACAGTGTCCACCTGTTTTGGGTTAGTCAGGCTTCTTAGGAAAATCTTCCAGTTCCTCTCATTTGCATCACGAAAGCAGGCAGTGATTGCATTGATAATATCCGGCTTGATTATTGTAATGCCCTCTATCTGGGCATTAACAAAGGCTGGTGCGACAGCTTCAGTTAGTACCAAATGCTGCAGCGAGGTTGGTGATGGATCTGCCAAAGTACCACTCAGTTTTGGCCTGCCTCACTTCGCTGCACTGGCTACTGCTGGATCGAAGAATTCTCTTTAAGACTCTATGCCTGACCCTGATTGAAAGTGAGTGTGTGTGAAGTTACGGTCTTGAGGCGGAAGCCGGGACCAGTATCGATTTTTAAACACTGTTGGGAGATTTTATCTGTTTTCTTCTCCTCATTACTGTTGTTTTTAAAAAATAGCGTATTTGCACAGTTTCTCTTAAGGGGCTCGAACCGGAGCGAAAGCCTCCGTGGGTCCCGCCATCTTTGTTGAGGAGCTGGGCGAGCAGACTAGTGCTCTGCCCCTCCCGCCCCCACATGCGTAAAAACCCTGATGTCATCTGCACCTCCACTGATTGAAAGTGAGTGTGTGTGAAGTTACGGTCTTGAGGCGGAAGCCGGGACCAGTATCGATTTTTAAACACTGTTGGGAGATTTTATATGTTTTCTTCTCCTCATTACTGTTGTTTTTAAAAATAGCGTATTTGCACAGTTTCTCTTAGGGGGCTCAAACCGGAGCGAAAGCCTCCGTGGGTCCCGCCATCTTTGTTGAGGAGCTGGGCGAGCAGACTAGTGCTCTGCCCCTCCCGCCCCCACGTGCATAAAAACCCTGATGTCATCTGCACCTCCACTGATTGAAAGTGAGTGTGTGTGAAGTTACGGTCTTGAGGCGGAAGCCGGGACCAGTATCGATTTTGTAAACACTGTTGGGAGATTTTATCTGTTTTCTTCTCCTCATTACTGTTGTTTTTAAAAAATAGCGTATTTGCACAGTTTCTCTTAGGGGGCTCGAACCGGAGCGAAAGCCTCCGTGGGTCCCGTCATCTTTGTTGAGGAGCTGGGCGAGCAGACTAGTGCTCTGCCCCTCCCGCCCCCACGTGCATAAAATGGTACACCTATACAGGGAGCGCAGCGGACGGGCGCAGCGGGCGCGCCGTAGGCGCGCCAAAGGCGAGCCCGTCTGCGCCCGTCCGCGCCGGACCGGCGCCTAGGGCCGGGACCTCTGCTCCGGTCGATACCATCTCGACCCCGAGTTTTACCTACACCAGCGAAGCTCTTAGAGCCTTGAGGTGCGGATCATACTCAGCAGGCTGCTCTATTCTGGAAATTGGGGCCAGCACTGGGAAGGCCCTTAACATATGCCCTACCTGTTCACAGATCTTGCCAAGACTAAGCTGGGATCCAATTGCGCCCCCCAGGGATCCATTTGCACCCCCCAGGTACAACAATGAAAAGCCAGTCCAGAAAAGGCATTCTTCGGTTAAGTGTCTTTTACTCAATGCCAGATCCCTGGTCAAACACAGTACGGAAGTAGCGGACTTAATTCAGGACGCTGGGGTGATGATAGCTTTTATCACAGAGTCCTGGACCGATGCTGCTTCTGGCCCTGACATAGTGATTGCTACCCCGCCGAACTATGTTTTCTTCACCCAAAATAGAGAGAAAAAGAAAGGTGGTGGTCTAGCTATTATTTACCATCACTCACTCAGAGGATCCTTCCAACAGGGGCCCGTAGGTCCAGATGAGACTCTTCTGTTTTATTTCACCCTATCTGACCACCAAACTTTCAGAGGCTGCCTAGTCTATAGACCCCCTGGGACGAAAGCACCTTTTTTTCTCGCTCTGGGTAAAATACTAGAAACTGCTGCCACCGCCCAAACGTTCACTCTACTAGGCGATTTTAATTTTCACCTAGAAAGCGGCTCGGACCTGGACACATGCGATCTTATTGAGCTGCTACAGGGAGTAGATCTGATGCAATTGGTCAGCGGTCCCACCCATAAGGCAGGGCACACCCTGGACGGTATCTTTTCAAATCATCCGAGCCTCAATGTACTATCAGTCCAGCCCATATCCTGGTCAGATCACTCAGCAGTCCATTTTAACTTTGTCTTAGCCCCACCGGTGAGATCATCTAGGGCCAGACCCGCCCCACGACAGATAAGGAAATGGAATGACATAAAACAAGATGAGCTGGAATGCTTACTAAAGTCAACCTTGGAGCCACTCTCAGGAAATACGGAACAAGCAACCCAGGCCTACACGAGATGGCTTGAGAATGCATGTTTACAACTGGCTCCCCCTAAAACCTTTCTCCCCACACGGTCCACTCCTTCCGCTCCCTGGTTCTCTGAAGAGATCAGAGACCATAAAATTGTGTGTAAAAAAAAGGAAAAAATCTGGCGGACAACTTTTAGCGAGTCAGATAAAAAAATCCTGAACACTGAGCAAAGAGCGTACAAAGAGAAGATCCAGCAAGCGAAACGAGCCTTCTTTACGAAGAAGGTTAAAGAAGCCAGCAATGCCCCGAAGGAGCTTTTTCGAACAGTGTCCTCTCTGGCAGTCCCCAAGACCATAGAGGTACCCCCCCAGCCTTCCTCTTTGTGAGAAGCTGGCTACTTTTTTCCGTGAAAAAGTGGAAAAAATCTTTTCTCCTTTAGACAGTCATATAAAAACTCCGGTGGAACTTTCCACTAATAACACGGAATCAGATAATGGCCTAGAAAAACTTTCATTTTTCTCTCAAATCAGTGAGAAAGAGGTAATGAGCCGACTTCAGAAGATAAAATCAGGCTCCCCCCATGATCCCTGTCCTGCCACTATCGCCAAACTAGCGCCAGTTACTATTGCAGCTGGCCTCACCCCCCTCCTTAACCTCATGCTGGATAGTGGGGAATTCCCCGCAAAATGGAAACAAGCCTCCATCTTACCTCTCCTTAAAAAAAAAAACTTGGACATAGCCGGCTTAAACAACTATTGGCCTATTGCAAGACTGCCCCTTCCAGCCAAAATCATGGAAGGCTTTTTAAATACGCAGTTAAGCACCTTCTTGAGAACAGGACAACATCTGGACCCATCCCAACATGGTTTCCGTGCAGAACATAGCACGGAATCCGCCTTAATTAAATCGGTAGAAGACATTAGAAGAGTGGTGGACGGAGGAGGTAGAGCCGCCATGATCCTGCTGGACCTTTCCGCGGCCTTCGACACGGTCCATCACAAGTTGTTGGTGGACCGGTTGAGGGCCTGCGGAGTTCAAGATAAGGCGCTGAAGATCCTGCAGGCCTTCCTTTCCAACAGGACTCAGTCAGTGACACTGGGGGATTTTGAATCACGCCCCTTTACACTTCCTTGCGGAGTATCCCAGGGCTCCTCCTCGAGCCCGACCCTTTTTAATGTCTATGTTTCTACTCTAGCCCCGATAATTCGAAACTTTGGTTTCGACCTAACAGCTTATGCGGACGATACGCAGATAGTGGTGTCGCTGCTGCCGGGGGGATATAGATAGCACTGCGGATAGGTTCAAATGCTGCATGCGAGAAGTGGGGGTTTGGATGGCTCAAAACTGTCTTAAATTAAATTCCTCGAAGACAGAAGTGCTACTCTTTGGCTCCAAAGATAACTTCTGGTCCCCGAGATGGTGGCCTGAAGAAATGGGAACTTTGCCCGCCCCAGTGACTAAGGTGAAAAATCTCAGCATTCTGGTGGATGACACATTATCTTTTAAACCCCAGATCAATGCCCTGGTGTCTTCCACCCACTTTGTTCTTTAAACAATTAGGAAAGTGCTACCATTTTTGGAGCAAGAGCACAGAAAAACAGTGGTCACCGGTCTAATTCTTTCCCGGCTAGACTACTGTAATAGCCTTATGCTGAACGCTCAAGTTAGCGTATTAAACTCCAGACCTTACAGAATGCCGCCGTTCGCCTGATAACAGATACACCTAAGTTCGTATCGGTGGCTCAGGACCTGGCAAAACTTCACTGGTTGCCAGTGCGGAAACAAATTACCTTCAAGGCACTCTGTGTGATCTTTAAAGTAGTGCACTATCTGGGTCCCAGTTGCATGAAGGAACTATTCCTCTGGTACAAACCGGCAAGATCTCTCAGATCTGGTCAGCAGGCATTGGTTTTGGTCCCTAGAGTTAAGAAAGCTAGATAGGGAGGCAGGAGCTTCTCCCTAGGAGCCGCAGTAGCCTGGAACAAGCTTCCCCTCTATATTAGACAATTGCCCGATCTCTTATCCTTCAAAAAGTCACTGAAGACCTGGCTCTTCACCCATTAAAGCACCGATCCACACACACCAGCTCATTCTGCTAGTGCCAGGACACCTCCGGGTAATAGTGCGCTCTAGAAATGTAATAAATAAATAAATAATGTCTTCTGCGGCCTAGGCCCTGAGGCCTTTAGAGCAATGTTCCAGCGCTATACCCCTACCAAGCACCTCAGGTCTGCCCGCAAGAATTTGCTGGTAGTTCCCAGGTATAAAAAGGTTAGATGGAGAGGCAGGGCTTTTTCCATTGCCGCTGCTAGGTTGTGGACTGTCTCCCTGATGATCTTTCTGGTCTTGGGTCACATTCTCTATTCCGTAAAGCCTTGAAAACCTAGCTTCTTACACAGACCTCAGTATGAGCATCTTAATCGGTTGTGCATCAGTCATCTGTAGCGCCTTGACGCCCTTGGGCTAAGTTAGCGCTTTATAAATTTAATATTCATTCATTCAACAAGAAATCGAACACTATTCCAACCATGCACTTCCTCCCCAGTGTAGTGTGCTATCTGTCAGATAATGTGCTTCGGTGATCCTCAATAAGGTATCAGACACTATATTAATCATATAATACAATTCATATTTTGTAGTCTGGAATACTTGGACTTCTTTCCATGCCAGAACTTTTTTCCTGACTTTGACAGACCAGTCAGGGGAGGGTCATTCTCCTGTGAGCTGTTTATGTGGAAATGTGTGTTCCAAATAAAAACTCTAATCTTTATTATAGTTCTAATGACCACATAGGCTAGCAAAAAAATAAATAAAGACAACATGATGTAGCAGAGGCTATGCGCCAAACTCCCAGGAGAAGATAGAGCAGGAAGGATACCTCCCCCGCAGACGGTCTGTCCGTCCCGGTGCTAAATAAAGAGAACGCTTGTTTTTCTGACCTCCCACTCAGTAATGGCCGCGGGTTGGGGTCTGCGCTGTTAGCACGGCCTCCACTTTCAGTTGAGTCACTGTGTGTATTTTTAGCAAAACAAATCTATGAAAACGTCGTGGTGCAAATTGTTAGACCCTCGTTGAATAGAATTTATTTCACGGATGTTTCCCCGTCATATCCTGTTTGCTCTGTGGTTCTTTGCCAGCTTTTGTGTAACAAAGCCAAAACCCCAGGAAGTAATATTCCTGGAAAATAGTTACATTAAAAAAAAAAGTGGAAGATGTTTGTTTGCCTCTTAAGAGGTTATGGGAGATGGGCTGGCATTTTCAGCTATTTACTAGAACTAGTTTACCCATGTTTAAGCCGAAAAACTATATTTTAAACGATTGTGTGTGACATGTGGAGAATCAGTTAATTAATTGTTCAAAAGGAAAGTGCACGTTGATGGTCTGTTCAGCAGGCAAAACAAAAAGCATGTTAATTTGTCAAATTTCACTGCAAAACAAATGGATTTGGTTGTTTCGAAACGACTGAAAATCAGGGCAGGCCAACTTTCTTCCCCATGATGTAGTAAACATGGATTTCTTCTCAAGACGATGAGACATTCCTGTGGCAGAAACCTGAAAATCTATTAAAGCAAGTGTTGGTGATGCTAATCGTTTTGGCTTCGACATGCTGAAAACATTTCTTTTCAAGCTGAAGTAATAAAGAGTACAGGAAGAGAGGTAAAAGGTGCTTATATCCCACTTAGCTGTTTTTAGGGCTCGGGCCTACATCACACGAAGTGGGGCGGGGCTTCCGAGCTCTAATGTTATAAAAAAAAAAAGTTCAGAAAGGGCTGTGGGCTGCCGCATTCCAGAAAGCGCGCGGTTTTTGCGTGTGGTATTCTGCCATGTGAATGGTAATTGGTCCAGGCAAGGCTGTGTTTAAAGTAAGGCAGCACGCCATAGGGCTTTGGAATTTGTGCAATGTCCACTTCCTGCATAAAGTGTTCGGACACGCGCAGAAGAATACATAAATCCTCAATTACCAGCTGTCCGAGGTGCCGGTAATTGAAGGCAGATGGTGCTGGGAGCGTGTGCACTGATGTGTTTTTTTTCCCTTGAGCTCTGTGTGCGCGCCGGCAAACCCGCGCCTGCTCTTTGACTGAGGTAGGCTAAACAAGCATTGGCAAAGCAAATAGGACTCTCCTATACAAAATCTGTTGGTTTTGTCAGGGATATGTTTAGCCATGTTGTACAGCAGCCTGGCTGCTATGCAGCACACCTGAAAGTAAAAAAACAAACAAAGTGCTTTGATAAGCACTCGTGCCCACTCACCCGAACTCAAACTTTTAATGTCAAAATAGAAGATCACTTTAATTTACTGCCCTCATAACAGACCCTTTGCAGTAGCTCTCGTTGTCCTCTTACCAGATCCCTTGCATCTTCCCAGCTATTGCCAGATTCCTCACTCGCTCCCTGTCTCGTCACCATGACTCACTCTCTCCACCCTTTCATAAAAAAAACACTCCACCTCGCTTTCCTCTCACTGGGAGCCTCACATTTACTCTCACAGTCCGGTTACCAGATTCCTACTGCCGTTGTACCAGATCACTCATTGTACTATCATTCAGTGTCCTATCATTAGAGACTTGCTTCACCCTAATGTTCATACCAGTTTTTCAAACTCATTCCCAGATCACTCACTCACTGCCCAAGCAGACACTGGTACATCCTCCTGTGACCAATGTCAACAGTTCCCTTTCACACAAAGCCTTCGCAGATCCCACGCATTCACTTCCCCCTCACACCTTTTCCCACACCTCCTGCTTCTCATACAAGCCTAGCCACTGATTTCTTGCACTAACAGCCTTCTCCTTTTCACGCACACTTCACTCCTGCTTCATTTCCCTTTTATTTTTCTGGCCCAATGCATTTCGTTCACTCATTTAACAGAATTATATTGTTTTTCCCTACAAAGGGAAGGCCTCCTTTACTTTGTAAAGAAGATATGGTTTATCTTGTAAGCAGGTATCTAAAAAAAAAATGGGTGCTGCTCTCAGAAATACATTACTTTCAAAATCGCATGTACAAATTGCATGACCTTTATATACAGAGCTCAGTGTGAACGATGTGGCTTGTACACACCCAACCATACACACCCAACCATACACACCCAACCATACACACCCAACCGCACACACCCAACCGCACACACCCACACACCCGCACACAACCGCACACACCCACACAACCGCACACACACACATACACAACCGCACACACACACACACAACCGCACACACACACAACCGCACACACACAACCGCACACACGCACGCACACACACAACCGCACACACAACCGCATGCCCACGCACACAACCCCACGCACACCACCACCACACACCCGCAGAGTAGTGAGTGCAGAGTAGTGAGGGCAGAGTAGTGAGGGCAGAGTAGTGAGGGCAGAGTAGTGAGGGCAGAGTAGTGAGGGCAGAGTAGTGAGGGCAGAGTAGGGAGTGCAGAGTAGGGAGTGCAGAGTGCAGAGTAGAGAGGGCAGAGTAGTGAGTGCAGAGTAGGGAGGGCAGAGTGCAGAGTAGTGAGGGTAGAGTAGTGAGGGTAGAGTAGTGAGGGCAGAGTAGTGAGGGCAGAGTGCAGAGTAGGGAGGGCAGAGTGCAGAGTAGGGAGGGCAGAGTGCAGAGTAGTGAGGGCAGAGTGCAGAGTAGTGAGGGCAGAGTAGTGAGGGCAGAGTAGTGAGGGCAGAGTAGGGAGGGCAGAGTAGGGAGGGCAGAGTAGGGAGTGCAGAGTAGGGAGTGCAGAGTAGGGAGTGCAGAGTAGGGAGTGCAGAGTAGTGGGGGCAGAGTAGTGGGGGCAGAGTAGTGGGGGCAGAGTAGTGGGGGCAGAGTAGGGAGGGCAGAGTAGTGAGGGCAGAGGGCAGAGTAGTGAGGGCAGAGGGCAGATTAGTGAGGGCAGAGTAGTGAGGGCAGAGTAGTGAGGGCAGAGTAGGGAGGGCAGAGTAGGGAGGGCAGAGTAGGGAGGGCAGAGTAGGGAGGGCAGAGTAGGGAGGGCAGAGTAGGGAGGGCAGAGTAGGGAGTGCAGAGTAGGGAGTGCAGAGTAGGGAGTGCAGAGTAGGGGGGGCAGAGTAGTGAGGGCAGAGTAGTGGGGGCAGAGTAGTGGGGGCAGAGTAGTGGGGGCAGAGTAGTGAGGGCAGAGTAGGGAGGGCAGAGTAGTGAGGGCAGAGGGCAGAGTAGTGAGGGCAGAGGGCAGAGTAGTGAGGGCAGAGTAGTGAGGGCAGAGTAGTGAGGGCAGAGTAGTGAGGGCAGAGTAGTGAGGGCAGAGTAGGGAGTGCAGAGTAGGGAGTGCAGAGTAGTGGGGGCAGAGTAGTGGGGGCAGAGTAGTGGGGGCAGAGTAGTGGGGGCAGAGTAGTGGGGGCAGAGTAGTGGGGGCAGAGTAGTGAGGGCAGAGTAGTGAGGGCAGAGTAGTGAGGGCAGAGTAGTGAGGGCAGAGTAGGGAGGGCAGAGTAGGGAGGGCAGAGTAGGGAGGGCAGAGTAGGGAGGGCAGAGTAGGGAGGGGAGAAGTGAGTAGTGAGTAGAGTAGTGAGTAGAGTAGTGAGTAGTGAGTAGAGTAGTGAGTAGAGTAGTGAGTAGAGTAGTGAGTAGTGAGTAGAGTAGTGAGTAGAGTAGTGAGTAGTGAGTAGAGTAGTGAGTAGAGTAGTGAGTAGTGAGTAGAGTAGTGAGTAGAGTAGTGAGTAGAGTAGTGAGTAGAGTAGTGAGTAGAGTAGAGTAGTGAGTAGTGAGTAGAGTAGAGTAGTGAGTAGAGTAGTGAGTGCAGAGTAGTGAGTAGAGTAGTGAGTAGTGAGTGCAGAGTAGTGAGTAGAGTAGTGAGTAGTGAGTGCAGAGTAGTGAGTAGTGAGTAGAGTAGTGAGTAGTGAGTAGAGTAGTGAGTAGAGTAGTGAGTAGAGTAGTGAGTATAGTAGTGAGTATAGTAGTGAGTAGTGAGTAGAGTAGTGAGTAGAGTAGAGTAGTGAGTGCAGAGTAGTGAGTAGAGTAGTGAGTAGAGTAGTGAGTAGAGTAGTGAGTATAGTGAGTAGAGTAGTGAGTAGAGTAGTGAGTAGAGTAGTGAGTAGAGTAGTGAGTAGAGTAGTGAGTAGAGTAGTGTGCAGAGTAGTGTGCAGAGTACTGAGTAGTGAGTGTAGAGTAGTGAGTAGTGAGTGCAGAGTAGTGAGTAGTGAGTAGAGTAGTGAGTAGTGAGTAGAGTAGTGAGTAGAGTAGTGAGTAGAGTAGTGAGTATAGTAGTGAGTATAGTAGTGAGTAGTGAGTAGAGTAGTGAGTAGAGTAGTGAGTTGTGAGTGCAGAGTAGTGAGTAGAGTAGTGAGTAGAGTAGTGAGTAGTGAGTAGAGTAGTGAGTAGTGAGTGCAGAGTAGTGAGTAGAGTAGTGAGTAGTGAGTAGAGTAGTGAGTAGTGAGTAGAGTAGTGAGTAGAGTAGTGAGTAGTGAGTTGTGAGTGCAGAGTAGTGAGTAGAGTAGTGAGTAGAGTAGTGAGTAGTGAGTAGAGTAGTGAGTAGAGTAGTGAGTAGTGAGTGCAGAGTAGTGAGTAGTGAGTAGAGTAGTGAGTAGAGTAGTGAGTAGAGTAGTGAGTAGAGTAGTGAGTAGAGTAGTGAGTATGGAGTGCAGAGTAGTGAGTAGTGAGTAGAGTAGTGAGTAGAGTAGAGTAGTGAGTGCAGAGTAGTGAGTAGAGTAGTGAGTAGAGTAGTGAGTAGAGTAGTGAGTATAGTGAGTAGAGTAGTGAGTAGAGTAGTGAGTAGTGAGTATAGTGAGTAGAGTAATGAGTAGAGTAATGAGTAGAGTAGTGTGCAGAGTAGTGAGTAGTGAGTAGTGAGTAGTGAGTAGAGTAGTGAGTGCAGAGTAGTGAGTAGTGAGTAGAGTAGTGAGAGAAGTAGTGAGTAGAGTAGTGAGGTGAGTAGTGAGTAGTGAGTGCAGAGTAGTGAGTAGAGTAGTCATTAGTGAGTAGAGTAGTGAGTAGTGAGTAGAGTAGTGAGTAGAGTAGTGAGTAGAGTAGTGAGTGCAGAGTAGTGAGTAGTGAGTGCAGAGTAGTGAGTAGAGTAGTGAGTGCAGAGTAGTGAGTAGAGAAGTGAGTAGTGAGTAGAGTAGTGAGTAGAGTAGTGAGTAGAGTAGTGAGTAGAGTAGTGAGTAGTGAGGTGAGTAGTGAGTAGAGTAGTGAGTAGTGAGTAGAGTAGTGAGTAGAGTAGTGAGTAGTGAGTAGAGTAGTGAGTAGAGTAGTGAGTAGAGTAGTGAGTAGAGTAGTGAGTATGGAGTGCAGAGTAGTGAGTAGAGTAGTGAGTAGAGTAGAGTAGTGAGTGCAGAGTAGTGAGTAGAGTAGTGAGTAGAGTAGTGAGTAGAGTAGTGAGTAGTGAGTAGAGTAGTGAGTAGTGAGTAGAGTAGTGAGTAGAGTAGTGAGTAGAGTAGTGAGTAGAGTAGTGAGTAGAGTAGTGAGTATGGAGTGCAGAGTAGTGAGTAGTGAGTAGAGTAGTGAGTAGAGTAGTGAGTGCAGAGTAGTGAGTAGAGTAGTGAGTAGAGTAGTGAGTATAGTGAGTAGAGTAGTGAGTAGAGTAGTGAGTAGTGAGTATAGTGAGTTGAGTAGTGAGTAGAGTAATGAGTAGAGTAATGAGTAGAGTAGTGTGCAGAGTAGTGAGTAGTGAGTGCAGAGTAGTGAGTAGTGAGTAGAGTAGTGAGTGGTGAGTAGTGAGTAGAGTAGTGAGAGAAGTAGTGAGTAGAGTAGTGAGGTGAGTAGTGAGTAGTGAGTGCAGAGTAGTGAGTAGAGTAGTCATTAGTGAGTAGAGTAGTGAGTAGAGTAGTGAGTAGAGTAGTGAGTAGAGTAGTGAGTAGAGTAGTGAGTGCAGAGTAGTGAGTAGTGAGTGCAGAGTAGTGAGTAGAGTAGTGAGTGCAGAGTAGTGAGTAGAGAAGTGAGTAGTGAGTAGAGTAGTGAGTAGAGTAGTGAGTAGAGTAGTGAGTAGAAAGTAGAAAGTAGTGAGTAGAGTAGTGAGTAGTGAGTAGAGTAGTGAGTGGAGAGTAGTGAGTAGTGAGCAGAGTAGTGAGCAGAGTAGTGAGTAGTGAGCAAAGTAGTGAGTGCAGAGTAGTGAGTAGTGAGTAGAGTAGTGAGTAGAGTAGTGAGTAGAGTAGTGAGTAGAGTAGTGAGTAGAGTAGTGAGTAGAGTAGTGAGTAGTGAGGGCAGAGGGCAGAGTAGTGAGGGCAGAGGGCAGAGTAGTGAGGGCAGAGTAGTGAGGGCAGAGTAGTGAGGGCAGAGTAGTGAGGGCAGAGTAGGGAGGGCAGAGTAGGGAGGGCAGAGTAGGGAGGGCAGAGTAGGGAGTGCAGAGTAGGGAGTGCAGAGTAGGGAGTGCAGAGTAGGGAGTGCAGAGTAGGGAGTGCAGAGTAGGGAGTGCAGAGTAGTGGGGGCAGAGTAGTGGGGGCAGAGTAGTGGGGGCAGAGTAGTGGGGGCAGAGTAGGGAGGGCAGAGTAGTGAGGGCAGAGGGCAGAGTAGTGAGGGCAGATTAGTGAGGGCAGAGTAGTGAGGGCAGAGTAGTGAGGGCAGAGTAGGGAGGGCAGAGTAGGGAGGGCAGAGTAGGGAGGGCAGAGTAGGGAGGGCAGAGTAGGGAGGGCAGAGTAGGGAGGGCAGAGTAGGGAGTGCAGAGTAGGGAGTGCAGAGTAGGGAGTGCAGAGTAGTGGGGGCAGAGTAGTGAGGGCAGAGTAGTGAGGGCAGAGTAGTGGGGGCAGAGTAGTGGGGGCAGAGTAGTGAGGGCAGAGTAGGGAGGGCAGAGTAGTGAGGGCAGAGGGCAGAGTAGTGAGGGCAGAGGGCAGAGTAGTGAGGGCAGAGTAGTGAGGGCAGAGTAGTGAGGGCAGAGTAGTGAGGGCAGAGTAGTGAGGGCAGAGTAGTGAGGGCAGAGTAGTGAGGGCAGAGTAGGGAGTGCAGAGTAGGGAGTGCAGAGTAGTGGGGGCAGAGTAGTGGGGGCAGAGTAGTGGGGGCAGAGTAGTGGGGGCAGAGTAGTGGGGGCAGAGTAGTGGGGGCAGAGTAGTGAGGGCAGAGTAGTGAGGGCAGAGTAGTGAGGGCAGAGTAGGGAGGGCAGAGTAGGGAGGGCAGAGTAGGGAGGGCAGAGTAGGGAGGGGAGAAGTGAGTAGTGAGTAGAGTAGTGAGTAGAGTAGTGAGTAGAGTAGTGAGTAGAGTAGTGAGTAGTGAGTAGAGTAGTGAGTAGTGAGTAGAGTAGTGAGTAGTGAGTAGAGTAGTGAGTAGTGAGTAGAGTAGAGTAGTGAGTAGAGTAGTGAGTAGAGTAGTGAGTAGAGTAGTGAGTAGTGAGTGCAGAGTAGTGAGTAGTGAGTAGAGTAGTGAGTAGTGAGTGCAGAGTAGTGAGTAGAGTAGTGAGTAGTGAGTAGAGTAGTGAGTAGTGAGTGCAGAGTAGTGAGTAGTGAGTGCAGAGTAGTGAGTAGAGTAGTGAGTAGAGTAGTGAGTAGAGTAGTGAGTAGAGTAGTGAGTAGAGTAGTGTGCAGAGTAGTGTGCAGAGTAGTGAGTAGTGAGTGCAGAGTAGTGAGTAGTGAGTAGAGTAGTGAGTAGTGAGTAGAGTAGTGAGTAGTGAGTAGAGTAGTGAGTAGAGTAGTGAGTAGAGTAGTGAGTATAGTAGTGAGTAGTGAGTAGAGTAGTGAGTAGAGTAGTGAGTAGAGTAGTGAGTAGTGAGTAGAGTAGTGAGTAGAGTAGTGAGTAGAGTAGTGAGTAGAGTAGTGAGTAGAGTAGTGAGTAGAGTAGTGAGTAGAGTAGTGAGTTGTGAGTGCAGAGTAGTGAGTAGAGTAGTGAGTAGAGTAGTGAGTAGTGAGTAGAGTAGTGAGTAGTGAGTGCAGAGTAGTGAGTAGAGTAGTGAGTAGTGAGTAGAGTAGTGAGTAGAGTAGTGAGTAGAGTAGTGAGTAGAGTAGTGAGTAGAGTAGTGAGTAGTGAGTAGAGTAGTGAGTAGAGTAGTGAGTAGTGAGTAGAGTAGTGAGTATAGTGAGTAGAGTAGTGAGTAGAGTAGTGAGTAGTGAGTATAGTGAGTTGAGTAGTGAGTAGAGTAATGAGTAGAGTAATGAGTAGAGTAGTGTGCAGAGTAGTGAGTAGTGAGTGCAGAGTAGTGAGTAGTGAGTAGAGTAGTGAGTGCAGAGTAGTGAGTAGTGAGTAGAGTAGTGAGAGAAGTAGTGAGTAGAGTAGTGAGGTGAGTAGTGAGTAGTGAGTGCAGAGTAGTGAGTAGAGTAGTCATTAGTGAGTAGAGTAGTGAGTAGTGAGTAGAGTAGTGAGTAGAGTAGTGAGTGCAGAGTAGTGAGTAGTGAGTGCAGAGTAGTGAGTAGAGTAGTGAGTGCAGAGTAGTGAGTAGAGAAGTGAGTAGTGAGTAGAGTAGTGAGTAGAGTAGTGAGTAGAAAGTAGAAAGTAGTGAGTAGAGTAGTGAGTAGAGTAGTGAGTGGAGAGTAGTGAGTAGTGAGCAGAGTAGTGAGCAGAGTAGTGAGTAGTGAGCAAAGTAGTGAGTGCAGAGTAGTGAGTAGTGAGTAGAGTAGTGAGTAGAGTAGTGAGTAGTGAGTGCAGAGTAGTGAGTAGAGTAGTGAGTAGTGAGTAGAGTAGTGAGTAGTGAGTAGAGTAGTGAGTAGAGTAGTGAGTATGGAGTGCAGAGTAGTGAGTAGTGAGTAGAGTAGTGAGTAGAGTAGAGAAGTGAGTGCAGAGTAGTGAGTAGAGTAGTGAGTAGAGTAGTGAGTAGAGTAGTGAGTAGTGAGTATAGTGAGTAGAGTAGTGAGTAGAGTAGTGAGTAGTGAGTATAGTGAGTTGAGTAGTGAGTAGAGTAATGAGTAGAGTAATGAGTATAGTGTGCAGAGTAGTGAGTAGTGAGTGCAGAGTAGTGAGTAGTGAGTAGAGTAGTGAGTGCAGAGTAGTGAGTAGTGAGTAGAGTAGTGAGAGAAGTAGTGAGTAGAGTAGTGAGGTGAGTAGTGAGTAGTGAGTGCAGAGTAGTGAGTAGAGTAGTCATTAGTGAGTAGAGTAGTGAGTAGTGAGTAGAGTAGTGAGTAGAGTAGTGAGTAGAGTAGTGAGTGCAGAGTAGTGAGTAGTGAGTGCAGAGTAGTGAGTAGAGTAGTGAGTGCAGAGTAGTGAGTAGAGAAGTGAGTAGTGAGTAGAGTAGTGAGTAGAGTAGTGAGTAGAAAGTAGAAAGTAGTGAGTAGAGTAGTGAGTAGTGAGTAGAGTAGTGAGTGGAGAGTAGTGAGTAGTGAGCAGAGTAGTGAGCAGAGTAGTGAGTAGTGAGCAAAGTAGTGAGTGCAGAGTAGTGAGTAGTGAGTAGAGTAGTGAGTAGAGTAGTGAGTAGAGTAGTGAGTAGTGTAGTGAGTAGAGTAGTGAGTAGAGTAGTGAGTAGAGTAGTGAGTAGAGTAGTGAGCAGAGTAGTGAGTAGTGAGTGCAGAGTAGTGAGTAGTGAGTAGAGTAATGAGTAGTGAGTAGAAAGTAGTGAGTAGAGTAGTGAGTAGAGTAGTGAGTAGTGAGTAGAGTAGTGGGTAGAGTAGTGGGGAGAGTAGTGGGTAGAGTAGTGAGTAGAGTAGTGAGTAGTGAGTGCAGAGTAGTGAGTAGTGAGTAGAGTAGTGAGTAGAGTAGTGAGTAGTGAGTGCAGAGTAGTGAGTATAGTAGTGAGTAGTGAGTAGAGTAGTGAGTAGAGTAGTGAGGTGAGTAGAGTAGTGAGTAAAGTAGTGAGTGCAGAGTAGTGAGTAGAGAAGTGAGTAGTGAGTAAAGTAGTGAGTGCAGAGAATTGAGTAGTGAGTAGAGAAGTGAGTAGTGAGTAGAGTAGTGAGTAGTGAGTAGAGTAGTGAGGTGAGTAGTGAGTGCAGAGTAGTGAGTATAGTAGTCAGTAGTGAGTAGAGTAGTGAGTAGAGTAGTGAGGTGAGTAGAGTAGTGAGTAAAGTAGTGAGTGCAGAGTAGTGAGTAGAGAAGTGAGTAGTGAGTAGAGTAGTGAGTAGAGTAGTGAGTAGAGTAGTGAGTAGTGAGTAGAGAGTAAAATAGTGAGTGCAGAGTAGTGAGTAGAGTAGTGAGTAGTGAGTAGAGTAGTGAGTAGTGAGTAGAGTAGTGAGTAGAGTAGTGAGTAGAGTAGTGAGTAGAGTAGTGAGTAGAGTAGTGAGTAGAGTAGTGAGTAGTGAGTAGAGTAGTGAGTAGAGTAGTGAGTAGTGAGTAGAGTAGTGAGTATAGTGAGTAGAGTAGTGAGTAGAGTAGTGAGTGCAGAGTAGTGAGTAGAGAAGTGAGTAGTGAGTAGAGTAGTGAGTAGAGTAGTGAGTAGAAAGTAGAAAGTAGTGAGTAGAGTAGTGAGTAGTGAGTAGAGTAGTGAGTGGAGAGTAGTGAGTAGTGAGCAGAGTAGTGAGTAGTGAGCAAAGTAGTGAGTGCAGAGTAGTGAGTAGTGAGTAGAGTAGTGAGTAGAGTAGTGAGTAGTGAGTGCAGAGTAGTGAGTAGAGTAGTGAGTAGTGAGTAGAGTAGTGAGTAGTGAGTAGAGTAGTGAGTAGAGTAGTGAGTATGGAGTGCAGAGTAGTGAGTAGTGAGTAGAGTAGTGAGTAGAGTAGAGTAGTGAGTGCAGAGTAGTGAGTAGAGTAGTGAGTAGAGTAGTGAGTAGAGTAGTGAGTAGTGAGTATAGTGAGTAGAGTAGTGAGTAGAGTAGTGAGTAGTGAGTATAGTGAGTTGAGTAGTGAGTAGAGTAATGAGTAGAGTAATGAGTATAGTGTGCAGAGTAGTGAGTAGTGAGTGCAGAGTAGTGAGTAGAGTAGTGAGTGCAGAGTAGTGAGTAGTGAGTAGAGTAGTGAGAGAAGTAGTGAGTAGAGTAGTGAGGTGAGTAGTGAGTAGTGAGTGCAGAGTAGTGAGTAGAGTAGTCATTAGTGAGTAGAGTAGTGAGTAGTGAGTAGAGTAGTGAGTAGAGTAGTGAGTAGAGTAGTGAGTGCAGAGTAGTGAGTAGTGAGTGCAGAGTAGTGAGTAGAGTAGTGAGTGCAGAGTAGTGAGTAGAGAAGTGAGTAGTGAGTAGAGTAGTGAGTAGAGTAGTGAGTAGAAAGTAGAAAGTAGTGAGTAGAGTAGTGAGTAGTGAGTAGAGTAGTGAGTGGAGAGTAGTGAGTAGTGAGCAGAGTAGTGAGCAGAGTAGTGAGTAGTGAGCAAAGTAGTGAGTGCAGAGTAGTGAGTAGTGAGTAGAGTAGTGAGTAGAGTAGTGAGTAGTGTAGTGAGTAGTGTAGTGAGTAGAGTAGTGAGTAGAGTAGTGAGTAGAGTAGTGAGTAGAGTAGTGAGTAGTGAGCAGAGTAGTGAGTAGTGAGTGCAGAGTAGTGAGTAGTGAGTAGAGTAATGAGTAGTGAGTAGAAAGTAGTGAGTAGAGTAGTGAGTAGAGTAGTGAGTAGTGAGTAGAGTAGTGGGTAGAGTAGTGGGGAGAGTAGTGGGTAGAGTAGTGAGTAGAGTAGTGAGTAGTGAGTGCAGAGTAGTGAGTAGTGAGTAGAGTAGTGAGTAGTGAGTGCAGAGTAGTGAGTATAGTAGTGAGTAGTGAGTAGAGTAGTGAGTAGAGTAGTGAGGTGAGTAGAGTAGTGAGTAAAGTAGTGAGTGCAGAGTAGTGAGTAGAGAAGTGAGTAGTGAGTAAAGTAGTGAGTGCAGAGAATTGAGTAGTGAGTAGAGAAGTGAGTAGTGAGTAGAGTAGTGAGTAGTGAGTAGAGTAGTGAGGTGAGTAGTGAGTGCAGAGTAGTGAGTATAGTAGTCAGTAGTGAGTAGAGTAGTGAGTAGAGTAGTGAGGTGAGTAGAGTAGTGAGTAAAGTAGTGAGTGCAGAGTAGTGAGTAGAGAAGTGAGTAGTGAGTAGAGTAGTGAGTAGAGTAGTGAGTAGTGAGTAGAGTAGTGAGTAGAGTAGTGAGTAGTGAGTAGAGAGTAAAATAGTGAGTGCAGAGTAGTGAGTAGAGAAGTGAGTAGTGAGTAGAGTAGTGAGTAGTGAGTAGAGTAGTGAGTAGTGAGTAGAGTAGTGAGTAGAGTAGTGAGTAGAGTAGTGAGTAGAGTAGTGAGTAGAGTAGTGAGTAGTGAGTAGAGTAGTGAGTAGTGAGTAGAGTAGTGAGTATAGTGAGTAGAGTAGTGAGTAGAGTAGTGAGTAGTGAGTATAGTGAGTTGAGTAGTGAGTATAGTGAGTAGAGTAATGAGTAGAGTAATGAGTAGAGTAGTGTGCAGAGTAGTGAGTAGTGAGTGCAGAGTAGTGAGTAGTGAGTAGAGTAGTGAGTGCAGAGTAGTGAGTAGTGAGTAGAGTAGTGAGAGAAGTAGTGAGTAGAGTAGTGAGGTGAGTAGTGAGTAGTGAGTGCAGAGTAGTGAGTAGAGTAGTCATTAGTGAGTAGAGTAGTGAGTAGTGAGTAGAGTAGTGAGTAGAGTAGTGAGTAGAGTAGTGAGTGCAGAGTAGTGAGTAGTGAGTGCAGAGTAGTGAGTAGAGTAGTGAGTGCAGAGTAGTGAGTAGAGAAGTGAGTAGTGAGTAGAGTAGTGAGTAGAGTAGTGAGTAGAAAGTAGAAAGTAGTGAGTAGAGTAGTGAGTAGTGAGTAGAGTAGTGAGTGGAGAGTAGTGAGTAGTGAGCAGAGTAGTGAGCAGAGTAGTGAGTAGTGAGCAAAGTAGTGAGTGCAGAGTAGTGAGTAGTGAGTAGAGTAGTGAGTAGAGTAGTGAGTAGTGAGTGCAGAGTAGTGAGTAGAGTAGTGAGTAGAGTAGTGAGTAGTGAGTAGAGTAGTGAGTAGAGTAGTGAGTATGGAGTGCAGAGTAGTGAGTAGTGAGTAGAGTAGTGAGTAGAGTAGAGTAGTGAGTGCAGAGTAGTGAGTAGAGTAGTGAGTAGAGTAGTGAGTAGAGTAGTGAGTAGTGAGTATAGTGAGTAGAGTAGTGAGTAGAGTAGTGAGTAGTGAGTATAGTGAGTTGAGTAGTGAGTAGAGTAATGAGTAGAGTAATGAGTATAGTGTGCAGAGTAGTGAGTAGTGAGTGCAGAGTAGTGAGTAGTGAGTAGAGTAGTGAGTGCAGAGTAGTGAGTAGTGAGTAGAGTAGTGAGAGAAGTAGTGAGTAGAGTAGTGAGTAGTGAGTGCAGAGTAGTGAGTAGAGTAGTCATTAGTGAGTAGAGTAGTGAGTAGTGAGTAGAGTAGTGAGTAGAGTAGTGAGTAGAGTAGTGAGTAGAGTAGTGAGTGCAGAGTAGTGAGTAGTGAGTGCAGAGTAGTGAGTAGAGTAGTGAGTGCAGAGTAGTGAGTAGAGAAGTGAGTAGTGAGTAGAGTAGTGAGTAGAGTAGTGAGTAGAAAGTAGAAAGTAGTGAGTAGAGTAGTGAGTAGTGAGTAGAGTAGTGAGTGGAGAGTAGTGAGTAGTGAGCAGAGTAGTGAGCAGAGTAGTGAGTAGTGAGCAAAGTAGTGAGTGCAGAGTAGTGAGTAGTGAGTAGAGTAGTGAGTAGTGTAGTGAGTAGAGTAGTGAGTAGTGTAGTGAGTAGAGTAGTGAGTAGAGTAGTGAGTAGAGTAGTGAGTAGAGTAGTGAGTAGAGTAGTGAGTAGTGTAGTGAGTAGAGTAGTGAGTAGAGTAGTGAGTAGAGTAGTGAGTAGTGAGTAGAGTAGTGAGTAGAGTAGTGAGTAGTGAGTAGAGTAGTGGGTAGAGTAGTGGGGAGAGTAGTGGGTAGAGTAGTGAGTAGAGTAGTGAGTAGTGAGTGCAGAGTAGTGAGTAGTGAGTAGAGTAGTGAGTAGAGTAGTGAGTAGTGAGTGCAGAGTAGTGAGTATAGTAGTGAGTAGAGTAGTGAGTAGAGTAGTGAGGTGAGTAGAGTAGTGAGTAAAGTAGTGAGTGCAGAGTAGTGAGTAGAGAAGTGAGTAGTGAGTAAAGTAGTGAGTGCAGAGAATTGAGTAGTGAGTAGAGAAGTGAGTAGTGAGTAGAGTAGTGAGTAGTGAGTAGAGTAGTGAGGTGAGTAGTGAGTGCAGAGTAGTGAGTATAGTAGTCAGTAGTGAGTAGAGTAGTGAGTAGAGTAGTGAGGTGAGTAAAGTAGTGAGTGCAGAGTAGTGAGTAGAGAAGTGAGTAGTGAGTAGAGTAGTGAGTAGTGAGTAGAGTAGTGAGTAGAGTAGTGAGTAGTGAGTAGAGAGTAAAATAGTGAGTGCAGAGTAGTGAGTAGAGAAGTGAGTAGTGAGTAGAGTAGTGAGTAGTGAGTGCAGAGTAGTGAGTGCAGAGTAGTGAGTAGAGAAGTGAGTAGTGAGTAGAGTAGTGAGTAGTGAGTGCAGAGTAGTGAGTGGAGAGTAGTGAGTAGAGTAGTGAGTAGTGAGTAGAGTAGTGAGTAGTGAGTGCAGAGTAGTGAGTAGAGTAGAGAGTAGGGAGTAGAGTAGTGAGTAGTGAGTAGAGTAGTGAGTAGTGAGTAGAGTAGTGAGTAGTGAGTGCTGAGTAGTGAGTAGTGAGTAGAGTAGTGAGTAGTGAGTGCAGAGTAGTGAGTAGTGAGTAGAGTAGAGTAGTGAGTAGGACATCACAGGCAGCAGCTGTGCAAGCTTCTTACACTCACAAGGAGACCACAGGCAGCTGAGTTTCAAGCTTCTCCCACTCACAAGAAGGACATCACAAACAGCAGCGGTGCAAGCTTCTCACACTCACAAGGAGACCACAGGCAGCTGAGGTGCAAGCTTCTCCCACTCACAAGAAGGACATCACAAGCAGCAGCGGTGCAAGCTTCTCACACTCACAAGAACGACATCACAGGCGGCAGCAGTGCAAGCTACTTACACTCACAAGGAGACGACAGGCAGCAGAGGTGCAAGCTTCTCACACTCGCAAGAACGACATCACAAGCAGCAGTGGTGCAAGCTTCCCTTACACACTCACAGCAGGTACTGTGCCAAGGCAGCAGCAGCAACAGAGCAAGAGTCCCTTACAAAGAACAGGCACAGCACAGAGATGCACAATGCAATCTTCTCATACTCACAGGCAGCAGCGGTGCAAGCTTCTCACACTCACACGAAGGACATCACAGGCAGCAGCTGTGCAAGCTTCTCACACTCACAAGGAGACCACAGGCAGCTGAGGTGCAAGCTTCTCCCACTCACAAGAAGGACATCACAAGCAGCAGCGGTGCAAGCTTCTCACACTCACAAGAACGACATCACAGGCAGCAGCAGTGCAAGCTTCTTACACTCACAAGGAGACCACCGGCAGCTGAGGTGCAAGCTTCTCCCACTCACAAGAAGGACATCACAAGCAGCAGCGGTGCAAGCTTTCCTCACACACTCACAGCAGGTACTATGCCAAGGCAGCAGCAGCAACAGAGCAAGAGTCCCTTATAAAGAACAGGCACAGCACAGAGATGCACAATGCAATCTTCTCATACTCACAGGCAGCAGCTGTGCAAGCTTCTCACACTCACAAGAACGACATCACAGGCAGCAGCAGTGCAAGCTTCTTACACTCACAAGAAGAACATCACAGGCAGCAGAGGTGCAAGCTTCTTACACTCACAAGGAGACCACAGGCAGCAGAGGTGCAAGCTTCTTACACTCACAAGGAGACCACAGGCAGCAGAGGTGCAAGCTTCTCACACTCACAAGAAGGACAACACAGGCAGTAATGGTGCAATATTCTCACACTCACAAGGAGATCACTGGCAGTACACACCACATGAACACACTCCATAACACATAGCAACAATACATTGGCATTTACAATGCCATTAGCTCAAACTCAAATAAATCCGAGCCCGATTGCATTTCTAATGCTTGTTTTCATTATACTGTTCCCACCTTTTCTGGCTCAGTTCTTCGGATAACATAAGCTGGCTCTGCCCCTGCCCATTGCAGTACCTATGTTGTATGTTAGCATAGCTTCATGAAAAATGTAACATTATTCTAAAGGAAAATCGATTGTCACTATCAATGGGAGGGCAGTTCAAGGTGCAATGCTGGAAGGTGGTGTGCAAAGAGGAGAGCAGTGTATAACCGCTTCCTTTGCACATACAGACCAGGTACAGCACAGGTAGCAGCATGCATATTCCCTACCCCAAAGACAGTGACTTCTGCATCAACGGGAAGAGGGGAGGGTGGGCACACGCTCAAATAAAATAAAAAGATATCAAAATAAATGGGCGCGCGCAAATATAAATTATTAAAATATATTAAAAGAAACACTTACCTGACAACAGGACCTCCTGCTCCGGGCCTTGTCGCGCTGCAGCCAGGCCACCAGGAAACTCATTTTACCAATCACGGCGCTGCTGTCACCAGCATGAGAGCAGCTCCCTGATTGGAGGGAGCGACCTGTCTCGGCACTCCACAGCGGTGTGGCGGTCCGCAGTTGCTGGTAGCGGTTTCAAAGTGCACGTCTGGCTGTGCGTCGGAAGATGTCCAGCCAAAAAGACATGCGCACTTTGAAAATTGCACCTAAAACTCACCCTCTTCCCAGTTCCTGCTGCCGGCTGCAGTGGGACGTACAGGCTGGAAACTTCCCCTAATAACGCAGAAGACGTACAGCAGAGGAGTATCCATGCATGGCTCCCTCATACTCGCATAGAACAGGTGCCACATTGGCATCAGCTACACATGCTACCTATGCAAACAGATGCAGCAGTTTTCTCTCCACTTCCGTTGTTTCCTAGCTGTCTAGGAGTTAAGACTGCACTAGCTGCCCAATGTCTGTGAATCATAAAACCCTCCCATTTACAAGCAATAGGTGCTGTGTGTAATCTAACAGGAGAGGGGGTCTCCCTCTCTTAGCATTATGGATGAAGTTAAGAGCTTATTGTGTATATGTGTCTGACACACAGGATAATGTAGTGACTTCCCTTGATTTTGTAATCAAAAGTTCACAACAACTTTTTGGGATGTAAATCATTCTGCTGTATACTGAAGGATTCCACAGAAAAATTAAGTTTAAATTCTCTGTTGACCTTGATTTTTATATACATATTTTTTAACCTGGGTGCTAGCAACACTTGTCAATAAACAAAGACCTGGTTACAGATTACACATAGAAAGTTTTAACCTGTAGGGGAAAGTCGCACCATTTCTTATCTTGGTGGTATAGGGTCTGTTTGTCTAGTCATATACCACTCATAGATGTCATCTTTCGTATATTAAACCCAATCAGCGCAGGCTGGGATCCCACAGAACTTTAACAACTAAGTGGGTACAAAAAAGTGAGGTGAAACCAGAAAGTCCCTCACGTAAGCGACACCAGGGAAGCTACACGTAGGTACTCACCAGTTAGCTCACTGTGTCATTATCGGCGCTTTCTTGATACAAAAGGAAACGTAACCAAACTCCCAAATATTTATCACTTAAAGAAAAAGGTGTTTCAACAGAATAAAAATCAAACCAAAGATTGAAACCTATAGATTCCCCGTTATACAAAGGAGGCTCATAGTGCTCTCCTATAAAACTAAAATTGAGTTACGGCGACACATTTCTCCTGTCTTTAATTTTTAGTGTCCGAACTGGTTTAAAAACCACTATATCATGTTTAGACCACTTTAATCTGAAAGGCCAACATGTTTCATTGCCAATTACTTTGTGGCAATTTCATCAGGGCACGGGGACCCAAAATTCACCTCCAGAATGCACTGAACCTGCAGTCAGGTAGTTGCCAAGTGGAATCCTACCAGCAAACCACCGATAAAGATCACAGGAGACCCACAACAAGGTCCCAAACACCGCAGGGCTGGCGTCCACAACTATTTGGTTGCTGAATAGGCATGGACGCCAGGCCCAGCTTACGTTTCCTTTTGTATCAAGAAAGCGCTGATGATGACACAGTGATCTAACTGGTGAATACCTACCAGTAGCTCCCTGGTGTAGCTTATGTGAGGCACTTTGTTGTTTCACCTCACTTTTTTGTACCCGCTTAGTTGTTAAAGTTCTGTGGGTTCCTGGCCTGCGCTGATTTGTTTTAATATACTAAAGAGGACATATATGGGATGTATATGACTAGACAGCAGCCCCTGTCCCAACAAGATAAAAAATGGTGCGACATTCTCTTACAGTTTAAAACTTTCTATATGTAATCTGTAACCAAGTCTTTGTTTATTTATATTTATGAGTGAAAGGCGTCCTGGTTGTTTTCCCCTCTTCTGCTCCTTTTATAGGTCGAGCAGACGTAAAAAGCAGGCGAAGCCTGCTTTGTCTGCGAAGACAACTCTTGGTGGCGTGTCTGGGGGAATGTGAGACAGCGAGCGCCCACGCGCCTCGCTGTCTCAGATTACTTCTCGAGGGCGCGCACGTCGCCCTGCACATCCCCTGCCTGGCATTCACTCTCAATCACACACACATACACCCACGCAGGCACAATGCATACACACACGAAAACGGGCAGACAGACACTCGCCTACACACCACCTCCCCCCCCCCACCAACCAGTCATCGTGCTACATACACACGCATACACAGACGTGCACACACACACACACAGACGTGCACACACACACACACGTGCACACATCCCCCTCACACCCCACTCACCTGGTTCTTCTTGCGTGTCCCTCGGCAGGCAGCGGGTCATTCCGGGTAACAGGCGGGGGCCGTGGGGCTCACCACGAGCACGGGAGCACCGCTAGCTAACACGGAAATCCTCCGGCAGGCACAGGAGCGCCTGCTTCCTGTTTTTGTCCGTCCCCGCCCCCGTCCCAACAAAGCTTGCCTGACTTCCTGTTGAAGCCGGGATGTGGGCATGAGCCGCATATCCAGGGACAGCGCATGCGCAAGCAGCCCTCGCTCCCCCCACCCCCGTCTCCTCCCCAGCCCCTGCGTTTATTGCTGGTAATTTAAAATAAATAGCGATCTACTTTGAGACACATCCTTTCTGTTGCGGTGAGTGTACTCGCGTATTTTGAGGATTTCATCGACGACTACATTCAACCCCAAATGAATGCGGGTTTATGCAAGCCGCTCCGAAGAAATGGCTTGCAATCTTCATTTTAAAACGAGAAAAAAAAAGACACCGTGCATTACCGAGGGTGGAGTTCACGAAGCCGCTCCGGCTGTACACATAATGGCTCTTCGGCAAACTCGGCTCAAGGATTATCGCCCGCCCCTCCTAAAGCCGCTTTCTGAGCGTCGAGAGCATGCAGGGAAATGTAGTCCTGGCAGCCCACCGCACCCGCCCGCCTGCTGACCCACTTTCCCCTGGACTTCTTCCACCGGCATGCTTAGGGAGAAGAGGTGGTAAATTCCCAGTGAACGCTGCACACGTCACACACCCACCCTCCTCCTCCAGGGCTATTGCTCAACCTGAAAGGGGGAGTCAGAATTAGGCCTTCCCGTTCCTTGCTCGCACAACCCTGTAGCGGATTTTATCCCGTCTGCACCTGGAGTCGATCCAAATAACACTTTTTTTTTTATCTGCTTGCTGACAGTCTTGTAGTATTTAATATAATATAAGCGTGCACATGCTCTGCTTTCTAGAAAGTCAAGCATTTGCAATGCCATAGGTCTCGCATTTGGGAGACTCATCTATTAGCATTGTAATGACAATGCCTTTTATTCATGTTTTATAAACCAAAACATAGATAAAAGGCATTGTCATTTACAATGCCAATAGCTCAAACTCACATCAATGCGAGACCTATTGCATTGCAAATGCTTGTTTGAATATGCGAGCAACACTTGTCTGCTCTCCACATTTAATTCTGAGACTGTCTTTCAGCAGGTTATTATTGTCTCTGTAATGCACATCCAGTTTTGGTGATGCTCACTAGCCCATTTACATAAATCTTTCATCCTTTTGATGCCTTGGGGAATGTGCTAACAGGTGCTCTCTGCCTTCATCCGTGCTCTATTTTCTCCACGCTCACCCGTCACTGTTTTTCAGTCTCCTCTGATTGTCCTTTAAGAATCGCAGACATACAAGGGAATGGCTGTTTTTTCTCAGCATATCAGTAGAATCTTGACAGTGCAACTGAAATACTATTCCCTGCAAGATCCACCTCTCATCCAGCATCAAATCCACAGAGTTAGGTAGGTAGCATAGTTAGGGAAGAGGATGTGACCTAACGGCTATGGCGGTCGACCTTAAATCTCGGGACCCGGGTTTAAGTCTCGGCAACGATGTTCAATAGCCTGTGATTCTGGGCAAATCACGCAATCTCCCCGTGCCTAACAAAAATGAATGTGTCCTTATGTGACACAACTGATGCTCATGTAAAGTGCTCTGATACCCGATAACCTTCGGGTCAAGTTTGCGCTATATTAAACTTAGAAGAAACAAATAGTTAATTGTAACACATTTGTGGTATCCAGTGGCGGCTGCCATGTACCGTAGGTGGTGGTGGGGAGGGGACAAAAAAAAGAACATACTTACCTTGAACGTGATGTCCTCCTCCACCAATTGTCGCTTCCGTGGGACCCAGCCAACTCCTCAGATTGGTTGGAGCGGCCTCAATCAGAGCTCTCAAGAACACTGGAGGCCTGCACTTTCCCTAACCCAGCTGTCTAAGACAGTTGGGTTAGAGAAGTTCAAAATGTGCATGTCTCGCTGGCCGTTGCAAGACAGTCGGCCAAAGAGTCATGTGCATTTTGAAGTCCACAGCTCCCTGCTGCCACTCGACAGCACTGCCCCGCCCCAGCCTATCACTCAGTTAAGGACGGGACGGTTTGCTGAAAAATAAAATGGTAATAAATTAAATGTATTATCATTATATTTTTAGCTCTGGCCTGGGGTTGTTCCATGTGGGGCAACACCTCTCCTTTCAAAAGGAGGAGCCACCCCTTTTGGTATCAGGATCTGGTACCTCTCTAAGGTAAGTCTGAGAGAGGCGACAGATAACTCTGAAAACATGATTTACTCCAGGGGCTACCAGTACAAAAGCTTCTACTGGGTTACCTGTTCTTAAACTGTGGGTCCCAGTCTTTGCCTTTTCCCTTCTCTTCACCTGGCACTTATCCCATCAGCCTCCTAATTCCGAACTCCCTTCGACTAACTATCTCATCCACTCCACTCCGTCTCCCAGCATTTGAACGATTTCTTCCCAGGCGCTATAACAATGGCTAGCTCTGAAACACTATGCACCACAGCACTCACACAAATATCTGTCAAAGACAAAATAATTCTAAAAATTGCAACAACCACTTGGTAAACAAACTATTGCTGCAGTAAAGTCTGTACAGACTAAATAACTAGAGGTGGGTGAGCCAACAAATTAACAGGGAGAGCCAAGCCAAGGACCTGATTGGACTCTAAGAGCTCGTGTACAAGCTGAGCCCTGAAAATAGTTGACATCCAAATCATGTAACAAATGTCATGTGAAAATATGGTAGTATCTTTAAAATCAAAAATAAAGTATTTTTTTAACAGTGTATGATAGGATGTAAACAGAAATATTTCTTTCACCTAAATAAATCAGATTATTGTTTACAGTGCACACCCTGAACTCACTTATTGAATGGTGCTCTCATATGTGTAAAGTAAGAAAAAGGGGGCTTTATAAAACAAACTATTTGCCTAGGATCACACAATTTGGTCAAGCAGGGAAGCCAGGATTGATCCCAGGTTTTCTGGTTTCTCATTATGCAATTCATCCACTAGATAAATACCTCTTTATCTCCTTTTCAACACCTGGGGCCAGATGTAAGACTGTTTTTAGCAGTCGCAAATGTAAAATCTGACTTGTTTGTGATCGCTAAAAATGGTTGTAGCCTGTACAAACCCTAGTTTGCGATTCTGTAACCTATTACCTATTAGGAAGGGGCATGCCACGGGCACCCCTTCCTAATAGCGATTCGGAGAGGGATGTATGATTGTTTTGCAACTGCAAATGCGGTCACAAAACAATTGCCTTACCACCCATTTCAAATAGGTGGTAAGCCAGTTGCAAAGGGTTTTTTGCAATAGCTAGGTTGTAGAATCCACTCCCTTAGTCTCTAATATGTACCACTGAGTATCTAACCTTCCGTAGGAAGTTGAAAACTGTCCTCTTTCCATCTTAATGGTGACTCCCCCTTGCCTTTCCTTGGTCTTCTGTATGTGTTCTGATGCTTTTATGTAATATCTTACCTTACTATTAGCACCATGAAGTTGCATGCACTCTAGAAATAAATTATACATATTGTCGGAAATTAGATAACTGGTTTTCGGGGGAACCCTACTCAGGCAGCAATCACAATCTCTGTCAGGGTGAAACACAAGTAAACCCCAAAATAACCTGTGCTTAACCCTCTGGTAGCTTGGCACGAAAGCAGTCAGGCTTAACATAGAGGCAATGTGCAAAGTATGTATGCAGCACTCCAAACCGTGATTAATTGAAAACATAACAAGCAAAATCCCACGCCAATTTAGAAAAATAGAGTACATTTTTATAAATTATTTGAAATCAAAACAACAAAAATCCAATCAGTAGAAACGGAGATATGCAATTTCAAAGTTTTAAATAAAAATAGTGCCTATAGCACAAAGTGCCAACTGTGGTTATCTTGTAACACCAGACCGGGACAAAGTCAAAAATTCGGGCTGACCACAGTGGAGTGCGGGTCATATACAAGAGACCAAGTTAGGCCCGCTGAACAAAGTCTGTTAAATCCTGTTTTGCAAAGCATTGCCAGTTCCCACATTAAGGATTGATCACAAAACAGCAGTTCCGAGGAGCTGCGCAGCAGCGGTGCAAGGTCCTGCATAGTTGTCTATTAATCCGTCGACGAGGGGCTTGCAATGTGAAGGCCTGCGTCGAGGATATGTAACGTAGTGGCAGTTTCCGAGGAGACTGTGGGCTGCAATGTGACGTCCTGCATCGGAACTATGTTGCGCTGTAGTAGTTCTGAAGCAGCTCTGCGAGGTGATACGTTGTGCTGAGTTGGTTCTGACCACAGCGGGTTTATCAGAGCACCTTCAGGCCCACTTCCAGGGGTCCAGGACTGGGGTGGTACCACTTTGTGGGGGCAAGACTCACAGCAGACTGAGTTCAGGTGCTGGGTTCAAGGTGGTTGGAGCCTTTTCCGTTCCTGAGGCTCTGATCAGGAGGCCAGCCAACTAGTTATTGGGGTCATTCGGGTGGTCCTTGGACCAAGATGCAGGTCCAGTCCTTTCACTCAGGCAGCAGGGCAACAGAGTAGCAGTCTCCTACTGGCAGAGCAGCACAGCACAGCAGTATTTCTGAGTCTTCCACAAGGTTCAGAGGTGTACTGAAGAGTTGGATCTGAAGGTCCAATATTTATAACTGGAGCACACTTTGAAGTAGGAGAAGGTTCTGGAGGTTTCCACTCCCAGAGCAGCTTGGGATTATCTTCCTCTCTGCCCTGGCCATAGCTTGTCTAGGGTCATAAAAGACTATCATTCCATTTGTCAGTGTGCTCAGCCAGAGCTTTTGTGATGTGAAATTGTGATAGACGAGAGCTCCTCCCCTCCCCCACCACAAGTCAGAGATGGCCAATCCTGCCAACACCTATTCTCATTTGTCTTACTGTCTGGGAGTAATACAAGAGGCCAAGGGCAAGCAATACCTTTTCATGTGACCCAAAATACAGACTGCAGGCACCAAACGGTACGGAAAAGAAAATGCCAACCTTCTAATAGTGACATTTTCAGAATTGTGACTTAAAATCTGACTTTATCATTTAAAGAGGGTGTTAAATTACCATTCTTTAGACACCAAACTCAACATTTCTCTTTGCTCCCAATTGGAAGTTATCACTTATTTAATGTCATGTTATCCTATTGCAGAGGTAGGACTTGGAGTAGTGAAAATAATGAATTTAGGAGTTTGTACTACCAGAAATTAAAAAGATTTAAAGTAAGTGTTCAGCTTTTTAAACACACTGCACCATGCCCTGGGGACTGTTTAGGGCCTACCATAGGAGGTGACATATATGTAGTAAAAAAAGAGGATGTAGGTCTCGCAAAATGTTTATTTTGACAGGTTGAAGTGCCAGTTTGAAACTGCACATGCAGGCTGCAATGGCAGGCCTGAGACATGTTTCAAAGGCTACTTAAGTGAGTGGCACAATCAATGCTGCAGCCCACTAGTAGTATTTAATTTGCAGGCCCTATGTGCATGTAGTACCACTTTCCCAGGGACTTATAAGTAAATGTACCAATTGATTTTAAGCCAATGTTACCTTGTTTTAAAAGACAGCCCAGGCCCTATAGCACTGGTTAGCAGTGGTAAATTGTGCAGAGTCCCAAAAGCCAACACAAACGGTTTCAGGAAACAGAAGGGTGAAGGCAAAAGGTTTGGGAATAACCCTGCAGAAAGGGCCAAGTCCAACACATACATACATCTACATTTTTCCAAACTTGTTAGGAAACCATAGAGTTGATCCGGTTGTAAAAGAATGTAAAAGCATGACAGACCTTAATGTCTACTTTAGTTTTATTGTTAAACTAATGATGACAATGTGGAACAAAACTCATGAACTACGTCTCACTTCTTTCCCACCACTTTACACAACACAGCAGCATAATTCTCAATTTACTCCACCTTCACTAGCATAGTCGCTTGATAGGTGTCCGGTAGAAGGGTGTTCAGACCTGAACTCAGAGGGTAAGATCAAGCCCTTTGTAGTGTGTACAAGTGATTTTAGAATCCGGGGGTGAGAATGGCATGTGCTACAGACACTGGGCTTTATCTTCGAAGTAGAGGATATTGGGTACAGTGCCTCTCACCTCATTTGAGAAATTCTTCAAGGTGTGGTGTCCTGTGAACTACATATGGAACATTAATGAGTTGTTGGGAACATCTCACTTAGCAGAGAAGTCAACCTTCATGCAAAGATACTGGAGTTTTTGAGTTAATGACATTAGTGGAGAATAATGGAAGTGATTGTGGGAGTTACAACGGGCTTCTTCGTTTGTTTAGTGAAGAGACGCTGTATGACCTCTAGGAAGTTGAAGGTCATATACGCTACACAAAATGGGGACAACAGGAGGATGAGATACATATAAGGTGGTCATGCCGTAGTGATAGAGTGAAACACTTTTGTAATGAGAACTCTGGACTACCTTACAAAGGCTGACCGGGCATTTTTGACACTGGGATTAAGGCACTCTTATCAACAGAGGGTAACAGAATGGGTAGAACATTGATACTGTATATGTTAGTGACTTAAAAGCCTGAGATTGGGTGCTGGTGGAAGGGAAATAACCACCATCACTGGGGAATCGGGCTTGGGCACTCTGGAGTGCCCAAGCCATGGAACTACACACTTAATCTATGCTCGACTTCTGAGAAATTAATGAAAATATGGTAGGACTAAATGAGCTCCTTGAGAGAGCGCTATAGTGAACTGCACTATCCTAGGATACTAAGGGCCACATATACAAGCTTTTTCTCTTTCACAAACGGCCCGATTCATAGAATCAGGCCGTTTGCGACCGCATAAAAACCTTTTCACATTTACCAAACTGAATCGCAAAAAGGGTTAGCGATTGGGTACCAGGAAGGGGCGTGTTAAGGGCATCCCTTTCTAATAGCGACTCACAATAGTATGTGTGAAATGAGGTCGCAAACATTTGCTTTTTACCACCATATTCAATTTTGTGGTAACCTATTCGCAAACAGGAAGGGGTCCCCCCTGGGACCCCTTTCCCTTTGTGAATGTATGCAAAAACGTTTTTGAGAAGCAGGTAGTGGTGCCACAGACTACTGTCTACTCTTAAAAAATGAAAAGAAAACTTTTTATATTTTCTTTTAAACGCATCCCGTTTTCCGTTAAGGAAAACGGGCTGCAATTAAAGGGTTGCTTTATTTAAAAGCAAACACAGACATGGTGGTATGCTGTCCCCAGCAGGCCATCGTCCCTGTGTTTTTTAGCGATTTGCAATGGGTCGCAACATGCAACCTACAGCATGAATATTAATGAGGTAGGTCAGTTGCGACCCACTGGGAATGGCAAACAGTGTTAAACACATTGCAGTTCACAGCTGTTTGCAATACCCTAATAGTAAATCACTAAAATTTCCTATTAGGAAATTGCAAACAGAAATCTTTGGACATTTGACCCTAAGAGTATTGATGGAGAAATTGATGCTTGGGCTACTAGCTAGATAATTGCACAGCTGATGAAGTGCTCCCACACTCAACCATTGAGAAAAAGAAAGAATGTTGGTATTTACTCTGGCAGTCATGTGTCCACTTTATGGGGCAACATTAGAAAAAGCAAACTGGAATCAGTCATACACTTTGGATAATGTTGGTTGTACTTTGACTCTCCTTTTCCACACCCCTTCTTTCAGAATTTTCTTTTTCTTTCATGTGCTACAATTGTGATAACATTTAGTAAAACGTTATTGGGGACAGGGGGGTGGACAAGACTAGCTGTTTCACTACCACAACGCTCTGGAACTACCCTAGATTACCAGTCTTCGCACCCACCCTGCCCCCTCATACTGTGGTTAAAAACTTTAGTTTCTTCTTTGATGCAAACCTCTTCTTTGTCCTCTAGGTCAACCAGGTATTCATCCCATCTTTCTTCTACTTATGCTTTTTGAAGAAAATACTACCACACATGAACTTCCCTGAAAAAGTCACCATAGTTGATACCTTTTTCTCCTCCTAGGTTGACTATGATAAAAGCCTGTGTGTTAGTCGCCCCTACTTCTAAATAATAGGCTCCAGAGAATTCAGAATACTTCAGCACCTTTCTCCCCATACCTGTCCAATAAGTTCCTATCACTTAACATCGGTTACCTTTCACTAGGAGGATACAGATAAAGTTCTACTGCTCAAGAACCCTCAAAACATACAAGCAGTACTGATCACAATACCTGCCTTTCCTCCAACAGTAGCATTCTACCTAGTCACAACTGCCAATAAGGCCTGGGCAGGCTGCCCAGCCTCATCTCATCTCTGCCTTTGGAATTCTGTGCTTCTGACCACCCGTGACATTGACCAGAACATCCACAAGGTCATCAGAACTTGACTCCATCCCTCTGTGGATCTGTCATTCTCTAATCCCTCTTCTGCCTCTCAGAGCCCATCCATTTCGCCATTACACTTGCGGATGCCATGTACTGCTGTAGTTCTGATGGTAGACTACGACAATCATTTTTTTAAAATTGTTTCAGATTTTTGTAACCTAGATCTGAGGTTCACTGAGTTTTGCACTCTTATAGCTACAATTAATTTTCAAAAGGTTGAGGTACACATTTAAAGCCGCCTCCTCGGTTCCCCTTTGTGGTGCAGTGCCATTTAATCTCAGCAAAGCCACACAGGTGGGAAGGGGCAGAGACGTGGCTTTCAACTAATCATGTTTTTTTTTGTTTTTTTTTAAAGTATTTTTTTTTTTAAGAGATAAGGCAGTTATACATATGCAGACATATATTAATATAACATTCATAATATGCAATAAAGTAATCATTATTCATGGAAAATACAGTACATATTTAGAGATATAAATATAGAGATTCATAGTATGCCGTAAAATCAATCAGAGCTGTACAAAAGCTAATAACATACGTTCATGGTTTATAAAAGAAGCATGAATCAGGAATCTGAGTTCCTCCAGTTCTTCACTGGTGCCCATATATTCCTACCAAACTCCTGCTTCCTTCTTCCCTTAAATTCATATAGGCATGCTTCCAGATTATGAATAGCCAACAACCTAGACAACCACATCTGAAAAGTAGGGGCATTAGGATCTTTCCACCCAGCAGATATCAGAATTCGAAGTACTGCGACAGAAATGAATAGCAATGCTTGTGCGTGTTTTCCGACCTTAAGTTTGGCGTCTGAACCTAAGAGGACCAGGGTGGGGGATAGGTTGATGTTATTACCTAGCAGCCCCCTCAAAAACGTAGTTATCTCAATACGAATTAGGGTCAGACTGGGGCAACCGTAAAACATATGCACCAAATCTGCTGGACCTGTGTTGCATCTTGGGCACTTATCATCTTCCCTTAGCCCCCATCCATACAGTTTTGCGGGTGTATAATAGAGGTTAAATACAGTCTTGTAGTCTTGGGCCCTCAAATTTGCAGCTCGAAATATTTTATTACTTAAGAGTAGGGCAAGGTCTATATCTACATCCGGGTCCTCCAACTTGTGCGACCACGCCACCTCGATTTTATCTAGGTCATCTGGGAGCCCCGACACCAAAAAGTTATAGGCAGTACCGATCTTCCTTCCCCCTCTTTTTATATAATCAATCAGTTGACTATCTGGTGTCAGCACTAATTTTGGTCTTATTGCAGATATGGTCTGAGTGACTTGCCAATATAACAGCCAATGATTTCCGGGGATCCCAAACCTCCGCTGTAGTTCATTGAAACTGATTATATCCTTCCCCCGCATAATATCACCCAAACATCTTATCCCCTGTGTCCTCCATATAGAGCAGTTCACATTCTGGCCTAGGTGAGTAAATAGGCTCGATTTCCACAGGCTTGTGCTAGCATTTATTTTAGGGATTCCCAAGGTTTTACAGATGGTTTTCCACGTCCCCCAAACCCCTTCCATAATCTTATATCTTGTCCTACTATAGAATCTCCGTTCCACTTCACACTGCAATAATCCAAATGCCTTTCTGCCCAGCAGTAGCTTAAAAATGGAAGGGGGTTCTTCATCCTCATTGGGTCCTACCGCTGGCAGAGGTTCGGACTGAAACAATATATTCATTTGTGTAAGAAGGCATGCCAGGTGGTAGAATTTTATGTTTGGCAGCGACAGACCGCCTCTATCCGCCGGTAGTGATAGATAGTTAATAGAGCGCCTAATTCTACCATACTGCCACACAAACCTAACAAATGTGGATTCTATTTTCTTGATCATTGTTTCCCCTAAAAAGAGGGGAATAGCCCTGAACAGATATAGTATTTTGGGGAACATGGTCATATTTAGGGCATTCACCCTACCTATCAGGGATAAATGCTGCACATCTATTCTTCTTAGCTCTGTTTCAATTGAGCCCAGCAGTGGAAGATAGTTCTCTTCAACCATCTTCTCGACGGATGAATTAATTTTGACCCCGAGATATACGGCGCACTCTACAAACCTTTGATCACTCTTCCTGATGTTTTTAGTACAAATGATCTGGGTTTTCCCGTCATTCAGCTTATACCCTGAGTAACTGCCAAATTCGTTAGCCAATTGTACTAACTCTGACATTGCTTGATGGGGGTCCACAGTCATTATTGCCAGATCGTCTGCGTAGGCTAACAGTTTAGTGGTGAATCCGTTAACCACCACCGGGCTTATTTGTCGTGAGGCCAGGATTCTTTGTATAAAGGGGTCAATGTACATAGAGAACAAAATTGGAGAGCAGGGGCACCCCTGGCGCGTCCCCCTCTTAATTGTTATTTTGTCTGATTGTTGCCCCATAACTGAAACTTTAGCCACCGGATTATGGTACATAGCCTTAACTGCTCTCAGAAAATTGCTACCGAACCCTCTACCTACCAAAATGCCCCAAAGATAGTCCCAGACTACGCGGTCGAAGGCTTTCTCCGCGTCGAGGAGGATCATAGCCATCTCCTCCCCCGCGGCACCCTGAGCATCTAACAAAGCTGTTGCCCTTCTGATATGGTCCGTGGTGCCCTTCCCTGGCACGAACCCATGCTGCCACGGGGATACGAGATGGCCAATGATCCCCCCAACCTATTCGCCCATATCTTTGAATATAATTTTGTATCCGAATTAATGAGTGATATGGGTCGGTATGATCCTGGTAATTCCTTGGGTTTCCCCTTCTTATGGAAGACAATGATTTTCGTCTCTTTCCAAGATTCTGGTACACTCCCTGTGTGTAAAATCCCGTTAAATAGATCAAGCAAAATAGGGGCAGTCTGTTTTTCTAAGCACACATATACCTCGAGGGGAATCCCATCGGGACCTGCAGCCTTACCCGCAGCTAACTCATGAAGGGCCTTTATTACCTCTGTAATCTGTAGATCTTTTTCCAGTTCTTTCCGATCCTGCACATTTAATCTTGGACCGCTGTCTGCATAACCCGAGCTTTGCTCGCCTGTCCGCTCCTCTTCATCATATAGTTTTTGATAGAAGTCATGAAATACTCTTAGTATCTCTTTGGGCTCTGTAAACTCGATACCCTCTTCCTGTATGCACGGGATTAAGTTTTTTGTCCTTTCCTGTCTTATCTGCAGGGCTAAAGCTCTTCCTGCCTGCTCTCCTGTCTCATAGCGTTTAGCCCTCGATTCCTGATAGCTTCTAGCCTCCTTCTCCATAACTATTTTCTGAAGGTTAGCTTTAATATTTGTGATTTTTGTAAGGCTTCCGTGACCCTCCTGCCCTAAACTAATTTCCCTAATATGTTGTTTTTCAGCCATAGCAAGCCCATCCATCAGCTTCTCAACCTCTCTCCTGTCCTCCCTCCTTAGCCAAGCTGAACAGCTGATTGTTTCTCCCCTCAACGAGGCCTTGAAGGCCTCCCACACCGAATTCCTAGATGTGCTATACCGGTTGGCGTCATAAAACTCCACTGCCCATTTTCTGAGGTGTTCTACAAATCTGGTATCTAACAATAACTTGCGCTCAAAAGACCAGCTGGTTTGTTTCCTCCCTAAACTAGGTATTTTACAGGTCATAATCAGAGGATTGTGGTCTGAGATTGATTTAGGGAGTTTCCTGATGTCAACCTTACTCATTTCCACGGAGGAGAACAAAAAGTAGTCCAGCTTGGTGTGTTTCGCATTAGGGAAAGAGAAATGGGTGTATCCTGGATCGAGAGGCTCCTTATACCCCCAGACGTCCGTGAGCCCATGGGAATTCCTAAGAGAGTCTAAGGCTCGGAACACCCTTGGTTTCCGCCCCGAGTAGCCCACCGGGTCGTTCCAATCCACCGATACATTTAAGTCCCCACAGACTATTATAGGTGTTGGCCAATTAGCTAACTATCCCTCCAAAAAATCAAAAACTTCTGGGTCGTCTTGGTTTGACCCATAGACCACACAAAGAGTGTACCCAAGGTTGAGTTCTACTATCGCCCATCTACCGGAGCTATCGGCTTTATGTCTTTTAGCCCCCTCCAGATAGTGTTTAGCTAATATGGCGACCCCTCTTATGTTTGTGTGGAGCAGGATAGCATTTCGTACCCCCTCATTTTCATCATATTTCGTTTCGCCCAGGGGAGATGGGTCTCCTGTATACAGAGGATATCAATGTTATTGTACTTTACAAAATACTCCACATTATGTCGTTTCCTTATATCATTCAGGCCGCCTACATTAGCTGTGCAAATATTAATGCTTGCCATGCTTGCTATGTTTACCATACTTTGGATCAAGTTCATCCTGTAGATCCTGGGTTGTGATTGTCTTCTGCAAAAAACTACTAGCTCTGATACTATCTTCTTCAAAACTCCTTATCTCCATCTTTTTTGCTTTCTCCCCTACCATCCCTCCCCCTCCCCCTCCCCCCCTTGCCTTTCCCCCCACCCCCTACCCCAGCACACCCCCACCCTTACTCGTGAGGCGCTCAGACCTGGTCTGTGCATGTGATGGACACAGTGAGAACAGTGGAGCCCATCCAAAAAACGTTCCTTTACCAATCCTGACTCCCCTTACCACCCTCTACATTGCTATTTCTTGCCAACCGGTGACCCCTTTTTTTTTTTTTTAATTATACTTCAGAGCTACTATCCAGACCACCCGGCATTCTTAGGACCCCGAGTCTACTGATTTACTTCCCCTGAGAGTCCAGAAACTCTTTAGCTTTAATTTCGGATGAGAAATAAATCGTTCTTCCCTCATTGATAATTTTAAGTTGCGCCGGGTTTATCAGGTAGGCTTGCATCTTCTTCTCAGTGAACGGTTTAATCAATTGTCTGAGTCGCCAACGTCTCTCCACTGTGGCGTGGCAAAAGTCCGGGCGAACAAAGAAACATACCCCGTCCACATTCCTCTTGGCATCTGGTCTCGCTTTCTCCGAGATTGCCTGCCTGAGCAAAAAGTTACTCACAAAGATAAGAATTGGTCTGGGTTTATCATCCCCCTTTGCCCCCCTTTTGATTTTGAATGGGAAGCGGTGTGCTCGTTGAATTTCTGCGGCCCAGTCCCAGCTTGAGAGCTCGGGGAATGCCTGCCCGAATAGTTTAATGACAAAGGCCCTTGTATCAGACCCTTCAATTTCTTCGGGTATCCCAAGGATCCGGAGGTTGTTACGCCTAAGCCGATTCTCCATGTCCTCCAGCTTCCACTGGATGTCTGTTATTTGGGAGCTTTGAGCTTCGACCTTATTGGTTGCCGCTGCGGCCTCCACCTCTGTCGAGACCACTCTGTCTTCGTGGTTAGTCACTCGATCCCCCAAGTTAGTGCAGGCCTTGGATAGCTTCCTTACTACACCCTGCATTTTCCTTACTGCCGCTCTAGACTTTCGACTATCCTGCCGGGCTTCCTCCCTGTGGGCCAGGATCTCTTTATGGATAGTCTCCAGAAGCGACATCTGGGCCGCCGCACCCCCCTGGCTACCCTGCAGGGGCATAGCCGATTAATGGTCCCAGCTTAGCTCGCCTTGAGAGTGCTCTCGAACTTTATGTGATTTCACTGTCGTCACCGGTAAGTCCAGCTCGTGGTCGCTTTCTGAGTCCAAATCTGATCCCCGGTTGGAGCTATCCTCCTCCTCTGACCATTCACCCCCCTCCGACACCGAGAAGAAACATTCACTCGGGTCCTTTTCGTTCTCTTTGCATTTTTTTTCAACTTCTAGGTGAGCTCCCGGAAGCTCCTGGCATACTTTTGACGCCTCGGCCTGACCATCTACTATGTGTTCAGCCTCGTTCTTATCAGCCTGATTCACCTGATTCCCTTGAATTATATCACCTTGAGGTCCAGCATTTGTATCTGCCACCTTGCCTTTAGTCAACTCAATCATTTTGTTATTGTTAGTGGCATCACTCTCTGTGCTCTCAAAAACATTAGAGTTTAGTGCCTCAGTACTTATAGCTTCCCCAGGTTTCAATTGTTTTGGCCCGCCTTGGAGCACAGGGGCCACATCGTGATCACTTGGTATTGGTGCGGCTTCATTCTCAGCTATTGATAAGTCGTTCTCCCTTTCATTACTGACGTGGTATTTTTTATTCCCTTTTCCTTAACCACCTTTGGGAAAAAGTCAGCAGTAGGGGCTGCAGCCATAGCTTGTCTTGTTCTAGGTGCAGTTTGTTTCTTTACCTGGGGGGACTGCATTTTCGGCTCTGCTGATACCGATGTAATTGGCACCGTCTCACCCCCTGTCGTCTTTTTCTTTTCTGTGGCAGTTTTGTTCCCAGTATTCACTTTGGGGGCCATTGCCTTGATTTTAATGTCTGCTCCGTAGTTCTTTTTATTTTTTTTCCCCTCTGTTACAGCTTCCCTCACGTACTGCTCCAAGTTCCCAGCCGATTCTGCTGCTCCTAAGTCGGCTCCAGAATCAGCTGCTGACTTCGCATTCACCTTTGTTGATTCCCTACGCGGAGTTTCAGCCTTGCCCCGCCTCCTCAGCCGAAGCACAGTGAGAGCCGACCGCGCCAATACCAGGGCGCACCTTCCAGTCCTTCTCGAGTCAGCCTTCCTGGCCTGCTGGCCTGCCTCCGGCCCCGCAAAGCTCGGCGGTGCCTCACCGGCAGCCCGACCACAGGCACAGTCACGATCCACCCCGGAGACCCGGAACAGCTCGCGGATCAGCTGCAGCACAGTGCCACGGGTAAGCAGGAGAATCATCGGTTTCTTCAGGTCGCTCGTGCCATTGTCATTTTCCAAGACTGCCACCGTTACTTTTTGCTCATTTTCCCGTTTCCACCGTCATGGTTGCAATGTAGAGTTTGGCAGGGTTCCTCACGGGCTCCACTGTATGGCTGCTTTCCGGCCTCAGCTAGCGGCCGCCATCTTCTGCGAATCATGTTTTTAGAGGGATTAAGTAGGGCCATCACTTGTGTTTAACTGGAAAACTGATTAAGGCTTTAAAGGAGGACGAAATTCGAGACATTAAAAAGCAATTTAATGCTTGGTTCAGTTTTGGGTTCTGATAAACCTGTATTTACCAGAACCAAATTTAGTATCATTGTAACGAGAATAAAGTGGACATTTGACCAGTATTATATTGGCCTGACAAGTATTTTACTGTTAAAACAGGCAAAACAATTTGTAAAATCTTCAAAATACAGCATTTTTCCTCTGTAAATTAGAAACTTAACGCAAAAAGTACAACATAAAAAAGACATCAGAAGTATTGTCTAAAGCATTTCTAAATTACTTTGAAGCAAATAGAGGCCGAATTGTGGTGTTGAAAAATAATCCATAAGATTTTTCTCAAGCCGTTATTTAAGTACGTTTCTTGGCTCATTCAAGATGATAAACACATAGAAAGGACCGTGGCGACACTACAGTAGGGGAGTGGATGGAACAGATTTAGAGGAGCACCGCTCTATCCGTCGGTGTCTCCCGGAAGTCGTCCAAACTGTCTGGGGGGGCTACCGACGGATACAGCGGTGCTCCTCTAAACCTGAGCTGCAGCCAGGTGGGGTGAAGCGCAACAACCACAACTAATGGTATGTGGTTGAACATACAACCTGAACGTTGCCGGTTATATCTTTTATTTTTTTCACTTATAAAAGCAGTAGTTAACTTACAACGGGTCCTGATGAAGGCATTGAAACTATTTCATTGATATGCTGAAACATGTTGACCACTACTAATCAAAGATATTATGTCAACTCTGTGTTTGCACCTGGTTTTTAAAATTTGGGAGACTGAGAGATAACAATAAACTATCAACATCTACTCAGCCTATCCAATTTTAGTTTTCCTTCCACTTATTACATTTCACTTATTTTCACACTGCTTTTTCAGTAGCCACACTAACACTAAGAATTCTTCTGATAACCTCCCTCTACGGTTACACTTCATGCACATTTATAGACGGTCATGGTAACATTGGCAGACCGTTCTTACTTTGCCTCCTGAGCAAGGAGTACCCAAATGATGCAAAAGAGGGCGGTACAGCGTGGCTTCTGATGGGAATTTTTCCCTTTGCTCTTGAGTCTTAACTCAGTAATTTTCACACCTAGTTACATTGTCTGTTCCCACTGTATTATATGTATGGTGTTGGGGTCTGTATCCACAGTTGAATGACAGATATGTTTTGACCTCTAGGTACTCTTAAAACTATGTACAAAAAGAAAACGGCCATTTTTTTCTGCAAGAGTTTTGAAAACATTCAGTTCGTATTTTTGAAAGGTTTCATAAAATAATTTGAATCGGCCACCATTTCCTATCCCACTAACCGTGCCGTCTACAGGACTTCTATTTTTACTTGATTTTCCTCTGTATTTCTTTCCTTGTTTTCTCTGCTGTCCACTCCCTTTACTTTGTCTTGCTGACTTCTGTTAAACGCTTGTGGCTTTTGAGAAACATGACAGGCAGTTTTTTTCATGCATGCCTTACTGTATATTCTAAATTATAAGTAACGGGAAAACCCATGGTAATTCACATACATATGCAAAAGGTTGTCTCTAGTAGCTAAAATACTATTTTTGGTTTTCGGTTTTGCTGTGCTTGCAGGAGCCGTCTGGAATCCACTCATGTTTTCATAAATATGATTTTGTCATGGCACACACACACATATACTTATAGATCTTGCATTTAGATGGTTTTTGTAAATCATACTTTGACTAAACCTTTGACGACATAATGCAAGACTTGAGCATCTATCTTGAAAAGGGCGGAGGCAGTTTCTTGGCGGTGATCGAGTTAAGCTGCAGAGGTAAAGTCAGTGCAATTGAGTAAATATGGTGCATGTATATTGCACTTTGAGGGTATGAGCACACCGGAACTACCGGGGTTGTGATTGAGTTGTGGTACTAAGAAAAAGGAAACACTTAGGAGGTCTGGGTTTTGGAGAATGACACCTGTCATGTAAAACATGATTGTACTTCAACAAGAAATTGCCAACGAAAGAGAACTTCCTGCTTGTACCCCCTGTGTTTGTCTGTACAAAGTCTGCATTTGACAAGTGTTGTTGAGGGAACAGGAAACAAATGCAATATATCAATTACCAAATTGGTACTCATAGTTTCAGGAGTTTATTGGTAGAGTTAAACCTACGCTTGGCTTCTTACGTGATAGGACTTTTTTCCATTGCATATGGGATGAACATTGATTGACAATTCAATAACCAATGGATGAGTTGCCACTATCACTCATTAGTAGACATTTCAGATCCTAAGCTGTCTTTGGGGACAGTCAGTGCAGCAGTCTTTTGAGACAATGAGTGCTGCTTGTATTGTATTGTAATTGCATTTAGAGAAGAATCCTTCATCACCTTCACAATTTGGAAATAAACACGTTGAGGATGATAGTTCATCCATAAGTGAAATACTGAAAGGGTGTAATATATGTCTTACTGGTCACTAGAACGATACAAGTCTTAAACAACTATGAGCAGGCAGTTTTTTTAATGCAGCTGGTAAAGATTGCAGAACTAATGGTCGAGAATCACAGGAACAGCCTCCGAAGGAATGGGGGGGGGTGTTTAAAAGACTGTATACTGTTTACTGTTTTTAGGAGAGGAAAAAACGTAAACATGGTTTGAACTTTAGTATCTCTCTTCCAGTACTGTTATCTATAGTTCTGGTGAAAAAATGCATCATCAAAACCAATGGTACAGTCCCCTGGAGAAATGAAGAACAGAGGTATTTCCCAGCTAGGGGGAGCAGCAACACAACATAGTTATTGCAGATTGCAAAAGTAATTGTGTGGTCTAAATATTTGCGCGACTCGACTTTACACATGCTTTATATGCAAAGTGTATTTAGAGAAATTCAACTTCTTTTACGACTGCCATCAAACTAAACTACAGTAGTCTCATTTTGTACAAGAAATGTGATGGATTAGATGCGACTCCATTTGGTATCTGTAGCAAGAGCATTCTGCAGACTGAGATTGCGCAAAAACACCCTTAAAATGATGGCTATATTCCCTACTTTCCACATACCAGAAACCAAATTTGTTCTTACCAGATGATATCCCTCATGAGGCTAGTTGGCCATATGCATTAATAGTATTATACGTGCTCTGCGGCAAAGGAGAGTTGTTAGACATGGCTTTTTCTGCAGGGTCACCCTAGATTTTTGTCTTCCTCTGATGAACCCATTTCTGATGGCTTTGAGGAGTCTGCATACTTTACTCCTTCTAACCAGTGGTAAAGTGCTTGTGTGCTCTCCCTTCTAGACATGGTAAGATCAGTATACACCTGATTGGTCAATTTAATGTACCTAAAAGTCCCTAGTATATGGTACTACCTATACCCAGGTCCTGAAGCCAAAATGGTACCAGTGGGCTTCAGCCCTCATTGTGGCACCCACTACGGCAGTACTGTAAGACATATCTCAGACCTCCAAGTGCAGCCTCTAGTGCAGTTTTAAACTGCCACTTTGACCTGGTAAAATAGACTAAAACGTGGTTACCTTATCACATTTAATAAGTGATAACTTCAGTTTGGGGGAGGATAGAGAAATTAGCTTGGGATGTTTCTTCAGTTGTGTTTTCACTTTATTGCTGTTGGAGTGCTGCTTAAATACTTTACACATTGCCTCTAAGTTAAGCCTGACTGTTTTTGTGCTAAGCTACTAGAGACTTAAGCACAGGCTTATTTAGTGACTTTTGTGCTTCACCCTGACAAGGACTGGCTCTCACCCCTCTCACCTAATAACCCAGTTTCTAACAAGAGTGTATTCAGACTATCAAAATGCTGGCCCTCCAATTCAATGTTTTTCTGTACCTGACCTCTCTATTCAACTACTCCCTCACATCTGGCACATACTCAACTTGCTTAAAATCTGCATTGGTCATGCCTCTTAAGAAAACTATTTAAGTTCCTACATCCTTATGCCTACAATTGTCCGGTAACTCAAATCCCGTTGTTTTTCAAAGATACTTGAACAATTGCCTCACTTTATCTTTTCTCCAATTATCTTTTTAACACCTTCTGAAATGCTTGCTTTACCTACTCTTCACAGAAACAGCACTTTCACATTTATCCAACTTTATCACTACTACCTAGTATTCTCCCTTAGACCTTTGGATCTATCAATGCCCTTTGACAGTTACATTCCTCTCTAGATTAAAGTATATATTAGTAGCCTAGTACACAACCTGCTCCCTCAAACCTGTCTGAACGCTCATTCTTAGTCACTCAGGACTCGGACATTAATATCCACTACTCCATCTACTAAGCTTCCCTCAGTGTTCTGTCCTGGACACTCACCTTTTCCATCTGTGTTATTATCTTTTATGATGATGGCATCCAAGTCTTTCTTTCATGTTCTACTTTCACAACCCATCTCTAGTCAATCATCACAAACAACCAATAATGGATGGCATTATGGTCACGCATGCTGAACTTTTCTAAAACTGAGGCCCTCTACTTTCCCTCATTAACTGCACCTATCTCTAGGAGAAACAATATTTGCATGACTCTGTGAATGATGCCTCGTCGTGCAGAGCACTCAGGGTTCTCTTCTCTGCATCCAAGAAAAAGGATATCTTTATTACCAACACAGGTACTGTAGCACGATTCCAATTAGTGATCATATGTACAGTATGATGACATTCACCCTTCATCTCAGTCAAAACAATAAACTCATTCGTTTTCAGAAGTTTGGACTTTTGTAATATTCGTCTAATTGGCCTCCCCATTACTTCTTTTCTCTTCAGTAGATAAAGTCATACACTTTGACACTCTAACTGTATAATTTATCCAAGCATATCTCCACCTCATGCTGCTACCAGGCCTGCTGGCTCACAGCCAAAAACCAGGCCTGGTGCAATTTTCTGACCCTTGTTTACAAATCAGTAAACTGTTTTGCTTCAGCCTTTGTCTTTGCTATCATGTCTCCATACAAATCTGCTTGGAACCTCTGACCCACCTCCTCAAACTTCTAGTCCTAATGTTCCTCCTAGTGAGACATCAACATATTAAATGTGAATGTGCTATAATGTTCCGAAAGGATTATACTTTGCCATTTCTTGCCACACAATGTAGTGAACCCTACTGGAGAATTTGATCCTTCACTGCCACTTATGTATTCAAGAGACCAGCTTCTTAATTTGCAGAGGCAGGGAGATTCTCTTTGTAGGTACATGAACCTGGAAACTCTCGCCGGCTGTCAGGCTTATGAGAATTCTGCATGTAACGTACACATTCCACTGACTGGCGCTAGCGACATCTCCATGGAGAATCACTTACTCATCCCCCCGCTTTTGATTAACTCTTTCCTGGGCTATCTTATTAATGCAAGATCCCTCATCAAGAATACAGTAGAATTTTGGGATTTCGTGTCCCTCCGTAAGCCTGACTGAGTTTTTATTACGGAAACCTGGGACAGAGATTACGCTGGTCCAGACCTGGTAGAGGAAATCCCTTCTGGATATGTTTTATCAAGATTTGATCGGGTAGGGAGAATGGGTGGGGGCCTGGGCATTCTGTACAAAGATGTTTATTCTTGCCATACTGAGCCACTCACTACCTCTTCCAACCTGTATCAGGCGCTATATTTTTCCCTGAAGGTTCTCCCGACCGAAAGCTTCACTGGAGTTGTGACCTATCGTCCACCTGGACCGAGAGTTTTGTTCAGGCAGCAATCTTATTGAACCATATCTGGCAAGCGCCAATTTCACATTTCTGGGTGATTTTAATTGTCACCTGTAGAAGACTCTATGTAAAGAAACGCAAATCTTTTTAGAAACTATGAACTGTTGTGGTTTTTCTCAATTGGTCACGAGTCCCACTCATAAGGCAGGCCATATTTTAGATGGCATCTTCTCTAACGGCTCCCGAATTATGGTTGAGGAGCCCATTCAACTTTCATGGTCTGACCACTACGCTATTCCTTTAAGGCTTCAGATTCCGGCATCCCATATAGCTTCTAACATTAAGAAGAGGGTGGAGAAGAAGAAAAAACCTCAATCTTATTAGTAAGGAGGCCCTTCTTAACACGCTCAATAGCCATCAATGGCCCTCTCACTCAGATGCTAATTTGGCATATATCGAGTTTTCCAACTGGCTTTTAGCAGCTATGGACTTCCAAGCCCCACTTAAAGAGCATTATGTGGACAGAAAAAAGCCCTCTGCCCCTTGGTTCTCAGAAAGACTGAGGAAATGTAGGAAATTATGTTGGCATCAAGAAAGGATTTGGCACCTAGATTTCAATCCTGCTAAAAGAGACCGGCACAAACAAAGACTAAGGGAATATAATAGAGCCATCACAGAGGAAAAAGTAATATTTTACTCCATGGTGACAGAATCCTTGAGATCTTCAAAGGAACTTTTTAATGTAATTAAGTCTCTTTCTACCCCTTCAGCCCTGGCTCATATTGACATATCCCAGGACCTATGTGATCTAATGGCGATTTTTTTCTGTTCCAAAATCACAAATATATTCTGCTTTGGAAATCCTTAACGTGAGACCATCACAGTAGGTCTTCCCCCCCCCCCATCTCTTCCAATTTCCCCGTAATTCCGGTGAAGGCAGATAATCTATTTACCTTCCCTCTCTATTGCAAAAGGACACGGATCATTTGTTAAGCGGAATGAAGTCAGGTTCCCGCTGGAGTCCTGTCCTTTGAAGATTTTGAAATTAGGAAGGGAGGCTATTGTACCTCACCTCAATACTTAATGCAGTTGTTTCTTATGGGCAGTACCCCATCTACTGGAAGACTGCGGTGGTCAAACTCCTTTTAAAAAAAACCTTCTCTGGAGTCCGCTGAGTTAAAAAAAAAATGATCACCCTTCTCTCCTTTACCTGTCTCTGCAAACAAAAATTTTGGAGAAACATTTGAATTCCCACTTCAGCTCCTATCTGGAGGAACATCAACTGCTCAATGGCTCACAGCATGGTTTTAGAAGTGATCACAGTACTGAAACGGTGTTAACCTCTATAATTAACAACATCCGAGGTCAGGTTGATGCTGGTCATACCACACTACTGATCCTTCTGGACCTGACGGCTGCCTTCGACACTATATCTCCATCGAGGCTGGTGTGCAGGCTTAAAGAAATGATGATCACGGGCGCTGCCTTGAAGCTGCTTACCTCATTCCTTACTGATCGGTCCTAAATAGTCAGGATGGATCAATATTACTCAGCCCCATATCATTTGTTTTGTGGAGTCCCCCAGGGCTCTTCTTTGAGCCCGACCCTTTTTAACATTTATCTTGCCCCTCTAGCCAAGGTCGTAAGATCTTTGGGCTGGAGGTGCTGTTTTATGACACCCAAATGATGGTGTCTATTACCAACCGCATAGAAGCATCTGCAACAAATTTTAAAAAATTGCATGCAGTAAGTGGCTTCCTGGATGGTAGAGAACTATCTGAGACTTAACAGAGACAAAACAGAGATTTTGATTTTTGGAAATCAACAGGATACCTGGTCAGATGCTTGGTGGCCTGACACACTTGGCTCATGCCCTTGCCCAGAGTCCAAAGCAAAAAATCTTGGTATTATAGTTGACAGCTCCCTTTCCCTTGGCCCCCAGATTAGTAGAACAGTGTCCACCTGCTTTGGAACCATCCGGATTCTTAGGAAGATCTCTCAATTCCTTTATTTTTCCTCCCAAAAGCAGGCAGTTGTTACAATAGTCCAATCTGTACAACACTAGGGTAACGCCCTTTACCTGGGTATCAACAAGGATCTCGTTCATTGGCTACAGCTGGTGCAGAACGCAGCAGCTAGGCTGGTGATGGGCCTTCCCAAACACCATTCAGTCTCGTCTACTATTAGTAAGCTGCATTGGCTCCCTCTTGGCCGGAGAATCCTGTTTAAAGCCCTCTGTCTCACCCACAAGACTTTTTACAACCTAGGTTCGGAAGGCATTAAAAGGCTCTTTCGAAGATACGTCCCTACCAAGCAGTTAAGATCCGCCAGTAAAAATGTGCTGGTAGTTCCCAGGTTTAAGAGAGTAAGATGGGGGGGTAGAGCCTTCGCCTGTGTGGCGGCCAGGCTCTGGAATTCCCTTCCTTCTTCAATCTCTGGACTGGAGTCTCACTCTTTCTTCCGTAAGGCCCTGAAGACTGGGCTCTTCACCAACCATTTTGTGGAAACACGTTACATAATTTTGTTACTTTAAATGATCACGTGTGCTAAGGAGTGTCATTTGTTCTAAAAGGCTGAGGCCTATTCTGAGGAGCTGGGTGGTTCTCCTCACCTTATAGCACCGTCAAATACAGGGTTCCATATAACATTCTGTGTAACTATTCTTTGTGGCGCCTAAACCAAGTACCACTGTCCGGCTTTATCTGATCTTCGCCAACTTATCTTTGTGAGCCTTTTACGTACTCTTGTCTGATGGCCCTATCCGCAGCGCCTTGATGCCTCTGGGCAAAGTATGCACTTTACAAGGCTATTATTCATTCATTCATTCACAGAATTGCATTGCAAATCAGTAATAGAGAACAGAACAACTATGCACATTTAGTTGGTTGAACATTGTGCAGGGAATGTACGCTGATAGTGGAGATGACCAGGGCAGGTTAAAAGGTCTGAGAATGAAAGTGATAATTAGAATAAAATACTGGAGATAAGATTGTCACAGAGAGGAGAATTAAAAGGGTCAACAGACTGACCTAGGGCTACCCAGGTGGATGGCCGGGTGTAGTCCTTCATGAGGGGCTTGAAAAGTGTATTGCTAATAAGTTGAAGAAATGAAGGCCAGCTTTCAGTTGTTTGAGGGGGTTGGTTTCTTGCTGGTTGTAACGACGCTGATGCAGATTCCTCCTGAACAAGGTAAGAAATATATATGTTTCTTTTACTTTTCATAATGCCCTGTATTATGGTGCATCTAAGGAACCTCTATTTCCAAGTAATAGGTGTGTTTAAATAGGACGCAGGTATACCTTGATTTTTTTGTCAAAACTCCATTCTTTTTTAAAAACGTTCAGCTGATGTGGCTTTCGATCATTTTTATTCACTACCTTTTCCAAACCAACTATTTGGTGAAGCTGACGAGAGTAGTGGTGCAGTTCTTGGACCACAGCAATATAATGTTACTTTTCCTCCCCAAAAAAGATTGCCTAAGAAATGAACAACTCTACTGAATCAGGGCTTGTAATACAGAAGTGTCCAGTTGTGTACCAGCATTTATGCCCATGTCTTGTTCGCTTAGGGCACACTGTACAGAAAACCACAGTAGAAATAATTTTTTTGTGAGTATCACTCACTTTTATAGATTAATGGATTTGAGGCAAAGTCTCAGGATCAAGCCATAATCTACGTATATGCCACCTGATACATGTTAACACCCTTTATTGGCACCTGGAGCAGAAAACAATAGGATTTCTGCTCACAGATGGTTAATCCTGAATCACAAAGTCATGATTTCCATACATATATCAACTTAATTCTGCAGAAAAATGCCTACTTTGTGTTAATTTCTGTACAATATGAAGCAGGTTGCGAGCTGGGTTATCCAAAATAAGTTTTACTTTGCGGATATTCACTAAAGCTTTGCACACCATTTTCCTAACCTTAAAGCACCACAGGAGCAAGTAGGTTTCCAGGGTGGAAAGTGAATGGGAACATGTCAATAGTCACATATCTATTTAAAAAGGTAAAATAATTTATTTTAAAACCTGGATGAAAGTAAACACATCTCATAGTATCTCAAAATAGTACATTTCATTCAATGTTTTTGTCTTTATAACTAGCATGGTTTATTTTTCAAATAGTTTTCACTCAGAATATTCTGAAAGAAGGAAGTGTCAAACTATAAAGGGAAATGCTTGCCTCGTTTACTTTCTACTAGATTCGGCAATTATGGCCCTCCATAGTAGCCCAGGGAGCAGATTTATGGACCTCCAGGAGACCTGTCATGCCAAGTAAACCTGTCTCAAACGCCAGCTGAGTGCAGCAGGAGGCCATCCCCCAGCACTATAAAAGCCTTTGTGTGCCAAAGTTTGTGTTTTCATTCAATATGCGGAATTCAGGAGATAAAACAACCCTTGAAGTCTGCTTTTCAGCCAGATCCTATCCAAAATATCCATTTTGCTGGGCTTTTTCAGGCAAGCTGGGAGAGGTGAGGAGCAGCAGAGCCTGGCAGGGGGTTATTTGAGATGGACAAAGGAGCACACAAGGGAGAGAGCTAGAAAACACATGCTCTCTCATGGAGTGCTGAATGAAAATAAAGTAGTTGCCTAAATGTTAGCAGTGAAAGGATACAGGTCTTCGAAGCAAAAGGATCATAAGGCGGCTATGCTCAAACACAAGGACAGAAACTCAAGCAAATGAGTTACAATAAAGCCAGCTAATGTAAGCAATGGGTGGGTTGAAAGCCCCTCTGTAAGTTTACAATAGGTATTTTGCAACCCAACAGCTTGCACAGTCTGGTAGTCGAGACATAAAAAAATGAGCTTTAAAGCAATCTCCTAAAAGAACTTTACATCTTTGACCTAAACCAATGGATTGTTTGGTCGCTGTAAATAGTGAATGACACAGGTGTGAAGAAGGCCGCTTGCAAAAGCCATGTGTAGATTTCTCTAATTTTGTTAGTTGCTAAGTAATAGTTGACCTAGAACAAACCAAAGCAGCTAGATTTTCAGTCACTTTTTGTGAATGAAGCAGAATGTAACTAATTTAGCCAAAGGCTCACATTTATTTATCAAAGATGTTCAATGATCGCAGACCACAATCACATGTGCATTTCAGTGCGTTTATGGCTCTTTTTGATGCTGGCAAGGGAACACTTTCGAATGGTGCTAGAGTTGTCAAAGGTGCAATTGGTCACACTTTAAAAATAACGCTGTTATGTTCCATAGAGTTTATACTATTAGATATATTAATGGAGTTACTTTGCTCTTGTACATTCCCAGGCCAGGATGGATGAAAACACTGAGTTCCAAAACGATTCATATGTTGTGCAAACCCGATGCACTTCAAGGACCAAAACGAACTCTACATGCCATAATATTTGTAGATTTTGAGCAGTGTCCAATTTACGCATGATTGGCCCTACTAGCGGAGTGTTCAGGAGTGAACTCTGGTAAATGTATCTCACCACAATCGAACGCAACCAACAGAGCTCCTAAATCCCAGGACCGGCTGAAGACACTCACCCCTAAATAGCTGGACGGTCTAAAGACGTGATCTACGCCTTCAATCGTGGGATTAACCTGCCTGCACCGAAGCCCATGCCATTGGACATCAACATCCTGTAGAAGATTGTATGCAAGCTAAGTTTCCAAAAGGCACTAAAAGAATTGGCACATGCTGCCTTATGTAAAAAAAAAAAACATTCATTAAAGTGCTGCGCAGAAAAAGAACATCTAGGTGTGACTGGACGAAACTATTTCAGGTCGGAAACATAAACCCAGCCTAAAGCTGGCATGCTGCTACTTCGAGGATCTTGTAGTCGAAGCTCGTGCATTTACATTGAATATGAGTACAGAGGCCGTCAAAGGAAGCGTGACGTGTTTGCATTTTGTCACAGACAGAAGTACCCAGGAAGGATGTAGCAATTTTGATAGCTAAAAAAACTATACAAATGCGTAGGATGTGCACGCACCGCTGGGGCAGGGAGAGCGCGACGGGCTGTGCTAGCCGGGGGGCCCAGGTGGCTGCGCCGTCTGTGGCTTCGGATGTGGCTTGCGCTGGGCCTGCTGGTTCCAGACACCGAGGGAAGCGAGTCGAGTATGCAAAGCAGCTAGGATTTTATGGGCCTCCTGTCGCTCGCGCGAGCTCTGGTCACGTGACCTCCCTAGCGTGCCTTCTTCGAGACCGGGCCGCGCGAGCTCCTTGTGTCTTAGCTGGTGCTGTTTATGACCGAGAGTGAACTCTCAATCAAGAAACAGCAGCCCGTAGAAATATGCGCTTCTGCTCCCCCCCCTCAGCCTAGTCATATCAAAGTGGTTTTAAAATGTACTGCCTCCTCGACTATAAGTGTACACCAGGTAATCTGGAAAGTTTAATATTTTTAAAAAGTAGTCTTAGTTATTCTGATAACTTTTCAAATGCTAACGCTTTATTACGGCACTTGTTTTACCTCTTATTACAGTACTTTTTGCTTTAAAAAAATATATTTTTAACTAGTGTGTGGTAATTCTGAAGTCAAAACATGGTAGGATCCCTCCAATCGCTGTATTCTATGAATAAGGCGCCGGTCTGCACGGTACGGGTACTTGCATAATATATATATATATTAAAGAGAGTCCCGAGGGGTAAGGCTTCTTAAACAGTGCTAGAAGCAATCCATCTAACTATTACCACTTTCATTCCATTCAATCAACTGACTCTCCCTATACACCATTAGATTGTGCCATATATATTGAAACGGTTCTCGTAAAAAGTAAAAGTTGTACAAGAGTCTATTTTTAACACATAATACAGATGTCATATACATGACATAGGCCTAATGATCTTTTTAATTGTCTGATATGAAAAAGCAATAGTACAATACACAACAAATTAAAAAACACATTTTTAAAAACACATTTTGAGAGAGTTCCACAAACAGACTAGTATAATCAGTCTTTAGCAAGAATCACATCTACTATTATACAATATTACTTGCACTGAAAGATAGTTTCCAGTCTTCTCAATAATCAAACAGTGCTAAGGTAGTAGATTGTGAATATTCAATTAGCGTAGCTAATCACATCATGTTGAGCCGGCCCCGAGACTCAAATCTGGTTCCTGAGTTCCATAGTCAGTAGCTCTGACCGGAACATCACATCCAGGGTAGAGGGAAGAGGAAGAAGCCACATGAAAGCTTTTTTTTTTACATAGTTTTATTGATTTTGTGTAGAATATACACATCACATTTCCACGTTGCACATCATATATAGCCATATTCGCATATAGAGTAACATATACCAGTTTTTACGTTGCTAGCGTATTATGTCCGTAGGACTATTATCTTATACATCAAGCAAATAAAACAGGGCCAACATATAAAGTCCACGACACCGGTATATTTGGTGATGTTTGCAACATTCTGAATGTCCATTAATATCCTGGAGCAGGAGCAAATCTCAGTTCTATGGCTATGTACATGAATAATATTCTAACAAACGTGTCCCCAACTCCCCCCTCCCCCAACCCTCCAGTCCCATTTGCATCCTGAAGATCATGAATATCTCATAACAAACGTTGTAGGCTCACAGCAAAAGTATGCATTTGCAGACAAAAAACACTGCATGTTACATGTCATTCGGGGATTGGGTGTCCTAATGTGTGTTCAACTGTGTGAGTCCAGAGGTTACTGAGGTCTGCTGACTTTATGGCCTGAAGCATAAAATCCCATTCCAGTGCTATTGGAGTCTTGCGTAAGCCTCTAAGTTCCTCTCTTCGCAAAGCAGCACTCTCTGCACTACCCCAACACAACAGCTCGCTATGCCAGGTGAATCCAGTGGGGGGTTTCCGTGATTTCCACCGCATAGTGATTGCACGTATTACTAAGATAAGCGCCAGGTCTATTAATCAATATTGTACTTTGTTTGGAAACTTGTTTGTGCAGGCCTAATATACATTCCTCTGTAGTGTTTAGTATTTCACGGTGTACAGCCCCTCCGGTTATGAGTCTAACATTGTCCCAATAACCCCGCACTTTCTGGCAAGTCCATAACATGTGAAGCAGGTCTGCCCCTTCCAATAAACATCTTGGACAGTAATGCTGCGTCTGTGGGAACATTTTATCAAATTTATGTGGAGTAAGGTAAGCCCGGTGAAGAACCATAGTCTGAATACATTTGAAATCCGCATTTCTAGAGAACACTCGCCCATCCCTTATCAGCTAAGTCCGGTTTTTGTCCCCATTTCATGCCTCCTGCAGTGCGTCCAGAGCAACCATTGTATGTGAGCACAAACCAGTATAGAGCCACCGAATAAGGTGTTTACCTCTGCCCATATAGTAAAGCATCTTGACCAGATCATGAGTTCCTGTTTCTGTGGGGCTCAGTGCATTTTTATATACTGGAACAGTGCAGCATATAATATTGCCATTTCCAATCTTTATTTCGACCAATTGGTCATAAAAGATGCACATAGGTTAAAAATCACATACAATCTGTCACATTTGATAGAACATCAGTGCAAGATTTAAAAATCCACATCAAACATTATTAACATTGTTAAAAATGAGCAATTCTACAAGCTACCCAGCATTTTTTAAAAGACGATTACGCGTATACCATACATTTGTAAAGAATTTGGCAAGCGCAAAAACAATTGGGCCGGAAACATCACATTTTAAAATCCTGTACATAGGGATATATTCCCTACCACCCAAGTTCTTAATCAGAGGCAGCAGCCAGTACTTTCTGGCTGCCTTATATGCTGGGCAAAAAAAGATCACATGCAAGTCATTTTCCTCTTTGTCAACACAAAGAGGGCAATGCTTGGTGGAAGGGACTTGCGACCAGGTGCTAGAAAAGGAACGCAAAGGCAGTGTACCGTATCTCCACTGGAGAAATAACTTTCTAGTGAGTACGGGATATATGGGATCAAAAGCCTTTTCGAATGCGTAGAGGTCCTTATTTTGCAGGAATTTGGAAGAAAGGGATCCCTCTGTCTGGGTAGCTAAGGCCCTTACCCTTTTGTGTTCATGATACAGATTCGCCAGAAATCTCTTAGAGATTCTAGGTGCTGTATCTGCTGGTTTAGTCCACAGTTCGGGGAGCCCCAGATCTGTGCAGGTGGACTGGATATTTTGGACCCAGGGGATACTGAGCGCCTTAGGGTGTTGTAATAGTTCGACCAGTTCCGCCCTATAGTCGGTGAGATCGTCGCTGCTCCAAAGCCTGCGCCAGAAGGCAATGGGTCTTAGACTTATCTCATCGGCGAGAGGCCGTAGCCCAAGATCAAGCCTCAAAGGGAGAAGTGGGGTGCTAGGGGGAAGTGCGGTAATTTGTCTTATGAATCTGTTTTCCTTGGATGACAGATTCCGACATGGAGTGTGGCCCCACAGTTCAGCCCCATACAGGATCGCCCCCCTGGCCTGTGCCTTATATATCTGAATTAGGGCCCCCAATGGGCGATAGGTCGAACCAGTCATCATCCGGGAGATCCCCCCGGCAATTTGTACTAGTTTAAGGTTAGCCCTAGTTTGGTGGGTCCCCCAGGTCATATTTTCGTTGAGTGTCACGCCGAGGTATTCAAACGTGGCTACTCTTTCCAGCCGTGCTGCTCCCAGCAGGGGATTCGGGCGTTGTTTGGGGCTTGGATTCAATACCATATATTTGGTTTTTGTGGCATTGATTTCCAGTCCTCTGTCCTGACAGAAGGCCACAAAGGCATCCAGTATCCTTTGGATGCCCATGGGAGTTTTAGATACCAACAGCGTGTCGTCCGCAAACATTATTGCGGGCACACTGTTGCCATTTAGCTTGGGGGCATCTGTGTAGTCGGTGGCGTTCAGATGAGCGATTACCCCGTTGACAAAGAGGCAAAACAGGGTCGGCGCCAGCACACAGCCCTGTCTTACCCCTCTGCCCACGGGGAATCTATCAGTCAGCTCCCCCGACCTCCCACACCTCACCTGGGCATAGTTGTTATGGTGCAGCCTCTGCAAGGTCAATAAAATATCTGGTGGGACGCCCATCCCTGCCAGAGTGGCCCAGAGTTTTCCCCTGGGCACGAGGTCGAAGGCGGCACGTAGGTCCACGAAAATCGTGTACAAACTGCCGCCCTCGAACCTCACTGTCTTCCAATAGACCAAGTTCAATCTAAAGACCTGGTCCACAGTCGATACCCCTTTCCTAAAGCCTGCCTGGTATGGACTGAGGGCGCCTACCTCCTCAATCCATTCCTGAAGCCTATTCAGGAGAACCCTGCCGAATAGCTTCTGCGCTACATCTATCAGGCTAATCGGTCTGTAGTTGGCTGGGAGGAGGGGGGGATCCCTTTTTGTATATCGGGACCACCTCTGCCCCCAGCCAAGTACTAGGGATTTCCATCCCACCGAGGATACCATTAAAAAGAGCAACGAGGTAGGGCGCCCAGACGGTAGGCTCCTGCTTGTACAGGTCTCCCGGTAGCCCATCCAGCCCAGGGGCCTTCCCCGAAGCCAGGCCTGAAATAGCAGCAGTGACCTCGCTCAGTGTTATTTGATCCACCTGAGAGCCCCGCCTCTCCAGTTCAACTGTCACAGGAAGTTCTCCGGACTCAGCGCTATATAAGGACTGGAAGTGGGCCTGCCACACTCCAGGAGCTATATTAGGCTCCACTGCCGAATGTAAACTCCCTGATCCCCCGTTCACCATTCTCCAGAACAGGCGTTGGTCTTGCACTGCTAAGGCCTTAGTGAGCTCTTCCCACTGGTTCTCCTCCCATTCTATTTTAGCCTGGGCGAGAAGTTTCTTGTAGGTTTGCCTACATTGCTTAAGGCGTTCCCCTCCCTTGCCCTCCTTTATTACTCCAAGGAGTTCTGTTTTGGCCCGTCTACAGGCCACATTGTACCATTGAGTTTTGCCTTGGCACCTCTCTCTTGGCTTTCGTGCCTTACATGTGAAGTGGGGTGCTGCAACTTTTATAAGTTCCTTGTGGGCATCAAATAATTTACTCCTTATGTCTATTTTGCTTGCCACACTATCAAGTTCCCCCACAATTTTCAGGATGGGGGTAATCTCTGCATAGAGCAGTGGGAGTTTGTCCTTTTTTGTGACCAGATGCTCCCACCTAATTCTTCTCCTACTGTTATCTATGAGGAGCGTGGGGTAGTTCCCTTCTTCCTGGGTCACTAAGCCCTGAGGTGCTGGATGAACAAGGTCTAACTCAAGGGCATTGTGGTCACTATCCAGCCTATCTGTTACCCTAAAATCCTGTATAGTTGACCACCTTGCCAATTGGACCAGAACATAGTCCAAGTGTGACTCTCTTCCCCGGCGGTTATAGGTATTTTTACCTGGTATGTTCGAGTTAACTCTCCCATTACACGCTCTAAGTCCATACCTTAAGGTGAGGGCAGTGATTTGCAACGCCAATGGGGTCCAAGCTTTCGGAGATGGGACGTCAACCCCTGGTACTGCCCACCTAGCTTCTTCATCTGATAAGAACCCTTCCTGGAGGCCGGGGAGTGGCTCAAAGTGAGAATTAAAGTCCCCACCCACCACATAGTATGAATCAGTCGACAGTTCAGATAAAAAGTTCGAAAGTTCATTAAAAGTCGGTGATTCTTTTGCCTTTCCCGTCGGCCTGGAGTAGATGTTAACCAGCAAGAGGTTGGCTTTATTTGGCCATGTTAGTGCGACCGCCAGGATGTCATCAGAGTTGCATGGGAGCCGTGATGCCACACAGCCCAGGTGAGCAGCAACCCATATCGCAAGGCCCCCTGAAGGGCGGCCTTTGCCCTCCCACCTAGCTGGAATAAAGAATGATGTGTAGCCTTGGTGTCCATGGTCCTCTCTGGCCCAGGTTTCCTGGAACATGCATATATCGCCAGTTTCTATATACTTTTCCCAGGTCGGCTCTTCCAATTTGTTTACTAGTCCCGCGATGTTCCAGGAGATTATCCTCAGGTGTTCAGAAGTGGGAGATGTCAAGACACAAGGGTTGGAAGAGGTAGGTCCTGGGTCCTCTTGTATTGCCGGGCCTGGAGCGGGGGCGGCATCAGTTACATGTGGCACCATAGATCCCCTCTCCCCCTCACCCACAGGGAGGGGAACCAAAGATGTCCCCTCTGCAGCAACTACTCCATCAGTGGCTGGGTAAGAGAATTCGGTTCTGCCGTGATCTATGGCGAGTAGATCATTCAGTGGGCCCAAACTTGGGCCGGAGGACAGAATGAAATTCTCCAACGGCCCACGGGAACCCAAAACCCCTGGTGCTATCCTGCCAGCAGTAAGTCAGTCGACCCCATCCAAGCCGTCCAGGCAGTTGAAGCGATTGAAATCCCAGAAAGGTGTATCCGGTGGTTGCAAATACGGGCATTGTACAGGGCCTTTGTGCTTGCGTCTCTGTTCCACCCTTGTCCAGTCATCATATATTGGGGCCTGGCGTTTAGGGATCGGGGGGAAGAAAAAGGATACTGCGAGGGTCTGTATGGTGGAATCCAGGGATCGGTTCATTCCTCTGCAAATGTGTCGAACCGTGCCTGGATCCTTGAAAGTTACCAAGATACAATCCCCCACTATAGTTTTCCTGGTCTTCCCTAGCCATGGAACCCTTCTCACCATGATGATTTCATTATTATACTGGGGAGGCAAGGGTCGGTTCCAGTTGAGCCATTTGATTACCTTTTTCTTAAGAGACTGGTAATCCTCATTTTCCCCTGATCTTAAGTGAGGGGCACCCGCTAGAACCGCCGTTAATCTATTGGCCTCAGGTGGAAGGTCTTGTTGCAGGGTTTCTGTACTCACACAGAACTGTGCACAGAGGAGTGGAACCTCGGCAAATTAGGATGTCCCAAAACTTACCTTAGCAACCAACTCACCCCTTACCGAGCTAGCTACAGTGTCTCATTGGACATATCAAACACCCAATGTTTAGACAAACCAGAACATGAACTTACAGTACCTCAGGGTACGTGGGACTCATGAACACTCTTTCGTTATATTATCATTACAAACCAGAACATGGAGTAAAGAAGACACATGTGCATTTGAAATGTTTATTTACTAATGCCGTCTTCTCAGGCGCAGTATCTTTGATAATACAAGTATACTTATTATCAGTAGCAAAATTATCAGCATAGTTACTAAGACATAAAAAGCGAATGGTGACAGCATGTTAACATGCTGTAATGAATAAGAGTTAACAACACTTATATCTCACCCTCCCTAACACATATATTATATTATTATCTAAGAAGGTCTCTTTGGGTTGTTTTAGGGCGGGCCCATACCTTAGTGTCCTAGCATGAAGGAATCACATCAGCATACACCAGCTCTCTCTGCATGTGCACCGCATCAAGTGTGTTAACAATTCTCGTGCAAAGCAATATCAATCCCGCCTCAAGCCCAAGTTGGCAAAGGCTGCACTTGTGTTATGACTATGAAGGCGTGGAGATCAGACCTCATAACAATTCCATATCGTGTTGCTCCTGAAACTTCAGCACTCTCCGTGCAGACATGTTTTATTAAACAAAGCAGATAGAGCAATAACATATTATTCTCACATTCACCACGGCAAACTACTAGGTCGAAAGCTAAGTCAACAATTAAGGGTCGTGTGCAGAAGTTGCAAGAAAGGAAAAATGGCGTTTAAATCTGAAACGTACCTATGCTAACTTAACACGATATAAGGATATATAGGAGCTATACAACACCCCCCCATGATCCGAGAACGGACTAAATAAGGTAACAGAAGTGCCATCACATGAGAGCAGAATCCATTTATAAACGAGCATGAATAAAAATTCAATTATAAAAAATAATGCTAAAAAAATAGCCCACAAATATAATGTGGCTCAAGCCAATAGGCAAGCAAAAAATAAAATGTCTTGACCAAAAGTCAATAAAATCAAGGGAATGCTATCAATCAGCATGGCAATTTGAGGCAGTGTCTATGATAAGACTGTATATGAAAAGTAAGCTGCAACAGCCTCAAGGAGGAAGTCACTGTCCTCATCCGAAAACAGTTCAGCCATCCAGTTTAAAAGATGAAAGGAACATACGTGATCTTCCAGCACCGGATCCTCTATAACCATCAGAGGACAGCTCGGTGGGTTTTCAAGAAAACTTTGTTCCAAGAAATTTCGCGCTGCCGACAACACATCCCAGGGACCCATTAGTCCATGTGCCACCGCCAAGGCCATAATCCTTTCGTCAGAACAAACCAACTCGTGAGCAATGATAGGACTCATCAGTTGATCAAAATCGACGTCAGAAGATGCTGGTCCGCAGAGACACAAATCAATGGCCCAAAGGAAATCACAGGTCAGGCAGCGAAATACAGGCTGGACACAGGTGAAATAGGAGAACCTAAAAGATAATCCAAACGCCGTGCTTAGAGTCGCCAACGGCAGTGTGCCATAATAATCAAGCATGCGGTTGCGAAACCGCGTCAGTAGTAGCTGTGCGTGGTCTTGCACAGGAAGGGCATCCATATTTAAAAAGGCAGAAAACCACCAATGCGCCTGCCGCTAAAGCAAGTAAAAACGGGAACCCACCAAATAAGGAAGAAAAAATAGAATGGAAGAAAGCAGGGATGACTCCAAAAATCTTCTCAAAGGAAGTCACGAGACCACCGCTAACAACTTTAAAAAAATGTGCTAGGCCCGTTGTGGAGGATGCGTTAAAGATAGAACGGACCATGGCTCCGAAATGCAAGGGCAAATCAGTGTTTAAAAGAGCCTGAACCTCCGTGCGGGTGTTAGCAATGTGAAGCACGAAAGTTTCACGGGCCGAGCTCAAGGCCACCTCTTTCTGGGACAATAGAGCTCTTATTCTAGCCATGCCGCTGAATTCTGCTCCCAAGGTCGGTATCTGTGGCCAAATGGAAGACTCCCTATGTTCACGTGTGGGAGGATAAAGAACATTTCTGCAGCAAATAACTCGCTCACTAACTGTTACTATGAAAGCTATACCTTTAATTAAACCACAACAGTTTTCATTATTGAGCATTAAATAACTACCATTCTCTAACAACTTAAACGTGGGGATGATAGCAGGAACTGGCGTGCCCTGTAAAACGCAAGCCATATTCGGGCGGTCCTTATTACATGAACCGTGTAACTGTATGTGTCTGCACATTAAAGAATGATCTGGCGTCTCAGTGCACTCATCCCCTGTTAGATAAACCTCTTGGTCATCCTTGAAACATCTGTATGTGTATGGGAGTGACCAGACCTCATGAAGAAAACCGCTACCTAAGGGTTCAAAACGACCTATTGGCACATATTTCATACAATTTGAAAACTTATATAAAGCAAAAGGCAGTGTTATTAAACCGTGGATAAGCCACGTAGCAGCGGTGGATTCTGCCACAGAAAAAGGTAAAGATTCCAACCTTTCAATATGTAGCATGGAAAAGGAAGCATCACGCATTGAAAGCAAGCGTTGTTTGTCTGTCAAATTAAACGGTGCAAATAAAGAAGAAACGTTCATGTATCCCCAGGGAACTTTACCCATTTTTAGAGTCTGTAGTGTCCATGCAAACTGCATGATTGAACGTAATTGATTTTGACCATGGTATAATACAGACACTTCATCATGCACAATATCAACAACAGACGACACAATATTATCTAATGTGTAAATTCTAGAGGAAAGCACGTTAATGCTATTGTCAACCACTGCAAGCACTTTTTCAAGATTTGCTTGATCAATAGCCCTAAGGCGTGAAGCAGCCTCAATCTATGAGAGTTTCCAAATTTCATTGTAAACCCCATACAACCAGCGTTTCGACCTGCCACTAGCTGGGCCCTTAATGAAATCATTCAAATCCACGTCTGCATTCAGTTTGGAAAGGTGATACTTAACCGCAGGTAAAGTTGAATGTTTCAGCCAAGCTTGACACAACTTGCCAACTGAGTAAGAGGTGACAGTATGACTCAAATCAAAACGGGGATCAGATCTAACAGCCTTAAAACCGTTAGTTATATTTAAAAATCTCTTTTGTCAAGAATCAGCACTACGGTGCCAAAGCAGCCAACCCTTGGGATTCATACTGGAAATGTTAAAGGAGGAATTCAGAAGCAAAGCCTGTATTTCTCTAATGGACAATTTAGTAAAATTACTCCAATTCTCATATTCCTCCAACTCCGGGAAAGACGGGGTGTTTAACCTTTTAGATGTAGCCAATCCAAAGCACGTGGTCTGGGAAATGGTTTCATTTAAAAACCACATATGATTTGGGATGAGACATGCACGGTGCAAAGCCTCAGTGCCTTGTACCTGCCAGGCCCTTGAGCCCCAAACTGATTTAAGGTCTATGGCATCCTTCCATAACTCATACCCTCCAGTAACTAATTGATCCAGGAAGGCTTTTGAATATAACAATTTTGTATTTGTAAGTCGAACCTTGGACTGTGGCTGTTTGTGAAATTTAAAATAAAAGGACTCGGGATTGGACTGATTAAAGTCAGTGAAATAAGTATACTTTTTAAGAAACGTTTCAGAACTCCCTTGTGTTGGTGCTGGGCAATGTTCCCACTGAGTAAAATTAACCGCATCCCTTCGGGAAGATGTCTTGTGTAAGAAGTGATTGCCATAATGTTGGTAACAGAACAATTCACCATAATTAGCAGATTCTAAATATAAATCCTCAGCATCAAAAGCAGCATAATATTTCAAATCAGAAAACAAACTTTCCACAGCATTAACATCCCAATCATCAGAACGAATGTTTTGTTTCACCACATCCCCCATATTAACTCTTAGTACATTAGGGACATTAACGACTTCCGTTGGGCCATGAATCTGAAAACGAACTGCATCCCACGCGATTCCATCCAGAACAGGCCACGCTGTGATGTTAACCAAAGTCAAGTCTCTTTTTAATCTATGTGTAGAATGTGAAGAGGAAAGTGGGGCCAAAGTTCCATTTAAATGAGTAATGCAAGTTCTCTCCTCGACATAGTGTCCATTCATAATCCGGAAAAAATAAAACACAAAACCAATTGACATAAAAAGGTACAGTGAAAAAAGGACCAGCCAAATGTATATCCAAGGAGGTATCAAAAAATGTTTTTTAAACAGGCTGGCATATACTGCAATTTTAGAGGGTTTTTTCGAGGCAAGGGAAGCAGAGTCAAATGAAAATCTGGATTCCGTGGCTAAACGAGCTTGCAGGTCAGGCATGGACAAATCAGTGGGGTATGTATAGTCTGTCTCATCAAGGTTAGTTCCTGGTAAATTATTCAATAATGGACTGGAAATAGCAGGTAATTCGATGGCCACCTCAGGTTCATTATTAGAAGCAGTGGGCATAATTGAATTTCTCACAATGGAAGGACAGGAAACAGCCGGTGTCATGCTAAGAAGAATCGGCCACTCTGTGTATCTTGACATTGTCAATAGAAATAAACCTGTTTTCCTTACGACCTGGAAGTGGTGGTAGAATGACTGTTCTTGTGCCCTTCACTCCAAGCACTGGGACTGGAGCTCGATAGGAGGGACCAAACTCTTTCTTGTTGTCGATCTTCTCTCGAACCAGTTCTCCAACTTGGGGTAGCCAGCCAACTACCGGGATCTGCAACGCATCATCCGATGTGGAGGGCAAATGTTCCTTAGCAAGAGTGTCTCTCGTCTTTTGTAGATTCTGTAAAATATTGCAATGTTCATCTGCGTCAAAGGAAGTGGCGCGAACCACCGAGTCTAGACCGTCAAGGTCAGGGACGAACATCTTGATGCCAAAGAGCATTTCGTATGGGGTCCGCCCACCCAGAGACCTTCTAGGGAGATTATTAAGAGCACGCTGCACGCCATAGAGGTGGGCCAGCCAGTTTCTGCCAGTGCCTATAACTCGGGCTGTCAAAGATTGCTTTAAATCACGGTTCATTCGTTCAACTACACTATTACCCTCGGGTCTGTAGGGTGACGAAAACTTGACTTGGACCCCCATCGAAGTCATGGCATCCTTATACGCCTTAGAGGCGAAAGCCGGACCCTGATCCGAATGGAAGGTACCACAGGCAAAAATCCCTATAAAGATACGCAAATCTCTGATGACAGTCCGGGAATCAGCGCTGCGATGTGGCCATAACCACACAAAGCGTGTGCATGAGTCAACTGCTACTAAGATGTATTTATACGCAGTATCAGATGAAAAAGGACCGCAGTGATCTAAATAAACACAGCCTAGTGGTTTATTAGAAATGTACAACTGAGTCTGAGGCGGACGCGTAGCAGTTGAAGGTTTAATCTGCTGGCATATGTCACAAAGAAGGACATAATCACGCGTCTGTTTGTACAGTCCCCGCCACCAGAAACGTTGTTGTAGTTGCGTTACAGTGGCTGAGACGCCCGCATGCGCAGACGCCACACCTTCATGAGCCGCTGTAATCAAGTCTGTTCTGCGATCCGAGTTGGGAATCAGCCGTTCCCCAACATCAGGAATTGTCACAAAAGGAACCTTTTCGGGACTTAAGTGGTATTTATACTTCGAAGGGAATCCCGAAGGATGTTTACTTCCCTTCTCAGAGGCAGCAACCGCTGCCAAGATGTCGCTATCAATCTTGGATTTAGACCTAGTAACCGCTGCAACTAAGTATGTAGATACTGCTGATTTCGCCGCTTCATCAGCAAGCGAGTTGCCAAGAGCGTGTACTCCCACGCGCTGATGACCGAGAGTATGAATCACATAAACGAGTGGCAACATAGCCTTAAGCTCTGCCACTCGAACCCAGATCATTTTATGTTTTATTGTGCTACCCTTGGAATCACGAAAGTCATTTTGAATCCAAAAGAACAAGTTTTCATTGTAAGACTGGACACAGTAGTAAGAATCACTTACAATTAGAGTAGTAACACTTGGATCTGCGTACTCCAAAGCTAGTAATAGAGCACGAAGCTCTGCTAATTGTGCAGTGCAATCGCCCAGGGGCAACGTGTGTACCTCCCTGGAAATGAACTCGTCATTCAACATAGCACCGACCACAATGGCGCATGCGGAAACGTAGGCATGTTTAGAGCCATGCGCAACCTGCGCCGACCCATCAGTGTAAATGATGCAATGGAAGTCCTCCAAAGGTCGCATCGACAGAGGAGCAGGATGAACGAATTCATACTGCAAGTACTCCTGTGACCGTAAGGAGGCGTCAAAAATAAACATGACATCTGCGGATGACAATGACGCAGCCCACTGAATCCACCGAGGGTGCAAAGCCTTTGAATTAGGTACACTGGCTTTCGTGACTGCCTCCAAATGAGGACAGGGTGTTACCACTAGCATGCGTTTCCCCTGTGACAGAGCACGTTCTTTTAGAATTGCCATCTGTACAGCAGTTAAAACCTTTTCTATGGTGGGAAACCGCATCTCAGCCGAGGTGTACAAGTGTGACTTGTAAGCAATAGGTACTGTGTCACCTTCATTAAAAGTGAGGTAGGTGAAACCCACCGTCCCAGGAATTATTCTTATTACCAGGTTGGTGTGGTTATCACGAGTCAGTAAATATTTAGAAGCGAGCAGATCAGCCTGCAACGATTGCAAAATGGCTGAATGCTCAGGCAGCCAGCATGATTTTGAGAAAGTTGGTTGTATCAAAGCATACAGAGGCTTGACACGCTGGGCATATTCCGGAATGTAAGTTCTGCCGAAATTCAAAAAGCCCAGTAAGGATTGTAATTTCTTCAGTGTTGTTGGTGCGCGCAATTGTGCGCACTTCTCCAAGAAGTGAGGAGCCAAACCTCTACCTTCATTGTTGAGCTCATAGCCCAAAAACAACACTGTATGTTCAGCAATGTGCGATTTTGCAAAGTTGAATTTGTAACCCATGTCTGCGAAGTTGCAAACAAGAGAATTCACACGACACAGATGCTCCCAAATATCGTCGTCTGTGAGATATATATCATCCACATACGAAAAAGCATCAGGGTCGAGTGCCTCCAGAATAGAGACAATTCGAGCGGTAAATACACCAGGACTATTCTTGTAGCCCATTGGAAGACGCCGGAATTGCTTTTGGACTCCAGCGCTTGTAAAACTGGTCCATTGGAAGCTAAAGCTGTCCAATCTGTGGGCATAAAAACCATTGGATATGTCAAGCGTTGTCTTGAAACGCTTACGCACGAGACTATCCACTAGGGCAGAGCCGTGGGTATTCTGTACTGCACAGTTACGGCAATGCGAGTTCAAATGCCGGTAATCCAAAACCAAACGATATGATCCGTCAGGTTTATTCACAGTAAAAAGGGGATTATTCATCGGTGACACACACGTTTCAATAACTCCCTGATATTCCAATTGTTCAAGGATTACTGCGACGGAAGATTTTGCTTCACGTCGAATGGGATATTGAGGTTGAGGCTGCGGCTGAGACCGCAACGGAATTTCGTGGCAAGGCGACAATTTATCCCAACCACATTGGTTACGGTACAGAGCCGGCGCGAGAGCCCGAGCCCACTCTTCTGCAAAATGCTGCGCATGCTCCTTCGAGACAGTGTTCGCGAAACTGGGTAGGATTACCTCCTCCCCTCGCGGCGCCGCGAGCACAAAAGGTGGGGGCCAGTCAGCCTCCGAAAGTAAAATATCATATGTGGAAGACAGATTCTCCCAAAATACACCTTTAACGGTACGCTGTATGTCACCTTCAATTAACAGGACGATTTCATATAGTCTTTCAGGGGGAGCAAGTCTTGTATCCGCTGTTTCTATCACAACGTAGACATCAGTCGCTGTCACCCTCAGTAGTGGACGCAGCGCCTCTCTGACTATTGTTATCTCCGCCGCGCTGTCCAGCAAGGTCAGAGCCCACGTCAGATTCCGAAGCCGCGTTCTCACTATCTGTGGCATATCGATGCGCTGTTAAGGCTGCGACTTTCTTTTTCGCAAACTGCGGACGCCTAGGCGTAGAATCCTCCTGCTTCACTGCGCCGTCCGTCTGGCGGGACTGACCACGTCCTTGTTGGCCACCACGTCCACGTCCACCCCCTCCTCCTCCACCGGTTTTCTGGGCCGATGCGTCCTGAAAGGAACGAGGAGAGCGTTGATCAGAAACCTGAAAACGATCAGGTGATTTAATCATCGCGCGGTCGCGCAAATCATAAACTTTGTCGGATGGTGCAGGAGCTTCTATTGCAGGAAAAGAACCCTGAGTCTGCATTGTCTGCTTCCCCTGTGTCTGTTTTTTAGGCCAATTTTGTTTCTTGGACTTTGGCTGGGCATCTGTCACTGCAGACTGCCCCTGTGGTTGTTTTTTCTCCTTCACTGGAAAATATTTCAGACCTCTACTGGTGCGGCCAATCGTTTTATAAGCGGCCACCACAATCTTTGCTAACTGGCGGGGTTTGTCGGCATCGGGCAGAGCAGCCAAAGCATTCGACACCTGAAAGTTAACTGCATCTCCTTTAACATTGGAGAGAATGAGATCACTTACAATCTCAAAAGAACCACACAGGCGCATACCCAATTCAACCGCTGCCTCTGGACCGTGATCATTCTGAACACGTCGAACGATTTCAGGCAGGGCAGTCATAGACGGGGTGCCGAAGCACCTTGTATAAACTGCCGCAAATGTTTTTCCCCAGCTGTCACAGTCAGCAAGTTCAGGAGTAATATCCTTCGGGAGAGTAATCGTCAACATTCTATGTTTATCAGCAGGAGTGGAATTCGGAAAAACAGCTTCCAGTTGATCAAACTTCTCTGCTAGCCAGAATGGGAAGTCATCGTTGTCAACAGGACGCGCACCAAAAACCGAATTTACCATCACTGGATTGAGACGCATTCCGCCTCGTTCCAAGGGAGCGGCCGCACCCCCCTGGGGACCACCAGGAAGATGTCGACCGATGTATTGCACTAATGCACGAATCACGGAAATGGAAACTACATGTAGCCGGCGAATTTCTGCCAGGGTACAAGCCCCGTGATTCGGGTGCGGGGTAAAGCCACCCAACGCAGGCCAATTAGTACCTGGAATAGAGAGTGGACCTAACCTCGCACGGGACAAAGAGTGGGGGAGGGCGCCATCAAACCAAACTCGATGCTGCCAATGATCAATAGGTATTTCCAATGCCCTGTACGGCGTATATTCAGCCGGGACATCCGAGGCGGTGTAGGAGTGGTACAAACCAGAATTAGCGTCCACAGCCGGAAACGTAACCCAAGAGTAAAACAACTCGTAAGGAAACGCCGGATCCGCACTCACCACGAAAATCACAGCCATCCCATCTACTGGGACCTGGTACGTCTGAAGATGGTTGCGTATCGCTACGCGACTATGCTGCGCAATAGCCACCGCTGCCGCCATCACAGAATTGGAAACAAGAAAACACAAAGAATACTTTGTAGCACAACTGGGTAGTAATTCAAAGAAACCGTTTAAGTAAGAATCAAGCTTGAATAAAGACCTATTTCAAAAAATAGGTAGGTTTCACCAACACCCCGTTTTCCGGAAACGGATGTGAAGGGGTTAAGGCATGAATGATAAACTACTCGAGTGTCATGATATAAGACCACCGAAACCGTTGGGCGCCATGTTGCAGGGTTTCTGTACTCACACAGAACTGTGCACAGAGGAGTGGAACCTCGGCAAATTAGGATGTCCCAAAACTTACCTTAGCAACCAACTCACCCCTTACCGAGCTAGCTACAGTGTCTCATTGGACATATCAAACACCCAATGTTTAGACAAACCAGAACATGAACTTACAGTACCTCAGGGTACGTGGGACTCATGAACACTCTTTCGTTATATTATCATTACAAACCAGAACATGGAGTAAAGAAGACACATGTGCATTTGAAATGTTTATTTACTAATGCCGTCTTCTCAGGCGCAGTATCTTTGATAATACAAGTATACTTATTATCAGTAGCAAAATTATCAGCATAGTTACTAAGACATAAAAAGCGAATGGTGACAGCATGTTAACATGCTGTAATGAATAAGAGTTAACAACACTTATATCTCACCCTCCCTAACACATATATTATATTATTATCTAAGAAGGTCTCTTTGGGTTGTTTTAGGGCGGGCCCATACCTTAGTGTCCTAGCATGAAGGAATCACATCAGCATACACCAGCTCTCTCTGCATGTGCACCGCATCAAGTGTGTTAACAATTCTCGTGCAAAGCAATATCAATCCCGCCTCAAGCCCAAGTTGGCAAAGGCTGCACTTGTGTTATGACTATGAAGGCGTGGAGATCAGACCTCATAACAATTCCATATCGTGTTGCTCCTGAAACTTCAGCACTCTCCGTGCAGACATGTTTTATTAAACAAAGCAGATAGAGCAATAACATATTATTCTCACATTCACCACGGCAAACTACTAGGTCGAAAGCTAAGTCAACAATTAAGGGTCGTGTGCAGAAGTTGCAAGAAAGGAAAAATGGCGTTTAAATCTGAAACGTACCTATGCTAACTTAACACGATATAAGGATATATAGGAGCTATACAACAGTCTGGCCTCTGTGGTCTGGGAGTTGGACAAACGGGCGTGAGTGGGGGAACATTGACCTGTCCTTGATGCGTTCCAGAGGACTCTATTTGTAAGCTATGTGGGATTAAATCCACAGGATGAGTGGGTCTGGAGCTTTGGTTGTTGTGCTGTGCCAGGAATTGAATGGCCATAAGGGGTTGCAGTGGGGGAGCAGATGGCGTGCCTCTTGGTGGAGCTCTATTAGCATTATTTGCGACATCTTCTTTAGGAGGTTCCTCAGCCGCGGGAGGGTTTTCCACTGACTTTGTCTGCTTGCTTACTAGAGTGCTCAGGGTGGTGAGAGAAGTTTCTAGTAAGGTGAGCCTAATCTCGACTTTTTTTAAGCTATCGGTGATCGGCTGCAGAAGGGAACGGAGTAGAAATTCAATGTTCCCTTTAGCATAGAGTGGATTGTTTGGATTTGGCGTAGTACCCTCTTGTTCTTTGGTAATGGCAGTGGTACCAGTATTTGAGGGTTTAGAAAGAGGCACTATCTCCGTTTGCTTCCTCTGAAGAACACTATTTTGCAATTTCTTGCCAAAATCCAGGTGGGATATTTTAGGTTTCCCCCGCCCCCCCGTTGTTTTCCGAGCACGTTTACTGGGTGGGGGCCTATGTAACTCCACCACTACATTTATTTTGGGCTTGCTCTTATTGGCCAATTGGATAGGCGGAATTTGGGTTAGCAGATTGACAGGAGAATTCGAAGTCCCTAGGGGAACTGGCTCTATGTTTTGTACAAGCGCTATCACTGGAGTGGGGGGGATTTCCCTTAGTAGGACAGGGAAGTCCTCTAATGTCGAATTATTTATACTGCTAGATAGCACGCCTCCCTCTTGAGTGTTGGGGAAGGGGCTGATGTCGATCAAGGACCTGTTTTTTATGGATTCAATAGAGCGCCTGCGCTCCGCCCTGCGTTTCTCAAGTGAACCGTCCATAAACACCTCACCTTTGTTGGGTTTGAAATAATTGTCCAAAGTCCCGGAGCTGGCGGCTCCATCCCTTGAGGGGGTTTCCCGGTGTGTAGGCGAGGACATTACCTTGGTTATGTCACGGGAAGAAGTCAAGAGAGAGGGCCCAGCCCGGCCTCCTTCGGCCACTGACGGCCTAGGACGGTCCCGCCCTTGTCCCGGGCTTCTCCCGGCGCCCTCCCGCGCGCTCCCGCGCAGCTGGGCAGTTGGCTCAGTAAGTACTGACTGAAGGTAAGGGGGAGGAGCCGTTGCCGGTCAGGTGGGGCTGGGCGGTCAGGGAGAGCAGGCCAGCTGGAAACGGCCAGGGCAACCCGGGACTCCTGGGATACTGAGTCCGGGTTGCTGCTCGCAGCCCTGTCACACACTCACCGCCCAGCAGCAGAGGAGAAAGCACAGCCTCGGAATGCCCCTTCCAGCGACGTGGGACCCGCGAAGCGGGTTCCACTAGGTGTGATTGAAGGTCCGTGGGCAGGCAGCAAAGTGGCGTCAGCAGCGAGGAAAACAGCGTCCGTGTGAGTCCCAAGGCAGAGGGAAATCACTGCCGCTTTTGAAGCAGGTGGGGCTGGGCGGGGCGGTCAGGGAGAGCAGGCCAGCTGGAAACGGCCAGGGCAACCCGGGACTCCTGGGATACTGAGTCCGGGTTGCTGCTCGCAGCCCTGTCACACACTCACCGCCCAGCAGCAGAGGAGAAAGCACAGCCTCGGAATGCCCCTTCCAGCGACGTGGGACCCGCGAAGCGGGTTCCACTAGGTGTGATTGAAGGTCCGTGGGCAGGCAGCAAAGTGGCGTCAGCAGCGAGGAAAACAGCGTCCGTGTGAGTCCCAAGGCAGAGGGAAATCACTGCCGCTTTTGAAGCAGGTGGGGCTGGGCGGGGCGGTCAGGGAGAGCAGGCCAGCTGGAAACGGCCAGGGCAACCCGGGACTCCTGGGATACTGAGTCCGGGTTGCTGCTCGCAGCCCTGTCACACACTCACCGCCTAGCAGCAGAGGAGAAAGCACAGCCTCGGAATGCCCCTTCCAGCGACGTGGGACCCGCGAAGCGGGTTCCACTAGGTGTGATTGAAGGTCCGTGGGCAGGCAGCAAAGTGGCGTCAGCAGCGAGGAAAACAGCGTCCGTGTGAGTCCCAAGGCAGAGGGAAATCACTGCCGCTTTTGAAGCAGGTGGGGCTGGGCGGGGCGGTCAGGGAGAGCAGGCCAGCTGGAAACGGCCAGGGCAACCCGGGACTCCTGGGATACTGAGTCCGGGTTGCTGCTCGCAGCCCTGTCACACACTCACCGCCCAGCAGCAGAGGAGAAAGCACAGCCTCGGAATGCCCCTTCCAGCGACGTGGGACCCGCGAAGCGGGTTCCACTAGGTGTGATTGAAGGTCCGTGGGCAGGCAGCAAAGTGGCGTCAGCAGCGAGGAAAACAGCGTCCGTGTGAGCATATAATAAATATAAGTGCGCCGGGGCTCCCGATTCATTGACAAAGGTATCATGATCCAGCAGCATCCCCTCCCCAAACAGATCCGCCACTTTGTTAATCCCTGCGTCCAGCCATGGTGTTATCTTACGCTTAGTGTGCCTGCCGTCCGTCAGTGGAATCCCTAATAGCGGAATGTTTCCCGCGTATGCCGGGGGTGCGTGTGCATATTGCAGCTCTGCTTTCCAGCACTGGAGCACCGTGCACAGCAGTGGGGGGAGGTCCCTCTGGATCCTACCACCAGGCAGTAACAAGGTATGCAGGGTACCACGATCTATGTCCGCCTCCGTATAACCTATCTCCTGTAAATTTTTGGCCCGCCATCCAATATGACAGCCATTGTAATTGGCATGTGCAGTAATACGCATGCAAGTCCGGAACGCCCAGGCCCTCCTTACACGTATCCAATTGCAATTTCTTCAGACTAATACGTCGTCGACCAGCACCCCAGATAAGGTCAATAAGCAAAGTGTACAGTAGTCGCGGTAGGACCACCATTTTCTCCAAGGCCGCCCTATAAATGACAGACAGTGGCAGCGTAGTCCAGAAAGTGATGCTGGAACGCAAGGCTCTAAGCGCTCGGTGTAGATTACCATCTAACATGTCTGTATGTGTCCGATATACCTGAATACCTAGGTATTTTAATGTATGTGGAGCCACCTGGAGTACGGTATCCCCAAATTCGATGTCTGTAATCTCTGCATGGTCTGTGAAGAAAAACGTGTGTGACTTTGCAACATTAATGGCCTGGCCTGGTATTTTTTCAAAATGGTGAAATACTTCATAGATCGGATCCAAGGACAGACGGAGATCCTGATGATACAGAATAATATCATCAGCGTATGCAGAGAAAAGATGCGTTGAATGCCCCAGCGGTACACCCCTGTCAAGGAGATCTTTACGCACTCTTAGTGCCAGCGGTTCGAGGGCCAAGATGAAGATAAGAGACGACAGAGGGCAACCCTGTCTAGTCCCCTTGTATATGGAGTATTCTGCTGAGATATGACTACCAGTACGGGCACGCGCTGTGGGGGCATTGTATAAGAGACACAACCAGGCAATATATCCCTCTGGAATCCCAAATTTCTCCAGCACCTGAAACATATATTACCATTTTATAGAGTCAAATGCTTGCCTCAGATCCAGAGAAATGCAACCCGCATGAGGATGCCGTTTCGGGGCTTCCGTCATTAGATAGTGAAGCTTTCTAGTATTCAGCAATGTGCTGCGGGCCGGTAAAAAAACGGTTTGGTCTATATGGATGAGTTTGGACAGAGAGGGCAATAGTCTATTGGCCAACACCTTACTTATTATTTTATACTCCGTGGTTAACAAGGATAGTGGAAGCTGGCCATGTCTGTGGGGTCCCTTCCTACTTTTGGGAGTGATATGACCAATGCCTGAGCCGTGGTGAGTGGTAAAGAGCCCTTCTCCAATGCTGTGTTATATAATATTTCTAGTTGGGGCACTAGGGAGTCTGCATACGTAGCATAAAATTCTATTGGAAGACCGTCCAGACCAGGGGTTTTGTTAGGCGGGAGTCCCTTTATGGCAACCACTTTTTCGAGACTGGGTGATGGGCCCTATCAGTCCTTTCTGGGCTGCCGTCGTGAGTTGCGGGTATGTGAGGATGGACTAGAAAGCCTCCATGTGGACCTCTGTACTGCTATCGGGAGTACCGTATAGTGCGGCGTAGTATTGTCAGAAGGCAGCATTGATATCTCCTTGAGTGATGGCACTAACACCTTCCAATGTATTTATCTAATTTCTAACCACTGCGGTGGGGGTATCGCTGATCAACCTGGCAAGCAAGGTCCCAGACTTATCTGCTTCAGTGTGAGTTCGCCGCGAGTATGCTTGATAATCAATGACCCGCAGAGACTCCAATAGCTCTCTGTGTTTAATTCTGGCCTCCTGGAGTGGGGCCTGTTTGGTTTAGTCAGTTATTGCGTCTTGTTCTAGCCTACAAATAGTGTGTTCTACCTCCACTAGGGACTGTACTGATTGCTCTCCCTGAACTACGACTTTGAAAGCATCCCATTCAATCAGTCTATTCGATGTTGTGTTGCTATTTTCTGCGAAATAATGCTCAATGGTATCTAGCTTATCGGTGTGGAATACTGAATCCTCTAATAACTGCGGCCACACACGCCATGTGGGAACCTGGGTAGGCACCTTGCCCCAGATGAGGACAATGTCCAAGGGTTGTGTTCCGAGAAAGTCTTCGGTGAATATGTGGCTTGGGGTACCAGCATTGCAATCCTGTTGGAACAATATATTCGATCTATTCTTGTGTGGAGTACATGGATGAGGGAATAGAAAGAATATTCTCTGTGTGTTGGGTGTCGCATTCTCCAGACATCACATAGTTCCCACCCATCCACCCACCTGCCCAGCGCCTCAGCTTGTTTAAACACTCCTGCTCCGTGTAGGGGCAGGTGCGATCTATCCAAAGAAACATCCATTACTGCATTGCACTCACCTCCTACAATCCTTGGATGCGATTCCCATCCCACCAATGCAATGTTTAACATATCCCAATACTTCTCTTGATCAAAACTTGGGGCATAGATATTGCCTAGTACCACAGGTTGACCATCCAGCGTTACATTCACAAATATGTACCTTCCTTGCTTGTCTATTCTGTTCCCCAGAGTTAAGAATGGCACTCCATGTCTCACTCAAATTGTAGTCCCTCTCGCAAAGCTGGAGCACGTAGTGGAAAAAATGTGCCCCCTCCATTTCTTGCGAAGTTTCACCACTTCACTGTCATCCATATGAGACTCTTGCAATTATACGATCTGTACCTTGCGGCGTTGCAATTACGCGTGCACCCTGTGTCGCATCTGCACTGAACCCATACCCCGAATATTCCATGTTAGTATAGTGTATTTACCGAGTGTGTGCATCGTGGTGCAATTAGTATTCGCTTAAAAACTAGTGCAGTTCCCAAGCGGCAACGTTTACCTAGAACAATAACTACAATAGGACCGTCCCATCCCCAAAAGACCCCAATACTCGGTCTGGTCAAAAAACTATACCAGACCATGTAACCTAACTGAACAATTAAGAACATAATGGTTACGTAAAGCCCTTTCGCCATGTGGGGGACATCGCTAGAGCTCCGCATGGGGTGTGACCTTTGTCTCAATAGCACATGTAAGCTACCACGGAATCCTGAGCCATGTGTGCATGCTATTACTCAAAACCATCATACATATACTGTTATCATTTACAAAATCATACTGCAGTCGTAAGCACAATATGAGTAGGGGCTAATTTAACCATATAGATCATTAATTAACTGCGGAGTTGCAAAGGCAAAAAGGGCCACACTGCCTTCCGAGTCGTGCGTTGCTTCCTCCTCAGAGGAAGCAACCGGTCCTGCGGCATGTGTAAAGGTGGCTGCTGTGATAATCGCCTGTGATTTGTTCCGTTGTATCTGCTGCAACGTGATGTACTTCCATGCAGGGGTCCTGCCCGATCTTCTGTTGCCACGACCAGTGAGTACTCTTTGCAGTGAGCTGAGGGACAGGTGTTGCAGCGCTGGTCAACTCCATCACCTCCAGCCAGTCAACTACATCTCCAGGGCTCTCAAAAAATAAGTTTTCTGGTCATGCAAAATTTTCAACTGGGCCGGGAAGAGGAGCGCATATTTCAGGTTTAAGTCTCGAAGTTTCCTCTTAACCGCTAGAAAGGAAGAGCGCTGTCTCTGCACCATACCTTTGTAGTCAGGACACAGCGATATTTTGGCTTTCTCAAAGTTTATCTGAGGCAGTTCACAAGCCTTTTGCAAAAGAATATCTCGGTCACGAAAGTTCAGCAACTTCACTATGAGAGGCCCTGGGGGAGCCCCCGGTTTTGGTCGTCCGGTAGGTATTCTGTGCGCTCGTTCAATACAGTATTGCGTGGAGAGTCCCTCAGTTGTTACGTGGTCCTTGAACCATTGTTCCATACAACGCGTTGCATCATTCCCTTTGCTCCTTTTCGGCAGGCCAATTACGCGAATGTTGTTCCGCCTAGCCCTGCCTTCTGCGTCCTCCACATGGTCTTACAGGGTGGCAACTTGCTCCTGTATTTGTTTGATGTGGGTCTCGCTCTGTGCCTGGCGCGGAACCACCCCTTCCAGCAATGCAGCGTTGTCCTTCACCTTGTCCGCAAGCTTCGCATGGTCCGCCCGAAGCAAAGTAAGGCCAGTAGTCAGGGTACCAATCTGCAGCTCTATCGCCTTCCTGGAGTCCCTCACCTCCTGCAGTATTAGATCTAGCTTGTCCACAGGTCGGACACAGCAGTTGGCGGGACACACCCAGACGTGAGCGTGGCATCTACGTTCTCCGTGGTGTCCGGGACAGAGTCTGGGCCTCCCTGATCCTGTTGCTTCGTTCTGTTGCGCCCCATCACGCAGGTCAGGATAGAGATATCCAAAGCAACTAGTAATGATGACAGTCACTCAGCGCCCTGGCAGTGGTCATCCAGTCCAGCAGCCCAGCAACCACCCCTGGTCTCTCTCAGCAGCACCTCTCAGCAGCCAACCAATGCGCGTTACAAAACAGTCCAGTACAGGCCTCTGCGCACCACAGCTCCACCACTGCACCTCTGGGCCAGGCCCCATTGCGGTCGGGCAGTACAACAACAGGCTATTCACACCACCAGTACAGGGGCTATGATCCTGCCCTCGTCAGTGTGAGATGCACCAAGCATCACTCCTCACAGCCCACACATGGACTCTGTAGCGGCAAACAAGAGGAAAATCGGCAGTAATCGGGGGTCTGCCTGTCCGCAGGTCACCACAGGTTGCGCTGCAGTCGCTGCTGATCTTGCACCACCCACCTCAGCTGTGCACACAGAGTCTCCGCATTACTCCACCGCCCCCTGCTCAGGGTCTACCGCGGGTAGGCTGCCGCTGCCGGCCTCCACCACTCCCGAAGCTCACTTTCTGGGGGGTGTGGGGGCGCGGTAGGCCGCAACTCATCCCGGTCTCACTTGATCGATCTCCCCCAGTCACAGGGCCTGCAGGCTCACCTCCACTGCAGGGCGTCACACACGGTTCCCACAGCGCTGCCCACTCCGCTCTCACAGCCAAGCCCAAGCGCTCACCGTGCGCCGCTCCAGCTTGCAGAGGAGCCAGCCACGACCTCGCGTACTTGATATATCTGGGCCTCTCCGCTCCGGGCCTTCAGCGTTTCACTGCCCTTGACCTCGCAGGCAGGCTCGGGGGACGATAGCTCTGCAGTCGCCTGTGTTCCTCCGCAACTATTCGGTGCCAAGTCTTCGTGCCGCTTTCAGCTAACCGTCCTTGGACTCACAGCCTCCGTCTTGCAGTTTACATCAAGTTTGAGCCAGGATATTGCGGCCCAGGTCCGGAGCTCGTCTAGAAGACGACCGCCATACTTGGCTTCTAGCCACGCCCCAGAAGCCACATGAAAGCTTGATTTGTTATGGGTTTGAGGTTCCAATAGGACCTCGAGCTGAGCTAGAGCAGTGGCTCACCAACCTCTACTGACCTTCTGCAGGGGATGCTCTGGGGGAGCACGGTGGGATGTTCTTTTGACCACAAGCAAATGAGTTGATCCTCCCTTGCGATCTCATAAGTGCCAAGTAGTTGCCTGCAGGATTGTTGTTACAGAAGGGGCTGCACTAGCATCCGTGGAACCTTCTGTAATACAGAAGTGTCCCAGAGACCCCAAAAGAGATGCAAACGCTTGTTGCTCTTCAAGGGAACGTATATAATAAGTCAGAGGCTACAACAGGTCTCTGAAACTCCAAAAGGATATCAAGTTGTCTGCTATAGGTCCAAGAGACCTGGGTTGCCATTCTGGATCCCATCCTCTGTGATCATGGGCAGATTTCTTCAGTTCCCATATGTGATAGACCTGGGAGCTTTATAAGCTGGCCGAATGCCTGTGTTAAGTTCTTTATAAAACCAGAGACACTGTACCCAGCAAGAAACAAGAGCTGTTTCCATGCATGCCTTCTGAGAATGAGGAAGGTTTCTAACCAGTGTTGTCTTTACAAGAAAAGGCAATACTTTCTGAAGGCATGTCAATCATGCTCAGAACAATGTTGCAAACGTTTTTGAGTCATTAAAACTAGAATATAAGTCTTTACTAAATATTCACTACTCTGCCCAATGGTACAATGTAGGACGTCAAATTCAGTTTGATAATCACATTGATAAGGGGGGATAGCAATGGGGTATGTAATAAGTACACTAACATATCTACACATTTCATGTACGAGTTAAAATAAATGTTACTTCCGTAAAATTTGACTTAAGGAGAATGAGATTTGTGGCATGTTTATTGCAGATACACGTCTCTATCCTTTTCTGATTGAGCAGCTGTTAAAAAACATTTCTTCCTCACTCTGTTCTTCAATCCTCCTGTCAGGGGACGCACATTTCAGGTCACCTACAGAATTCTTGTAGTACCTTAAGTTGGATGTTGAGGACCCATTATTCGAGTAATATTTGACACTGAATTCTTCCAGCAGTGAGAGAGGGCTCACAAGTTTTGTTTCCATGTTTGATTCCCACCCATCACCATCCCCAACATACCAGTGAATACTAGTCAACCAGAACTGCAACTCAAGTTAACCTTTCTCCCTGCTTACTCCTACTATATGTTTTGTTTGACCTAATTCACATATCCTGTTTAAATTAAATCTGTCCTGTCCGGCCACTCTTAGGTGGTCCCAACTGCTGCAAAGTGAGGGAGGTTACAGCCCAGCAGAAGGGCTGCCCTAACCCAGCACACACTTACCATATAAGATAAAGCATAAACCAAAACAGCATATTATGTCCACCCTTTGCATGAATTCCACATTTATTATCAAATGAGTAGCGTCATTTCAGTTAAATGAAAATGCCCTTCACAACCGTCCAAATTAGCTGGATGTATTTACTATCAGTTTTACACTTCCGTTTTTAGAAACAAACAGAGTAACTCATTGCTAAAATGACTATTTTGCACCATCAGTCAGTGCAAAACTCAGTTATTCACTGACTGCTGGTTGGTGCAAAATTGCACTGGAATAGAGCAGTGTGCCCTAACCCATGCATTTTATTTGTTTGATCAGTTTAATCAGATGTTGGATACCTTCAAATGCAGCTTAGCTACCCTGTTGGTCCATCTCTCACCCCCGGCCTGTGACATTTGAGATTGTTTTATACTCCCTAGTTGAATTATCCAGCCATCTCTGTGACCATGGGCCATATGCTTAATTTGCATTGTCTCGAGTTTCTTTGCCCAATCATTCCTTCATCTGGGTTGCTGGGTCTATGAAAATCCTCCGGTACAGGCACTAATGAGCCTAGATCCTATAATGTTTCTGTTGGCATCCATTGGTAACATACACTGGTCTTTCCAATGTCATGCAGTGATCCATTCCCTGCATCCACACCTCCATCATGGGGGGGTCACTGTCTTCCCATCTTTTCACTATGTCCCTTTTTGCTACCATTAGTACTAGTTTGACCAGAGAAATCTTGGATCTGTTGTCTATTGTTCAGTTCAGTATTTATTTAAAGAATAATCAATTTAGGGTTGTCAGGACTCTTCCAGCCCAGTACCGAACCCATTGTGGTTAGAAACGTGTTCCAGAATCTCTACAAGCCTGATCAGCTCATTTTCGGGGTCCCTGGTTGAGTAGTACACCCTAGGCAGGTGAGAGGAGGTTATACACCCATTTCCACAGACTGCGGCACGTAAAATATGTGTACAATTTTCAACTGGGTTATCCTAAATTTAGAGGCAATCACCGACTCTTTTGGAGATACCAATGTTTCCTCCCATTCCATGTCAGAGAGTCACCCTCGGCCCTCCTCCCAGGTCTGTCTCGGCGACTCGAAGGAGTTGGGTGTGTGTATCACAAGGGATCTGTATAATTGTGTGACTTTGTGATCTCCCAGCTCCCCAGACAGCAACTTGGCCTTTAGGGATTTGAAGCCTTCTAGGCAAGTAATGTCAGCATGGCGTGCCATAGCTGGAGGTAGTTAATGAGCTGAGTGCGACACAGCTCAGATTCCGATTGTAGGTCGCGAAAGGATTTCATCATGTTTTCCTTAATATCGATGTAGAATATTATAGCTTTATCCTCAAGGAACTGTGAATACAGTTACTAGAGGACTCCCTGACATCAGACCGAGACATGTAGTTCAAGTCCTAGTCATCTGGTAGCCTTATAAATAATTGAAGTCCCGGTAGAAAGCACAACCCCAGCTCTAATATGGCGACCTGTACTCAAATTTGCTGCTTCTAAGTTAAAAACGCTCTATCCCTTTTGCTGCTGTTATTCGAATGCAATCTATACTGAAGTAACTTTCATTGAACCACGACCATGTCCCAGCCACGGCTTCTAATGTTACTGGGTGGCGAGTGTAGTTCTAACCTCATCTGGGGCTTTGAGGTTTGGTTTTTAGCCACAGAAAAATGAACCACTGTGACCTGGAAATATGAATAAACCCTGCACAGAAATAATCCCAGACGAATAAACTGTTTTTGACCCAGTCTTTACAAACACCCGCATTGCCAGTACCAAATCTTACAGGTTCAGTGGCTGCAGCAAATGCATAAGCATCAAACAAAATGAGCTCTTTTCTTCTGAGGTTTGTTTAATTGGGCAAAGTAGACTGATATGAACCTATTGCACACCAAGAGGAGTTATTTATTTGGCAATGCCGCTCTGACACTTCAAGAAGAAATACCTTAGGGGCAGAAACGGTGCTTAGCATGATCTGCATTTGGGGTAGGGGACATAAAACAAATTATTGAAGCATTTGTAAATATATTTTAATTTGTGAGATGTGATCAGCAAAACAAAACAACAAATAGACAGATTTATGCTTACCATTTCTGCTTCTTTGGTTTTTTTTTTGCACTTGATTGTTGGTTGTTTTAGTCTAATAATTTGAAAACAGTGCAACCATAGCACATTATAATGGCTCCTTTGCCTGCTTTCCCCTCCTACCCCTCCCATCTTATCGCCATGTTGGCCCATTTTGCTCCCATAGCTAGATGATTTGATAAAAACCTATGTTGCCTCTCTGAGCAGAAATGTTTTTATTGCAAAGCTGCTGACAAGCCCCCTTAGCTCTACATTTTCTCTCTGTCAATCAATCAAATAAGATTTACAGATTGCTGCTAATCACTCACGAGAGTATCCTGGTGCTGAGAGCCAAGCTGCTTGGGTGGGATCAATTGAACAACCAGGTCTTGAGTCACTTACTTTGTACCTGTGATATGCTTTCTTAACCACAAGATGGACCCAGTTGAACTGCAGAATGCCTCTCTAATATGTGTTGGTTCACTTTTCTTTAATCTGTAACGTTCGTTTTTATTCAAAGCGCTTAACAAATAAACAAAAGGGTGCATAACCATAAAAATATAACCATAATCAAAGCTCGATCCTGGTTTCAAGATGATACAAAGATTTCTCTTGGTAGTTGTTTTTAATTGGTCAGTGAAGAGGCTGTTGGCTGAGAAAGTGTATTCCACAAATTAGGAACCTATAGCATAAAAGAACGATATCGAGATAGCACATAGGATTGGGGCACAGGAATAAGATGCATTGAATATATACGCACAGGGGGCATGACCAAGATGGCGTGCGAGTAAGACGCAAGTGTGTGTCTCTCCTTCCCTTCCACCGGCCAGACCCGTTTCTACTGCTTTCCTGCGCCCTACGGGACCCCCTCAAGCTGTGCCGAAACAAGAGGAGGCTACTGGGCAGCCTTCGGACGACGGGGGAAGCGCAGTGACCTCTGAGGTAGATGCGGAGGAGCTGTTGGGTGAGACCAGAGGTGCGGCAGGTCTGCAGGCAGATCCTGGCTGAAAGCGCTCAGAGGCCCACGCTCCCCCAGCAGCTTCTGGTGAGGTAGCGACTGACAGTCTGTGGTGTAGCGCTCTAGTCGCTGATCCGACCGCCTGAACCGGAAGTTGTGTGACGCGGTTCCGGCATTGAGGGCGAGCGAGAGACGGAGTGCGGAGGTGCCGCGCTCGGTAGAATAGAACCAATTAAATAAAGGTTCTGAATATATACAGTGGCTCAGTGTGATCTTTGGGGCATAGGAGCACACTTCTACAATGGGGAGGAGGGGTTTGTGAACAGACCCGCGACGCTACATGCGGTCCCGTCCCTGACGGCCCCAATCTCAACCTGAGCGCGGTTACGGCACTCACGCCACCACGGAATAGCGCCGGCCCGGCGCAGGCAGCGGAGCACCACGCTGTGTCCTGATTCAGCCCAGACAAGCCCTACTACCTCCAGGGCCGGACACAGGCCCTGCAGGGTGCAAATCGGGCGGCAAGTCCCGAGCCACGTGCACAGCCAGCAGAGACTTGCAGCAACAAGGGAAGCAGCCCATCAGCCAGCACCAGGTCCAAGCGGATAGGAGCACAGCAGGCAGAACGTTCTTGCCAGTGCCATCCCCAGGAAGACTAGCAGGTGAGCAGTGGCACACGGGCACAGCACCCCAGTGGGCAAGGACGTCTGCCCGGAGCAACAGTGGCGCACCGGAGGCCAAGCACACAGGGCGCAGACGACATAGGCGCAGCAGGACTCGAGGAGAACACAGGATCCAGCGAGGATACAGAGGAACCAGAAACGCAAGGCGGCGACGTCCAACCCCTGCTTCAGGTACCCAAAAACAACACGATGTGCGCACAAACCTTCTCCTTAACCAACCCGGTCCCTTTCCTGTCGAAACCGGGTCAGCCGGAAATGCCATGGGAGGACTGGAGGGAGTATTTCAAAAACTATATCTCAGCATTAGAAGAAGAGGGCGGAGAAGCCTTTACCAGCGCCAGGAAAAAAAAGATACTCTTGCATAATTTGGGTCCAGCAGGCCAACGAATATACCTAAATTTGGTGAAGACAGAGAGACCGGCCGCGGACACTGATGTTTTCAAACATGCAATTGAAGATCTGGATGCGCACTATAGCCCTGTGGTATGCACGGCCATCGACAGATTACATTTTTATCAAAGGAATCAAGCCAAGGGAGAATCGGTCGACGAATATGTGGCGGCCCTACAGCAGCTCGCGCTCACATGCAAATTTGATGCTCTGCAGGAAGACCTGATAAGGGACCAAATAATAATGCACACCATCAACACGTCTATCCAGGAGAAACTGTGGGTAAACGGAGATGCCCCACTCAAAGAGGTGGTCACCTTAGTCAAAAAGGCGGAATTGTCAAAAAGGTGTGCTGAGGCCGCACGCAACGAGAACAAACCAATGTTATGTTATGTTATGTTATGTTAAAATGGTTTTTGTAGAGCGCACGGCTACTCAAAAAGAGTGTCCCGGCGCTTTTAATTGAAGAAGGCTGCAGTAAACTAACATAACACATTAAAAGAGAAAGAAACACCAAAATAAAAAGAAAACAGCACACAAAGAAGGCCTACTGGATAAACAGCCAGGTCTTGAGGTCCTTTCTAAAGGCTAATAAACCAGTGGCTCCCCGGAGGGAAAGGGGCAAAGAATTCCATAATTGGGGGGCCAGTAATCCAAAGGAGCGACCTCCCAGACGTGCTCTCTTCACTCGTGGGACAGTAGCCAGAAATAAGGATTCCGACCTCAGAGAGCGAGCTGGTTGGTAAAAAGTCAGTCTCCTCTGGAGATACTTCGCTCCCGACGCATGGAGGGCCTTATATGTCAAAGTCAGAGCCTTGAAGGCGATCCGCTTACGGATTGGGAGCCAATGCAGGGTCTGGAGCAAACCCGCAGCACTGGTACGCCTGTTCACTCCGTAGATCGCTCTTGCCGCAGCATTCTGTACAACCTGTAGCCGCTGTAACAGGTACTCTGGCAGGCCCAGGTATAGAATGTTCGAATAATCCAACCTGGAGCCTATCAGGGCCTGTACAGTCAGCTTCCGGTGCTCCTCCGATAACAGGGGAAGAAACCTCCGAAGCATCCTGAGGAGGCCAAAACACATGCCCGACACCCCCAAAATCTGGGCCTTCATTGTCAGCCCCGTGTCCATCTTAACACCCAAGTTTTTAGCCGTTTGGGATGAACACGTAGGGGGGAACATGTCGATAGGCCACCAAGCCTGCCAGTCTGGCTCCGTGTCGCACCCAAAGAAGAGTATCTCGGACTTGTCGGAATTGCACTTGAGGCTGTGCAGTTGGAACCATTGAAACACAGCCCCAAGGCAATCCCGGATACTCTCCCCCTCGAAATCTCCTCCTCTCTTACACGAGAAGAGGAGCTGGGTATCGTCGGCGTAAGATACGATCCGGGCCCCAAACGACTCCGCCAATGCCGCCAAAGGGGTCATGAAGATATTAAAGAGGGTCGGGCTCAAAATACAGCCCTGAGGGACCCCGACTCCCAGAGGAGGCATCACGGCGGAATCAGGTGAGGCCCAGACCGTTTGCCGGCGGCCAGCTAGAAAGGAGGAAAACCAGCTGAACACCGTTCCCCGAAGTCCTATCTCACAGAGTCTTGTGAGAAGACCATCATGGGGAACGGTGTCAAAGGCCGCCGACAAATCCAACATCACCAGCATGGCTTTACCCCCTGAATCCAAGATCTCCTTGATTGTTTCGGAGACCTCGAGGAGCGCAGTCTCCGTGCTAAGATTAGGGCGAAAACCTGACTGGGTGGCATGCAAAATCTCGTTCGCCTCTAGAAAATTGGAAAGCACCGTCTGCACGTGCTTTTCAACAATTTTCGAAAGAGCCGGCAGCAGAGAGATAGGCCGATAGTTAACAGGGGCCTTGGGGTCCAAGCCAGGCTTCTTGAGCAGCGGGATGACCATTGCCTGCTTCCAGGCCTGCGGGACCACTCCCTGGCTCAATGAAAGATTTAGCAGCGGATTGACCAGAGGATTGATCACATCAGCCAGTTTCGCCAGTATCTTAGCAGGGCAAGGGTCCAGGGGCGAGCCAGATTTCAAGTTGGCCATGAGTGCTAAAGAGGCGGACTCCGATATGGATGGAAAAGCGGCCAGTATCAGACCAGGCGCGGCCAGAGGCGATCGAATAGCCTCAGTGGCAGTCCGCACCGCGGATGTAGCCGATGGGAAGGAGGCCTGTATAAGTTGGATCTTGCTCGTGAAGAAACCGGCAAGATCCGCCGCCCAGGAGTCAGAGGGCCTCTCCACAGCGATGTTTATCCGTGGAGATGTAAATTCCCTGACTATAGAGAAAATCTCCTTGCAGGAGTTGGAGGCAGCTTCTATCCTCCCTGCCAGGTAGGCTTTCTTACCTAGGCGAATATCCCGGTGATACTCCTTAACCATGTTCTTAAAAGTCACCTTAGCCTCCTCCTCATATTTAACGCGCCAAGCTCTTTCGGCTACCTTACACTGCTGCCGCTTAGCCGACAGTGCAACGGTAAACCAGGGGGCGGAAACTCGTTTAGGAGTACGACGGGGGGCTAGTTCCGGGGCAAGATCGTTAAGCCTGTCAGTCAGCCATATCTGCAGGGACTCCAAGTCCTTCGTCAGGTCTCCAGAGAGAGGGCAAGGATGATCCAGAGCAGCCTGAGCCAGCATCTCAGGGGTCACTCGATGATACGCCCTATGGGTTTGACCATACTGCAATGGAGCGGCAGCAGTCAATTTAGCTGTGCCACAGATGGAGAATTTAGCCAGCCGATGGTCTGACCATAGAACCGGGATAATCTCTATCACCTCTAAAGGGGAGGTTGAGAACACCTGGTCTAAAGTGTGCCCCTTGTCGTGCGTCGGCCCAAATAGATAGGGATGCAATCCCAATGGTGCCGTGGCCTCTAAGATTTTAATAGCGGCCGCATCCAACGGATCATCCATCCGGAAGTTAAAATCCCCGGCCACAATGCGGTGTTCTGCTTTCAGGGCCAAACTCAGTAAAACGGAATCAAGATCTTCAAAAAACATTCCGGGAGGGCCAGGAGGTCTGTAGACCAATAGCCCCTTCACTGATTGATGCGGGGCCAGAGAGATGGAGAAGGCAAGGGCCTCCGAGCCACGAATATCCTCCACTGGCAGAATAGTACAGGCCAGATCTTTCTTCACCACCAGTGCCACTCCGCCGCCCCTTCCCACCGCTCTGTCCTTCCTGAAGACATTGTAATCAGGCGGGACAGCCATGGCAACGTCCGGATTCGACGACTCTCCCCACCATGTCTCAGTAAGCATGAGGCACAGAGGTTTGGCCGTGTCCAGTAGCTCAAAGATATCTTGAGCGTGTCTGCATGCCGATCTGGTGTTAAGTAGCATGCAGGGATATCGCACCCTGGCGCTGGAATTGCCAGGGGGCCCTGGCAGAGCACGTGAGGGACGCCAACCGCAACCAGGGCAGATGGACTTACCGCGGTGACGCCCAGGGAAGACAGTACTGCAGCCACTGGAACCAGTGAGCAGCGCGCGGAGCTCCCCCGCAGTATAGCGCAGCGCGAGAGGTCCTGACCGACACATAATGCAAGACCGAGCCTGACCCGACGCCCCGAGCGCCTCCGGGTCGCTGACGGGCGCAGACGGGCAGGACTCTGGCTTGACTCAGGCGCCGACCAGGAGCTACCGCTGCGCGTCACCGCTGCGCGGGTAAAGCGAGCATTAAATAGGGCACACCTGTTGGTAGCAAAAAGCGCTAGAGCGCTCAGCAAATGGCACACCCGCCACAACCACCCCCAAGATGGCGGCCACGCGCGAAAACGCTAGCCCACGATGACAAATCCGCTCAAAACGCGGTGAGGGGCACAATTTAGGTGCAGGTGTGTGGGCGCTGCAAGCGCAGATAAAACAGGGCTCAATGTAAATTATAACAGAGAAAAAGAAAAAAAAAACGACAATTTTTAAAAATGACCAGCCTGCAGCCTACTACAGCAGCATAGCGTGCGTGCGTGCTGTTCCCTTGTCCAAGGCCGAGCTACAATAAAGCTCACCTTAAATAGGGCACACCTGTTGGTAGCAAAAAGCGCTAGAGCGCTCAGCAAATGGCACACTCGCCACAACCACCCCCAAGATGGCGGCCACGCGCGAAAACGCTAGCCCACGATGACAAATCCGCTCAAAACGCGGTGAGGGGCACAATTTAGGTGCAGGTGTGTGGGCGCTGCAAGCGCAGATAAAACAGGGCTCAATGTAAATTATAACAGAGAAAAAGAAAAAAAACCACAGTATGTATGCAAAATCTCGAACAGAAATTACGCGGACTCAAGACAACAAAGTCAAAACCTACAAGGGGCCAGGAACAAACAAAGATACCCGTCGAAACCCCCCAAGACAACCAAGCAACGCGCAGAAGGGAAGAACGCATGCTATAGATGTGGCAGTCAAACACACGCGGCTTACGACAAGGGGTGCCCCGCGTTTAGAGCAAAGTGTTCCCACTGTGGAATTCTAGGTCATTTCGAAAAAGTGTGCTGGCGGAAATTATCGAAATCGGAAGTGAAGTTTGTAGACCTCGGCGAAGACAGGGAAGAGGTCAGCACAGGAGAAGAGAGTGATGAGGGAGTGCTGTGCATTGAAGACCAAGTGCTAGATATTGGAAACCACACACACAAGAGACCTGCGTGCAACATGTCCATAGGAGGAGTCTCAATATCCATGGTAGCGGACTCTGGGTCGCCGTACACCATCATACAGAGAAACGTGTGGGAAAGAGACTTTGAGTCAGTAGTGGGCAGTCATTTGATGGCCACGGACATACACCCAGTGACATTTACTGGAGAACCAATCCCCATGGTGGGGTTCCGTCCGTTAAGGTTTGAATTCAAAGGGAGGAGCGCAAATGGGAAATTATATGTAGCGGCGCTGGGGCCCTCTGTGCTAGGATGGAGAGATCAGGGAGCCCTAGGGATCAAGTTAAATCCCAACGGAGACACACAGGTGTTGATCACCGACGACGACCCGGGCCCGGAAAAACACATATGGAGAGAAGAGTTCCCTGAAGTCTTCAAGGAAACCATTGGGCGGTTGACCAAGTTCACCCACAAAATTTGCCTAAAAGAAGAAGCGACTCCCGTTAGCCACGAGGTCAGAAACATCCCATTCAGGTGCAGGAGCGCCGTGCAAGAGGAACTGCGACCATTGGAAGAGAACAGGATCATTGAGGCAATTGACAGTGCAGAATGGCTGGCACCCTTAGCCTTAGCGCAGAAACCGAACGGCAAGGTCCGTCTCTGTGTGGACCTAAGAGAACTAAATAAGAATATCATTGTGGACAAGTTCCCACTCCCCAAGATCAATGAGATGCTAGCGGAAACTAAGGGAGTAAAATGGTTCTCTACAGTGGACCTCACGTCCGCTTATCACCAGATAGCACTACACCGGTCATGCAGTCACTTAACCTCCTTCATAACCCCGTTCGGATGCTACAAATTTTTGAGAATGCCGTTCGGCCTGGCCTCAGCGGCGGCGGTGTTCCAAAAACTAATGTACCGGCTGTTCAACAAGAAGGAGGGCATTCAATATTTCCAAGACGACATCTTGGTGATGGGAAAATCCCAGGCAGACCACGACGAGAAGCTGAGGGCAGTACTGACAATCCTGTCAGAGAAAGGACTGACAGCCCAATGGGAGAAATGCAAGTTCGGAGAGAATTCAGTAACATATCTGGGGCACAAGATGCATGATGGAGGGATAGAACCCAAACAGTCCAACGTGACGGCCATCGCAGACGCACCCTCTCCTACGACAAGAGAAGACGTCAGATCCTTTTTAGGAATCGCCGAATTTTATAGCAAATTTGTGCCCCATTTTGCGTCAAAAACCCACCACATGAGACAGCTCCTAAAAGAAAAGACTACATTCCAGTGGACGGAATTTGAGCAAAGGGAATTAGAGACTCTCAAACATGAGATAAGTACAGCCATACCGCTGCAAGGCTTTGACCAAAATGCGTCGTCGGTGTTGACCACGGATGCCAGCGATAGGGGCATAGGAGCCGCCTTAGCCCAAAGAGGCCAGCAGGGAGAGATCACCACGATAGGGTTCGCTTCAAGAGCCCTGGCTCCCAACGAGGAAAAGTTCAGTGTGGTGGAGAAAGAGATGTTGGCGGCGGTATGGGCGATGGAGAGGTTCAGGTAGTTCTTATGGGGAGCTAAGTTCCTACTACGCACAGACCACAAGCCCCTGGTGAAGGTCCTCACTTCGAGCGGTCATGCCCACGCAACCCCCCGCATCGCCAAAATGACGTTAAAACTCCTGGATTTTGTCTATGAAGTGGAGTACTTACCAGGCCAGAAGAACAAGGTAGCTGACTACCTAAGCAGAGCAGCAGCCAAGGAAAGAGCAGAAGATCAAAGTTCCAATGAATGGGAAGAATACGCAATTGCCCACATGGAAGACCAAGAGACAGCCATCAGTGCCCAAGAATGGGAGAGTGGATACGCAGCGGATGACACAATCCAGGCGGTGAAGGGATATGTGGTGAATGGATGGCCTGACAAAAGACTACTAGATAGCACAATGAGAAGTTACTGGAAAGTGAGAGACAAACTCTCCATAGGGGAGAATCCCAGTTTCCTGCTCAGGGGAACCCAAGTGGTGCCCCCTCACAACTTAGTGGAGAAAGTCCTGTCCATCGTACATGAAGGGCATTTGGGAATAGTCAAGACCAAGTGGAGGACCAAGGAAGCATACTGGTGGCCAGGCATGGACAACCAGATTGAAAGACACGTGAGGGCATGCGATCAGTGCAACAACGCGGACAAGACGCAGAGACTGCTCCGTCCTCCCTTGGGCAAATACGAATGCCCCACAGGCCCGTGGGAGGAAATATACATCGACATCCTGGGGCCCATTCTAGACGCCGAAGGGGTCCCCAAATATGTCACAGTGACCATGGACCGATACTCCAAGTGGCCCGAGGTGGAGGTAAATGAGACAGTAAACACGGAGACTGTACTAACGTTCTTAACGGAACTGTTCTTGAGGGAAGAAATCCTCAAGGGAATAACGTGCGACAATGGACCTCAATTTACGTCAGAGAGGCGGTCAGCGTTCATGGAAAGAAACGGAATCGAAGTGAGACACACACCGGTATTCCACCCGGCAGGAAATGGCCTGGTCGAACGCTTTAACAGGGTCATAATGGGGTCAGTCCAGGCAGCGATAAGTGCCGGAAAAAAACTGGGAGAAGGAGCTTGAGCGCCTCGTATGGGCGTATCGCATTACACCAGCCAGCACTGGATACAGTCCATTCAGGATCCTCCGAGGGCGCGAACCATTCACCAAGGACAACTTGGCGTGGAAATACCTCATAGTGAAGAGCCAATGGTCCCCAGCCGTAGTACGGAAAAACTTAGACAAAGCTCAAACAATCTACACCAACCTATACAACAAGAGCCGAAACGTCAAGGAGACTACCCTAGAAAAAGGAGAATGGGTGAGAGTTAAACAACCCACCATGAAGAAGAAAGGGGACAGCAAGTATAGCCCCCCCCTGCAAGTGATTGAACCATACTCCCGTTCCGCACTGCTCAGCGATGGAAAGATTAGGTCTCAGGACAGGATGGCGAAGTGCAACCGAGTGGTCAATTGGGAAAGTAGCAGTGGCGCTGAAAACCCGACGCCCAAGGAAGATGCAGCTAGGAATGAGAAAGAGTCTGAGGACGGAAGAGCGCCAGAGGCTAGAAAGTCAAACGCAGGAGAAACGGAAGGAGCAGGAATGGAGCAGGAGCCCGATCCTTGGGAGTACAATGGAGAAGAAGGAGGCTCCGAGGTAGAGCCCGTCGGCAGTCATGCATAGAGACATCAAGTATGCTCCCCAAAAGGGAATGCAGACTCCCAAGTGTCTCGTACGCGCAGGGGCAGGGAAGTAAAACTCCCCAAGAAGTTTAATGACTTTGAGATGTGACTCAAATGACTGTTGCTTTTACAATTGTTAATTGTTAGTGAAAGGGGAGCGATGTGGTGTAGCACTCAAGTCGCTGATCCGACCACTGGAACCGGAGGTTTTGTGACGCGGTTACGGCATTGAGGGCGAGCGAGAGACAGAGTGCGGAGGTGCCACGCCCGGTAGAATAGAACCAATTAAATAAAGGTTCTGAATATATACAGTGGCTCCGTGTGATCTTTGGGGCATAGGAGCACACTTCTACACAGTCAGGGGTAGATGCTGTAGTTGAGATTGAGAGGAGAGACACCAGCCGGACGGGTTCCGTGGTGTGTCTGCCGCTGGGGCTGAGGCTTTTATTCCTGCTACCTGTACAGACAACTGCGCATACCTGTGCTTGAGGCTGTGAGCATGCTTCGTCGCTGAAAACCCCCGGTGGATCTGGACTCTGGAGACAGAGACTGGCGATCCTCATCCCTGGCACGGCAGAGAAGGAGTAGTGTGCCTGAGAAGGCTGGGTGTGTCCTGGTCTCCTGCTTGTTTGGAGGAGGCCTACTCTGGCCTCCTGCCTTGAGGTCTATGCCCTGCTGGGGGTAGGACTGCTGCATTCCCGAGGTGAAAGTGTCTGTGGTGCCGGAGCCGGGGTGGACTGCAGCTGAGGCCTGAGTGTGGATTGGGAGGGTGCCCCTAGTAGGCCCTGAGATCTGTAGGATTCGGAGGGTGCCCCTAGTAGGCCCTGAGATCTGTAGCTGGGGAAGCAGCCTGCTGGGCCTTTGGATTGGTTACTGCTGCATCCCGGCCATGTGAATGGAGAGCCTAGAACTTCTCAACCCTGGGCGATGAGACAGGCTGTTTTGATCTTTGACTGCCCCCTCTGATGTGTTCTTCATGTCCTAAAGTACAGCACCCCATCTGACCCGACCTCTGCACCCCTGAGACCTTAATAAAACTCTACTTTCCTGGTGTTGGTGGCCTGGACCATGGGCGGAGCCCCGCGGCCAGGGCTGAGATTTTATGCACTCTTTCAAAGCCTCTAGCTCTGAACTTCAAGGCCTACTCCCCTCCTCTAATCGTGTGGGACGTTCATTCTGGTCGCTAATTAGACACCTCCGGTGTCAGACCTACAGTCTCTGCGCCCTTGTATCCCCGCCTTTTGCCCTGAGCTGAGTCCTGCCACAGTAAATCTTTTTTCTTCTCGGCAAACTCTTGATTCCCCCCATTTTATCAAAGTGGCTGTCTTCTAATACATCATGGCCACGGGCAGAGGCAAAAAGGACCGCACCATGAAGGACATGCTTGTTAAAGTTGGTGTTCATCCAAATCATTACAATTCTTTGCCAAAAAGCATGGACTCTTCGATGGAGAGTAGGGAGGCGGATGCCCCGATTACTCTGCCTTACTTGGAGGCTCTTTTTGCTTTTCTTAGGGATGATTTCCACCTTTTCCAGAAAGATATCTCTGCTGAGTTGAAGGAAATGCGGCAGACGGTGGACAACCTGGGAAACAGGGTGTCTTCCTTGGAGGACCATGAGAATAGTAGGGAAGAGGAGATCGAACAACTGCAGCAGGAGCTACTCCACCTAAGAGATCAGAACCTGGATATGCAAGTGCATACAGAAGACCTTGAGAACAGATCAAGGTGCAATAACATAGGTAACCAAGGCATTTATTCTGATGAGGAGGGATCTGAACTCAATCAATTTGTTGTGGACCTTTTTCCTTCGATGCAGAAATCAGACTGGACCGAGTCCATAGAGTGGGCGCTAAGAAGACAGGCTCGGCTCCCCCGGCACACATATTCGCATGTGTCCATGACTATACATTGAAAGAGTGCATACTCAGGGCGACAAGGAGCCAGCATCCCATACAATACAAGGGCCACTCCCTGACTTTGTTTCAGGATTTAGCAACCTTCACCCTTTTAGAGTATTTTTTATCAAAAGAGCATCATAGATTTTACTCCCACAACTTGATATGACCCAGACGTTCCGAATCCTCACACTTAATGTAAAGGGGCTGAATAACCCAATTAAACGCACAGCTGTACTTTCTTACCTGGACAACTCGGCGCCCACTTATGCTTGCTTCAAGAAACACACTTATTAGCAGAGGAGTGCTCACGCTTACGTTCTCGGGCCTTTCCACTTCAATTTTTTACTACTGGCCCTTCCAAAACACCTGGAGTAGCAATTTTATTTGCTTGCTCTTTTTGAGGCAAGATTGAACCCAAAAGAGCAGAAATAAGGGGCAGGTTACTTGCTTACTCCATTACAGTTGGGGACTATACGTTTACCCTTGGGTCTATTTACACCCCTAATGATGGACAAGAATGGTTCCTCTGTGAGGCAAATACAGAGGTTTTTTTTTCTCCTGGTATCGCGGGAGTCTTATAGGGGGAGACCTTAATCTGGACTTTAATAACAATACAGATAGATCCACTCAGTGGCTTGGTCAGACCGGCGCTCTGTCAGACACTGGGGCGAATGGTTACAGGAGATGGTTTTGACGAATATTTGGCCTCACCGCCACCCCAACACACAAAATTATACTTTTTACTTCCATACCCATAAAACTTATGCTCGACTTGATTAGCTTGTATGTCAGGGGTCTCTAAAAATAATGTTCTTGCTGCTGGGATAGTCTGACCATGCAGCGGTTCCCCTTGCACTGGCCAGATTTCTCCTCTGTCCCAACATTTGCAACACTGAGACACGTTTTGACACTGCACTGAGGTGATTGAACAGATCGATACCCCTGACGTTTCAGTAGCAACATTATGGGAAACCCAGAAAGGTGTTCTTAGAGGCAAATTCATTGCCATCTCAAATGCTGACAATAAGATGTGCTGGGATAAAAGGAATTTGAGGCATCAAGCTCAGGAACTTGAACGAAGACTTTGCTGCAATTAGAGACCATAAGGCGACAGCTGGCCAGCCTGGACCTCGATTGGGCAGAATATGTTGCACTACGCTTCCAACATTCATATTATATAGGGGGGATAAATGTGGCCATTTGCTGGCCAACAAATTGCGAGCACACAGCGATACAAACCATTTTTGGCCCACACAGTACCGAGTATACCACTGATCCTCAGATTGCATTAGCTTTTAGGGACTTTTATAGCGACCTATATTACTTTCAAGATCTGCCTCCCGAAAACCCTGGTTTCTGTCTCCGCGAGGCCCATACAAGATAACTCCTGCCCAGGCTATTGAACTTGACGAACCCATTTGTTTTGAGGAGGTTAGATTGATAATTGCCAGACTGAAATTGCACAAATCGGCAGGTCCGGATGCCTTCACATCAGCCTTTAATAAGACCTTTTGCTCCTCCATTGCTCCTTATTTGACCAGGTTGTTTAACTCCATACATGGCTGCAAGCATCTATAGTAGTGATTCCGAAACTAGACAAAGATAAACGCCAATGCTCCTCTTATAGAACAATTGCCCTCCTTAACGTGGTCCATAAATTATTCACAGGGATTCTGTAATCGCGTCTCGGACCACTCCTCCCTTCCATCATCGATCAAGATCAAGCTGGCTTTGTTCCACATTGCCAATGTATTGAAAATACAAAAAGAATGTCTATCTTATTGACAAAGCCCAGCATTCTTCTCGGGAAAGCATGCTTTTGGCGATCGATGCCGAGGAGGCATTTGACCGGGTCCACTGGCCCTATCTACATGAGACTCTTCTTCATTTTGGATTTGGTTCCGGATTTAGCTCTTGGATTCTCAGCAGTTTCTGCTTTCTCAGCGCCACTGTAAGAATTAATGCCCACACATCTGCCCAGCTTTCCATCTCGAGAAGAACTCGTTAGGGTTGTCCTCTGTCAACTTTATTATTTGCACTCCATATAGAACCATTAGCACAGCTTGTGAGAGACAACCCCAATATTAAGGGGATGCTTTTTTGGAAGTGGGGAGCATCTTATTAGCATTTATGCAGACGATGTGCTAGATCCCTGGAATATCTCCTGGCGTTTCACGAATAACTTGAGAGGTTCAGCCATGCGGTGGGATTCTGGGTCAATATGCATAAATCTCAGGCCCCCGACCTTTCCCTTGCACCGACTACCCAGAGGGCCCTCTCTAAAACCTATCCAATACAATGACCTAAATCCTCTAATCAGGCATACAGCTGGAACCCACGGTATCCACTACGGTGTCCATTCATTACAAACTATTTAGCCTGATTTCTACTGATCTGGGTAGATGGGGTTCTCACCGCCATTCTTGGTTTGGTTGAGTGACGGCGTTCAAAATGACGATCTTATCTAAATTACTCTTTTTATTCCAGCAGAACCGCCTCCAGGGATGCTTTGGCTATTGTAGAGAGCAATTAACTGATTTGTCTGTGTCAATAGTTGCCCTCGAATGAGGGAGTCGCTGTTATAAAAACATTACAAAACATAGGGTCGGAGGTTACTTATATTTTGCACTATTATCAAGCGGCACAGTTATGTTTTCTCCTTGAATGGTTGAGAGAGGAGTCAGAATAACACTGGCTTTTCATGAATAAAGCGCTGGCCAAACAGCTCTGGATGATCCCTCCTGCCCCGACAGGCTAGGCCACAAAGCCTCTATTCCTCCCATATTACTGGGCCGCTTTTGAGATTGTGGGACCAAATGAGTGTACGCCTGGGGTTGACCTCCTTCCCTTCCCCTCTTTCCCCGATTGTAAGTAACACAGAGTTTACTCCAGGTTTAAATGAAGCCGAATTTCACTTATGGCGATGGCCTGAGTGTCTTTACGTTGGTCCTTTATGTGACAGAGGGTTCATTGACCTTTACTGACTGGTGCTCCGAATTCGCACTGCTTGAAACAGAGCGCTATAGATTTCTTCAAATTCGAGATTGGATAATGCACCCTACAGCTCCTGCTGGAGGTCAAAGAACTCCTACCGCCTATGAGAAATGTCTCTTGTCCAAGTTATCGGATAGGCACATGATTACTGAGCTTTATAAACCCACTTCCCACACTGTTCATACTCATCCAATGCGCTGGGAATTTGAATGAGGCTGCTCCCTAACACCCCGTGATTCGGAGGAAATATACTACCGTGCACGTCATACAGCGGTCAATATGGCTAGTGTTGAAACATCTGCTAAGATAGTTACCTACTGGTACCTCATCCTAGTGCCGTTACATAGAGGCAATCCTCCCTGTGCCCCGGAGTGTTGACGTGTATGCTGTGCTCTGGGTACTTTACTGCAACTACTTTGGGAGTGTCTGACGATGGCCTCTTATTGGACCCAAGTACTAGAAGACATAGATGTCCATTTCCATACTTAACTCAACTGCCTAGATTCTCAGCTTATGTTCTCTAGGGTCTTCCAAACCCCCTCACTTTCCCATTAAAATCTCGCAGAGGTAGATAGATTGGTCTAGCCTTGGGGGCAGCGCTGCAAAATATCTTAACACATTAGGGCTCCAACCGCGTCACTCCTTATCAAGGCTGGCTATGCCGCTTCTGGCATATCTAAGGTATGGAGATAATGATCCGCTCACTGTCAGCACAGACCACGACTTTTGCTGAACTCTGGCGCCCCTTCATTAATTTACTCTCTACTGAATTTAGGGAACTTACTTGTCCTAAATACCTCTGCCTGTTATGACTGACAAACACTTCATCCACTGCGTCACACGCAGGGAACACTTGAGACATAATAATCCCATTGTTAGATCACATTGCTCACACTTTTGAACATCTTTAGGTTCTAGGGGTGGGAGGGAGTGTGGGAGATTTTTCTTTTCTTTTTATGTACTCTATCACAGCATGGATATAGCCATTTTTGTTGATTGTGTGAAGAGTGTGCGTTAAGCATTTAGGGAGTTCAAGAATAATTGAAGACCCGTAGATCAGGTGCAAGAAAACCAAGATCGAATTGAATAGAAAGCCAAGATTACAAGTGGAAGGTGTAAAAAATAGATGTGGAGGAAAGATGACAGATGAAATTATGTTAAGGAAAGAACAGACTCTCTGACTTTTGAGGATTAATTTTGAAGAAGTGAGTAGTCATCCAGTATTCAGCTGCGCTAAGACAAGCAGAAGTACATGGATGTAGGGATGTAGAAAAAGAGCAGAATGTGAAAAAAGGCGATTCATCAGCATAGCAGTACAAATTAAAGCCAAAGAAGGAAAGTTAGGGGAAAAGTAAGTGGTTTAGCACAGAATGTTGGGTAACCCCAAACTGAACAGAGTCAGAAAAAGTACTCTTTCATGAAATAGAGAAAGAACATCCAATGAGGTAAGAAAAAAGGCAGTTATGAACCGAGCTGGAGATATCCAGAGTGGGCAAAGAAGAATGGAATGGCCCATCGATTCAAAAGCTGTAGAAATAGCTACTACATTAGAACAGAGGAAAGCTTTTTGTGGTGGACGTGAAGGAGAGCGTTAGCAACAGAGCAAACTTGTTTCTGAAAATTATCCAGATCTGAAACCAGACAGAGCAGGAGAAAGGAGGTAATTCATTGAAGGAAAGAAGGTCATGGTACATAACAATTCGTTCAAGGATTTTCAAGAAATATTGAGGCAAAGCAGTAGATAGAAAATTGGCTAGGCCATCTGGCTGCAGGCGTGTTTTCTTAAGCAGGAAGATGCCTGTGGATGGCTTGAAGGACGAAGGAACATTTCCATTAGGGAAAAGATAGTTTGAAAAGCACAGACAGACAGGTAAGTGAGAAGAAGAGGAAAAACGTATTTAAGTAAAGGTGAATGAGCATGTTTGGGTAGGTCTTGCTCTCTTAAATGCAGCTAGAACCTCAAGATTAGGAACAGGCTAAAAGGATGAAAGGCTCTGGCTGGAAGATGGGATATTACTAGTTGAACAGCCAATGTTGAAGACTCTGAGCAGAAAGGAGATGAAGTAAAAGAATTGCAAATATTAGAGATTTTGGAGGTTTACGGGTGATGGAAAGAGAAGATAAATAAAAGTCTGAAAAACTGAATGGGGATAGTTGGCTTGGTCCTGAATAAGTTGATGCTAGAAAGAGTCTTTGGAACATCTGAGTTTAGAGACATAATTGCTATGGGAAGCCAAGAAGCAAGAACGAACATGTGCACTTCTGTGTACATGACTCGAAGTGGCACATAGAGAAACAAAGACAGGACAGGTTCACAGGTAGGTTTAAAGAGTTTTTTAGGAGCAAATGAATCAGCCGATGAAGATAATGCTTCAGATGAAAGTATAGATGCCTCCTCTAGTGTGAATGAACAACAATTATTAAAAGGTAATAGAGAGTCCACAGTTTATGAAACAAGACTGTTGAAAGTTGGGCTGAAACTGTCAACATTATCGGCGCCCTCTTGCTCTTCTTGACCCCCTTTTTTCGTGCACGTAAACAACCGCCATTTTGAACACCATGGCTTCCCTGCCCTTTTTTTGATAACCAGTGCGTCTCTCTCCCTCTCCTAGCCTCACGGGCACCACCCCCCCCCCCTCCGCATGCTGGCAACCCCCTCGCTCTCCCATGTCTCGGGTCATAAACCCCTCTTCAGTGCAGCTCTGCCTCGGAATCCCATCCTGTTCCCAGCACGACACCTCCCTCCGTTCCTTTCATGGTCCCAGGTCCTTTGATGTAAACCCCCTCTTCTCTGTGTGCCCGTTTTGTCTTCCCCGTTCCCAGGCCACCACCTGGCTCAGCGGATACTGTTTATTACCCCCAGTACAGTAGGAAGCTTCCCCCCATTGCCGGACCCCCGGGTCGATCAAAAACCCCCACCCTACGAGATCCGATCGAACCCCACCCCTTCCATGGATCGGCGGAATATCCAACTGCGCGATGATCACCACCTGTTGTGACCGGGGTGGGGACTTCAACTGTAACTATGTGGGGGAACGGACCTGAAGGGGAGATTCCGGGGATGTCTTTCGAACATCAAAGTATTAGCGAGAATGTGTTTCATGCAATAAAGTGATTAACTTGTATATAAGAGGCCAGGCCTCAGAGATGCGGGTAGAGCACCTCAGAACGATACCTGCTGTCTGTTTTGCTGTGTTCTCCTCCGGAGAGAATAAAACCTTGTTTCCTGCCTTCCAGTCTCCAGCGCCTGCCTCTTCATTAGTTTAAATACCTTGTGGGTTCAAGAGGCGACACCGCCGGGCAATACTTAAGGACCTTATATTCTGGTTGGTAGTCTGACCCTTTTACAATTGGCGTCCCAAGCGTGGGGCCCATCAGCGACTCGTGGATCCAGTGGGAGAGGTCCTGACGACAGAGTGAACGACTGCAACGATCGGGAACGCGTCTGTCCGATAGACCCTCGTCTGACAGCCGATCATCCGAACTTCACTGGTTCCGAAGAGACCTCTCTCGAGTGATCTACGGTCCTGACTGGGAACCATCAGGAGTGCCGCGAGGATAACGGAGAAGAGAGGACGATCGGGCGCTGGATTCGGAAGACAAGAAACTGTCCATGCGGTCCGGGTAAGGTCGTGTAAACACGACAAGTTGCGAAATGATTGCTTGATTGTTTAAAAAATACTAGTATTGCTCCTTTTTATTTATTTGGAGATTCACTGTCTGCAAACGGAGAAACAACGGGCTCTCTCTTTGCAAACAGTGGAGGATAGGTAGGGCAGCAGTCGTGCCTATTTTTTTCTCCCCCACTGAATAATTACTTGAAACTGAACTGTTGTTCGCAAACTATTGTTTTCTGGAGATTCTCTGTCTGCAAACAGGGAAGAGACCACCCTTTCTGCAGATAGTGAAAAGGGTAGGTAACGCAGATCTTTGCGGACCTACTCATTCTCCCCATCGAATATTTATTGGTCTTTTGTTATTTTGATCCATGAGGTACTCACTGCCTGCAAACAACGTAGAATAGAAATATTCTGTCCAGTCTTTGCACCCAGTGATAAGATAGGCAGTGCTGACTTTTAGTCCCTCGTTACGAGCCGTCATGTCTGTCTTCTCCCCACTGATTAGTAGCCTGTTTAGCCCGGACCGCTTATTAGAGATGGACCACCCAGCCCCACTGGAAGGCACCCCTAATAAGGACATGTTCACGAAGCATGGATTGACCGCTATAGCCTATAGCAAACTATGGCATAAATATACGAAAAAGGGTCAAGAAAGTCAGTGGCCCCTGATAGGATCCTTCGATGATGATAAAATAAAAACGCTAGAAACAGCCCTTGGTAAAAACAAGACAACACCCACTATGCTTGACAGTTTCGGCATGTGGCGCAAAGAAACTGAACAACGTAAAAAGAAAACTGAGAGTAGGTTGGAAAAAGAGCTGCGAAAAGCAGCCCACCTAGCTGCCCAGAAACTAGAAAAAGAGATAAAGGAAAGAGAGAAAGCTAAACAGAAACTAGAAATGGAAACACCGAGCCAGTGTCCGGTTAGAACTCCCTCCATGCTCTACCCTGATTTACCCTCGAAACAACGAACTAACGATGATCTGCTGTTAGGTCCTCCTATCATCTACATGCCCCCTCCATATGCCCCTTCCCAACCCTTAGCACAGCACGCGCCACCCCCAGGTACAAACGAAAGTACTGCCGCAGCTTCGGCCCCAATGGCCTCTGTGCCAGCCGAACCCCTTGTATTAAATACTACATCAACGACAACGTTAGGCGACCATGAGACTCGGGGGGCTGGCCCTGCAAGAACAAACAGACTGAGCAAAGATGAGCGAGCAGGGATCGACAAGATAGCAAGGACACTGGTAGAAAGGAAGGAAGACGAAGAGTACATCACGGATATGTTCAACTCGTATACAGGGAGTCACAGACGACATTTTACCGTACGACTGTGTTATCACGTCTTGAATGCATACGAGGACCGATATCGAGACAACGGTCCCGGGAGCCTAACGACCCTGTACCGAAAGGTCGATATTGGGGATGAGGGCGAGTGTGATGTGTCGGACCTCCTTACGCGTACGCTTGAGGTTTTCCGTCACCTCACTGAACGAGAGTCGGGAACTAAAACCACGACCTCCGTAGTGATCGAACCACCAACTGAGCAATCTAACACCATGATGCCGATACGAGAGGCTGCCCCTTACTGGGTTCCTCCCCGAGGTACAGGGACTCATGATGATGCAAACAACCAAGATGCGAAGGGAAGGGTAGTGTACAACTGGGTCTACCAGCCATGGGACCGGCAAGAGATTCTGACATTCCGGAAATCTCTACCCGATCTACGTAAAAACCCCACTGCCTTTTATACTGAATTGGGTACAGCCCTGGGTTCAACGGTTATGACCCTGGCTGACATCGACTTGTTCTTCGGGTTATGTCTACCAGCTGATGTGTGGAAGCAAATCCGGAAAGTCGACCACCTTGAGCTGTTTGGACATACCTGGTCACAACTCGATGGCCTGGATAAACAACGGGGACCAGGACAAAAGCCTCTGAAATCCATTCTAGACCTTCCAGATAAAATCGTAGAGAAACTAAAAACCCTGATCCCAGAAAAGAAAGTGGACTGGTCGATAGTAACGGCCTGCCGCCAGAAACCCCAGGAGGATGTATCGGAATACTTCTCCCGGTTTGAAACGGTGTTCTCCGATTACAGCGGCCAGGACATGACCACTGCAACCGGACACCATCTGTTTGTCCAGAATTATGTTAAGGGACTGTCATCGGAGATCTCCCAGAAACTACAGGCCAGCGAGAGTAGTTGGGCAGCATCCAAACCTACAGCGATTCTCCAAATGGCCCAATATTATGAACATCAGAAAAATGAAAACGATAGGGCAACAGAGAAAAAGAAGAAGGACTTGAAAGAGAGGGTGATGATTGCCAAACTACAAGGGGTGACTATAGGACGAGACCAATACCGGGGAAACTACCAGACGAACGTCCCTAAGACTACATTTCCCCAGGACCGCACTCTGACTTCCTACAGTGGACGCACAGACCTTAGAGAGAACCAGTGTGCTTTCTGCAAAGGGACCGGCCATTGGAAATCCCAGTGCCCAGTTCTTCTGGAAATGATCAAAAACAAAGACACCAGGGACATAGCAAATGGACCGAGACATAAGGGACAACAGCGAGGGCCCCCAAATGACACGACTAACGACAGATCAGGCAGACCAAATACGTTTGATCGACCCAGGCAGAACCAATATCAACAATCCGACTATGAAGACACCCACAACTTCGCATAGGACAGCCAAGGGCAAGGGAGGGATCCAGTCGAGCTCTATGTTGACCAGCAGGGCCCTTACGTCACTGCTAAGGTCTTGGGTACCAAGTCACCATTTCTGGTAGACACTGGCGCAACACGTAGTGCGTTATCTAAACGACTGATTCCAAGGGCACCCTTGTCTGGCTCACTCATAACATCGACAGGTTTCGATGGAACGCCCTCCACCAACCCTTTGTCTGCACCGGTCCTCTTTGACGTAGAAAACAACACCACTGACACCACGTTTTTGCTCTCCTCCAATAGCCCTGACGCCATTATGGGACTGGACTTACTGAAACACTTCCGAGCGACGATCAGGTGTTCTCAAGATGGAGTTCGAGTGTTTCTTTACGACAACCCCGTTCTGCTTAGACATTGCTCTCCCCGACACATGTTTTCCATCACCGACGCTGACGCATCCCTGCTTGACACTCTGCCTCCGTATCTGTGGGCCAACGCGGATTCGGACGTAGGGCGTATGTTAATTGACCCAGTGCACATTACTGTCCGACCAGACGCAACACTCCCAAAACTCCCACAATATCGGATATCGCCAGAGGGCGAGAAGGCATTGGTAATGATTATCCAGTCACTGATAGACGCAGGAGTGGTAGAGGAAGTGGTTAGCAACATTTGCAACAGCCCTATCTTGCCCATTATCAAGAAGCAGGGAGAAGGAGATGAGAAAGCATACCGTTTTATCATCGACCTCCGAGAGATCAACAAAGTGGTGGTACCCCAGTACCCTGTGGTCTCAGACATCACCACCATCCTGACCTTGATTCCTTCTACTGCCACCACCTTTACCGTCATCGACCTCAAAAACGCGTTCTTTTCCATCCCCATTCACCCAGACAGCCGATATCTCTTCGGCTTCACCCTAAAAGCCCGCTCATATAGGTTTTGCCGAGCGCCCCAGGGCTACACGGAGAGCCCTAGCATCTACAGCCAGGCCCTCAAAAGACAACTAGATCAAGTCCAGTTACCGGACGGAGTGGTGTTAGTACAATATGTCGACGACATCCTTTTGGCAGCCGACACCACCCCTCTAGCGGTTACCGCCACCATTCGACTCCTGCGCTTCCTTGCGGAAAATGGCCACAAGGTCTCCAAGAAGAAGTTGCAATTCTGCCAACCCCAGGTCACTTACCTAGGTCACCTTTTGTCCAAAGATGGAAGAAAACTCACTCCTGATCGAATCCAAACTATCCTAGATACCCCTGTCCCTAAGACCCAGAAACAGGTCCGCTCCCTATTAGGCCTCACCTCCTTCTGCCGACAATGGTTACCAAACTTTAGCCTCGTTGTAAAACCACTGCTTTCTCTGTTAAACAAAGACGTCCCTTTCCCACTCCCTTGGACCCCTGAATGTCAAACTTCCTTCACGGAACTACGAGATGCCCTTTGCTCAGCCCCCGTCCTAGGTACCCCTGATTACAAAAAGCCCTTCTCCCTCTACACTCACGAAAGGGAGGGGTGCGCTTTATCTGTCCTGACCCAGGCCATCGGCCCTAGGCAACGACCGTGCGCTTACTTCTCTGCCACTCTTGACCCTGTCGCCAGAGCCTTGCCTGCCTGCCTTCGAGCTGTAGCTGCTGCTGCAATCTCTATCCGACAGAGTGAGGGGATTGTACTCTCGAATTCCCTCACGGTACTGGTACCCCATGCAGTCGACACCCTCCTGAACCAAACCAAGACGCAACATCTGACGAGTGCACGACTGACCGGATACGAACTGACTTTGCTTGCACCCCATATCACCCTGAAAAGATGCACCACACTGAACCCGGCAACTCTGTTACCTCTGCCAGAGAACGATCCCAATGCACACCCTGTGCATGATTGCGTGACCCTTACGGACGAACAAACCAGGAGTAGGGTTGACCTCAGAGACACGGCTTTCCCTGACCCCGACGGGGAGCTGTGGGTGGACGGTTCTTGCATCAAACTCTCCGACGGTACCACTTCCGCTGCCTATGCAGTCACCACGGCTCGAACCGTAGTAGAAACAGCCCGCATCACCCAGCGATCTGCCCAGGCAGCGGAACTGATTGCTTTGACACGAGCCTGCATCCTGGCAACAGGAACCACAGCGAACATTTACACCGACAGCCAGTATGCCTTCGGGGTGGTTCACCATTTTGGGCTCCTTTGGAGGGAAAGGGGATTCTTGACCTCACACGGCACACCCATTTTGCACGGGGATCTAGTCTCCGCCTTAATCGAAGCTGTCCTTCTCCCCAACAAGCTTGCCGTCATCAAATGCCAGGCACACAAGAAGGTGACAGACATCATTGGACAGGGAAATGCACTAGCCGACATCACTGCCCGAACGACAGCTGAAAATAGGACGACAACACATATGTACGTGACCAGGTCACAAGCGGAAAAATGGACTGACGTTGGAGACACTATCAGGGATATTCAAACGGCTAGCACACAACACGAGTTGACTGAATGGACACGGGTGGGATTAAAAGACGATGAAGGCTGCTGGCGGACAAAAGACACGAACAAATGGTTGCTCCCTGATTCATACCTGATTCCCATACTGACCATGGCACACTCCCCTGCCCACATAGGATCAGCCCCCATGATCGAACTTGTCTCCAGAGTTTGGCACAATGATAAGATCCCAGATTCCGCCAAACGCCTGGTCCAACAATGCTTAATATGCCTGCAACACAACCCCGGGAAAGGAACTGTAGTACCCCGGGGGGGATTTGGGGTCCCAAACCACCCATTTGAAGTCCTGCAGATGGACTACATCCAGCTAGACAGATGCCAAGGCCTAAAATATGTACTTGTTGTGGTGTGCGCGTTTAGCAAGTGGGTGGAAGCCTATCCAACCCGCGACAACACCGCTACGGCCACTGCAAAGGTTCTGTTAAAGGAGTTTTTTCCCCGTTATGGCCTCTGTCGTATTTTATGGAGTGATAATGGCCCCCACTTCATAGCCAAAGTTATCCAGCTCATCCTAAATGGGTTGGGTATTAAACAGAAATTCCACGCAGTCTTCCACCCCCAATCTGCTGGGCTTGTCGAACGACACAATGCCACACTAAAGCTTAAACTGGCCAAAATAGTGGCTACCACGGGTCTGAAATGGCCAGACGCCCTCCCACTGGCATTGCTATCGATGCGCTCTACCCCCACCCGACATCACTTAACTCCTTATGAAGTTGTCTTCGGTCGACCCATGAGCGTCTAGTCTGCCCCGAAACCAACTTCCATTCATGACGTCCCGGACGTCCTAATGTCTGATTATCTGTATAAATTGACTGAAACTCTGTCTGTCATTCATCAGCAGGTGCAGCAGGCCATCCCCGATGCTTCCAGGGGTCCGGGTCACGCCATCCAACCGGGGGACTTCGTGCTGATCCGGAATTTTCAGCGGTCAAAGAGTTTGGAACCCCGGTGGACGGGCCCCTGGCAAGTGCTGATCACCACTCGGACCGCACTTCGAGTGGAGGGGAAGAAGCACTGGCTGCACGCCCATCACTGCAAAAAGGTCTCCTCAGCCCTGGCCACGGCAGACAACGTCAGTACCCAAGAAGAACTCCTGAACAAAGACCGACCATCATTGAACTGCTATCCCGACACAGAGACACTTGAACTTTCAAAACATTCTGATCCCACTGTACCATCTCGAGAAGGGTATTTCCTGCGACGAAAGGAGGGAGCTTCGGCTAAGTAGGCCACGGACTAAGTTAGAGGATCTCAGAACGGTGACCCAAACCTACCAAGGGTTACCTAGAGAAAAGCTAAACTAAGTCTGTGGTCCTGCCCACTACCGAGCACCTTGAAAACGAAGATGATGGAAGCGCCAGATAAGAAGATGATGGAAGCGCCAAATAAGAAGCCAATGGAGACAACAGGAAATACCCACTACAGAAATCCGAGAACAGACAGACTCCATAGCTCAAAGACAATTGCACTCTTCATCGTAATCCTCTTCTGCTTTCTCCTCATGACCACGCTCTGGATTATGGAGGAACATGCACCTGCTCGCGAAATATTCCTAACCACAGCTCAGCCTACCACCATGAAGGAACACTATCTAATTTCACTCTCTCCTCAACTAAGAGAGAGGCGAAAGGAATTTTGGAATAACTCTTTTGTGCAGCTGCTTCACCAACACAATCTTGCCACCAATGCCACCAACTGCTGGATCTGTGGGTTGCTACCCCATGCCACTGGACATTCAATACCATTCATTCCTTCACCCTTCTCTGTTCACGGCTCCTGCCTTGCTTGGCTGATCCTCCTGCAAGAAAGCTATAAGGACAATGCCACTTCCGGCAGAACCGTAACGCATTTCTCCCACGGGGCCCGGCGAAACAAAACGAAGATACACTTCTGCCCGCAGACCTCCAACGATTCAATCCAAATGGACATCCCGGCTAAAGAACGGATCGAAATGCAGGTGTTCAACAATCCAACCAGTCCCACCTTCTCCTATCTACGGAAACGAACGGCTGCCACTCTGACTGTGGCCTTGTCGGTCATCAACGTCACAGGCCACATGTGTGTAGAAGGACTTGGGACACAGCTGGTGGGTCACAGCGCTTGCCGCTTTACCAGAACTTTGGATTCCACGGATCCACCTTCCTTCGTGTCATCCCCAAACATGTATTTCGTCTGCGGTACCAAGGCCTATACCTGGCTCCCCAAAGGCTGGGGGGGCACTTGTTTCATCTCCTTCATCCTTCCTCCGACTTATGTGGCCCCAGCGAATCACCATAGACAAAAACGAGCCAAAGACATTGAACAAGCCGACTCAACAGGAGCACAGTTCCTAGATGCTATGAAAGGACTCGTCCCCCTCTGGGGCCCGATGGCAAACAGCCGTGCCATCCGACACCTGACTCAGGCAGTTGAGACAACCATGAACATCACAGCTGGTATCTTCGCTAACAACACTGCCGAGCTCCAAGCGGTCCGGCTGGTGGCTCTCCAGAACCGCCTCGTTCTAGACGTGGTTCTGGCGGACCGTGGAGGAGCATGCCGCGTTATTGGGTCCAGCTGCTGTACATACATTCCGGACAACTCACCCTCAGTGTTCAAAGCCATTGAACATCTTCACAGACTCTCTTCGGAAGTCCACCAAGAACAAGGAGAATGGTCGCTTGGTGGTTGGTTCTGGGACTCCGTTAAGAACTGGGGCTGGAGAATGCTCACCATTATCCTGATTCCCGTAGTTGTAATATGTGGTCTATGCTTAGGAATTCAATGTCTGCCACCTCTGTGTTCTTTATGTGCAAGTTGTATTTTCTCCAAAACTGTGGACGTTGGAAACGAACCCATGAGAGCATTATACGATACCGAGGTTAGAAATTTGATGAAAATTTACATTGAGTAAGCAAGTTGGCTAGATATGTTGAAAAGGGAGGACTGTTGAAAGTTGGGCTGAAACTGTCAACATTATCGGCGCCCTCTTGCTCTTCTTGACCCCCTTTTTTCGTGCACGTAAACAACCGCCATTTTGAACACCATGGCTTCCCTGCCCTTTTTTTGATAACCAGTGCGTCTCTCTCCCTCTCCTAGCCTCACGGGCACCACCCCCCCCCCTCCGCATGCTGGCAACCCCCTCGCTCTCCCATGTCTCGGGTCATAAACCCCTCTTCAGTGCAGCTCTGCCTCGGAATCCCATCCTGTTCCCAGCACGACACCTCCCTCCGTTCCTTTCATGGTCCCAGGTCCTTTGATGTAAACCCCCTCTTCTCTGTGTGCCCGTTTTGTCTTCCCCGTTCCCAGGCCACCACCTGGCTCAGCGGATACTGTTTATTACCCCCAGTACAGTAGGAAGCTTCCCCCCATTGCCGGACCCCCGGGTCGATCAAAAACCCCCACCCTACGAGATCCGATCGAACCCCACCCCTTCCATGGATCGGCGGAATATCCAACTGCGCGATGATCACCACCTGTTGTGACCGGGGTGGGGACTTCAACTGTAACTATGTGGGGGAACGGACCTGAAGGGGAGATTCCGGGGATGTCTTTCGAACATCAAAGTATTAGCGAGAATGTGTTTCATGCAATAAAGTGATTAACTTGTATATAAGAGGCCAGGCCTCAGAGATGCGGGTAGAGCACCTCAGAACGATACCTGCTGTCTGTTTTGCTGTGTTCTCCTCCGGAGAGAATAAAACCTTGTTTCCTGCCTTCCAGTCTCCAGCGCCTGCCTCTTCATTAGTTTAAATACCTTGTGGGTTCAAGAGGCGACACCGCCGGGCAATACTTAAGGACCTTATATTCTGGTTGGTAGTCTGACCCTTTTACAAGACTACTAGTGGCCACATAGAGATTGAAGTAACAACTTATTGTATTTAAAGGAGGGAGAGGCAGAGAAGGTGCTGAAAAGGAGAAAGATGAAAAGATAAGAGAATGATCAGAGGGAGGTAACAATACAAAGCAGCTAAGGAAGAAGTAGTAAAGGAAGAAGAAAAGAAAATTAGATCTAAATTCTCCCTAGTTAGAGCATAGTAAAAGTTGTAAGAAGGGAGAGGTTACTGGATTAAGTAACATGACATAAAGGAGGGTTGGCCACCATTCCAATGACTGTGATTTTCCTCAAACACACAAAAAGTGATGGGAGGAACGCTTGCAATAAGTCTAACTACTGGCAATCATGCAAGGTAGTGTTCCAATCCATCATTTTTTTGCCTAGCATGCCAGCTCAGATTGGACCCGACCATATGCAATCCGTGTAGGTCCGTCTCCAATAGGAACAGTCCAGCCTAAAACTGTTCAGGTTAGACTTATTAATAGTTTTCCATCTATCACCTTTATGCGTTTGATGTAGATTGACATTTCCCAGCAAAGAAAAGATGACTTACCAGGTCGGCAGGGCAGGAGGAAGTCAAAGTCATGTATCAATGAGGTTTTGGGACCAGGTTGATGATAAACAATCAAAATAAAAGGGCAAAAGTTTTTGAAAAGGAAACAAATTGCTACTGAAAAGATTACAAAGCTCTACGAGAAAAAAAGAGAAGTGGTCCGAGAATGAATGCTTGGGAGATATAAGGTAAGCTGGGTGAGTGCATCTAAAATATATCCTCATGCTTTGAGAATTATCGCTCAATCTCCTTGCATCCAGGCATAAGTAAAGTAACAGAAAAATATATGATTAGACATCTCTCTGAATTCATTGAGGCAAGCTCCTTGCACCACACCCAAACCGGTTTCCAGTCTAAACATAGTACCGAAAACGCTCTTCTGTCGGTGGTAGAGAACGGTAAAAGGAGACTCGACCAAGGAGGTACGGCTGCCATTCTCTCAGCGTAGCCTTTGATACCATTGACCATACTACTCTCTTGAATAGCATCCTCAAAGCCAGTGTTGAAGGAAAAGCCCTGAGCTGATTAAGCTCCTTTCTAAAGGAAAGATCCTTCCAGGTCTTTGGCAAGACCTGTTCCTCTAATTATTTGCCGGTAACATGTGGAGTTCCGCAGGGCTCATCTCTTAACCCTGCGATATTTAACGTGTACCTGCAACCCCTGGGTGATATCGTATCCCTTTGAGATTACTGTTGTCTCTTATGCAGATGACTCCCAGCTCGTCTTCTCACTTGTCCCTGACTCAGACCCTTTAGCTTCCACTCTGGGGCCATGTCTGGATATAGTAGCCAGCTGAATGAACAAATCAAGTCTTAAGTTGAACAGCGCCAAAAACCGAGCTCATGATCCTTGGAAACAATCCCTCTCCTTAACGGGCCCTGGCCAGTATGTCTTGGCCCCCCTCTGGACCCCAAAACGGGGGGTGTAGTTGGAGGAATCCTTGTCCATGGAAACCCTGGAGACCAAACTTTCAGCTAGTTGTTTCAGAATTCTGTGCATGCTGTTCAAGATTCTGCCCCTCCTCCCTAAGTCCTCGAGGAGACTGGTCTTGACTCTTTCTCGCCTGGACTACAGCAATTCTCTTTACCTAGGTGCCCCCAAGGTAGTTATTGAAAAAAATGCAAGTCGTGCTGAATGCCGCTGCACGCCCTGGAGTATCCCTAGACATGAATCAGCCCGTCAGCACCTGGTGGACGTCCACTGGCTCCCTGCTACCCAAAGATTTGAATTTAAAGCCTTGTGCTTCGCACACATAGCTTTACATGCGCAGGGCACTCCCATTCTATGCCAGTTTGTCATCCCATATACCTCTAACAAATTACAAAGTTCCACCAACTCCCACCTGGCCACTGTTCCCAAAGTCAGAAGAGCCAGAAGTGGAAGACGGTCTTTCTGCCTCAGCGCAGCCAAACTTTGAAATTCCCTCCCTCTGACCATCTGCTCCATAGACAATGAGCTGTGGTTTCGTAAACGACCCAAGAGCTGGCTTATTAAGATCTGACCTGCTAGGTGGCACCTCTGGTCTTAGTGGAATGCTCTTTCTCAACTAGCGCTGTGTTGCCTATGGGTCGCTGTGCACTTTATAAATAGGATAGCATAGCATCCCAAGTAGCAGTGGTGCCAAGACTAAGGTGTGTTGTTTGTTGCGAGAAGGAAATGGTGTGTGTAATTACATTGTTCATGGTGCAGACTCTTTAATTCATGTATGCGACTCTTAAAGCAGATCAAAAAAGAGAATGCAATAAATATCTTTTTGTTGTGTGCTCCACTACATATCGTCCCAAATCCGAATATTAGGCGGTTTTGAATGACTCCCCTTCAATTTATATATACAATGGTATTTGCATACTATTCTGTTGAGTTATAGTAACATATGCTATATACAACCCACTGTGGAAATCAAGGGCTTTATAAAACAAATTATATTGTTTAAAACATTTCTTGTGTATTGACCAGTGCATAGAATTTAGCTCCCTCGCCTATGGTACAGCCATGATGCTAAACCAGAAGTCACTTAATTGGCCATGACCTCTGGTGTTGTTGTGTAGTCTTTATTACTTGTACACTCTGGACTGCTACTGTTTTTAAGAACTCTCACAAACTCGCCCTTTAGCTCACCTCTCGTTTCCAGGCCAGACCCAATCTTGTCCATGTTGGCATGCTACTTAGGTAACGTCTACAGCAAGGAAACATTCTCTGATCATTAGTAGAAATGCCCTGTGTTTTTGCCTTATGGTACTCTGTTCTCTTGGTCTCCAAGGTACTCTCATCACAGGCAGTACAAAACGAGGTACTAAAGGCGATACACCCCAAAACCAAAGTTACTGCCATGTTTGTAGTTTACTCTCTTTGCTTGCTGGTCAAATGATTTAAGACTTATAATAGTTGTATTCTCGTCCCTCACAATAATGTTTTGGACTTCTGCTCTCCTTCCATTCCTTGGCACTTCTGCCTGCAAGGCACTGGAAGCCCCTCGTAAGTGCATGCATTGTGTTTCTACTGTTCAGCCCACCTAGCCACCGTCTAGCAACTCAACCTGGAAATGGAGTTGTTGTCCATGCAACACAGCAACACTCCTCTATATTCTCCCCACCCCCATATTCTTCTCCACCGATTACCATTTCTTGTTGAGACCTCGAGCCCAGCTTTCCATGGATCTTAGCAAGCTTTATCATTTATGCCTACAGTTTGAACTTCTGTGGGGAAAAACAAGTTGCCTTGCTAATAATGCAAGGCGTGGGAGAGTTGAATTCTTCCTGGATATCAACCTGGGTATATACAAAAAGAATATTGGCTAGCTTCCAACCCAAAAGTTTTTTTTTTTTTTTTTTTTATTCGAATCCCTCAAAAATTATAATTGTGGCATCAGAGCAACTTTTGTATCAGTTAGGCTTTGTACCAGTGTTAAACCATTAAAGAATACTTTGTATTTGAACTTCCCGAATTTGGTCAAAGCAGTGTGGCTTAGAGTGACTTTTTCTGTTTGGATGTTCAGATCAAGTTTTGCTCGTTTCTTACCAGAAGGTTTACTTAAACAAGGTAACTTATATCATGAAATGCCAAACAAACAGGACAGGCAACTGAACCTAGATCAGAAGGAAGCCCTCTCTACATTTGGCTGGGAACTCGGTTTGTGTTCTCATGACTAATGCTAGACGTCTGGCACGCATACTTTGTGGGAAATATTTGATAGAGGAAGATGGTTTAGTGTTTTGTATTTTTATTGAAATGATGTATATTATTTATAGACAGTGCATGTAATGTCTAGCACATAGCTCCATTCTTAACTTCCTTTTATAATTCTTGTTCCTTATTGTCTATTACTAATGCTCTGCAACTCACTTGTTTTTATTTGTAGCCAAGAAACTAATATTAACTTTTTAAGTTGCTGAAAAAACCTTCAGCGCTGAAAGAAAACCTATCTGATAGTGTATTGGTTCTTTTGGATTCAAAGGACAATTCGTTTTTAAAGCCTTGATTTGTAAAATGTGATATTTGATCTCGACGGTGTGCAACTAATGTTTTGATGAAACTTGTGAATTAGCCAGTTTTTATTGCACGTGGGACTTTTTTTTAAATATGTATACAAATGTATTGCTTTGGTGGTGCTGTGGACCCTTTAGATATTGCCACTGTATTTTATGTCTGTTGTGACATTTTATGGACCCAAATCGCGTTAGTGAACTATTTATATTTGTCATTTTTTGCTTATGAGCTGCTTCCACCAAAATAATATACACGTGGATTCCAGGCTCGTGAACCATCTGATAGTATTTTAGAAATTAACTGCATCCTCCAGCTTATCGCCATATGATGAATTACCTGAATTCTCCATTCACAAATTCACCAAAACGTGCAGCATCATGGAACCAAATACGACTGTACCAGGACCCGATCCTTCTGCCTCAAGAAGAGTTTGGGCAGATCACTTTGATCCCTACATTTCTCCCCTTTTTTACCCGGACCAGTCAAAGAATGATCAAAGGTTCTGTTCATATCCTAGTATCATTTTACTCACCATTCCCTCTACCCCAAGCTGATGGAATGAGAAATATGCAGCCATAATCCCTATTTTTTTTACTCCCTCATCTTAACCCCTTTGCCGCGGGGCTAATTCCCATCCGCGGTGGAGGCGGAGGGGAGGCGCGCGCAGCGCCACCGTGCTTGTGACGAGCTCAGCTCGTCACGCTGCACGGTGGCGCTGTGCTCATGACGAGCTCAGCTCCTCATGACCACGCCCGTTTGCGTGGAACGCTCAGCACAGCAGGGGAATTATCCCCGCATGTGAGCGTCGCGCGGGTCATGACGAGCTGAGCTCGTCATGAGCACAGCGCAACCATGCCTCATGATGAGCTGAGCTCGTCATGAGCACAGGAGGGGTTAATCAGTAGTTCTTGAGACCTGCTCAGAAATCTAGCACATCTCCCAGGTGCATTATACCCAATAATTCACTAACACATGTACAGACGTCTTAAATCAGAAATGTATGCACCAGTCCTGCAAAAAGGTATTGTCCATGTCCCACTTCCAACCTCTTCATTTAAGAAAGCTGCCCTGAATCCTAAAACCAGTAGAAACCACAGGGGCTAATACAAGCTAACCACAGTATCCAAAAACCTAGAAAAGACTGCAGCAGCTGCAAACACACCTTAAGACCCACAAATTCAAATTCATTCATTCATTCAATTGTGTTTGTCTTAGTGCCTTCTTCATCTATGCAACCATGAAATATAACTTTTCATACATGTCTTCTTGCTGGATGTTATTTTTTTCACTAAATACCTTGATCAACATTTTTACATCGAGATAAATATAACCAACATGTTTACTGTACATACGTTGCGGTCTAATGTACGTGCGTCATCATTACTTACGTAACCACTGCAGAGCAACCATTTGACTTTGTTACAATTTCCTTCTGCATCCTTTAATTAGATCCAAATGATGTTGCCTTCTTGTTCACCAAATCTTACCTTTTGACTGTTTCACTCCATTAAAGTTCAGAGATTCCTTTTTAGGTCTCGTCTAGCAACGCAACGCAGCGCAGCGCATGCGCTGCTCGCCTTGGCGAGATCTATAGTCGTCGGTTTTGCTAGCGAAGGGGAATAGGAGATGGCACGCGCACGGACAGGAGATGTGCACTCCATACGCGTGCACATATCCTGTCCCCGCGTAGGGCTGGCGTTTGAACCAGCGCATGCATGGCACACTTTCACTTTCACTCCCTCCCTCCCAGTTAGTTTGTGTTCTGCAAGTGAGGCACGCGCGCCACTTCACCCTGCCTTAAAGTGAGCAGGCTTATGCCCCCGGACAGGGTGAATTTTACAGCGGAATGCTGCGTCGGAGCCTTTAAACTTATGGGAAAATCGCACGCTGCTTCACAGTGAGCCCGTTCCCTTGGGATGAGCATGAACATGTTATTATATTTACGGCGTGGTTCCGAAGAGCTGTTCCTGCACCCGGCACCCGTACAGTCGCCACCAGATTTGGTCACACTGAAACACAATTAAGATTTATCCAACCTCAGCGCTGACTCGCTTTTCGGTTACAGTTGCTTTTTTTTATTGGCAGTCAATTACATAGCACTGCATGCCCCGCTGTCGGCTTCTAGGAGTATATATATTAGCTGATTTGTTATGGCCTAATTAAAGTCTTGAGGATGAATGGCATAGAGTCAGTCTCTGTTTCCCCTCTTTTTTTCAACAGGCACATTATATAATTCATGCAGATGTATTTTCAGGGACATATTTCTAAGTAGATACTGCGGCACATGTGAAGCATAAACGCTGTCACGTTTGAAGGTTATTCTGTTTGGTTGTTATCACCTCTGTTGCAAACATAGCAAATAAAGGGTCTTAGAAATGTTAAAATCACATACATCCAAAGTGTTACTTATGTTTTATCACAGTGAAATTGGTGTATAAAATGTGCCGCATTTTCTTGCGAACATGGCAATACCAAAAGAAATGCTCTCCAGAGTAGGTTTGAATATGATGGCAATTAACACTTTATCGGTGTTCCGGTGGAATACTAAGAGTGGTCCAAAGAGAACAGGGTGGTTTCTTTCTCTTGGTAGATATAAGCTCAAGACAGAAAAATCGTATTGGTCGAAATAGACAGAATACGGCCGCACTAATAAGAAAGCCCTACACGAAAGTAGAGTCGAGAGGTAGCTCAGAGAACAGGGCGCCTACTGCAGAGATGTGTGTAAACTGCACATCATAATGTTTAATTATCATAAAGGAGAACAATCATTCAAAATTGTGACTGCCTCAGCATTTCCTCCCACTGTAAACTGTGGCTGTTCTTTGGTGAGTAGGCATAGTAGTCCCTCCTTAGTACTAACGTGTCTCATTTTGTAGCCTCCCATGGTCACACCCCATGTAACGTGTGTTGGTACTTGGTAGGATTTAATTACAGCCTCTAAGCACTAGTTTCTCAAATAGCTTTGTTGCCACTCGCTCTCCTAATGCTTTTTTAAAAAAAACTATACCACAGGCGCTGAACGCATTTGCCATGCACTAGGTCTCGAATTTGCGGGAGTTTAAGCTATTGCCATTGTAAATGACAATGCCTTTTATTTATCTGTTTTAAAAACAACACATCAATAAAAGGCATTGTCATTTACGATGCCAATAGCACAAACTCTCATAAGTGCGAGACCTATTGCATTGCAAATGCTTGTTGAACATTTTGTCAGTCATTCAACATCTTGAACACGGCAACTCATTCCAAAATCAACAACCTTAATCTTGTTTTGTCTTTCCTTGCCAATCCTGCCAGTACCCACACCCACTTCCATTTCACTGGTCTGACACTTGACAACTCCTATCCGTATTATTACCCTTTGCCCCCACAATGGACTCCATAGCCATGTGTAATAACCACACCCCCTTTCAGAATTACTCACTGTACATCCATACCCAAACATAGAAAAGTGCCCTTCAAATTTTTGGTGGACACTGATATCCCTTATTGCTAGAAAGGGATCCGCCCTTTGTATACTCGGTATCTGAATCCCAACAAAAGATATATCTGCAAAGATGAAAAGACATGGTTTTACCAACCACACCATTTTTAGAATAGCTACATTACCCATAAACAAAACATTGCTGCCACCAAGGATAACTACAACTTAACTATCCTCAAGGCCTGAAATAAATGTAGTGTCAATAAATATTTAGTATAAGACGAGACTGATGTTTACTCTTGAACCTCTACCAGGTTTCACAATCACAATGTCTATGGATTAATTTACATTTTTTGAGAATCTTAGATACTCATCCGTGACATCTCTTGCATGATGAGGTTTCTGCTTTTTTTAGATGCGAGTCTGAGGCCAACATTGCAGACAGACTGGTTTTGGCCCTCCCTCTGATATTTGCTCCATCTGTTGCTCTAGAACTGTGGTGTGTGTCAAGAGTCAATTTCTTTATGACCGCCTCTTTATAGTTGCATGTCGACTTCCCTGCCCCGCCTCACCGCTCTTACCTGTACTGGCCGCACCTGCTTCTTTGGTCAGGGAAGTAAGTGTTAGCCTAAGCCACACAAGAATTGAAGGGAAAACTCATAGAGGTCTAAACTTCTCAAAGTCCAAGTAAAATGCTCCAAAGGATTGGGAAAGGTTCTGAAAGCGTTTTGAAGAGATCTGGCCTCCAACTATGTGAACACTAGGTTTTAACCCAAGAGTCTCTTGAGCAGCACTCTATTGCACACATCATCAGGGGTTCCATTATTCTGCTTCATTTCCATGCTGTAGACTGCAAAATTAGCAAAATGTCCCACACTGAACATGGGAACGGCATTGTCTTTCTGCAGCCAGGCCAGATTACAAAAGATGCTGAATAAGCCTTTCAGTTAACACCGTGGCTCTCCATTCTTTCATCAAGGTCTTCTTCTCATGCTCTCTCTTTCTATCACTAGTATAGTAATGTATCGATTCTCAGACTAACATTGCATGCGCATACCTGCAAGAACGTCAAGTTAGCAGAAAATGGAAAACTGTATTTTATGCAGCATGGAAATGCAGGCCTAAAAATGTCAACTTAGCATGTTAAAGCAAAAGTGCACACTGCAGATGCGTGTGCACTTTCAAACACAAGTAAATGTAAAACGTCAGTACATTTGGTTCACATCACATGTGGCACGCAGTAAAATCTTAAATGTATGCATGTAAGAATGTTTACAACTACATTTTAAGGCAGTATATGAAATATTAGTGCATACATTACAAAAATCAAATTTTTTCGAATATAAATTACATTTCATATTGTGGGGATAGTTCCTACCCAACCTCTAAACAGTAAATGTCATGTAATGTATTAAGGCACATATTATACAAATCAATTTCGTTTTTTGAGTACATGCCTACTGAGTAAGGACGGTTTGTTCATCAAGTCTTCAAAGGATATTGTTTAATACAGTTAAGTCACATAATATGAGGAAATTCGCTAATCCTACAGTGAATGCACTCTAGTAATAAATGTCAAGTGCAAGCCTTATTTAATGTTAATTAGACCACACAAGAAACATGTGCTAAGTGCACGTTTATGGTAAATCGTCAGGAGTAACGAGCGCTTTATAAATGCAAACCTTTTTCCCTCTCCTATCCCTCCGCTATCCTTCTGAATCCAAATAACTGACTAACCTATCCTCCTCTCAAATTACTTTCCTATTTCACTAAACTAATTCAAAACTAATCCTTCTTGGGTTCCGGAGTAGCGTGCTACTCGCCGAAAAAGCACTTCGACGCCTTGTCAGGGGTAGTAAGCGCTATATGAATGCAATTACAATACAATGTAATTTTAACATGTAAAGGTGTAGCCAGTTTTGTACTGCACCAAAGTACATGCTCTTTCAAATAAAAAAGGTCTTCAATTTGTTTCTCTAAGTCAGCCACGTTCTGCACATTGAAGGAGGAAATTTGGTAGGGCAGCCGGCTGAAGAGTCTCATGCTGAATCTTTCCTTTCAACTCAGAGCCCCTCAAGGCCTCTGCACACTTCCAGCAGTCCATGCACATCTTAGGGCATAGAGTCTCCCTCTAGAAACGATAACGTTAAAACTTTGCTTGGGAGTCTTTGTTTACAGCGGCAGGCTCGGGGACCAACCCTGTGTGCTTCGGTGACCAACCCTGTGTGCTTCGGTGACCAACCCTGTGTGCTTCGGTGACCAACCCTTTGTGCTTAGGTGACCAACCCTTTGTGCTTCGGGTCAGTACAAAACATGAGTCACTCAAAATTATTATTTTTTCCTTGTCAAGAATAGATCAGATAAAACTGAAGCTTTTTTAATGTTCCATCGACTTGATGATCGTGTTGCTAAATTCTAGAGAGAACTGGTCAAGCTGCTAGTGTTGTGTCTTTAAGCGGTGTCCCTTTGCTCTAACCATCAAAGACGTCACTCTTGTTATAGGTGGGCTTCCAGTACAATTCTTGTAAATATCCTGCATAACTATGAGATGTGGAGGCTACCATCAAAGTGCTAGATATGGAGCTTGGCAACTAATCAACAAAGCGTGTTAATTATATGGGGAAAATGTTTCAAAGTTCTACCAAGCAAGGAATCTTCTCCCATAACTCCAGTGATCAGGGTTCGGATGCCCCAGTCAGCTCCTCATCCCTTGGCCCCTATGACACCGACGTGGCTGATTAAATTAAAAGAAAGTACTAGTTCCCTGAATGTGAGGAGAGGAAGGATGCATGCCATCCAAACAAAAGGATGGTAAAGAAGCTATGGTCCAGGGGAAAGAGATACATATGAAGAGAAAGGAATGACTTTGAAAAAGAAGTAGGCAAAACAGATCGACAAGAAAATCAACCAGTGATAAGCAATGAGCTTGCTGTAAGTATTGGTATTGCAAACAGTAGGTCTTCGACAACAGAGAGCTAACGCTGGCTGTAATCCTAAAAATGAGTGAAGCAAAAAAGGGAAACATCAACTTGCTAAGAACTGACCAACTCACCTATAGCCATGCCAAGCCATTGACTATTGTAAGTAGGTATTATTGTCAGTTTATGTCTGTGAGTTAGGTACAATGTTTCATACCCACCATAAACATTATTTTTAAATCAAGGCATGGTGAATGCACATGCTTTACTTGTCTCTCAACATAATTGCGAGTGCCATCAGTTTTACCTTGTTAAGTGTGCTAAACATTAATTTGCTCGAAATATTCGCATCTCCTTTTTGTGTGTTATAAAGGCCATCTTCATAAACCATGTTATAGATGTGTCATTAATGCAGCTCTGTAATATTGAGATAAACTCTACTTCTGTAATCTTTTATTACATGCCATTAATCTGACAAGGTAGGAAGGACAATTACTGCATGGAAAAGGGGATAGTTGTAATCTGATTTTTCAGCTGAATTTAGCAGAGACATTTGCACCTACATCCTTTCTTTTTCACTGTAGAGTCATGACCTCTAATTTTATTGTAAACCACCTATATGCAGAAATAACATTGCGCAAGGCAGGCTAAGGGAGGTGTTTAATTGAGAAGGAGATGTGGGAGAGTCCACTCTTGAAACAATTTTGCAGAACGAATAACCCTTTGATAAGACTCCTAAATCCAAGAGAACTTCTGTTTCCAGCTTGTGCAACTCCACTCTGTAGCTGCTAAAAAGAAATGAAGCGATGCATCACTAACTAACACACTTGCATGCCAGAGTCATGCATAAAAGCTGTCCTTCACATTCACAATCAAAGTTCTGGTCTTTTTTTTCTTTCCTGAGGAAATCATACTGAAGTTCGCAGTGTGAAAGCCTGATGGTTCTGATGAAGCACACCTTCAAAGGCACGAAACGTTACGCTCAGAGCGAAAGACCTGGATGACTATCCTGCAACTGGATGGCCTTGTTTGGTTATTGCTATGATAATTTCTTTTGTTGTGTGTGGAATTAGTTCTGGAAATTGAAGAGAGCTATCCTGTAACAAAAACAAGCGCCACGTAGCTGGCATTCAACAAAAGTAACTGAAAATGACACGGTAATATGTGGCACTGAGACTCATTCCTACTCGCCAAAAGCACATAGGCATATTTTTCTCTTGCGTAAGGTGTAATTTACCACTTTATCATGGTTATCTCCGCGAGCCTCCATTTTGCTTTATCCAAAGCAATTGAACTATTTTCAAAAAGCCAAGGGGATTTAGATATCAGTTTCCTTCCTGATTAGAGTGGATAGGATAGCCCGAGTTGTGGTCCAAATCGAAATCAGGCAAGGCATCCACAGATGTTCTGCAACTAATTTAATCATTATGAATAATTTTTAACCCTTGGGGTGCTACAGATTAGATAGGATTTCCATCCATAAACCATGTTAAAACCTGAGCGCAATCCATTCTTTCTGTGAAAATATGAAGAGGCAATTGTAGGGTTATAAAGACTATGTGGCCGATCCTGTTAAACAGTCCTTTAGTCCAACGCGCGCTATAGGGCGTGCCCACACATGGTCATGATTTCTGTTTTGCTGATTTCCAATACTTTTCTGCAGAAATGTGCATATATTGTGCATGTCATAAATTAGGGAGAGTGAGTCCAGAGTTTTATTTTAGAATTGCATAGTTTACACATGCATAGGGTTAGGAAAGTAGTACATTTGAGCAAATGTCTTTTTTTCTTAAAGAAAAATATTGTTTATTTGTCTTACCCTCATACACATATTCTGTGCAATATTGATGCACTTTCTGTATAATATACACTGGGCCTTCCTTTTAAATGAAAGATTGATGCATGGACAAATGTGGGAAAAGCTCTGCAAAAATATTTGTGAATACCCGCAAATGTAGGAATTGTATTGCGCTGCATTTCCCTAACCACTCCCTTCAGGCTCACTTATGCACAACTACATGAATTTATCAGGAATCTAATTCTTCCTGTTCAAAATTTAGGGGGACACAAATATGTCCCCTTTGCATATGTTACTCGTATATTTCTGGCTTTGTGGGTTGAAAGTAAGTTGTGCTAGTGTCCCCTATATGTAGATCTAAGTGAAATGTCCAGCGTAGGCAGTTACATCGCAGTACATGTTTGGAAATATTATTCCCTTAGTGCGTTATTGACATAAAAACGAAGCAGTAATGTCATACCAGACACATGGCATAGTTAACTGGCATGCAGTTACTGATAGGAAGAAAGGCAGATGACTTGCTCTCCTCGAATATCCTATGATAAAACATTAAAGGAATTTACACTGGTATAATACTGAATAATTATTATGGAAACCTGGCACCGGTGGTCAGAGACCACCTTTATTAAATTGTCTCTCTGGATTTTTGTTTGTGGTTAGTTTAGAGCAGGGTTCTCCAAACCTGTCCTAGAGGGACGGATCCATGCCAGATTTGAAAGATTAATACATTCATGTAAATGGGGATGTGCTAAAACCCTGGCATGGATCCAGCTCTCCATTTCTGACCTTGGAGAACCCTGGTCTAGAGCATGCAGGTTCCTGCCCAAAGACAGAGGCTGCAACACATGCATTGCTTTGAAAGCAGACTTCAGTAGAATGGACATTTCATAGCCTGACCCCAGTTAGGCTTGTGCTATGGTCGCAGAGATGTACAGCTCCAGTCGGGATGTGGAAGTGGCAAGGGTAACTTCCACCAGTGATGACATCAAGAGCCACTGACAGCAACACGGCAACTGGAAAGCAGGCAGCCATTGGAGCATGCGGGAGATACTGAGAGAGTAACTGCTTAATGACACTTAGTATTTCCTTTACAAAAGTTGTGCTTTGCAAGCAAAAGTAAAGACACTGCTAGGGCTAACATTTGGTGTTCGGATTGACCAGAGTAGCTCCTAGGTAGTCAATTAAGAAGCCTATCGCAGCAGATCTTCAGTGGTTGCTGGAGGGGCCCATAGGCAGTCATTTTTGGGGAATGGCACTTATTTGTCCTCATCAGATTTTGACCCAGAACAAAAGAAGGATTCAAAAGGAGGAAAGAAGACGACAAAGAAAGGCAGTGATGAAAAATAACCTACCAGACTGAGCTAAAGGCGAATGGTGTGGAGCATATGGTGATGAAGGAAGAGGCATGAGGTGGAATTAAGACGTGGCAGATTCTGTATTTAACTTTCTCAACATTCTGGAGCTCCAGACGCATGCTTCTGAGTAAACTTCTTAGCCTGTAAATTCTTCTTCTACAAATTAAGCACTATCACCTTCCCCTTCTACCTCTACTGATGCAGCATAGCGAGCCTGGCTGGAGGAATACTTTAAATGTGACTCCGTCCCTGGTAGAATTGCAGGTAATGGTGGATATACAACTGTATGTTCCTTCAAAGACTATACTGTGGCGCTAAAGGCAACACTTCATTCAGATTAGTTAATAACTTGGCTCAAAACAATTGATGACCCTTGAGCAAAGGCTGTCATGCACTTAAAGAATGCTGGAAGGAACTTCCGACTCATGCCTGAGAAAATACGGGCTTTCCCTCTAGTTGATCTAGAATCAGATGACTATTAACATCTCAAATCCCTGCTCACAGAGCAGTGAAGGATGTGACATGCAGAGAATGGATTGATCTAGGAAAACCCTTTGAGGATATCCATTTTTCTGATGTACCCAATACAGAGGGAGCAGATGGTGACCTACCCAAGGCAGCACCCATGGATGCTCTGCTGCCCAGTGTAACAGGCAGGACTTTGGTGGCTGTAGAAGATCGATCACTAAGAACGCAGTGGGTACAAATGAAGGGCTGCCTCAGAGGTCACGTAGAGTATCATCCATTACAGTCTCACATTTGTGCCACATACATCATGAGATGCTTATTCAAGGAATCTGAGCCTTGTATGGAGCTGTGCGAGATGCCAAACCGCAGAGATTTGTTGGCTTCCATGGAGCTCACAGTGCCCAGGTAGAGGGTGCTGCAGCAAGTGACGAGTTTCACACCTCAGAAATGTACCTCGAACTTTCGAGGCCCAGGATGGAGGTATCAACGAAACAAGCATTTCCCTGAAGGCTTGCAAGTTTGTGCCGCCCTAAATAGGGCTAATTTACAACAAGGGGTGGTTATGGACAGAGTCTCTGAATTAAGCAGAGTACTCTCACCCAGTCAAGAGATCAGGGCTAGATCCAACACCGTTTTTTAGCTCATTGCACCATCCCAGTTTCAGAACCTGGCTGTATGCAAATTAGTCTGTCCCTGGCCCAGTGCATCATGGGAACAGGGCAGACCAGACTACAAAAGCCAATTCTTACACTGGGAAGGAAACAAGCTTCCGGGGACCGGTTTCTGCCATTTCAGGCGTCTTCGGCCCGGCTTGCTTGAATCCTGATGGTGCAATGAGCAAGGGACTCACATCTGAGTATACCCTTCCACGCTTAGGGTGGACAAAATAATTTACAACAAGGGGTGGTGATGGACAGAGTCTCTGAATTAAGCAGAGTACTCTCACCCAGTCAAGAGATCAGGGCTAGATCCAACACCGTTTTTTAGCTCATTGCACCATCCCAGTTTCAGAACCTGGCTGTATGCAAATTAGTCTGTCCCTGGCCCAGTGCATCATGGGAACAGGGCAGACCAGACTACAAAAGCCAATTCTTACACTGGGAAGGAAACAAGCTTCCGGGGACCGGTTTCTGCCATTTCGGGCGTCTTCGGCCCGGCTTGCTTGAATCCTGATGGTGCAATGAGCAAGGGACTCACATCTGAGTATACCCTTCCACGCTTAGGGTGGACAAAATAATTTACAACAAGGGGTGGTGATGGACAGAGTCTCTGAATTAAGCAGAGTACTCTCACCCAGTCAAGAGATCAGGGCTAGATCCAACACCGTTTTTTAGCTCATTGCACCATCCCAGTTTCAGAACCTGGCTGTATGCAAATTAGTCTGTCCCTGGCCCAGTGCATCATGGGAACAGGGCAGACCAGACTACAAAAGCCAATTCTTACACTGGGAAGGAAACAAGCTTCCGGGGACCGGTTTCTGCCATTTCAGGCGTCTTCGGCCCGGCTTGCTTGAATCCTGATGGTGCAATGAGCAAGGGACTCACATCTGAGTATACCCTTCCACGCTTAGGGTGGACAAAATAATTTACAACAAGGGGTGGTGATGGACAGAGTCTCTGAATTAAGCAGAGTACTCTCACCCAGTCAAGAGATCAGGGCTAGATCCAACACCGTTTTTTAGCTCATTGCACTATCCCAGTTTCAGAACCTGGCTGTATGCAAATTAGTCTGTCCCTGGCCCAGTGCATCATGGGAACAGGGCAGACCAGACTACAAAAGCCAATTCCTACACTGGGAAGGAAACAAGCTTCCGGGGACTGGTTTCTGCCATTTCAGGCGTCTTCGGCCCGGCTTGCTTGAATCCTGATGGTGCAATGAGCAAGGGACTCACATCTGAGTATACCCTTCCACGCTTAGGGTGGACAAAATAATTTACAACAAGGGGTGGTGATGGACAGAGTCTCTGAATTAAGCAGAGTACTCTCACCCAGTCAAGAGATCAGGGCTAGATCCAACACCGTTTTTTAGCTCATTGCACCATCCCAGTTTCAGAACCTGGCTGTATGCAAATTAGTCTGTCCCTGGCCCAGTGCATCATGGGAACAGGGCAGACCAGACTACAAAAGCCTAAATTGGGCAGTATAGTTAGGCGAATTACATTGCAGCAGAGTACGAGTGGCAGTCCTCTCTCTGGTTGGTGGAAAGATATATATATATATATTGGTCCAGTTGAAGGCAGGAAGCCGAAACGCGTAGACCGTCCATCTGATGCACTTTTCATTGCACATGGTGTGTAATTAAAAAATCGTGAAAGAGAAACTGCTGCTGTGCCGTGTCTTTATCTGCGGAAATCGTGAGAAAAGAAGCTGATGTGATATATATATATAGATGTAGTGACCAAGGCGGCTGGGTCCGTCGAAACGCGTCTACGGTATGGAATAAAGAAATAATCCTTGATACTTACCTCACGGTGTCGGTGCCTACTTTATATGCTGTGGAGAAGGAGTGAAAGAATATATATATATATATATGTATATTATCTGCGCCTACCAGCGACGCAGTCCAGATGGCCCTGCCGCAAAAAGTGACTCGGACTCAAGCTGGTGACCGTTCGCTGCCTGCAGCGGATCTACGAACTCAGGGTACTGAGAAGTCCGATGTCCGCCATTTCATCTCGGGAGGCTCCGGTGGCGGGAGGTATTCATACCTCCATCAGGACGCTGTGCCGAAGTATGGCTGTCCCTGCTGGATAGGCTAACCTGATTTGAATGGCAGCGGTGGCCCGAGGGGACCCAGGGAGAGCCATGCAGTGTTTGGAAGTATCTGGAGGTTCCCGCGCCACCGAACAGCAAAGTCCAGGCAATTGTGTGAATACAACTCGCAACCTCCACACCACCAACCAGGATGCATCGCATTTTGCATTCTGGGAGTTGGAGTTCCGGCATTCACCGAGACAGGCAACAGGTGTGAAGCATCAGCAAGGGGGTGTTACCATGCAGGACTACTTATAAAGAGTTGCTGAGAAGGGACTATTTTTAGCGAATGACTCTCTGCAGTATGGGGCGCTGAAGAAGACTTAAGGTCGAAATGCATTCGCCAGTACTGCAAATTGCTTCTAAATAAACGTGGTTTATACCTGGATTTCCCCTCTGGCCTCTGTTTCCTCTACGTGTGGAGGGAAGTTATTGTGTGTGTGTGTATATATGTATATATATATATATATATATATCAAAGATAACAAAGTGAAGACAGACTGACATTTGGACCATTATGAAATTGTTATTGAAACGGATATGCAATCTGTTTAAAAAAACAAAACTCTTTCTTAGTTTGATAAGTTAAAGAGCGAAGGCATTAGATATTTCTTTATGTATGTGTTTCACTACAAATGTGAATACGAGTCGCAAAAGCACATTGGATTAATCACGGTCCAAATGTCAGTCTGTCTTTACTTTGTTATCACGTGGTGTTATAAAAAGAAAGCAACGCGAAAACAGGCACTCGTGAACAAGGGAGTGTTCCTGAAACGCGTTGAGTGTAACTTTTGCCATTCTGACCTTTAAAATAAATCGAGGTTAACTGCAGCAGAACCTGTGTCCGTGATTGCTGTCTCTCTGTATTATCCAAGACGGCTTTGGTGCATTTGTTCGAGGCTGCCTACCTCGTCACGGACCGCCGCCATGAAGTAGCTGGGGGAGGCACTGTGAGAGTTGCTCACAAACTTTGACTTTGTTTGAATTTCAATCCCAGCCCGCTGAACCTGAGAAACAGAACGGCACCGAGGCGAAAAGGCTGCGAGTTACCGCAAAACCAGTGGCGGAGTTTTACAAGCAGCTGACAACGCCTGAAGGTACAAGCCGTGATTGTTAAATTACTTGATTTAGGCTCAGCTGACGGCTTCTGGCATGCCGCGATCAGAGGAGAGAGAGGGGTGTGTCACACGGCTGCAGACTTAACCCTGTACAAACGAGGGAAAATACGGAGGTTAACTGTGAAATGGCAACTGCAAGAAACGATAAACGCTCACAAGCGGCAATGGCGTTATTTGACGAGTGTCGTCTTGATGACACACCAACTACGTCAGGGGGTGTAGCAGGGAAGTCGCTCCCCCAGACAATAAAAAGACTATTGTCGACAAACTTTGGAAAGCGAAAAAGAAAGAATTAAATAAGTGGTGGGAAGCTACCACACTTAACAAATATGTGGAGGTCGGGAGAATACCAAGAGGCCTGAGAATATACATAACGCCAACTTTTGAAGACCCTGACCCGGAACTTGTGGAGGAATGGGTGGAAAACAACCACCAGTGTTCAATTAATATGCTGAAAATGCTTGTAAAATATGCAAGAAAAGACTGTGATACCTTGAGTGAAATCATTGACAGACTCACCGAAGAATTGAAAGGCATATGTAATAATGATGACTTTCAAAAAGAAATGATGAAGATGGAAAAAGGTTTAGAGAAAATTGAAACTGATATCAAAATGAGGAAGCAATGAAAATTTCAGAGAGATCTGGTAGATTACCAAAAAGGACAGATCCTTACTTTCTCTCGTAAATATGACCATCTGAGAAAGAAAATGGCTTCTAATACGCAAGGAACGTCTGTGGTGAGAAATGATGATGCACAAACTGATGAAGATCGCTCTGTAGAGAGCGGTACAAGCATGACAAGCGGAAGCATAGTAACAAATGGCAGTGGAGTTTCAGGCATGCTGAATTACAGTGAAGTAAAAAACAACATTTTAGCAGAATTCGACCTGGTATCAAAAGGCCGCCATCCCAACAACAGATCAGAGGGATTTCAAAGACGAGGAAGAGGAAGCAGAGGAGGAAGAGGTTCAAACAAACAATCCGGAACTCCGAGCAGCCCCGTGGGAAGTCGAACAAGGGGAAAGATGACAACAAAATGATGGATGAAAAAACCGTGATAAATCTATCAGAAAAAACCGTGATAAATCTATCAACAAAAACACCAAGTAAGATGGAAATTGATTTACTTGCTAAAGGTCTTTCTTTTTGTCCCACCAACAGTTTTGATTATACGCAAAGTCGCATTGATTTGTTCTTTTTTACCCGTAAATTGCGCTTGCGTAAATGGCATGCCACTAAAGTCAGTACTCAAAATGCTAGGTCATCAAATACCACTAGTGAATTAAGGATAAAAGATGTGGAATTACTTCATACTATGAATGTGTTGGCTGATACTATTACAGATGATTGTGATCGTTCCACAAGTCTTGAACTTGAAAATATCCCTTTTGATCTGAGTAGTAAGAATGATTTTAGACCAAAATCAATATTTCTACCGCAAATTAAGAACGATGCCATAGACGTTTTTGAAAGAGGAGTTAATGAAGAACTGTGGAAAATATCTAAACGTAAAACTTATGACAACTGGAATAATATCAGTAAGGCCCAAAGAATTGCCCTTGATAACCTAAAAAAAGACAATACAATAGTGATAAAAAAATCCGACAAGGGTGGGAATGTTGTCGTGATGTCAAAAACCGATTATGTAAATGAAGGCCTGAGATAGTTAGCAGAGGCTGACAAATACGAAAGAAGTAATAGGATGGAATATGAGCATGCTATTAGACAATTTCAAACAACATTATATGAATGGAAAAGGCAAGGATTGATTGAAGATACTGAGTACAAATTCCTTGATTGTAAATTCCCGAAATTGCAAGCGTTATACTTATTGCCTAAAATCCATAAGGAGCCACTCAATCCACCAGGGCGACCGATAGTTTCATCGAGAGGGAGCTTTCTAGAAAATGTTTCTAGATATGTGGATTTTTTCCTCCAGGGTCCAGTACAACAACTTCCATCCTACGTTAAGGATACCGGGGATTTTCTCCGAAAAATACAAAAGATTGAGTGGAAACATGAATACTCCTTACTTACAATGGATGTGTCCAGCTTATATACTTGTATACCACACAGTAAAGGAGTGGAAGCATGCAGACATTTTTTAAGTAATAGATCTGCATCATACCTGGCACACACTGAAATGCTGCTTGAAATGATTACCACCTGCCTCAAGCAGAACTACTTCTTGTTCGACAATAAAATATACCATCAAACCCTCAGTACTTCTATGGGGACCTGCTTTGCGCCATCTTTTGCAGGTCTCTATATGGGGTACTGGGAGGAAGAAGTAGTGAGTAAGTTGGACACATTCAAAGGAAAGATACCGATGTATGTCAGATACATTGATGACATCTTTTGCATCTGGGACAGGAATGAAGAAGAAGCCTTTGAATTTGTTGCCATGCTTAATACCAATGTTTTTTTATCTCCATCTGACTTCACAATGGTCTAAAAATTCACTGGAATTCCTTGACCTCAAACTATTTGTTGAGAACAATAAAATAGAAAGCAGTCTCTTTAGGAAGAGTACGGCGGGCAATAGCCTGCTTCACGCCGAAAGCTGCCACCCCAATGCACTCATACAAAGCATCCCATTAGGTGAACTACTAAGGGCCAAGCGCAACTGCAGCACCTCAGAGAAATTTCTATTGGAATCCGAGGCAATGTGTGAACGATTTGCACAAAGAGGGTATAAAGAGAAAACCATTAAAAAAGCCATCACTGCCGTATCAAAGCGAACAAGGGACTCTTTGGTAGCAGATAAATCCCAAAAAACAGAGTGTAAGCTAAACACTGAAGGCTGCCAGAACCTTAGGTTCATAACAACATATAGTAGACAAACTAAAGCAGTCCGAAATTGTCTGAACAAATATTGGCCAGTATTGGGAACTGATAAAGACCTGGCCAGTTGTATTGGATCCAATCCGCAAATCACCTTCAAAAGAGCCAGATCGTTACGAGATACGCTATGCAGGGCTGTCGAGACAATAAAACCTATGATCCCTGGCACACAAGGCTTTTTTCCATGTCGTAACTGCAAAGCTTGTAAGAACAGCAAAAATAGAAAATAATGTACTTTATCCACGGCATGTAGACCCTATGTCATTAAGAAACATACATCATGTAACACAGAGTATGCGGTGTACGCGCTTTTTTGCCCATGCGGATTAGCCTACATTGGAAGCACCATCCATAAGGCTAAAATTCGTGTTTTAGAGCATGTACGTGCCATAAAAAACATGGATAAGGCTTATCCAATAGCACGTCACTTTCAAATTCACCATGAACAAAACACAAACTTACTGAGCTTCGTGGTACTTGACTTTGTTAAAATGGATGTGAGAGGAGGTGACAGACTTAAAGAACTTCGGAGACTTGAGTCCAAACTCATTACCCAATATAGAACAATGACCCCGCTAGGCCATAACCTTGACGAGGAATTAGCCGTTCACCTAGGATGATCCTTATATTTAAGACTACTGTTTGATATTTAAATTCTGACAAATCGCATTCCTTAGTTGTGTAGAACAATTCTCTGTATGCCCTGAGCTGATGAAATCTGTATGTCAAATGTTTTTTTACTGTTTTTTTACTGTTCGTTGTTGTTTTTTCTTTTTGGTGACACACATTTATATTTTGTTTATTTAATTTGTTTTATAGATCCTTTTGAAGGAGCTGATGACCGAAAATCTTTTTAGACTCGGAGAATCAAATTTGAAGCCTTACCTTTTGCTCTTGCCCACTTGGGCTTTATTCTTGGAGAGACTATTATATAGAAAGACGCAATACCGTTTTCTAGCATTCCTTAGCATGTTGTCAAACTTTTCATTTTATACCCACATGGGTTTAATACCATTATGAAATTGTTATTGAAACGGATATGCAATCTGTTTAAAAAATAAAAAAAAACTTTCTTAGTTTGATAAGTTAAAGAGCGAAGGCATTAGATTTTTCTTTATGTATGTGTTTCACTACAAATGTGAATACGAGTCGCAAAAGCACATTGGATTAATCACGGTCCAAATGTCAGTCTGTCTTCACTTTGTTACTTTGTTATCGCGTGGTGTTATAAAAAGAAAGCAACGCGAAAACAGGCACTCGTGAACAAGGGAGTGTTCCTGAAACGCGTTGAGTGTAACTTTTGCCATTCTGACCTTTAAAATAAATCGAGGTTAACTGCAGCAGAACCTGTGTCCGTGATTGCTGTCTCTCTGTATTATCCAAGACGGCTTTGGTGCATTTGTTCGAGGCTGCCTGCCTCGTCACGGACCGCCGCCATGAAGTAGCTGGGGGAGGCACTGTGAGCGTTGCTCACAAACTTTGACTTATATATATATATATATATATATATATATATATATATATATATATATATATATATCATTAAAATTAAACAAGAAGAAACAGTACGGTCTGTAAGTGCAGTGTCTTCTTAATTAGTCCAGGTCCACTGTAGTTAAGGTTTTTACGGACATCATTGACTTCTACTGAAGTTCTGTTATCAATAGCAAAACAGGAATGGATCCTGGCTATTGTTAGAGATACCTCTTCTCACATCTGCTTGCAATGAAGATTGCAGAAAAGCTAATTACCACATTAAATGTCTTTTTTTCCCATGTATTGTTAATCGGTACTGAAAAAAAGATACATAAGTGTCCTCCAAGAATTTGTCATTTTCCTAAAAAATCATTTTGTACAAAGTGGTCTGAAACAAGTTTCCCAACTTTGTCTAAAAGAATTATACTTTCATTTACCAGCCCTGGTCAATAACAAGGCAGTACCTGAAAAAAAGAATTGTCAAAGCAATTCAGGCTAATCTTCGGTAAACTGGATTCTGTGAATTCCCATTAGGCTGTATCTAAAAAGGAAACGGTTCATCGCTAAGCAGCATGATATGGGGCTTGGGCTCTGTGCTTGTTAAGAGAATGTATCTTATCTACTGCACATCACAGTGATTTCTAAAAAAAAGTTCTCTGCACTCTCAAATTACCAAAGCATCAGGAATATATCATAGCACTTCAGTTTTGACAAATAATAAAACAGTAATAAACAAATTCAACCTGCCATCTGCACCTCTGATGAAATCATCCCTAACCTTAATTCTTCTCTCCCTTTTTCCGTCTTTCTTCGAAAACTGAGCTGTTGATTGGATGCTCATGCCGTTCACAGGATGCTCATGCGGACTGACTGGTCCTTTCTCTTCTTCAACACGTTCAAGTTAGTTTCCGCTTTATATGGAACCTTCCTTTTACACAGAATCCCCCATGTTAGATTAATTATTCTACGTTGTGCCCATCACGTCTTGGACAGAAAAGCTGAGGACTATCAGACGTCTTGCCTTTTGTTTGTGAAAGAATGAGAGAAGATGCAGGGTGCACCACTTTGCCACTGGATTCAAGCAAGCCGGGCTGAAGACGGCTGAAATGCCAGAAACCGGTCCTCGGAAGCTTGTTTCCGGTCCAGGGAAGGCATGGCTTGGTAGTTCGGGCTGGACTGTTCCCATGAGCCACAGGGTCAGACTGATTTGCATATAGCCATGTCTGAACTGGGGTGGCAGAGTGGGCTAAAGAACGGTGATGGATTAAACCCAGATCTTTTGACTGGGTGTGAGTGTTTGATTGGTTCGGATGCTCCGTCCATCACCACCCCCTTTTGTACCGCTGGTCAATAACAAGGCAGTACCTGAAAAAAAGAATTGTCAAAGCATTTCAGGCTAATCTTCGGTAAACTGGATTCTGTGAATTCCCATTAGGCTGTATCTAAAAAGGAAACGGTTCATCGCTAAGCAGCATGATACGGGGCTGGGCTCTGTGCTTGTTAAGAGAATGTATCTTATCTACTGCACATCACAGTGATTTCTAAAAAATGTTCTCTGCACTCTCAAATTACCAAAGCATCAGGAATATATCATAGCACTTCAGTTTTGACAAATAATAAAACCGTAATAAACAAATTTAACCTGCCATCTGCACCTCTGATGAAATCATCCCTAACCTTAATTCTTCTCTCCCTTTTTCCGTCTTTCTTCGAAAACTGAGCTGTTGATTGGATGCTCATGCGGACTGACTGGTCCTTTCTCTTCTTCAACACGTTCAAGTTAATTTCCGCTTTATATGGAACCTTCCTTTTACTCAGAATCCCCCATGTTCGATTAATTATTCTACTGCATGTTGTGCCCATCACGTCTTGGACAGAAAAGCTGAGGAGTATCAGACGTCTTGCCTATTGTTTGTGAAAGAATGAGAGAAGATGCAGGGTGCACCACTGTGAAATTGATCAATACTCCTCTGGTCACTTCCTGGATAATTTTTTCCCCTGAATAATTGGTATACGCCTTTTTTTGGTTACTTTCCTGTTTCAATCAATAGCTAAGCGAGACTGTGTGTATTGGTTTTTCATTAGCATTATCCTAGCAGGGGAGCAATGGTTAGCTACTCATGTCAGGAAACCTGGGGCCTATATACTTTTTAGAGTGTGGTGGCAACATTTCAGAGTGATGTATTTGAGTAAGGTATGAAAAGGGGAGTTTCTGTTACAAGGCAAGAAGAGCGGGAAGGGTACTTATCAATGGCCTGTCAGCCGCCCCTCGAAGACGAAAGTCCTAAAGGAGCCATCCAGTCAAGACAAAAACAACATTCTCTTTTCACTGTCCTGCATCTCCAGCAATCCCCATCAACATATCCTTAGAGCCTGCCTTAGCGGGCTCTACTCTCCATCAAAGGCCCTCTCCAGCGTTAAATTCCCCAGCTGAAGGCGAGGGTCTTTAACCCCTTCCGTGCTCCCGTCGGCCGAAGGGAGCACTCCCTCCCCAGTGCTGCGAACGGCCGTTGCAGCCCCGCCCACTCATTAGAACCCGCGGTTAAGGCGTTAATGGCTGGTAGAGACCACTATGGAGGGCTCTAAGGCTATTAGAACATTCTGCCCCTAGAAGGCAGAATGTTCTCATTTGTAGAACAAAGGCCTAAGGAAGCCCGAGGGGGTTGAAATCCCCTTGGGTTCCGTGAGGCCTTTGTTAAACATTGGACTATTGCTGCTCCCGACTTATACTGGCCATTAGAAGCCCGGTGCACTTCATTCGTATTCAATGAAGCGGCCAACATTCCAATGTTCTAATAAACATTCAAGAATGTTTTTTTGGTGTCTGCTTGGCCTTTGAGAAATATTGTGACATCCTTCGCCAATGGCCCTTTAAGTTCCTTTCCCAACTACAGGTGTGATGGTGCAAGTCCAATAAGTAGAGTTGTTATTCCAGACACTAAACAGTAACAAATATTGGATTGACTTCTAGTCTTATCCTGTTTTCTCAGGCAGGTATCTCAATTACTGCAGTAATATTTTATATGGCTTCGCCGACAATAGCAACTGAGTTGCCTTTAACACAAGACATGCCTTAGATGCACACCGCCTCCATTCTGAGTTGGATTTAAACGTCTTGCAGGTCCCTGTTAGTTTGCCTTTCATTTAGAAGTTGCCAGTTTATCAAGCTTTAGAGTAGGTTGGGAGGTAATATTAGTTTATGGCACCAGAAACAGTTTGTCTTCATTAAATAAACATTCCGTAATAGGAACCAGCCAGAACGTGGTACCCGGACGAGCAGGCGCAGGACAGCGGCGCGGCGGACATCTGCGAGTTGTTTGGCCTGTCACTTTTTCATTAACACGCATGAAGGGATTCACGTCACTGGCATGGTCTGGGCTGTCCTTGGGTGTATTTATAGCGCGCCATGGCATGCCTGGGTCTTGCATCTTAAGTAAAGAAACAGAAGATGCGACGGCCAGGCATCGAAAAGCTGATCTCACTGGAAGCAGCCTCTCTCTCGGTTTGGACCGGAGCGTGTCTGTTTTGTGTTTTAGGCATGTTTTCTCAATGATTGGCAGCCTGTGCCTGTTTTAATTTGTGGTTTGTTAGAACATAACTGATAGGTGAAGTATTCCGCGGCGTGAGCAGGGCTCCCACTCTGTCATGGGCGGGAGCGCAGGCTGCATGGATTCAGTTTCCTGAAGAATTTTCGAGTGATGCAAGCCAGTCGTAGATCACTATAAATTGAGTGGGATGCGAGTCAAGCCAAAGCTGCGATTAATGCTCCTAATCCTGGGTGGCCAGGCACCAGGCATTCAGCTCCTGTGATGTAAGGCATTAAAGAGCCGAGGAAAGAGAAAACCCACCAAAGAGGGAAGAGAGGAGGAGCAGGACGTCAGGTTTGAGGGTAGAGGGGTGTTATAGAGAGCTCAGACCTCAAACCTACCTCAAATCACTTACACAGAGGCTACATGTCGGTAATGTTCTGTCACCAGCTCCTCGTGGTCTGGAAGCCTCCCCTCAAATAGGTCTATGTTTAGGAAGGCTTTTTAAGCCTCTGCAGAATATACTTTACCTCGAAGCGTGTCACAAAAGTTGGCAGCGATTGATCTGAGTGGACCAGAGGCTGTGTTCGGAGGGATCTGCCTGGGAAGGGGTGGAGATATAAGGTCTGTGGCCTGGTGGTGATGGAAATATGTGTTGGTGCTTAACGCTAGATAGCTGAGATCTGACTGCAACCACACTTAACCATTCCAGTCCGAGGAAACCGAAGGTCCCCTAAGGAATTCCTCCTGGCTGGCAGTTTCTTATATAAGCCAAGCTCAATGTTGAAACCATTCATAATAAAATGTATTCTTGTCATCCATAAAGTCAATGGACGCTGAAAAACAGGTCTGAAGACATTTCAAGATACTGATAGTTATTTGGGCTGGCAAGGAATGGGTCTAGACCTTCTAGCAGCAGACAGGGTGGCTTTTTGAGGGAAGAGTTGTCTGTGGACTTGATTGTTGATCTGGCTTAAAGTCCACTGATGAGCTTTATGAGTGCGCTTCTTCGCTGTGGTTGAGGCTGTTGAAGTTCTCTACTCAGGAACTGGTCCAGATCCTGGTCTTCAACCAACTTCAAATTGGTTGGACAGTCTATCCACATCACTTCCTTTGACTGTGCAGCTGTTTCTTCCACCAGGAGCAGATGAACAGAGTGTCTGATGAAGATGTGATTTTCTAAGCTTGAGTCAATTTTAGCTCCATGTCAACGTATTGTAACAACTAAGGTCAAAAGCCCCAGGTTTGAGGTATAGCGTGTTTTGCTATATCGAATCTTAGTAATTTTCTTGAGTTCGGAGGGCTCTGACTGCACTTCCCTAAGACTCTGGGATCTCACTATGCTGGATTATTTGGCCATTTGTCTTTAAGCAGACAAGAATTGTACAAATGAGAGCTCCTATTCAGTTGTACTTGTTGAGACCTGGCTTACAATGCCTCTCAAATGTTCGGCTGGACTGTTCCCATGAGGCACAGGGTCAAGGCTGATTTGCGTATGGCCATGTCTGAACTGGGGTGGTGTGGAGTGCAAAAAAACGATGGATTTAGGCCCAGATCTCTGTACTGGGGTGAATGTATGACATTGTTCTGCATTCTGTCCATCAACTGTTGTTTTGCATTCGCCTCTCAAACATTAGGCATGGAAATAGAGAAGGACGTCTTTATATTCAACCCACCACATATTGAGAACGCAATCTTTCAAAAAACATACTCCGCCTATCAGTGTGCCCCAGTGGCCACAGATACAGGTTTGGCTGAATGAACTTACCAGGCACCTCGAGTAGTTACTAAAACATGTATACAGTGAGCCACTGCCAAAAGCAGCAGTTATGTCATGGCTCAGGATAAGCTCTAACTGGACCTCAGCCTCCAGGTCTCTGCCTCCTCCACCCATTGGGACAGTGGTTTTCCGGCAGACAATTGCTGCATGTGCCGGTCCCTACCTTTGATGCTTCCTCCTTTCCAACCACAATCTACAGCCTGCTCACTACCTAAATGTGCTTGTTTGCTAATACTCCGGCCTCCTTGTGGCACAGGAGACTGAGAACACCTGTAACGGTCTGAGCATTGGGAAGACCTAGCCCCATGTAATTGACCTGCATTGGCTCTGATAGGCTTGCATCACCCTCCTTGACTGGACAATATGCAGTGACTGTGCTTCCATGTTATTTGGAAATATTGCAAAATCTTTAGCAGTGATAGTCTATGTGCTGGGTTGGAGGTTGGGTAGTTTTTGTAGTTTTTTGTGGGTGTATGTGGATGTGCGTTTGGATGTTTGTATGGTGGCAACCCTAGCATAACGGTGAGACAGGCATACAATGAGCTTCTTTATCATTATGGTGGCTGCCCCTGGACTGAGCGGGCCCTGCCATACTGTGTTGCCTTTTGCTATTATGGTGGCCTCCCAAGGCAATGCAGATTGTGGGATTCCCCAGTATTATGATGATTATGATGACCATCCAAAATATATTGCTTGTTATTCCGAGAATAATGGTGGCCATTACATATCTTTGACTTTCTTGGCACAGTGTATATCAAGGGTCTCCAACGTCTTTTGTAATGGGAGCTACTTCTGATCATTGAAAATCAATGTGAGCTACTGAAGGCCAAGCCACTCGTGCAATTTTACCAGACATCGCCAGGCTCAGTTTAATTAATTTTAGCATAATGTCCATAGAGCCAAAGACTATGGTTTGAACAAAATGCTTTGACTAGGGGTAGTATGACAGGGCTGCCATGTGTGTCAGTGAAAGCATGGTCTTTGGGGATATATGAACATGTGTGCAAATGAATGGGATATACGAGTATGTTTGAATGAGAGTCTGTGTTGTATGTACTTGTGGCGCAGGACATACCTTTCACTATATGTGGCACTGTTACATGTACAACAGAAACCTGCAACCATGTTTTTAATGGGAGAATTTAAAGTGCAGAAAAATATTATGCAAAACATTTCATAATATGGAAAACTTTTCTGCGCTTTAAATTTCTCCCACTTAAAAAAATGGCTGTATTTTTCAGTTATAAATATGACACACTGTCTACCTGTAGACACAGTGCCATATTCATTATAGAAAAACACAGCCATTTGTTTAAATATAAGGAATTTATAATGAAGACACATGCTTCATAAAATATTAAAACCCTTATTATGATGTCGGGCGGACAGCCATCTGACAGCTCGTCGGAGGCTTTCTGCCCGACATCATAGGTTTTAGACCGACCGCCGTATTATCATACTGGCGGTCAGAGCGAAACCCATAGTGGGTCCGACAGGCTCACTGAGCATGTTGGGGCGGCAGGCGGAATAGTAATCCCAAAATGGCAGTGGAGCCAGCCTCGGCTCCGCCGTCGGGATTACAATGTTGCTTTCCGTCTGCCCTTTCACGGCAGTCTGCCCACCATGAAAAGGCAGGCATAAAGTGACTTTGTGGGGTGCCCTAGGAGGGCCCCCTTTTCCCCTGGCCCTCCGCTATGAGTCCTGGGCGGCACCTGTGGTGCCCCCCAAGACATCCTTGCACCGTATGGCAGGTACTGCATGGTGCCTGCCACACACTGCAGAGATGTTTTAAAACATCAATTTTTCTATTGCAGCTTGTGCAGCAGCCCTTTTCCGGCCGCTGCACAAGCTGCAATAGAAAAAAAGGGATGTTTCCGACAGCCCATAGGTCAGTCGCATCCTAATACTGCGGGTGGAACCGCTGACTAATAGTCGGGTGGGTATCATCCCGCTACGGTGTCGGATAGACGCTTGTCAGCCCGACATTGTGACAGGGCCCTATGACATAATTGGCTTAATTGAAAGTGGAGAAAAACATTCACTCAATGTTTCATAGAAATATTTTTATCCTCTTAAAATGTCTCCCATTTGAAAAACATAGCAGCATTTTTGAGTTATAAATATGGCAGTGACAAATGGTCATTGTGAGCAAGAGGCATGCAGTTTCTAAATGCAACAATTTGAAATGGGATAACATTAAAATGGATAGTTATCTTAATCATTAAGTTAACTCCTGATTGTATTTTTCTCCCATTTAAAAGCATTCAGATACGCCATTATTTTCTCATGCTCCAATATTGAGGTGACAATGACCTTTATTTAAGATTTAAATACCTCACTGCTTCAGTGCTTCACCTCTGTGCTCTGGGTCATAAATATGACTCCATCACTGCTCATTATCAGGTCCTGCTATCTGCAGCCTGAATATAATAATATAAAATAAACACTGCTTCCCTTAACTTTAAAAGGAAAATGTGACCCTGTGCTTATTTACAATACACTCAAGGCTGGGAGCTACTCTAAAGGTGTCTGTGAGCTACTGGCAGCTCATGATCGACTGGTTGGAGACACCTGGTGTATATATTATTGGTGGTCCTTGGTATAATGATGCTATTTTGGTCGTCCTAGACATAGTGGTGCTGATCCATAGTATAATCATGACCTTGCAGAAAGTGACCATCCTTAATAAAAAGTTGCTGTCCTTGGCATTATAGCAATCCCTGTATGTTTGCTCCAGCCGTGCCATATTAAAGGTGCAGTTTGGTATATTGTGTACATCCATGAATTCTGTTGGCTGGCGCAATCATGGACATTCAGGCATATTGCAAGTTACCTATGGCATACTGATGGTTATAGCCAGTTTAGAGGTGGTACTGACATATTGTGTGTATCCTAAGCGTGTTGTTTGCATTCATGGCATTATGATGTACATCATAGTGAGCACACAAAAGGCGGCGGGCAAATGTTTCTGGCGTAGACATCAGTTGAGGCTGTATTGCAGTCCATCAGTTTTTATGTTTTTGTTTGCTCACGGCTCCACTCTAGACTGTGTGCTTCCAGACACAGTGCTACTCCAGCAAAATGCCTTTTCTGTAACTAAAGGTGTGGAACTATCCAAAAGGTCGGTAGTAGCAACTAAATGCATAGCACAGTGACTATTAATTATGTTGCCATGGAGGCAGATCAGCAGTCAACTCAAAAAGCAAGTGGGACACTGTGAATGTTCTTACATATAATTAGTGAAACAGCAGTTAAGTGTGGATGCCTATCATGTCTGCTTTTCATGAGTGCCTTGATCATGACTGGCCTACAGTAAATCTTTATCAGTGAGCACATGGCAGCTGTGAAGACTAACATGATCAATTATGGCTCAGAATTCACTGATGACCTTTATTAATCACTAGTTACAAATGAGCACTGAAGAAGGCCCTTATAAATATTTGAAGGGGGCCGAAACGATTGACATGGACGCTGATTATACTACCTGAAAAGCATTCATGATTGATCTATTAGCATTATTTTATGCCCTTATGTATTCAACAATAATACAGTTTTTTTTCTCAACACACATGTACGTAGAAATACATTGTGAAAACTGGTAAATACTTGAGGAGACACTGAAGCCTTGATTAGGAGTTGCTTGTTAACTTCCGACCCATGTGTAAACCCCTATTTATGCATGGGTCGCAATTACGAGTTTGGTTTTATTTAGCACATCCAATAATTATCAGATGCTTTAAATAACTTAATATTTCTAAATTTCAGCATGTTGAATCTGACGAAAGGTAATGGGTAAAGACATATGGTATTTACCATATCATGCAGATTTTGGTGCATTAAACACCAAAATCTATGTTATTCCCCAGTTATTTACTAAGTGCGATAAATAGCACCTAAACTCATAATTAGGCTCTAAGTAAACAAAGTATTTCTCATTTTCATACACCAATTAGGAAGGATTCAACAACTATCGTGCTACTTGTACAGTCTCAAGTCCATCTTTGTAGCTGTTCTCTTTAGTATCGGACGCCTACTGCCAAAGCAGACGCTTCTAGGAGCTGCCTGTAATACTCTAATCAATGCATACTCAACGTATGATTTCCTTTTGAGCATTTGTATGTTGCAGAGGAAGGCTGAGGTAGTGTAGTCTCCAAAGCATAAGGGAATTTATTCTCGCTTTCCTTTGAACTGAAAAAAAGTAAAAAAAGAAAGAACATGACGTGAACAGCTTACCTTTGAATAATTATGTGACATAATGTGACTGATGCCTTATTGTAAGAGCTGCATTGAAATATGTTACATATTTGAGTCGCGTCCAAATGTTAAAGTAACGGGCATATTTTGTATAACCTTTGTGGTTTTCTTTCTTGCAAAAGACAGCTTGCACAAACGTTCTGTCATGCTTATGTAAGTCTAGCCACATTTGCTCTTTCTTTTTCTGCATCACTATTAATTGGACACAGACAACACCTTTTGCTAGAATTCTTTTGTAAAATAAGGCACTTTCTGTAGGTTTGGTGCCTTTGTGTTCTTTTGAGATGAAAGATTCCTACATGAAGATATTAGCCTTTTATTGGAAGATAGTGCCACAGTAGTTGCATCTTAAACTTTAACTTGACCGTCTAGTTGGCTATGTTTAGTTCCTTTGCAAATAATTCTTACTTACCTTAATCCATTACCTAATAAGTAAAGTCAGTTGTTATTTAAGTGTTGAAGAGAATATATTTAGTTTCCTGAAAAATACTAAAGTTAAAGGGGCTTTATGGTTGGTGGGGTGTGGCTTCAGCAAAAAACCTAAAGCCTGACATTCACCAGTTATGGTTGGACTTTAACCAGAGCTGCCGCCCGCATGCTCCACTCTGAACCTTAATTATCACCCCACCACACACTGTCCCCAGTTGATTGGTGGCCTGTTTTGCACAGAGCAGCCAATTTCTATCCATCCATCACCCACCCTGTACTATGGTGGATGATGCCATTACTTTCAGTGTCCTCTGATTGTGAAAAACTAGGACCTCTTGTGCAGTTGACAGTACATGGGCCAGTGAGGCCCTTTGCGGTCATTCACATTGTACATGTGATGTTGGCACTCCCAAGTCATGGGAAATGTGAGTGGGTGTTGCATGCACTCAGGGGCGGCTCGTCCATAATGATAGAGGAAAGTAGCCCCACTGTTCAGAGTCCGTCTCAGAAAAATAGAATATTAAAACAATAATACGATGTTATTTTTCTGTGAGGGGCCCTGGCTGACTGTGCGTGCGGGGCAGGGCCCAGCCATAACAGACATAAAAAAGTGTGCATGTAAGTTTCGCTGACTGTCTCATGCCGGCCAAATAGACATGGGCACTTCTGTTTCTCCAACCTGGCTGTGTTCAAAGCCAGGTTGAAGAAAAGCCGCAGGCACCCAGGCAGTGTCTGAACGGCAGAGCAGGCCTCTCAGACCAATCCTGGTGCTGCTCTTTTAGCTTGAAAGCAGCATCTAGATTGGCCGGGCCTTCCGGGAGTGAAGAACCGAGGCTGAGATCGACGTTGGGACAGCGAGTGATAAGTTTATAAAAATATTTTATTTTTATCCTCAATCACCCCCATCTGAACGCCCCCCTCCCCCCATCTGAATCCCCCACGGCATGAGAGTAGCCCTTTCTCCTCTTTGTCCAAAAACAGGTCTTCACATATTGATGGTAATTTTTTGAATACTGGATGCACCCGGGTATGATTGTGTATGTAGTATTTGTGTAGTGTGAACCTAGCCAAAAGGCAGTTGGGTGCTGTACAGTGTCATAGGAAAGCATACCATCCGCAATTAATTTTTGAGAGGTAGCTGGTTTGTGGACTATTACTGTATAATGATATTGTGTTATTTAAAAAGAGGCGTCTTAAACTCTTTCCTGAATTGGAGCAGAGTTGGGGCTGTTCTGCTGGAAGGGGCTGTTTTTTCAGATCCTTGGTGCATAGATGAAAAAGACCTGTGCTTTCTATTTTCTTTTTAACATGTCTTTGTCTCCGTTCTGATGGTGTCCTGGGTTCTGGTGTGCCGCGAACCACTAGAGATGGTAAACGTGTCAGCCAGACAGGTGGGAGTGCAAGTCCTTATGGCTTTAGAAAGGATGTAAATGGTTTTGTAGATGGTGGGAGACTGCAAGGGAAGCCAGTGGTGCTCCATCATGATGGGGGAGATATGATCATATATTTTTCAGGCCCTGGATTAGATGTGCTTTGGCATGTAAGATGCTCCTATGAGAGGCCATTTTTGAGTCATGGAGGTCACAGAGTGGGATATTTCCACACTCAATTCTTTTTTTTTTTTTTTAAACCCTTTATTGTACAGAGAAGGCTCACAAATACGGGCCTACAACCCAGCGGGCCGGCCACCACAAATAAGGAACATAGTCAACAATACAGAAACGCATACAGAATATCACAACAAATCATACAGGAAATAAGGGCTAAAAGCCATATAGCAACCAGCAGGGACAGGATACGAGAAGGTTGATTTTCTAATATAGAAACGGGTACGACAGGATAATAACAGGTAGGAAGTCTCGGAGGGCCGTGGTGGGCCGCGAACAGCCGCGGTAGAAGATACAGGATAACTCAATAATGACAAACACCTATCGGTAAAGGCAGAATATGAGGCTCACCAGAAAAACAGTGGCAACCGCCGTTCAACGCCCACCCACCACAATAAGAACGTATCATATCAAACAGAGTCGAAAAAGGCTTATCAAATAAAGCCCTCCGTCACACAACCCAGGGAATAAGGAAAAACCCCCCCACGAGAGGGGGGAGGAAGGGAGGAAAAAGAGGGAGAAGGGGACAAAAGGCGAAAGGAAGAACGCCACCTCAAGCACGCGCCCCATGGCAAACGAGGCCGGAAACCACAAATCGATATACAGAACCGGTTGTAACCAGAGCAAAATTAAGCAGTGCGCCGAAGTCACAGTAAGACCAAACGGCCAGCACATCAATAATAACCCACCCAGGGGGACACATGCTGAGACCGCGTCCCGAAAAAGAGGACACACAAGAGCCATAGAACCAAAAAAATAAGAAAAATGAGGGGAGAAAAACCCCCCAAAGAAATGACAGACCCCACCCCGCATGCCCACCCTGCACCCCTGCAGAAGGCTATGGCCCACCCCCCAGCAGCGTGCCTGTCGCCCTAATCAGAACCCGAAATATAGAAGAGTTAAAGCAAGATAGAACCATAAAGACAAAAAAGGGGGGAAAAGAAGGAATAAGGGAGGAAAGAACACGGGAGAGGGCCATAAAACAGAATCATAGGCTCCCACCCTCCCGTCCGAAACATCAGTGTCCACGGGAAGACAAAGAATCTAAGGATACAGTCCAGGAATACGACAAAAGTCCGACATGGTCATACCGTACTAACCGATCATCCAACCATTACAAGACAACAGTCCACAAAGGCAAGATCGTCTCATCCCTGTCCTTGTCTTTCCAAAGCTGTAGCAGTCCGCCTCACGAAGAACCAGACCACAAGGAACAGGAGGCAGAGAACAGGGAGGTCAAACTGCAATCCGCATAGGATGTTTCGTGCACAACTCGAACGATCCGGAACAGTCAGAAACCATTGTACACAATGCAGGCACAGTTCCGAAGATGATCTGAGGAAAGCCGACCCAGCGGAGTCAGCACAGGATCTACGTTCGGCCATTCGAGGAGATGAAGAACAGGAAGAACCACCAAGACCGGCCCGGACAGGACCCGGCCCATCGACCCACAGCACAGGAGAGGACACATCACGATGGAGGGCAGCGGAACTCCGCAGATCCGCAGAAACTGCAGCCACCGGGTCCATAATTTCCAGGATAGAACCAGCCGCACCCAGCAGCGGCGTAGCCGCACACGCCAGGGGGGGCTCAAACGGCCCAGCGAAACGAGCCTCCTCCAGGTTAACAGCGGGTGCGGCCACAGGAGTACCCCAGGAGCGCAGGGCGGCGAGGATGTCGGCAAGTGTAGGAACACCTTTACAGTATCCGGCTTCTGTGCCACATCGTGGACCACCGCCGCCCATCTCGGTCCGGCTGAGATATACAGGGTCGGCCGCCATCTTGGAAGCCCGGCGGGGTCGCAGCGATCCCCGACCCCCGACCGGGCCGCAGCGAGGCAAACGGAATTCAGTCAACCACCAGCAGAGGCACGTCCAGAGCAGGAAGGGGGGCCACCAGAAGAAGGAGGATCGCCGGGCCCCCAATGCCACCGGCCCCGTTCTCCGAGTCCGGGCGGAGGCACTCAAAATGGCCGGACCGGAGAACAAAGGGGGGGACAAGCCATATTTACGGGCAGTCCCGTCAACAGAAGGCAGCGCCTCCACCCCAGGCCGCGGGACCGCCTGATCAGACCAGAAAGCCGCGACCGGCCTCTCTGCACAACCGCCTCGTCGGCCGAGCCCACTGCGCCATCAAGGGCCGGTCATGGCGTAGCGCCCCGTCCGGGCGCTGCCAAGGAGACTCAGGCCAGTCCGCTCCGGAGGTCCCGAAGCGAGCGAAGGCACAGTTCCGGAACCACGGCACCCAGAGACAACCGGAACAGACGGTAAGTGTCTATAAATCGCCGTAGATCCACAGCGTAGCAGAAATTGTCTTCCCGGGGCAGGATAAAGGCAGGATTTATGTTTCGAACAGGAAAGTAGACGGAGCCGAGCTAAAGCGCGGCCATCTCGGACGCGAGCTTGGCTCCTCCCCCCATTTCCACACTCTAGATGCAAGAATAGGATAGCTTGAACAGCAGTCTAAAGTCACTTTTTAGGAGGAATTGCTTGACTTTTTTCAGTTTAGAGTGCTGGTACCAGACCGTTTGTGTTTCCTTGCAATGTTTTCCTTGAGGGTGAGGTTGGTGTCCAGGGTGAATCCAAGTGACATGGCATTAAATGAAAGTTGGAGTTAGTAGCCATCAGGGTTCTTGCCATTGAGCCTGGGTTGTACTACTTCCTGCTTGTAGTTTTTGGAAACTAGCAAGGATTTTCTCTTGGAAGGAGTGGTCTTGTGTTAGGTGCTGGGCTTTCATGTCTTGTATGACAGTGCCATTCCTGGGCAAACTGCTGGTCTGTACATATTAGTGGTATTCGTTTAGCGTTTTGGAGTATTCTGTGGCATTAGACTGTCCCTCTAGAAAAAACATGGTGTTAGTTAAAAGGTAAAATAATGAGTGCAATTCTTCTGTTTCCAATGAAATATGGTCAGCTGTGACTCCTGGTGCATCTCAATGTTAAAATCCCATTTGTTTTTTTATTGTTCTTCTGTCTCTTTAAATTTCTTTATAAAGTAGTTACAGAATTACATATTCCAGTTTGAGTGTTGGAAATTAGTTACATTAATGCCCTTCCATTTGCTGCACGTAGTCTTGCCCCTATTACATTTTGCACTTTAATGGTCATGCAATAGTTGACTGTGGAATCCAGATTTGCACTGACCCATAGTAGTTGATATGTTTCTGTTCTTCTGCACAACAACTTGTGTCCATAGGATATTTAAACAGCAAAGAAACATGCACAGAGGACTGTGCATTCTACCTATTCATTGTCTACAACCTTCCTTAGGTGTCACTTCACAAGCTCCCTCTCATTAGGGAGCTTTGTCAAACAGTTACTAATACCATAATTGCTTTGGCTGTGCTCATATGCAGTCTCCAGATTTACCCTGACCTTTTCCCAGATCTGTTCCTCCCCTACGCCTTTAGGTAAATCAGAGACTCTGTTTCCAGCCTTCTTCTTATTGTTGGACCCTACCTGGTCTATCGCTATAATTTCTCACTGGAATTCTGTTATCAGCAATCGCCAGTAGCTGAAATTAATTCAAGCAATTCTCTCCATAATCTTGTTTTTGTTGTAGTTTTGTTGGTGTGACTGGTATGCCCAGAAATGGGTCAGATGCTCACTGTGCCATAGGACTGAAGCTGCACACTACGGACAAGGCCATAATAGATTGAAACCAGCCGGTGGATGCTCGTCTTCCCGACATTTTAGGTTGGACTGTTTCCAAGAATATCAGGGTCAGCACTAATTTGCTTAAGGTTGACCTCTGTCTAGAGGAGTATGGTGAACAAAGATGGACTGGAATGCATTTGAGTGCTCATCAGTCGCTAAGATTAATTCAAGAATTCCATCGATTACCTTGTTTGTTGGTGCATGTTAATGAGGCTATAACACAGCTATACCATTAGGTAGTGCTTGGAGCTGGCGCTACTTGTGTTTTTTCTTTCCTTTGAGGATACACTTTTTTTTTAACTTATAGGTAGGTGCTCGTGCTTTATAGGGGTACCCAAGACAAATCTCTGACATGCATGATGGGTAGCAAGAGGTGGTGAGAAATGAAGATTAAGAGTGGAGGTCTGGGGGAGAAGTGAGTGAGTGAAAGACATGAGGGGGTGATGATGAAGTTATGACGACTTGATATGCATATAGAAAGAAGAGAGAAATGAGTGAGAGGATAAGAGCTGTAAAAAAGAGGAGTTAGGAGAAAAGGAGATGGTTAGAAAAATGCAGTATATGAATAGTCCTATTGTAAAATGTTCCCCATTTTTTGCACACATTTTCTTTGGGGTGTAACCTACCAAAACCTTGCAATGGCCGGGGTAGTGAGCTAAATGCAGCATTGGAGCTGGTAAGACAGTTTATCAGGGCTGTTTTGGTTCCCAACCAGCTCTGCATTTTCGTCTTAATTGCTAATTCCACAAGTGATGGTGAGCATGGGACTTATAGTAAGACATTCCCCTTAGCTCTCATCCCAGCCTTTCTCATCAACATTAACTGTACCATCACTTCTCAAAGATGGACATGAGATGTGAAACACTATGTAGTGACCGACCTTTGCATCTGCTACATCAGTAGGGTAAGAGAATGGGGAGTGGAGAGAAGGTGTCTGGTGGGCTGATGGAAGTTCAAGCAGTGGTTTAAGAAGGAGGGTCCGCAGTTGTGTAGGGCCTTGTATGCATGGGTCAGGAGTTTGAACTGACATCTTTTATGTGCAGAGAGCCAGTGGAGTTCTCTGAGGGAGGGAGTAATGTGGATACGTCTATGGAGATCCAGAACAAGTATGGCTGTGGCGTTCTGTATGGTCTGTAGTCATTGGAGGAGGTGACCTGTGATCCCTGCGTAAAGATTGAAAAGGGTATCAGGTAAGAGATTTCACTGGGCTGTTCAGTGATGAGATAAATTGTTTTTTGGATAACAAACCAAGATGAAAATTACACGCTTCAAGGCATGTAACATTAACTTTATTAACAAATAACCAAAATAAACCTCAGCCCATGAGATAAAATTCATATTAACATCAGAACATAGGAGGTATAACAAAGATGATGACGGCTATTTCTGGCATTTAAAGGTGAGGTGAAGAATGTGTAAGGGTAGTATGGCCTGATCAGCTAACCAGAAAACAGATCTCTGAATAATTGTCTCGGCTTCTTGAATACAAGATCAGTTGGCCATATTTTACTGCGTTTTCTGAGGACATGCAGTTAAGCCCTAGCAGCCCAGCCTTCACTGCGTGAACATAAATGTGCTTGAAATTGATTAATTCAGAAAATAGTGCTCTGTGATGCCCCCAGTGTGTAAAGTTCAGAAGGTTGCTGAGCAAGGTTATTTGAGCAAATTACAGTGCTAACATAATCGCCTGTTTGGCCTTCTCCAAAGCACCATCAAGATGATGCATGAGGTTCTATGTCACCTTTTCTATGGCAGATACCTCTTAAACAATAGAGGCATGGAAAAAGGTACAATTTGTCCCTTGGGGAAAAGTGTTTGATAGGATCAGAACCTCTGTTTTACATACATCCAGTTTTACACAGTTTACATTGCGTCCAATTCTTCAAGGTCCCCATGAAATGGTGGAACATTAGCTCTAATTCTCTGTGACACACTGTACACCTCTTTGGCATCATGAACAAATCCACAATGGCCTTGTAGTACTGCTGGTTAAGTAATAAGCGGTACTGCAGAATGGGGAGAAGGATCCTTAAAGGTGTATAAACAATGTCACCTAGTCTTAGTTGTTCCTCTTCGCACAGAAGAGAGACTTGCCAGTGACACGTCTCTAAAGCTGTATGCCATGTCCCATAGGGTCATAGGATGAAGATAGATAAGAAAGATCAGCATTAGCAGAGATCCTGTATTCCCATGGCCAGCAGATAATTGAAGACTGACACCAGAGAAACCGTTATATTATATCAAGGATATAACCCTGACTGTATTTTATATAATATTCAATATCACTCAGGATAAGGTTGTAGTTGGGAGTAAACTATTTTTAAGAATTAGAGAAGACCAAATGTCCCAGTTATTTGGATTCCTGAGTGACCTTTCCCACAAAGATATTACTTGACTTTTGTATTTTTTTATTGCACCTTTTTAAAGATAACGGGTTAAATATATTAGTATGGACCGAGGGATAGAGCGAAAATGCACTCTTCAAACTTCATATAACGTAAGGTTCATGTAGATTCTTTCATTTTCATATTTGTTGTCTCTATTCATGACCTTCTGTGGTTATTTGGCAAGGAAAGATACAAATATTCCACACACCCTCCAAAAAATGTAAAGATTCTTTCTTGCTGTAATGGTTATCTGTTTCATGTTGGGTAGTTATGTTAATTCCTTTGTCCAACTATTGATGTTTGTATAGCTGTTTCCTTTCCATTTATGCAAGATTCGTGTTTTCATGCCTTGACAGGTTTTAGAACTCACAACTTATCTGGAGAAGTCTGTGCATGGAACGTAGAAATAAAATTGAAAATGTTTGACTTTCCATCTATTGCTATTGGTTCTCCAAGCAATGGTAGTTTGTTTTTGGACATTTGAGACATACAGGTTTAAGACTGTTTTTAACTTAAGAACACTTCCAACCTATGTCTGTTGTAGAAAGCTTTTACATTTTGTAAGGTGTCCATTAAGGTCTGCAGCAGCTTTCTTGTTGCATTTGTCTACTATGCATGTTTATCAGAGAGTGTAGGAGATATGGTAGGTATATGTCCCACTCTGAAGTTGTAATTGCAGAATGAAGTTTCTCCAACCAGACAGTTAAGCACTTAAGTATACATAAATAGGTTTTATCTTTTAATATTTCTTGGAGAATTGAGCAGCAAATATGTTTTCAAATGAATCATTTGTCTTCACATAAAAAATTATCAATATTTTGCCTTCATTTTTTTTTTTTTTTTTTTACAATTTTGATTAGAACAGGAAAAGGATAATAAAGCAAACATTTTACATTTCAATGTACACAACTTATAACATGACCATGGGAAAAAAGACACTTTTTAAGGAAACATGTTCAACAATTCATACAAAGCATTACATATTTCATTTACAACTCAGGTTCTCACAATCCTAAATTAAAAAAAAAATCCTACCTAAGCTACTTGATTGTAATAAATTGCATTAAAAAGAATTAAAACATTGAAAGTGCAAATATTGAGAGCGCCATGTGCCTATTGTTTTTTTTGTTGTTTTTTTTTCTCCAGGAAAATGCCCTATTTTATACAAAGTGCTATGTGTATGTATAGCTTATATATTGACTAATTTATAATCATCAAGTTTCGGCAGTAAATCCATAAGGGAAGAAAGAGCGCCATATACCTTTAAATCTTACTACCGCCCCAATACGCTTTGCATAGGCCTCTTCCAATTTATATGTCCTTGTCATTTTATTAAACCAGTGTTCAATGCTAAGTTGTATACTGGTTCTCCAGTTTTGCAGCACAAGTGATCTAGCAACTGCAATGGCAATTAATATAAAGTATTGCTGATTTTTTGTGAAACATTTCACTGGTGCTGAAGAGCCAAATAACACCAACATAGCTGATGGACAGATTTCCAAAGATAAAATTATGGATATTTCCTCGAAAACCCTCTTCCAGAAATATTGTAAATCATTACATTCAAAAAAGATATGTAACCATCCCCCCCTCCCCCTCTCTGTTACAACGGAAACATTTATTTGAGCAAGTTGAAAACATTTTAGACCGTTTCAAATGAGTAAAATATAACCATCAACTAGATAAAAAATTCATTCTTTTAAAGTTGGCACCTCTAAGAGCTTTATTCGCTAATTCATTAAGCTGAGTCCATTCTTTAATATTAAACCTACAGCCAGTCTCAGAATTAATTTTTTGCAATTCTTTTATCAGGACCTCTTCTGAATTGGCTTTTTGATTAATTAACTGATACCAACAGCCAAACCCTACCAGTTTATTTACTATTTGCCTGACAATTGGCCTCTTTATCTCATCCAAAATTGCATAATTGTTTTTAAGAAAATTAGATATTTGTGCAAAGCTCAAGGCCAGTGCAGTATTTGGTGTAGTGGCCTGGCAAGATACCATTTCTCAAGTAATTAAGGAATCAAGATTATAAAAATCCCCAAAATGGAGATAGCCTAACTCTTGCCAGTCCTGCAAAAGCCTACTAGAGAGTTTAAGACCTCCTACTGCCCCATCCTGTATTGGAGTATAAGCGTGAAATAAGGGGATATTCCATGATTTAACAAATGACTGCATTCTTTCCACCAGAGTACAAATAATCTTATAACACGCTTTTTTAGGGAGTTTTGCCAGCCGTAGAAAAGCTAAAAGTCTAATCGCACTTTCATCCAGCATATGCACCCAAAAAAATGTATCAAACAGTTTTCCTTACCCAATTGGGAAAATAAATTAAGTAAGGAAGCTGATGATAGGTTAAGAAATGTGGGAGTGCCATTCCACCTGATTTTACATTGAGTTGCAGCTTAAACCTAAACCTAAACAACCTAGGTTGTTTATTATTCCAGATAAACTTCCTTATTAATTGATCGAGTTTCTTAAAATAATAACTCTGGATTTTCATAGGCAGATTAGTAAACAAAAACAAGAATAATGGAAGTACCATCATTTTAACCATTGAAACCATTCCCACTAAAGACAGTTGCAGGAACGACCAGGTATCACATAGCTTTTTGACTTTTGACAGCAGACTAACATAATTCAAAGAAAAAAATTGCCCAAAATCATTAGTGACATAAATTCCCAAATATCTAATTGGGTGCCTCGGTTTTAGATGAATTGCAGATGGAAAATCCAAAGGAGTAGTATTAAATGCTAAAATTTCACTTTTTGCATGGTTGACTTTATATCCTCCAACTTGTGTAAAATTTTGGATTTCATCTAATACATTCTGTATGTTATCTGACCCTGCCTTCAAATATAAAATAATACTGTCTGCATATAACTTAATTTTTGACATTCCATCTATCGGAGGGACTATACCTATATTTTTCCGGATCTTCTCGGCTAGGGGTTCAATAAAGAGTGAAAATAGAAGAGGGGACAACGGGCATTCCTGACGTATGCCACGTTTGATAGTAACCTTTCCAGTTACTGAACCATTAATCATTATAGTAGCTTCTGCCCCTCCGTATGTTCGTATTAACATATGTATAAATTGTTTAGGAAAACCAAACTTTGATAAAATAAAAAATAATGCACTCCAATCTACAAAATCAAACGCTTTTTCAGCGTCCCTCTGTCTGATTAGTAGAAAAATAATCTATGACTTGCATTAAAAAGTAAGTATTTGATGCCATTAGATGTCCAGGGATAAAACCGTTTTGGTCATTATGAACCAGCTGTTGTGCACAGTGTGTTATCCTTTTTGCCCACATTTTCATTAGAAGCTTATAATCTGTATTTAACAGACTGATAGACCGATAGGAATTTGGGTCGGCAGGGTCCTTATCCTTTTTACGAAAAACTATTACTTCCGGCTCCTTGAAACTTTTAGGAATATCGATGCCATCTTTAATTTCATTAAACAAACTTACTAAAAAGGGAAGCAATACAGTCTGAAATATCTTATAAATTTCAACGGGCATTCCGTCTGCTCCACTAGCTTTGGCGTTCGCCATACTTTTTAATACTTCCTGTGCTTCAGAAATTCGAATTTGTGCACTCAGAGAATCTGAGAATTGCTGTGATAACACCGGTAGCTCTAGTGAATCAAAATATCTCTCCAAATCTGCCTCATCTACCCCGTGCGTTTCTCCATAAGTATGCTTAAAATGTGAATTAAAAACCTCGCCGATACTCTGCTTATCCTCTACTAGGAGACCAGTTACGGGATTTTTTATTTGGGAGACTAATTGCGCGGCTCTTTGTGTTTTCGTGGTCCAAGCCAGAAATCTACCAATCTGCTGACTCTCCTCGTATAATTTTTGTTGATAAGCCTTACTTCCTGCAATTTCCTCGGTTAGGAAAAAATCTTTCAGATTTTCCATTGCTATAACTAGCCCTTGTTGCTGTGCTTTTATTATGGGTGCTGAGGAATCAGTAAGGGTTATCTTTCGTCTGGTCTCCTCCACTGCATTTTGGAGTACGGTGATCTTATGTCTCCGTAGCTTATTGATTCTTGCTTTATACGAGATAACCTGCCCTCGAAATGTGGCTTTAAAAGCCTCGCATATCGCAAATACTGGAGCCGTATTTAGATTATTTTGAAAAAACTCCTTGATAAACTGTTTAGTTTCTGTTAGCCAGGTCATATCTTGTAAAAGAGTTTTATTAAACTGCCATCTAGGTCTATATTTTAGTGTCTTATTTAATAATAAAGAAAAAAACTAGGGAGTGATCTGAAAATGAGTTGGTTACTATTTCTGCTGGACCCCCCACAGCTGTTTTATCAACTAAGAAATAATCCAATATTTTGCCTTCATGTCTGAAAATGTTTTAAAAAGTACCACATTTGGTTGTTATATTTTATATTCCAGTTTTTCAAGCAGACCAGTTTGTCATCTAATTTTATTTTCGGGCTGTTGCAGATTGGTGAAGTGTCCTGCCATTCCTACAATTTATGACATAAAAACTTTAATTGTTACTATTACACTTGTCTTCCAGAGTTTCAGGGTAGGCAATTTATTGGGTGCGGGGGGAAGTGGGTGGGGGGGGGGGGAGTCAAACAGAAATAAATTGTTCAGACATTTTCTGTTGCCATTCACATGGACATTTCTGAGTGGACCATTTTGCGCCCCTGGCAAAGGATGACACTTACATAATAGTGTTTGATTTTTGCAAGTTCAAAAGTCCCCTTTTATCTTTGGGTTTGTAAGGAAGACAATGAAATTAATGCTTTTTTGCTTTTCCATAACAACACTGAAAAGATTTAGTCAAATGTCAAATGGTACTTCATGGGGATTTTGATCCATAGATTATTAGATTCCCGTTTGGTAATATCATTTATATCAGATTTAGTTTTGCCTATAGACCAAGATTCAATAAACTCTAGTTTTGTTTCTTCTTTCATACTCCTAACGAGAAGCTCAATTTGCCTCTCTTTTTTAAGTTAATTCCTAGATATTTAAAGCTCGATTCCGACTGCTTGATGGACCAGTCCTAAGCTTTTCGACTTTTCGGGCTGATCCAGCCCCATGTTTTATACCAACCCTAGATTTATCTACGATGTGAAGGGTCACTGAATTGTTTTGTAAATCTCAAAGGTCACTAATAACATGTCAGCTACAGAAAGCATTGTTTTAATCATTGTCTTTGCATATTCTGTCCCTTTGAACTCCTTGCTGTTTCTTAGTACTATTGCTAAAGTCTGTAATGCCATGTCGAAAAGAAGAGGTGAAAGTGAGCACCCCTGTTTAATCCCCTTTTTCATCTCAAATGAGTTTGTAGCTTGCCTTTTTTCAATAATGACAGGACCTACTGTCCCTACTAGTAGCTGGATAAGAAGTTGGTAAAGTTTAATAATGCATCCACTAACATAGGGGAAACATAGTCGGTCGCTGATGAGGATCATTTGTTCTAAGATGGTGTCACAGGGTTGACTGCACCTCTGGGGGGGAAAAAAAGAAACTTATTAGCCAAAATAAAAAGTGTAGGGAACCCAAATTTTAAAGAATCTAAACGTGACCTGCTAAAAAAACAAGAAGATTCTAGGTTTTGTGTGTTACTGGTGATGCAATCTTCTTTTGCCAGTGGTACTTTATCAATCTGGGGAAGGTAATTCTATGAATTACATTACATCTTGGGAAACCTTGAGTCACAGGGAATTCCCCATTCCCTATGGTTCACTGGGCACTTTGCAGGGCCCCTAGCTAGAACAGAGACATCAAGATACTGTTATTCACTGCTCCTGCCGCTCTCCAGCCACAGCCTGGCTGAACCTGTAAACAAGGACATTTGTTGCGGGTAGCTGTGGCCAAGGAAATGGCATAGTGGTGGCAGGGATTAAACACACAAAAGGTGACGGGAGGGTGCTTGCAATAAGTCTAACCACTGGCAATTGCTTGGGTTAGCATTTCAACCCAGTGTTCTTTTGCCTACTATGCCACCTCAAATTAGACCCATCTATATGCAAATCATTCTTGACCATGCTCCAATAGGAACAGTCCAGCCTGTACTGCCAAGCCAGGTCTACTCTGAATCGGAACACAAGCAACTCATGACCAGTTTCAACTCCTGATTGGGGCTCCTCAGTTGGGTGTCGCTTGGTTCCAGTGAAGAGTCCTCCCAAAATGCCTGTGCCTGGGTCTACCCCATGCTTCCTACAGTTTCCCGGAGTCTTAGCGTACCCTGCTCAACTCAGTGGATTTTATGAGGCCATCCACCAAATATTTGGGCAGCCCAACCCCACTGGAGCACCTTCGGGCCGCATGGGTTCAGAAGGGGCCTCTATTGGATTCCCACTGATGGGTTCATCCTCTGCACCATTCAGGCCCTGTGGCTCCGGTGCTGTATCTGTAGTGACTCCACCTGTGAAACCACAACCTTCCACCGAGCCCTCTCCAGTGCAGTCGTACTTAGGACTACCATGGCGGCACAAATCCCAACCTCATTCCACACTCATTACAAGCCTGATTGGTGTTGCCCCATACTAGCCAGAACCATGCTCTCCGAGTCAGATCCAGTGCCTTTTTCTTTTGATATGTTATTTAATGAAATAATCTCAATGTATATGGGCACAATGGCAATATATTGGGTTATAGTGATATTGGAGAGAGAAGGAAGCAAATACACCTCTGATTTGTTTTTGAATCAAAAATATTTATATAATCCTTGAAATGAAATACTATCATAAAGTAATACATTTGAACATATAGTTCTGAGTGAGAGGTGTCCCAGTGAAAAACCGAACCTAGAAAATTAGTGACATATATGTGAAATATATACAAGGTTTACGAATGCTTCATATAAACGACCATTAACATAAATATGTACAGTGGACAGCGCTAGATACAGTGATAAGTGCTGGTAAACAAGGGTTCGTTTATGCAACTTGTCGACGGCGTTTCGACCCTGGTGCAGTGTAGGGTCTCTTCAGGACCTATGATTGAAGGGACACATGAAGGGTAATGGACCAGCTCGTTTGGAGGGTGTGGCACCGTGAATGGAAGCAGGCTACTTCCTTCTGTCGTCGACCACAGCAAGGCCATACTTTTATCATATGGAGGGTGAGAATATTCTCACTTTGGTGTCTCTTATGGAGAATGAATCAACTGCAGCCTGTGGCAATCCTTCAATGACCTGCTACTTGGAAGGATTGCCTCAGGCTGCAGTTGATTCATTCTCCATAAGAGACACTGAGTTGAGAATATTCTCACCCTCCATATGATAAAAGTATGGCCTAGTTGTGGTCGACGACAGAAGGAATTAGCCTGTTTCCATTCATGCGCTCAGAATCGGAACTCGACCCGGCTTGACAGCTTTTTGATCGTGCCATCCTCCGCACACGTGGAGCCTTACATTGTGCCCATTCACGTAATAGCCGGCTCACCACTCACCTCACACTTGTGCTCCCGGCTGGGACGCATGTGAGTATCTTTTTCTTATCCTTTGCACGGTGCCACACCCATCACACTAGCTGGTCCATTACCCTTCAGGTGTCCCTACGATCATCGGTCCTGAAGAGACCCTACACTGCACAGAGGGTCGAAACGCAGTCGACAAGTTGCATAAACGAACCATTGTTTACCAGCACTGATCACTGTATCTAGCACTGTCCACTGTACATATATATGTTAATGGCCGTTTATATGAAGCATTGGAAACCTTATATATATTTCACATATATGTCACTAATTTTCTAGGTTCCATTGTTCACTGGGACACCTCTCATTCAGAAATATATGTTCAAATGTATTACTTTATGATAGTATTTCATTCCAAGGATTATATAAATATTTTTGATTCAAAAACAAATCAGAGGTGTATTTGCTTCTTTCTCTCTCCAGTATCACTATAACCCAATATATTGCCATTGTGCCCATATACCTTGAGATTATTTCATTGTGTCGACAGGAGCCTTTGTTTTTTTATAACAAGTTTATTACCCTGGTTCCATGTGAGTAGGGTTCCCTTGTTCCTGTCCTATTTTTCTTTTGATAGGCATGGAGAGGGAGATGATTGTGAGGGGTCTGAGGACCTTTAGGCATTGTATCACCTCCGCAATAAACCAGAGGAAAATTGGTATGAGGAACTGGCAGATGCCAGTACGTTAGATACCTCTGACACTGGCTTTTCTCCCCTCCTACCATAGCTACAGAGAAGGGAGCCTCATTTGCAATGATGGTGCGGACGGCGGCTGAGTTCCAGGACCTTACTCTGCCTCAATGGTAGTCTTGACAGAGGTGCTTCAGCTGGGAGTCGCCCCAATGCTACCTCCCATCCCATTCATTGAAGCCCTCACGGAAGTACTGCTTGGGCCCTGGTATAAGTTTCACACAGAGGATCCTGGGTACAGGACAATTGTCCGCCACCATCGTCCCACTCGTGAGGACCCCAGTTTCCTCAACCAGCATTCCACTCAGAGAGCTTGGTGGTCCAAGCCACCATCTTGCGAGTTAACCATGGCGCGTTCCCTAAAACTCTACTGGATAGGGAATCTAAAAGGCTAGACACCTTTGGTAAGAGGATGTACTCTTCTGCCACCCTAGGGCTGCAGGCGGTGAACACTGTGTGCCTTTTGGGCCGATACACCAACACTGTGTGGGGTTTGGTTTCACAAGTGCTGTCCATAGTCTTGGTGGAGGCCTGAGCCATACTCACACAAGCTATTGCTGAAGAGCAAGATACAGCACAGTTCACCATTCGATGTTGCCTGGACACAACCAACTCGGTAGGTAGAGCGATTGCGTTATCGTTGGCACTCAAACCCCGCCTGGGTGTGAACCACTGGCGTTTCAGGGAAAGTCTGTGCTTCCCTCATGGATATGCCGTTTAATGGCTCTCGCCTCTTAGGCAGAAAGTCAGACTGCAGCGCTGGAGGACATTAATGACAGCAGAGCTACGGCCAGGTCTTTGGGCCTATCCATGGCCCCCGCCAGCCCCAAGCTGCCTTTCATCCCTCCGTGGCTACGGTAGGGGCGCCCAACTGCATCCTTTCCCACCCAGTCACCAAAGCCAGTAGGCTTCCCAGCATTTTCATGGCCACACTCTGTTCCCATGGACCACATGGGACCACTTGCCAGAGGTCGGGCCAGTCTGCACCCCTCCACCACACCCACCCCGACAGTCACAATCTCCAAACCCCTTTAGTTTGCCCTCAAAGCAGCATGGGCACTCAGTAGGTGGAAGGATGTGCCGTAACTGCCCTACTGGCAGTCCATAACATGGGGCAAGTGGGCTTTGTAGGTTGTCTAGAGAGCTACTCCATCCCCTTTCTGAACCACCCCCCGCAACTATACCACCTTCTCATAATTAGCTTTTGGAGGACCATCTCTCCTTGCTCCGTCAGGCCAAATGGGGCCATCAAGAGGGTGCCAGTATCAGATGTAGATTGTGGTTGCTATTCCTGCTACTTTCTGATGCCCAAGAAGGACAGAGGCTTCCACCGTTTTCTAGACCTGCACCCTCTCAATTTCCTGAAGGAGGAGAAGTTCAAAATGCTCACATTAGCTCTGGTCTTGTCTGTCTTGGACCCTGGAGGCTGGATGGTAGCGTTGGACTTGCAGGATGGATGCTTCTACATCCCCGTCCTGCCTACCCACAGACATTAGCTGCAGTTCATGGTGGGCCATGAGCACTTTCAGTTCCCCATGCTCCCTTTTGGCCTTACCACAGCCTCTTCGGTGATAACCAATGTGATTGCGGTGGTTGCAGCTCATCTGTGGAGATCAGGGGTGCCAGTCTTCCCTTACCTTGACAATTGCCTGTTAAAGGCAGACACACCCCAGGCAGTCATCTCTCACCTCCAGACTCCAGTGGACCTTCTGCACTCGTTGAAGTTCACTGTCAACATACCGAAGTTCCACCTCACTCCCTCTCAGGCTCTCTCTTTCATTGGAGCTTTTTCTGGATGCAGTGCAGTTTTGGGCCTATTCTCCTGAATGGCGAGTTCAGGATAACATTCCAATTTGTCAGTCTATAGCCTGGATTTCGGTGAGACTGACTCTGAGGCTGTTGGGCTTCATGGCTTCCTACTAGTAACACATTCTCGTTGGCATATGCGGTCTCTGCAGTAGGACCTGAAGTTTCAGTTGATGCAGCAGCAGGGCACTCTCGGACAAGGTCTAGATTTCGGAGGAAAGTGCAAAAGGCCTGCAGTGGTTGCTGACGAGCCGCGATTGGGTCAGTGGCAGACCCCTCTCTCTTCCCCACCCAGAGCTGACTGTAGTGACAGATGCATCAGAGGACTCTGGTCTATGGCGGAGTACCAGCTCTATATCAATTTGTTGGAGCTGTGGGCAATCTGACTGCCATTAAAAGCCTTTCTTCCTTTGATCAAGGGATGGCCTGTTCAGTTCTTCATGGACAAAACCGCTGCCATATGGCGCTGCAACAAACTGGACAGGGTGGGGTCAGGAACCCTGTGTCAAGAGGCCCTCCATCTCTGGATATGACTAGAATGTCAGGGCATTTACCTGGTGGTTCAACATCTGCTGAGCTCTCTAAATACCAAAGTAGACAAACTCATCAGTCAATGCGTGGCGGATCATGAATGTCGTCTACATCCAGAGGTGGTACAATGTCCTTTCTTAGATTGGGGTGAAACTTGGTTAGATGTGTTCGCCACAACTTGGACAGCACGTTGTCAGCAATTCTGTGCACTGGAGTTTCCAACGCGACTCTCGCTGGGAGACACTTTTTATCTCAAGTGGCACTCAGTCCTCCTGTATGCCTTTCCACCAATATCACCCCTGCCTACCGTTCTCAGGAAGATCAAGAATGACCGGGCCCGAGTTATTCTTGTGGGTCTGAATTGGGCACAGAGAGTTTGGTTTCACAAGCTCCTGAGCATGAGTATTGGTCGTTCAATCAGACTTGCCCTTCAGAAGTATCTTCTGTTGCAGCAGCAGGGTAGGGTCTTCCAGTCTGAACCTGCGCAGACTCCACCTTCCTGGGTGGAGATTGAGCAGCAGCAGTTGACAGACTTCGACCTTCCTCCGGAAGTCTGTGATATTATTCTGCTAGCCTGTGTCTGTCTGTGATATTATTCTGTTAGCCTAGCATCCCTCCACCAAGACCCTATACACCTGCCGTTGGGACAAATTTGTGACATGGTGTGCATCCAAGGACATTGATCATCTTTCTGCACTTTTATCTTGAGTTTTATTTTTTATTTTTTTCCTGACCCAGCAGGGCTCTGCTTTGGGCACTGTTAAGAGTTACTTGTCAGCCATATCAGCTTTCCTAAGGTTGCTGGGACAATCTTCTTTATTTAAGTCACCTGTGGAGACTACAACACCTGTTTTCTCCCAGGCCTTTCATTATGCTCCATTGGGACTTCAATCTTGTCCTCACCTTTCTCATGTACAAGCTCTTAGAGCCGCTACACAACTGTTCACTCCTGTTACTGACCATAAAACAGCTATTCTGGTGGCCATAACATTGGCCAGGAGGGTCAGCAAACTGCGAGCACTCTTCGTGCATGCACACTCCATACATGACATTCTATTCAGATAAACTGATTCTGACAGACCGTGCTTTCTTCCTTCCGAAGGTGGTGACACCTTTCCATGTTGGCCAAATATTACCTGCCTACTTTGTTTGGTCTGTCTCACCCTTCTAGAGAAGAGGAGAGAGTCCACCATCTTGGCCCAAAAAGAGTGTTGTCGTTCTACATTGTCTGTATTAAATAGTACCTGGTGGAGGATTAACTGTTGATTGGGCGAAGATCAGGAAGTCTCACAATGTATAGTGCTCTGCATTAAAATCTGTATCGCATTCGCTAAAAAGCAAACCCCTGGGACTTTGCGTGCTAATTCCACCACAGCAAAGGCTGTGGCCACTCCGTTAGATGGAGCAAAATCAAAGGGGATGATGGATGATGTGCTTGCAATGTTCAACACTCCGTCCATTATCCCCTTTGGTTTTGCTTCACTTCATTAGATGTCCACGACAGAGACTCCACGAGCTGTCAGGCAGCAACATGGGCATCTTTGCACATGTTCACTAAACAGTGCTGCCTGGATGGTCAGGTCCCTCATGATGGGCAGTTTGGTCCTGCAGGACGTTTTGGTCTAATCTCTTTGCATACCCTCCTTCATGGAGGCATTGCTTGGGTATCTATTCTAAGGTAAGAAATCTGCAGCAAAAATTCTCTATCTTTGGTAATGCCTTATCCGGTAGGGACTCTACCTAGCCGGAGATTGCTTACCAATCCTGCCTTTCTCACCACTCTGTGAATGGTCTCCTGTATAGGGTCGTTCTCTTGAGGGCAATAGTGATGCACACCAGTTCAGCAGCATTCTTTGTAGCTCCATGCTTCTGGTGTGGAAAGGAAGCAAAACGAAAGTAATGTCAGCGCACAGGGGTGGCGGCTATATAGGCACCACACACGTCACTTCTGGTGTGGCTGACACGTATCCGAACAATGCCACCTACCGGCACACAGGAGTAATGGTCAAGAATTTCCGGATACAGTTTGACACCTGGGGATAATTCTAAGGTTAGGAATCTGCGGCTAGATAGAGTCTCTACCAGATAAGGCGTTATCGACGGTAAGTAACCTATTTATTTTTTCCTGTAAGGCCCTAAATAGGGTATTCAAATAGGGGATATTTTTCTTCCTATTTTTATGTTCGTTATTTTTTTTACAATTTAGCTATTGTCCTCAAGGATGCTTCTGGGTGTTCAAAGCTACTTCAACAATAGACCATATCCTATGTTAACGGACTGACATAAAATAAAGCATCAATAGAAACGTATGGAGGTGGGGAGAAAAATTGTTTTTCAAGGGCTGATGCAGACAGTTATTTTGTTTACAGTTAGGTGTGACTCACTCCTTTAAATCAAGAGTAAGTCACACCTACTCACAGAAAAATATTTGTGAATTGGGCCCCTTAGGAAGTAAAATGATTCTCATTTCTGGTGGCAATATTTTTTAGTTTTAAAATAATTAATATTTATTTTTAATCTTAAACTTTGGCTATTTATTTTAACATCAATGCTGTTGTTGTATTTGGAAATTCCCTGACATGAAAAGATGCGTTTTTCACATTAAAGCCTCAAGTCTTCATTTTTATTCCATTTCGCTCTACAACTAATAGTCTCGTGAGGATGACCCACAACTAGAATCAACTAGAAGTAAAATTCCTAAATGAACATGCCCTGTTCCAGGTGACTACCTTCCAAAGTCCTATTGAATCCTGGATTTCTGATATCTACTTGAAACTGAACCTTCCCTCTTACAGCATTCAGTTTAATCTCAAACAGTAACACAGACCTCCAAAACATAAAAAACTTGAACACACGTCTTAAAGACCTCCACATACCTTAAACGATACACCAAACCTCGGATTTAAACATACGTTCCCAACTCAACATTACTTCACAATTGCCACAAAAGACCACGATGGCTAGAGTTCAACTGGCCAAACCCGGCTTCCATATTCCAGGCCGCTGTTTAAACCCCATAGTTATGACACATGTATAAGAGCCTTCCACACTCTGCCTCAGCACTCCCTACAAAAAACTATTCAATGGTGCTACAACTTGTCGTAAAAGGCTCTGACTACACACATGATCTATAAGGTCATCACCATCAAAAAGTCCCAATACCTCATAGTCAAATTGTCAATTTCAGGAGAGCCCCTCTCCCCCATTTAACCAAGATAGAGTCATGGCTAGACTCAAACTCTCGTGATACAACAACAAAAAAGACACGCAAGGAAGCAGATAGTGGCTAGAAAGCAACTCTCCTGCCACAAAAAGAAAAACACAGGCAAGTAGGCAACCGTGCCTAGATTCCAACTTTCTGGGAACAAAAAATGATATGCAAATAGACAAATCGTGGCTTGGCCCTAACTCCACCAATACAACAAAGAAAAGATGAAAGTAGGCAAACCGTGGCTAGACTCCAATTTTCCAAACACAACAAAGACATCCAAGTAGGCAAACCGTGGGTAGACACGACATTCATGTTACCATAAAGAAAATATATATTAGGCACTCTCACATTATGGTCAAAAACTCTGAAGCTTCCAATCACATTTTGGGATTACCTCTTTTTCAAAATGTTGGCTAAAGCAAGAGACATTGATTGTCAAGTAGTGGCTCCCTGAAACTCGGGTCCCATGTATTGTTTAATAGCTGGGTAACTCTGCTTAGGCCTATAGTATTAACAGTTGTATGAGCAATCACAGTATTGTGTGAATGTTCCCTGAAAACCCCACTCGTACACTGTGTGCTTGTTTCAGGTTAAAATATTCCATTTCCATCGGAGTATCCCCTAAAAATTGTACTCCACCCCTAGTCATAATAACACACGACTAAATGAAACCCCAACTATACTCACCCCTTATTTACAAAATATACTTTGTTGTTTCTTGAAGTAAGACCACGCTTCATTCCTACCCAAAATAGAACAAAAATAGAAGAAACGTCCCTATAAGTACTTTCAATCAGTGTATATTTTGATACTCTTGCCATACTGTAGGCGCTGGAAGGTATTTGTGTGAGGATTTTGACACAGTGACAAAGTCTGCCTTTATAGCTGAGCTGCTGCTTGAATACACATCAGTCAAGCGCACAGTGAGCCCTCAAGACAGGTCCCAAGTATCGTCAATGAAATTACTGAATCAATAGCCCATTGTAGGTATTTATTGAACTGTGACTAAGTACTTTTTAATAGGTAGAAGTGTTTTGATTCCAGAAAGCATGACTCTTTATGAAGGGTTGTATTTTATACAGTACTTTGTTATGGCTCAAAGATTTTTACAACAAATCTCTTTTTTGAGCAGTGATTTTTTTGATTAATAAAACACAGGTGAATTTCCTGAATGGGCGCGGGGGGCTCATGACTTTATAGGTGAACCAGGAAAGGAATTCCCTATGGTAAATGTACGCACTATTGCGTTATGTGAAGTGCCTTGTGAGCTGCTTCGCTCCTCAGACTTTCCTTGCTTTAGCAACACTGACAGGAGGCTGCAAGCTGGGTTAATTCCACGGTTTACACAATGTGTTGCAGGTTAGAATTTGAAGAGTGTGGGACATGGGGATTTTTAAAAAAGAAATAAGGTACCTTTGTTTTTTATCTCTTGATACAGGACCTACAGCTAGGCTTTTACTGTATAAAACAAAAGGTGATTTTTTTTAATTTAACAACGGTAAATATGCTTATAATAGTAATTTGTAAAGAATAAGCAACAGGAAATGTGTTCTAGTGAACATTTGGGGACTGACATTCACTTTAGTAAATTTTCCACAGCAGTCATATGGATTTGAGAGACTCGGAAAACCCCAGAGGCAGAATGCTATCTGGGTCCTAATGCCTGTCCAAATTATGACCCGTGTTATTAAAAGGGCACATTGAGGGCTCCCCAGGTCCCATGTGTTCAAACATTTATTTGTATACGTACTTGTAGGACGCACACTAACAAGGCAAGCACAGCGCTTAGTGCCAGCTCCAGAGGTGGCGGCGGAGGGGGAACGCTTAGGGAAGCAGGGTGCAGTGGGTCAGTTATGTCAGGGACATCACTGACTGCTGTGTAAATGAGCTTCATTTACATGTGCTGTATGTACATTTACCTTGGAAGACCCGCCTGTAATTCTGTCATGGGTTTGTTCCTCTTGGACCTGTGTCGGACAAACCTTATTTAAGCCTTCAGACAGACTCCATTGTGGGCCAGGGTCTGGTGCATTGTCCGTTTTTCGTGCCCTGGTTAGAAACAAAATAAAACAATCCATGTCAGCATTCAGCAAGTTCAGCACCAGCAATGATCAACATTAACAATTTACACCACTTACGTTGAGGCCAATTATTTTGACAGCTTCTGCAAGATGTATACCCAGAATTCTGGCAGCTGTGTGATCGCACGTGAGTGAAGGTCATACATGACAGTTATTTTGATTCTGTTCCAGACAATTCAGTGTTGGAGGGGGTGGTATAGACAAAGGGTCTGATTTAGATCTTGGCGGATCGAGCCCCGCAGTTGCCTTTTTGACAGTCTTCCTGCCCGCCGCCGAGGCGGCCGCCTGGTCGAATTAGATGTTGGCTGTTCACCAGAGGGTAGACTGCCGCAGTCCCGTTAATTCCGTCAGGATCTTAGTCCTACGTCTACGATGTCAGAGGCAGAAGCCGCTTTGGGAGGGAGCCTCGCCAAGATTCCCTTCGTCCAAATTACGATGTGCCTGTCCATCGAGGCAACTGTGGTAGGCAAACCTCCAAGCTAGAATTGGCAGAATCAAAGAAAAAGAGGTGAAAACTCACCTTTTTTGGGGGTCCCGCCATCGATTTCATAGTGAACGCCATTGTCCAGGTCCTTCCTGTATTGCTGCTACTTGACCACAACGCTCAGCCACCCCAATGTCGCTGGGATCTGAGATAGGCTTTTATGGTGGGTGTGGGTGTGCACTCAATGGTGTGTGTATGTTGTTGGTGTGCAATGCTATATGTAAAAAATATTGGCAGTGCACATTACCTACATATGGAAATTGACAGGTACACAACATATATGTGATTTGTGATGAGAATAGGTAGTACTTACCTGTCTTCACACCGACATGGCCTCTCTCCGTCAGGACTCCGCCGCCAGTGCACCACCAGCACAACGGGAACATCTAAATCGGCTCGGCGGAAACCCGCCAGCATGACAGTAACGGAGTATTGTTTTGCCAGCAGAGAAGGCCAGCACCTCGGCGGTTTCATGTCTAATGCCGCAACATCTAAATATGGCGGGCGGACCGCCGTCAGCTTGGTGTAATACTTGGGACTGCGGCGGGACGGTGATAATACCGCCAAGATCTAAATCAGGCCCAAAGTCCTACTATTAAAATGTACCTGCTGGAAACAGTCCAAGGGCCTCAAGAGTTCAAATAGATTTACTCAACACCTCAGACTGGCAGAATTGTTTTGAGGATCTTCTTACTTCAGTACAATGCACATGCCTCAGGAGCATTGTTGTGTGGATCGTAATTAGAGAAGTTTGGAAGCCATTTTTAAAAACGCTGGTCTTACAGTGCTTTATCATGCAAGTGGATGTAGGAGTTACTGCTATATACATAAAGATTAATAGTTTTCTCTTGTTAAAGGACAGTCTTAGTCTAGTGAAGGGGCATGGCCATATTTCAATATTTTGCCTCCGTATAGACGAATTTCAATAAGATGTTTTTCATTCTGTCTCTACCCAGGTGGTACGTTGTGTTTTGATGGAAAATTATTGGTAGCCATTGTCTCATTTATTTTGTGCAGTTATTTGTAAAACAGACCTTACACTCTTTAATAATTAATAATTAATATAAATAATGTATTATAGAAGTATTATAGAAGTATCTAGGGACTGAACAAGTTCCTAGCCTGACATTTATGTTGTCACCATTTTCAATTTCTGTTAGCTTTGGCCTCATATCTTTTTGAAGATTACACTACTAGATCAAGGAAATGGAATGATTTGAACTCAGCGAGTGCAGGTTTGTTACCCTCCTCCCTGCCAGTATCCATAGCTGTCACACTATGATAGTACTGTCAATAGTCATAACAAGTTATTTATTTTAGGTCTCTGCTATTGTCTGTAGGAGTCGTATTGTTTCCAATATGTTACAAACTATTAAGGTGGATCATGGGTCAGTGTCTTGCTCATAATTGGATGGCTCTGTTGTCGGTCTCACTTCCTTGCTCTTGATTGAATGGCTGTCTTCCATATTCTGTATTTGTCTGGCCCATGGGCACTTTTGTCTTGCATTTTTGTGATCGGATGAAGTATTTCGCCACGTCCTGCCATATTTCGCAATTCATGGAAGGGACTATTTTCTCTGTCACCCTGCTCCCCTCCTTCCTGTCCCTCTCTCCTTAACTATGCCCACTTTCCAGCCCTACACCCAGTGTCTCCCTTGCTTATTTTTCATCTTACAATTGATGGATATACATCTTAAACGTTTTTTGGTCATTCCAAGATGTCAGCGTACGCATGTACCGCGGGCAGCTTTGAATGGCTTTTGTGTTCATAGATGAATCCCATTCAAAGGTAGCCATCTCGGATGCACATTCATCAATGGTAGCCATTTGTCAATGGGATTTGTTAAAAGATAATTAAATGCATACAAAGATGGCCACTTTGGATACATGTGAATCAGCTGCGTCTATTGTATAATGCATTTTGTAATATTTTAGCAGATCCAGTATCAAGAAACATCAGCAGCGATTGAGCCTGCGTTCTCAGCAGCCTTCAAGAATAAAAAATAAATACATTTGCAAATCCAATAGTTTTGGCTCCAAGAAGTTTTGCCTATGCTAGTCTGTGTAATGTGTAGTATCACTGTTTGCCATTTTGTAGCACTGCAAAGTGCAAGACTTTTTTCTGGTTTGAACCTGTGGCCTTTGGCGCACACACAAGCACACCCTCATCTCAACACCAAGTGCTTAATAGACTGAACGTTGTTACTGCAACTTAAAGGAAAGGATGGATTGGTGGTAGTTGGTCATCATCTGGAAGTGGCATGTTTGTGCTTTCATTTCTCACTTTGTGAAGCACTGTAGCTCGCTGGTTGTTAATACCAGCACATAAACAAGACGTAGAGGTGGACTAAGTTTCAGTCTAATTCATGTGTGCCTTTTGGCAATTCCCCAGGAGGCAGTCCAATCACATGTCATCTTAAAAACATAAAAAACGATATTTTCCCTTTTTTGAAAACCGTAAACTACAATCTTATAATAGTTAAAACACGTTTTTTAAGGAATAAGAAATACAGCAATGTTTTGATTCATATTTGCCATTAACACTGGGTTATACAGCCCTTTGGAGGCAGAGATTTTGTCCGTCTTTACCTGGGATGACTTCCCAATGTTCTTGTTGTAATGTTCCCTATAAAGTGCTTCCAGACCACAGCATGACCTCTGCGTTTGTTCTGTCTTCATTTGATCCTTTGTGTCTTGAACTGATTATTCCGGCGTGCATGCATTTCGCATACTAAGTAGCCTTAAAACGGCAGCAGTTTCTTCTTGATCTAGGAGTTCATCTCTTGGGATTGGGAGTAAGGACCTGTGATTTGGTATTTGCATACTAGGTTTGATCGCAGAATTATATGCGCTCCTGTTTCAGCCATCCTCTTGGGTGGTGCCGGCACTATCCTGGTAGCATTAACCCGCTTTGGTAGCTGTGGCTAGCCGCACACTTGGCTCTGTCAAAGCGCACACTTGGCTCTGTCAAAGCGGCTTTTAAAAGAATTTCGTATGAAAAGATGTTACATTTTGGGTTGGCTCAAAAACAAACAGTGGATCTGAAGATGCTATCATTTTGTGCACCTCCCAAAAATGTTATGCATGATATCACCTCAAAATGGCTCTCATCGAACAACTTGCCTCAAAACGCCTGGCCTCAGGAGATAAATCTGTAGTTAAAAATCCATTGCATTTAGTTAAAAGTAACAATGAGGCTACAAGACAATAAGAAAGAATGTTTAAAGAAAATTCAATTAACTGTTGTTAAGATACATAACATGAATACTTTTGAAGCCTATTAAATTGAGGTAAAAAAAAATAGAAGCAGAAATTGTTTTCAGTGAGAAAAAAGTATCAGAGGACATGGACAGGAAAATGTTTTATTCCTAAATAGGTCTATGAAACCAATAATGTTGTTTTTTTAGATTCAATCAACTTTAATAATAAGTTTGGTGTATTTGTATGGGTATCACATTGCTAGAGACTTAGCCATAAACGTACTCACTCAGGATTTACTTAAACTAGGATCAATTACCCAGCCCACAGCTAATGTGAATTGACTGATTCACTCCAGGACTCCAAGGAAGTCCCACGTCAACACCCACATCCGAATTAAATAACTGGTGATAAATGTGAAATCCTGCACTTTTTGTTGCACACAAAAAATACAATGCCCTAACTGCAAAGAGAATAGAATGCAAAGATGAAGAACTTTCTCAGTGCAGCCAAAGCCATCTGCAATCACATACGTCTCCAAGAGAAGAAAAGCACTCTACAAGGCAGTTACTAATTGTCTCAAACCCAATACCCATCCCACTCTGACTCGCCACTTAACAAGCAAATGCAACATCATGAACATTATCTTCATAGAAACATTCAACAACATCATTCTACCAAACAATGCACAGTTAAAACGTTTCAGTTCCACACCTCACTGACAACCATGTAGCTCCCAAGGCAAGCATCTGTAGGCTATTTCTTTATGTTTTAAGTGTCCATAAACATCAAAACCACTACTGCATCATAGCGTTCTCTTTTGGGGAGTAAATCTTGTACTGACTTAAAGACTCCGCACAGTTGAGCTGAAGAAACTGCGCACTATGAATGTGGGATATGCTCTGAAGGTATATAATTTACCACAAATAGTGATATATTACTTAAGTCTCAGCTTTATGTATCTCAGTTTCTCCTTTAAATCTCAAGCAAGTATCTTCTCTTGTTCAGCGAGTTGAAACGTTCCACCGCTGACATCTGCCTAGGTCAGCAGGCCTCAAGTTCATATCCTAGCAAGGCCCACTCAGCCTTCCATCCTTCCAAGGTCAGTAAATTGAGTACTATCAAATTGGGTAATAGCACCTTTTATTTACAGCACTTAAAAATGGCATATGTGCAGTTCGAATATATATATATATATATATATATATATATATGTTATGTTATGTAATGTAAAGTTATATGGTTTATAGAGCGCACAGCTGCCCCAGCGAAGAGGCGTCCCGGCGCTAATCCCAAGTGAAAAACAGAACTGAGGGCAGAAAAGACCGGTAGGGGAAATTATTTTCCAGGAAATACGTGTTTTGACAACTTTCCTGAATTGCAACATGTCTTTCAACTCCCGTATCTGGGCAGGAAGGGAATTCCATAACTTAGCTGCTAGAAAACGGAAGGAGCGGCCACCTGCTCTGCTACGATTGAATCGGGGAACTACCACCAGATCCTGCCCTGCCGAACGCAGAGTTCGCGCAGGCACATACAGGTTCAGCAGTGATCCCAACATTTTAGGGGTAGACAGTCTAAGGATTTTAAAAGAGATACACAGGGTCTTGAACTGTCGCCTCTGAGCCACAGGAAGCCAGTGAAGTTTCCGGATGGAGGCAGAAGTGGGACTAAAGCGTGGCAGGCCTATTAAGGCACTCACGGCCGCATTTTGAATACGTTGAAGGCGGGAAATTTCCACCTTGTTAGCGCCTAGAAGTAAGGAGCTGGCATAATCTAGTCTGGACAGTACCGTAGCCTGAACAATTAACTGCCTGGTAACTTGATCGAAAAATTTCAAGACTGGTTTAAGGCTGCGTAAGATTCCAAAGCAAGTAGCGGCGACCTTTTTTTGTATGGACATCAAACTTAAGCTCTAAGTCCAACCAGACTCCCAGATTCTTCACTTCAGTCCTAGGTGTAGGGGCTGCCCCCAAAGTAGGTGGCCACCAATGGTCACCCCATAGATCTGCGTTTCTTCCCACCAGTAGTACCTCCGTCTTGGCAGCATTCAATTGGAGACAGTTATCTGTCATCCAGGCTGCTACGGCGGTCAGACCCGCTTTGAATCTAATATGGTCGATGGTAGAGCCTTCCGTGAGGGCAACCACTAGCTGCGTATCATCAGCATAAGAGACGATGTTAAGATCCCACGCTTTAGCGACCGCAACCAGTGGTTGGACGTAAAGATTGAACAAGGTGGGGCTCAAAGCCGATCCCTGCGGAACACCCTGCTCAATGGAACGCGCCCCAGAGAGGAAAGGAGGAGTGGAGACACAAAACGTTCTATCGGTCAGGAAGGATCGAAACCAAGCGAGAGCCATAGCAGTGATCTCTGCCTCCTCAAGTCGATGTAGAAGGATCTGGTGGGAGACAGTGTCAAAAGCGGCACTGAGATCCAAGAGAGGATCAGTGCCGCCGTTTGACCATGGTCCAATGTGGAGCGGAGATGCTCCGTCATAGCCAGAAGCTCCGTCTCCGTGCTGTGGCCGGCACGGAACCCATGCTGGGTTTCATCCAGAGTGTCGTTGGTTTTGAAAACGCTGGTGAGAACTAGATTCACATGGGACTCTGCGATTTTAGCCGCCCAGGGCAGTAGGGATATAGGCCTAAAGTTTTCTGGCTTTGACGGGTCTAGAGTGGGTTTTTTAAGTATGGGTGACACCCATGCCTGCTTCCAACTGGCTGGGACAGTAGCAGTAGAGAATGAGGCATTGACAAGACTATATAGCTGGGTCAGGCAGAGTAGAGAAGACTCTCTAAATTGGGCCGGCCTCAGAGGGTCTGCCGGCGAGCCAGATTTAATCTGCCTTGTAAGCTTGTCAAACTCTTCCCTAGAAATTTCAGGGATGACCGATATCTTAGCCATAGAGATAGGCCGAGAGCCCGGAGAATAGCTAGGTTGTGGTCCTGGGTTAAAGGCTTGGTAGATACCCCGGATTTTATCGACGAAAACGGAAGCCAGCTCTTCACATTGGACAGCTGAAGTGGGGACAATGCGGTCAGGTTTTTTTTAGCTAAGTTCCTTAAGGATCTTAAAGATATCTTTAGTCGGGTTAGCACTAGCCTCTATTTCGGAGGCATAAAATTCCGCTCGCACCCTACAGATGGCTTTATGGTAAGTCTTAAGCTCCTTTACATATCTAATCTTACTCTCTGAGGAGTAGTCCTTCCTCCATACACGCGTGTGTTTTTTACACTTTTTCTTCAGACTAGCCAGGGTTTCGTTTTACCAGGGATTAGCATCTCGCATGCGTCCTTTGACCCACCTAGCAGGTATAAGGGTGTCAAGTGTCCTGGTAAGCTAGGTACAGAATGCTTCATATCCTGTCTCCACATCCGAAAAAGGGCCCAGTGGATCAGCGTCCAGCAATGCATGAACCTCCTCTAACCGGAGTTTGCGCCACAGTCTTTTACGCGTGGCTCTTTGGGTTTTACAAGCTGTAGAGGTAGGGATACAAACAGATAATGCCACTAGAAAATGATCTGACCAAGCAATTGGCGAAGGGGTGGTGGTTCTGGAGTTTTCTATACTAGTAAAAATGGGGTCCAGGACATGGCCTCCTGTATGTGTGGGGCTTTTAACTAATTGGGATGACGTGCAGGAAAGCCAAACAGAGGATCAGCGACCATCGCAGCAGTGTGAGATGTAAAAAGAGCACGACAAAGATGGCTAACCACTATTTGGAGACAGGCCATACAGTAGACGAACTGAACTGGGTTATCCTTGAAACTCTGACCAACAGAGACAGAAATGCTGATAAGATCCTCTTTGAAAAAGAGCAACGTTGGATCCATAGGCTCGGACGGACGCAACAGGTTTGAATGACAATATAACATGGCTCAGCCTAGCCAAGTAGAAACTACTCCTGGAGGAACTACCCGGATAGTTTCGCTACAGAATGATTGACTGATTGACCATTAGAAGGCCTTCACAATCTTTATAAGGATTTCATAAGACCTGAAAAAACCTTATTCGGCTGTGACCTGCCCTATAATGCTTAAAAACCTATGGACTCAGTAAAAGTTTAAAACACCAGCATACAAAGTTTAAAACACCAGCATACATAGAATTCGCGCCACACGCGCAGTCGTAGGAGAACTGGCAATGGTAGACAGCTGTACCTTTGTCAGTAAATCAAACTGAATTAATAATATGAACTTTTTCATATATTAATGACTTCACCTTTAAGGATAACATGCCGTTTAAAATTCTCGTTTATTGCACAAATGTGGCCCTGAACACCATGTTATGTCAGTGGAATTGACCTGACGGCCATATCAATATCCATTAGTGAAAATTATATAATTTCAGCCCTAAAAGACTTAGTATCTTGGACATAGTCTATCTTCCATGTCCATGAACCCATATGTCAATATGCATCGTGTTAATTATCGCGATTTGTACCAACCATCTCACGTGAGCCCCCGTTATTGTATATATTGCCTTTAAGCATTTTCTCTTAATTGAAAACTCTGTCTCAAACTTACACTCTTGAATCAGAGATCGGAATGTTTAAAAATGAACCTGGTAACGCTTGACACTGTTTCCGGGTCGACGGGGTAGCGTCAGCACAAGCGGCGCCCGAGGAGAGGAGCGCGAGGTAGATCGGACGCGCCCACCAGCATCTCGGTGCATTCAAAAAACGCAAGTATTACCTCTTTCAAAACCCTGACTGCTTCCCCTTTTTTCCGCTTTAGTGGAGCCCCCTCGATACCCTTCCACCCGATGAAGCGTGTCAATTGCACGCTTAAGGTATGACCAATTGCTCATTCGTAATTGTACCTAATGCATTTCCAATATTATAGTATACCTAGTGGGCGCTTCAGTTTCTATACTCAGTGGACGCTTCACTGCTGACCTAATGGATCAAGCAATATACGACTATATTTTTGGGGGATGCACAAACAAATCACATGATGGGCGCACTTTGTGTTCAACAAGTCAACTTGATGAATTTGCTAATCACATCCATAGCCACTGTACAAGCATGCATGACTCCTCAATCAAGGTGCATGTTTACAACTGCTCGCACACACGAATTCACCATGTATAGTTCATATCATGCGTTATCTATCAACCAAAGTGCATGTTTTCAACTGGTCGTGCACACGATCTCACTATGTATAGAGCATATCATGACACTATTCGTCACATGCATGAGAAAATACGTTCTTAAGATAGAGAAAGAGAGGGTTGACACTGCCAAGGACTGTGGGATCTATAAAGTTTTAGCGCGCGCAAAAGGGTACAAAGTTCCCCAGGGAAAGAGGTTTAGCTACAGAGGAGAGATGAATACAGAGTAGACCATCAAGGAACCAAGAGGTTCCTCTGTCGGAATTAGAGAGCCTCACACACCCAAGGCATTTAGGTGTGGAACACGCCCAGACCGTAGGGTGTCCAGTGTCATCATTGGCTCACTGCTCCTCGTCAGACCGGCGCTGCAATGTCTGACGGGGTGCCAGCAGGCACCCTTTTGGCGGAGTTCTTTTATTCCTTGTCAAAAAAACTGTGAATAGACATTGGGACATCCTGAACGCAGGGGGGACTGCATTACCCAAACCCAGGTTCGCCTTCAAGCGTACAGCGAACCTCAAAGACGCTTTGATACACACACGCCCTAAGAAACATCATAACAGTGGGCAACAGACCTTATGGCACCTCCCCCCCGTAGTCGGTCACTACCCATGTGGTGGCTGTGCGGTATGTCCCCAATCCAGGCAATGTAAAGAGATCAAACTCACGGACTCTTACGTATGGAAACTAAATAGACACACCAATTGCCTTAGCACCAAATGTATTTATCTGCTGATCTGCCCCTGTGACAAACTTTATGTAGGGATGACCATGAGACAAGTTAAATTGAGAATAACAGAGCACAAGAGTAATATCCACCAACTTTAAGTGCGCTGGTACTCATTATCAGTTCATAAACGCACTTTACAAAGTTTTTTCCAGTCACCCGAATCCAGACCTAATAAATTGTACTATCTGGCTGTCCGGGGGCTTTTATTCTTACCACCACCCGCGTCACTACATCACTACTGTTTTAACCATGGGTCATAACCTCCTGGTGGAGGCTGCATAACCATACTGACCCGATGATTATGCACTCACGTGAATGAAGAGCGGAGAACCAACATATACCGCTGTTACCAACATTCCCATCATGTGCATGAGGGTTTTTTACACGGGACACCCCACGTTCCTCCTGCATACCCTGGTTATACAGGAAAAGTGATCCTTCTCCCATTGATCAGCGCATTCATTATAGGAAACTGAACGGATCAGACTTCCTCCTCCCCCCATTGATTATTAGATATTAAAATAAGCACATTCCCCCCCTTTCATCAAATAGACAGGTAAAACTTGATCTTACCACCACGGTAATGCCTCCGCCTCTAGTGGCTCTGTTTACCAACTTAATAGAGTAGCCCGGGGGTAGCGCAAGATTGGCAACGGTTATGAGATCATCTCTCATCCATGTTTCTGTCATAAAAAGGATATCCGGGGTTTCATCAGCTAAAAGGTCGAACACCTCCGCATAATGCTTCGGGAGTGACCTAACATTTAACTGAAGCACTTTTAACCATTGTTGCGGAGGAGAGTTCAGAAGGGCTTCTGACATGACGGGGGCCGGGAGAGTGAGTTGGGCACAAGTGCAGGTTACTGGGCCACTTAAAGGGTCAAGCGGCACCAGACATCTCTGTGAGTTAGCTGGGCGCAGACTAAACAACTCCTCTCTAGAATAAGCAATGTTCCCTAGCGGGTTTAGGCCAGCATCTCTGGCGAGTGGCGCTGACGGGTGCAGACTGGCTTGCCTGAGGCGCGCCATCGTCGCGCCCGCTGCGCGTCCGATGTGCAATACACATTTATAGGGCGTGAGGAGGGCGGGAGCCTGCAAAGCAACTAGTCCGCAACTCTCAGGGACCTTCCCTAGATGGCGGCTTACCCCTGTCCAATCCGGCGCCAGCACCTAGTCGGCTGCGCGAGGATCAGGGGGCGAAGGCTGAAGTATGTGAACCGCCCCTGGGGCGAGATACAGGCTAAGAAATGCGCAATTCCAATCGCAAGTAATTAAAAACACAACAAACACAATTTTAAAAACAGCAGTAGTCAAATTAGCTATCTCTCGGCTTTCCGCCTCAGGAGAGTCTCACCATAGGATAACCGCACGAGCGCTACTGGCGCGCTTTTAAAGGCCAGGGAGGGCGGGAGCCTGCAAAGCAACTAGTCCGCAACTCTCAGGGACCTTCCTAAGATGGAGGCTTACCCCTGTCCAATCCGGCGCCAGCACCTAGTCGGCTGCGCGAGGATCAGGGGGCTGAGGCTGAAGTAGGTGAACTGCCCCTGGGGCGAGATACAGGCTAAGAAATGCACGATTCCATTCGCAAGTAATTAAAAACACAACAGAAACACAATTTTAAAAACAGCAGTAGTCAAATTAGCTATCTCCCGGCTTTCCGCCTCAGGAGCGTCTCACCATATATATGTATGTATATATATATATATATATATATATCTCATTTCAATACCATCAAAATGTAGAAAGTATCACGGACACTGGAGGTTAGTGTTGCAGCAAAGATTTAATGAGGCTGCACAGCAACGCGGTTCAGCTCTCGCCTTGTTCACGCTTGGTGACAGGCGTTTGTTTGCACATGTTTATAACTGTGTTGAAAAACATAAACAACAGACAATAACTCCACAGTGATAGTGTGAGAAAACAGCGGCCATCTCAACATTGTCATTAACACATAATAAATGCTTAGGTAATGTGCACAATTCATCACCCTTCTTCTAAGAACCTCAATGAATACATTCTTCATGAGACAATTGTGGATTAACTCACACTGATATCGTTTATGTTTAATTTAAGCCCATCATAAGCGTTTCATGCCGTCCATTTGGCTTCTTTTAAAAATACCAAATCTCAATGAATGCGACCGTATGTAAGGATCTTTTTCAATACATTCAAAGCACAAAGTTCTCAAAGGCCATAGCAACTTCAATACGGGTGTAATCCCATAGATGAATAAAGCCCAAGTGGGCATACAGTTCATTAGAGTCCAATAATCCGTCAACAAATATTAAATCTCCCATCGAGATTTATATACAGGATGGCAATTCAGCCCTAGTGGGCACAAACATCAATGATTCCGATAGCCATGTGAAAAAAGTTAAAAATAAACCCCTAAAAGTGAGAAGAAACAGTAATAACATCAAAAACGCTTCTTTTAAATGATTTCAGCAAACAATTGTATCTAGCACCAGTGTCCGTGATACTTTCTACATTTTGATGGTATTGAAACGGTACCCTGACCAGGGACCGCCCTGCTGACTGGCAGCTCCTATCCGACCGGATTCTGCTTTGTATATATATCAGGCCTCCCAAAGTATGCAGGTCCCAATGAGATCAGAAGGGCAGCCATTTGGTCCTCAGTTCTATTCTGATCCAGAGTAGGTGTCATTCTGGATCCACCTGTTCTCCGCAGCCATACGCAGTGACCTTGACTACTTCCCACGGTCAAGTTTAGTAATCCGTTTACTTTAGGGGGCCAATCTAGTCTGGCCTGTGCATTCCACTGTGTTCTTTTTTTTCTTCTTTTTCCTGAGTCAAAATGTTGTATTCACCATATTTTTAGAAGGCATAAGCTTTGACTTGCAGCATACCACGTATTGAAACTGATGTATCGCCTTTGACGTCAACAATACGCAGCCATCAGGCACTTTTAAAAATCAGTTTCCCTTCTCTTCATCAGTGCTCCGGGCGGCGCGTGCACGTGTGCATTTTATGCAAAAGTCTTGCGTGCTCTTTCTTGGGTTTAAAATAGAATATGTGGCACAGAGCACGCAGGGTATCCTCAAGTGACGCTGTCGATTCAGCGTCTGGAGCTGACAGATGTTTGTGCTGCCTGTCCCAGAAGTGTTACCGTGTAGGAACATCTCCTGCCCAGACACTAAAATGTGGTGAACCAAAATCGGAGGGCTAATTACTTTTAATTGCAAATAATGGCTGCTTTGGGGAACATTATACAAGATTACAAGCAAACATGCAAAGGTGGCAAAGAATCTCACTTTAGCTAAATTGGCCAATTTTGGTTCTCTGCAAATGGAGGTATGCAGTAGCAATTAAACAAAGTCAAAATAGATTTTTTTTTTAAATATATAATTAAGACATATGCGTATGATAGAATCTGCAGACTACTGCGTTATATCCTGCATACCTGAAAGTCTGCTGCATCACCCACAAAGTGGTGAACACAAGCACTCGACCGTATCTAGAGCAGAGGTCTTCAAACCTTTTGATGCCAAGACTCCCCCTGTCAAAATGTTTTAGGCGTAAGGACCCCCTCCTGACAAAAATGTCTAGAACCTGGTACTCTTGATCATCAACAACCATAAGTATCCCAAATTCCCACGGCAAATCATTTTCACGGAGAGGAAATAATATTAAATAGTGTTTACCAAGCCAAAGGATTGTGGGTGACTGTAGATAGGTGTCAGAGGCTTACCCCACAGTTCAAACAAAAAGTCTCCAAAAAGAATTACCCAAAAATGCAGAATGGTACTTTATTTTTCACAAAAAACATGACAAAACTTATTTGTATGATAACACCTTTCTGAACTAATGTGATGGGTGTGCCTGTTTTTCTCCAGAGAAATGGTCAATCTGTGGTTGCATCTCATTAGTACCAGTTCAACACCCAAATATAGCAATAAGCAACAGAAAGGTGACCAGTCCAGCTCTGCAAAGGTCTTCTATTGCACTGCAACATTTGTTGCTGCTTTTTAATAACTTTTTCACTATTTGAGTAAATTATTTTTTTCAGAAGATTATGCGGTAGATGAAGGATTATGTGGCAGATGCGGCATATCTATAATTATGCTAAAGTCGTCACAGTCGCATAATTCCAATGGCCCTGGGTAAAATGGTTGTAAAGCATGGGCCGCAACTTTAGTTCACGGCATCTGGGGAGACCATACTATATTTCATAGGATGCTGATGGCTTGGTTTTTACAGCTGCATGGAACTACAGGTCGCTGAATATCATTCATTATAATTAAAACAAACAAATTACAGTCATTAATGTTGAACTGTAACGTCCAAGTAGGATGCTAATTTTAGGGGAGGAAGTGGTTTCCTTAATCTTCTTTCATACTGTTTTTCTAAAAAGGTTTTCATTTTTAACATTATGAAAACAGACGCTTCTATTTTAGCAAAAATGGACTCCTGGTTATATTTGCTTGCTGCTGCTGTTGACTTCAGTCATGTTTTGGGGAGGGAGGAGGAGTTGGAGAGCCTTGAAAGTCCGAACATGGGGGCGAGGTCAAAGTTGTGGCTATAAACAAAATATTCTGTAGGTTTTTTAGGTCTTTCACTTTCAGGTAGCGACATATAACATAAATAAATGTAAAAAGTTGTTACTCAGTGGAAAATGCACCAATGTAGATTATGAAATCTCTATTAGTTAATACACTGCAAAGGTCTGTGTGTAACCAGAGAGCCACATAATTAAATCTTGGTTGGTGCAGTGGAGAATAGTGATGTGTGTATTTTTAGTGCTGCAAGGTGACAGCCTGTGACAGAAATCACTGTGAATATGTACGTCATTATTTTATACTTGCATTGCACACAGTATAAGATAGACTGCTACAAAATGCACATACACTTTTACGATAAAATGGTGCCTCTAAAATATAGATTTTGTTAATACCCAGACCATAAGTAATGCAAATTATTTTACATAACTGTCCCTTCAAAACCTCAGGGATAGTAAGAGCTGCGTAAATACCATGACAATTAAGAGCACACTCTTCACAGCTCTTTGTACTTCCACCCAAAAAACATACATCTCTGTCATCACAAAGCTTCAAGTGATTCCATCAATTAAAGCCGGTACTGACACCGAAGCATCCTTTGCATTTTTCTCAGGCAAGCCGCACACTGGCAGAAAGGCAGACGGCGTCGGTTTCACAGCAAAGGATACTTCCTGATTGACTGAAGCATTTTGACTGTCAGAATTAACCGTCCGGGGACGTTTGTCTTTTTCCAAAACGAAGAGCAAACGTTTTGGATTCCAGGCAGAAGTGAAGTGAAGTGAAGCAGATGAACCCATGCCCCTTTCCAATGACTCCATAGCCCCCCGAGGGGTTGCACCCCACAGACTGAAGACCTCTGATCTAGAGATCTATGGTGAGCAACGTCACACTTGAAGAAGCTGCCTCGTCAGGCTAAGCGCAACTGTGCCCATGCCTGTTATTACCCTCTGTAACCTTTGCAGAGCACCCTTCCCTCTGCTGACCCCCAATGTATGCCTGTCCTCTCTCTCTACCACTCTTCCGGAGAACCCTGCTCTCTCCGAGCCTAACTGTGCCGTGCCTGGCATCATCATCTGCCACCCTTCTAGAGCAAGCTTTCCTCTGCAGACCCCCATCTGCGCCTGTCCTCACCCTCTGCAACCTTTCCAGAGAGCCCCCCCTCTGCTGACCGCCATCTGTACCTGTCCTCGCCCTCTGCTGCCTTTCCCTATCTTGAGCCCATCTGTCTCCAAGCTTGTTCTCACCCTCTGCCACCCTCCCCTCTGCCTAGTCCAAACATGCATGTGTCTGTTCTCGCCCTCTCCCAACCCCCTAGAGAATCCTTCCTTTTTTGGGGGGGGGGGGGGGGGAGTTTTATATAGTGCAAACTCGACCCGAAGATACCAGAGTGCTTTACATGAGCACCAGTTGAGTTACAGACGGACACATTCATTTTGTTAATCAAGGGGAGATTAAGTGATTTGCCCGGAATCACAGGATGCTGAACCTCCTTGCCATGATTCGAACCGGGTTCCCCATCTTCGAGGTCGACCGCTCTAGCAGTTAGGCCACATCATCTTCTGCCAAGGCCAACTTTGCCTATGCTTTTCCTCACCCTAAGCCACCCTCCTAGAGAACCCTTCACTCTGGGGACCTCACTATGCCTGTTCTCATCCGCTGCCACTCTTCCCTCTGCTAAGACCAGTTGTACCTATGTCTGTTTTCACCCTCTGCCCCCCTGACTTTCAGAGAACTCTACCCTTTGCTGAAGCCAGCTGTACCACAAATGTCCTCACCCTCGGCCACCCTTCCCTCCAAGGAGCCCATCTGTGCCCATGCCTTGTCTCACCATCTGCCACTCTTCCCTCTAGGGCCAGCTGTGCCCTTTACTAGCCTCCTAGAGAACCATCCCCTCTGCCAACCTCACGTTTGTCTGTCCTCGCCCGCTGTCACTCTTCCCTATGCTAATGCCAGCTGTGCCCATGCCGGTCCTCACTCTATACTACTCTCCTAGAGTATCCTTCCCTCTGCCGACCCTACATATGCCCTTCCTCACCCGCTGCCACTCTTCCCTCTGCTAATACCAGCTGTGCCCATGTCTGTTCTCACCCTCTGCCCCCCTGCCTTCCGCGAATCCCACCCTCTGCTGAGGCCAGCTGTACCCATGCCTGTCCATCCCCTCTGCCACCCTTCCCCCTAGGGATCCCAGCTGTACCCATGCCTGTCCCCTCCCTCTGCCACCCTTCCCCCTAGGGATCCCAGCTGTGCCCATGCCTGACCCCTCCCTCTGCCACCCAAAATTGCATCTCACTCTTTCTCATACTGCTACTACTCACAAGTATTTCTCGTGTCCGAACATTTTTCCTAGTAAACATGGCCAGTAAAGTTTGTTCGACAGAAGCAGTATGAAAGGTAAGACACAGTTTAGAATTTAATAAACAAAATTTCTGGTGAGTGTGACTGCAGAGTGACTGCAGTGAGTGTGACTGCATAGTGATGCGTCAGTGCAGACTTCCACCACGCGCACAACATCAAATCCACTGATGATTTAAAAAAAAAAAATGTCGTGAGCAATGCCAATAGCTCTACCTTTAATGATGCCGAGACTATTGCATTGTAAAGGCTTGTTGTTGTTGGTTTAGTTCGTGATTTACATAACTTTCCAAGTAGACGGTCTGCGAATTCAGCAATACTGTACTATCTATCCAAGTTGACCAGATCAGATAGGTCAATCAATACATGTAGTGCAATTGTTGGTAATTTGTTTCCCCGAGATAATTTTAGATTGTGGTCAAAGAAATCAAATATTTCAAAAAAACAATCATCCATGTTTGTGTTTATTTCATGATCATCAGCACCTCCCAGGGGCAAGAAGACTTCTGAGACTCCGGCGGAACAAAGTGGGCAGGAATGGTCATCTGCAGGCTCTTCTGCTAAACTAAATAAGTAGAAACAGAAAGCATTACAATGCTGCATTCAAATGTCCGTAGCAGCCATACTGAGCCTCTACCTTCAATGGAGGTCTCAGCAATTCAGTCGTAGTATAGAGTTTTGAACACAAATGTCATACTTGTGTGTACATAACTGGCATGACAAAAAAGCTGAAGGGGACAGGCGGCTGGCTGACTCTCCAGATCCTCCTCCACGCTGCGCCTGACCCTGAGATGGCGGCCAAAACTAGAACAGGTGCCATTTCCTCCCATGACGATCGCTGCAAGTAACCAGAGTCGACCCTGGCAATAAGGTGCAGCAGATACTCTACCCCTAGGCCTCAGAAGCGGACACCGGGACTCCTCTACTGCTCACAGAGGAGACGACTGGAGGCCGGGCAGGAAATCGAACCGCCACAGGGAGCACTGCAGGATTTGAATGCTGACCTACCTGTCATCCTTCCTATGGGAAGCCCTGGCGCCCATTTCGCTCAGTTTTTACTAGCCACACTTGGAATACGCCCGGGATGCTCACTCGAACCAGGGCACACCTCATTTCAGCCATCCTCTGCTGTACTGAGCCGGTGATGGGGCTCCACCGCACGTGATTCACTGTCTGCTCCCTATTGGTTTCACTACAGATAGCCACTCCAGGGTGACCACTGCGGCGCAGAACCTGGTTAATCGCGACTCCAGAGCTTCCCCAAGTCACAGTACCATTAAAGTCTATTGTTTTAACCCTTCACGCCAAGCCGGAAGAGAACAGGCGGGGTCAGTCCTTATGCCGCTGATAGCTAGAATGACAGATAAGGTCTCAAGCTTTTTCCTGCCAGCAGATAAACAACGGGCTTCGGATCATGACCGGGAGACGTCCGATATGGCCCTCACCAAGGAAAATTTGATGTCCTCATTACGAGACTTTAAAGCGGAATTGCGTGGAGAACGGAGTCAAGACATCCAAACCTCCATCGATCAGCTGAAGTCCGATCTTACCACCGGATGGCAGATCTCCAACGCAATGGGGACTCAGTGAGCACTATAGCCCACCAGATCCATGGGAACTTCTTGCCGAACTACCTTCCCCTTACCCCTCCTCGCTCTACTCCTCTCCACTTTCCTGCTTTTGACCTCTGCCTTCACCTGTCCTGGCCCTATTTCCCACCCTGTTTATCCCCTCGCTCTACTCCTCTCCACTTTCCTGCTGCTGACCTCTGCCTTCACCTGTCCAGGTCCTTAGTCCCAACCCCGTCTATCTGTGAATTTTCCCTCGTCATTTGAGTTCTAGCTTTTTTGTCTGATGCCCGATGGAGCTACCTGGTTTAGCTATAGGGGAGACAGGTCGGTGATTCCCTCCTTGGACGTCACCTACCCAGTCGGTCTTCAGCCAGACTTCCTTTCATCTCTCCTGTCGTCTCGTCCCGCATCCTCCCTCTATTTTTGTCTCTCCTTCTCTCTTCTCTCAATGTATTGAGACTGAACTATTTTGTTGAATGCCCGATGGAGCTACCTGGTTTAGCTATAGGGGAGATGGGCCGTGGACTCCCTCCTTGGTCGTCACCTACCCAGTCGGCCGTTAGACAGACTTCATTTCGTCTCTCCCTGTTGTCTCTTCCCCATCCCCCCTTTCTCTCCTTCCATGCCCCCTCCCCTCTTCGCTCCATTTACTTTGCCCCCCATGTTTCTTTAATTGTTTTTCCCATTGAGACCGAGCTTTTTGGCCAATGCCCGGTGGAGCTACCTGATAGCTATAGAGGAGATGGGTTTTGGGTCTTCCCCTCGACAGTCACCTACCCAGCCGGACTTTGGACAGACTTTCCTTTCGTCTCTCTGCTGTATCTCCCTACTATCCCTTTACCCTTACCCCCTTCCCCTTTACTCTTCAATCATCTCGTCTTCTATGCTCTTGCATTTGTTTGTCTAGCATCTGATGTTAATTGGAACTGGTGTAATCTTGTAATGTCATTTTTGTGGAACCTCATGTAAAGTGCTCTGATACCTCCGGGTCTAGCCAGCGCTATATAAAACTCTTGAATAAATAAATAGTAGTCCATGTGGCAGCTTTACACTGAACAAGTCTATTACAGACTTCCCCTGAGGGCACCTTTCCAAAAGTTCTGAATAGTGACGATACGCCCAAGTACTGGCAGTTGTAAAGGATCTCACGTTACTAGGGACTGTATATTTAGAGTGTACTTGCTATGTATCTTTAAGATGCAATTAGTATTCTGGTACTATGAACTGTGTCTTTAAGATGCAATTAGCATCCCCACCCCGCCCTCCTCTTCTCCAGCATCATGATGGATTGCACTGGGAAAGCTCACGAATCTGAGTTTCTTCTACAGCTGTTAACTCACCACACCACTGGTGCACATTGCGTGATATGTAAATACGGATAAATATTGGAAATGTTATTTTACTAAAATCAGTGTCCAACCTTTGTGTCGCTTTCTATGTTATTATTTATGTTTATAAAAGTATTAATAAGTAAACACACCTCTAGGTGAATTGTATGTGCTTTCTTTAAAATAAAAATAGCATTTTACAACACACAGTACATTGGGAGCCATTACATCGAAGGTAGGTTTTGCTACATTTACATCAGGAGTCACTACATCACATGAGACATTGCTTCACAGGTGAGTATTAGAAAGTGTTTTTGAAAACGTGAATGTACTCAAGCCTTTCATATATATGTAAGTAGTTATATATATGTATATAATTGTGTATAAGTATATATTTATGTATATTTATATAGCAAGAGATGTATATTTATATAGCATAATAGGACAAAGATTAACTACATTTAAAGAATAGATTGCATTTAAAATAATGGAAATAAAATTACAAAATGTGTTTAAAAATAATATATAAAACCATAATATATAACTATACAAACTAATTCACATTCTTATAAAGAAATAAGACATTTAAATGAAAAACAAAAGTAAAATAAATTCAGATTAAGTAAAAAGTAAGTTAAGAAAGAAAAATAAGAGATTTGGAAAAGGTTTGCTTATAACTTTACCGTCTTTTGACGAAAATTTGCAAAAAATAATGTCTTCTACCTCAGCTCCATCATGGACAATTTCGGGGTGATCCATCAAGTAGGGGCTGAGAAAAAGAGCGGTCAGTTTCCCCATTCCTTCTTCCTTAGGGACTTTAGACATAGCTATGACCCGAAAACACCTGAATGGATTTACACCAAATTTGGCAGAAATATAGATCTTGGTCCAGAAAGGGTGCCATTTGTGATTTTTTGTAAATCCGTTGAGTAGAATTTGAACAATAAAGGTTCAAAAACATTGTTTCATGTCGTAAAGGATTCACGGGCCAACGGATCTCCATCTTAGTCCTGGGGGCTCAGTCCCCACTGAGAGCCAAAAATATTTTATTTTGAAAATGTTGCCCTACCTCCCTGCGCCTTAATAGGCCCTGGGGATTCCATCCCCTGGGATAGAAGTCAACTTCAAAGGGAAGGGTGCCTCACTGCCCACCTCCCCTAGCCTGTAATGATCCCAAGGACCCCATCCCCTGGGGGCAGCTCAATTACCGTGTCTCAGGAAGCGCACTCCCGGGTCATAGTAGTTACCCTACCCGCAACACCGTGGGTAGGGAAACATATGTCTGCTCCCATCTGGCGGGAGCATTTTTAAAGCTCACGCCGGGTGGGAGGAGACATGCCTTCCCTGCCCACAGGAACCTGGGCAGGGATGGCAATGGTTGCTCTCACTTAACAAGAGCTTTAAAAATGATTCCGCTGAGTTGGTACAGGCTTTGTTTTCCCTGCTCCCACTCTTGCGGGCACTAAAACACACATTGCTCCTACCTGGTGGGAGCAAACAAAACCAGCTGCTCTCGCTGGGCCGGAGCAATGCCGGCTCACACAGCATCTAGGATGGGTGCACGTAGAGAGCAGGCTAGGGTGCACCCTTTATCCCCTAACTTGCTTTTTGGTGCGTATCCCGGGTGGGCACCTGGGTGCCTACCCAAATAGAATAAAAGTCTGAGGAATGAGTTCCCAGGTGCCACTGTAGGCTCAGACAGGAGTTAGAGGGGATCTAAATGAAAATCCATCACCCAGTGCCATCAATGGAATCTGCCATGTTGGATCAATATGTTTCCTACAGTTCCTGTAATGCATTGTCAGTAGTGTATCCCGTCCAACGATTTATGATTCTATTGCAATTCATGAATGTAATGCAATCCAGAATCACATAAGTATAGTGGAAAACAACACCAAAGCAACAATAATAAAACAACACCATAAAAGTGTCCTGAGAAGTGATTATCTGTACATAACAGCCAAGTGACAGACAGCACAGCATTTATATAATTATTATGACAAATAGAAGTGCGATATTTGCGCATATCTTAGCAAGGTTCCCGTTACTAAGTATAACCTTATCACATAGTGTAATGTCAAATAATACAAGTAGTGCCATTCCATAATAATACATGTAGCACCATTCAGTGATTTTGCACTTGGATTTAAAGCACCAAAAGTACTTTCTGAATATTTAGCCTTTGAGGGTAACTGCTGCAAGGGGATCCTGTACCTCGTACTCCATAGCGGCGGCTCCTCCACTAAAGCGGAGGCGCGCCCCCACTGCTTTTTGAGTAGGGGTAAAGGACAAATAAACTTATGCTTTATCAGGTTCGTAGTAAGTACCACATGAACACGGAGTGGTTTTCAGCAACGCAATAGTAACAATATATTGATTATTTTCCCAGAGTTTGAGTTAACTGAGTCCATTGTACCTCGGCTGAGGGCACAAAGTATAGTTAGCATGTCAAACACATTAGTGAATCTTATTTTGACCATGATTACCGCAGTAGGCGGTTTAGATGAATTGTTTTAGGATACATACGATACTGGTTACAATTGGATGAGATTGTAGAACGGGAGCGCCTCCTCGCAGCTTTCCTCCATCTACTCGCCTCCAAACGCAGCTACTTAGAGAATGGCGATGCGAGCCCAAGGGAGCTCTGTGGACAAGGCTATGTGTCCTTTCCACCCACCTTCTGCATGGTTTGTTCCTGCAGGGCTCGATACTGAAGGAGGTTGACATGCAACATATTTAAAACCTAGTGCAAGGCTCCATAAACGTGTGTTTTCAGTGATAGTCATAAACAACCGATCACTAATTCATATTTACAATCTACAGTTTACTACTAGTATATGGCAACATTTAGAAGCAGAAGGGAGGACATTTTTAAAAACTAAATTGTGGGAACAACCGGATTATTAACGGGCTAATGTGCTGCATGGTTAAACACTTGTAAGGTTCCAAAGGCAAGTCCTATTGGCTATGCCAATGCTTGTTTAGACATATTGAACAGCAGCCTAAAGAAAAAAAAAACACTATGACAGACAACACTGACCGCGCCACAGCGCTTTTTTTTCACTTCAAGCAGCCCATGCTGCTGGCAACATGCCTAAAAAAAAATTCACAAAGCAAATAGATCTTGCATAGGCGAAACCTATTGGCTTTGCCCATGCGTGTTACAAATATTGTTTTGCCTGTTTTATCCCTCCTTAAATTACTTTGTCAGTTATGCTTTGCCTGTTTCTATGTTTTGCTTCATTGGTTGGACAGTGATACGGCATCTCCTGCCTGGTTCACGGTATAAAAAAACTGCACTTAAATAAATACAAGTATAGAGAACATTTAAGAACAGTCAGAGCTTATGAGAAGGTGTGATAAACTGGTATTAGGAACATATGTATCAAAGTACAGAGTACAGTCAAGTTATGTAAATTTCAGTTAATGCCTGGAAATTAATTATTCCCATTGGATATCATAAAGTATTAGAGGATAAAAATTAATTGACCATAACCTGATTTATTTTTCACAATCTTGGTTAACAAAGGATTCCTGCTTTGTTCAAAGCTTCAGTTCAATTGCTCAAGCCAACATTTTCATTTAAATGTTTTTGATCTCTTTTCTGTTGCCACAAGGGCATGTGGTTTTCGAGCCACGGCCTACAAGAGCATCTAATAATGATTAGTAAGGTCTGGTTTGCGGCGGGGCTGTATCCTGTTAGCTCCAATAGGATCAAGCGGCGTATGTAAATGATTTGGTTATTCAAAAGAAATTAATTCTTGCTCTACACACCGTGCCTAATCGCCACAATGGAAATGGTAATAAAACTCCTCATCAACTACTTAATCCTCATTTGTGGAAAATGAACGCCTGTTAAACTTGTGGGTTATGGTGTGTCACAGTCTATTAGGGAAATGGGCTATTTGTCCCTCTAGCAAACTAGGCATTCACAGTCTGCAGTGCATGTGATTGCAGTTAAAGTGCTGTTCAATGGAAACATATGACTGGTAGGAATACACATTTGTGAAACCAGTGCATTGCAGCTTATTAGCAGTGTCTATATGTTAAAGCTAGTTTTTTCATAAAAAGGTCTGCTGGTGTGGACTTAAATGCATGTTTGACATGCGTTTTATCATGCGCGTTTTATCATGCGATACTAAGAGTATGGTTCCTTAGCAGACAGTAGGCATCTGTAGGGTCACCCCAATAACTAGTTTGCCCTCTAGAAGACTCTTCTTCATATGAGATTCTTTTTTTGGTCTGGCTTGACAGCACAGCTGTCACCAGACAGTTATGTGAGCTTCACTAGAGAGGGGATATGGCTCTGCCCACATGTTGGGAACCAGGAGTAAATGCTTCAATTGGTCAGAAGTTGTGTGCTTCCATGAACAAAGTCCTTGCCCTCCACACAGCTGTGATCCTTTGGTTTATTTTATCTAGCTGGCTGAGGTTGATCTTTCAGGGGCACATACATGACACTGTAATGCTATTAAAGTGTCTTACATAACTCACTTTGTTTTTCTCTTGCAGCAGCACAGGTGGGAGGAGGGCAGTTTTAACCTACATGGATGTTTAGGTCTGGTTTGACAGTGCATTCATAAGCCGGTCCTATTGGCATTTCCCATGCTTGTTTTTTTCTTACATTAGATCTTTCAAGTGCGACAATGTTAAATCTATTGGAATGTAACCAAGCATTTGCCTTACAAGTAGTCAAATTTCACACGAGAATCTGGTGGGAACCTGGTCTAACATTTGACCACAAGAGGTGATTTTATTCCAATGGCTACATAAAAGAGATGTCTTTAGTATGCAGGATGATCTGATGGAACAGAAACAGAGAACAGAGATATTTTGGCGAACATTGTGCTGGGTGTGTTCTTCCTTGTGTCTGTGTAGAATCTGGTGATATATCAGTGTTCTGTATGGATGGTGTGCTGCCGGTCACCTGGGAGCAGAGGCTGAACTCCGAATACAGGGGCCTCAGTATCTCTGTAACTAGTGAATGAACACATCTACACGTACTTGTAAACTTTACTTTTTTCCTGCTACTTTTTCATGATACAATGAGACTATATACGCTGGTAACGGGTATAGGATTATCGCGGCACCACTCCAATTCTGTATGTCCTCTGACTGGCATCAAAGACATGGCAATACACCACAGCGAAACACATGTCGGCCATATGAAGGACTAAATGAGTCTTTTAAGGGCCAGTTATTTACACACTATATCTGTAATGAACAAATACTAATGATGAGAAGTCTTGTACAAGAAACGTCTTGTATAATAACAATAAAATACCTCAAATGGAACTCAACATGGAAATGTAATTTACTATGATGAAAGTGGACAGAAAGGATCCAAGAAATCAAGGGTAACTTTTTTATTTATTTATTTATTTATTTATTTATTTAGTGTTTTCTATAGCTCGAACATGACCCAATGTAGGGTGTCAGAGCGCTTTACAGTAGCGTTTCATCAGTCGTTTGTTTCATACTTCAGTTTAGCATATAGACATATATACATTCAGTAATACACTTGTCAGGCACAGTTAAATTACACGAGCATCTTTGTTGATAATCCAGTGTGGAGTGACATAGCTTTTTAAAATAATGATTCATCCGTCATAATGTTTTACATTTCGGTATATCATATAGACATATAAACATTCAGTAATAACTTTGGGCAGTTTAGGATAGCAGGCCTCCCCTATAGTTCTTATGGAAGAAATTTGCCCATATAGAATGATTTTACTTCCTTTTTGAAGGTTGCAATGGATGTAATTCTTCTGATGTTTGGTGGGAGTGCATTCCAAATTCTCGGTGCTGCTCCTGAGAATGCTCGGTCATACGTCTTTTTCTTGCAAAAAAGAGCCGGTTTCAATAGAAAGTCTGATTTGCTCCTGGAATGTCTGTTACCTCCTGATGGCGTAAGTTTCTGGGCCAGGTAACATGGAGTTTTGTGGTGAATTGCATTGTGCGTGATACATGCCAATTTGAATTGAATTCTTGCTTCTAACGGCAGCCAGTTTAGCATTTTCAGGTGAGGAGAGATGTGGTCGAATTTTTTTTAACCCGCTATCAGTCTTGTGGCTGCATTAAGACGAGCTTTCAATGGGGTAGTTGCGATCTTGGGGAGACCAGCTAGGGTAGTGCACCCATATTCGATCCTTGATATGGCCAGCGCTTGTACTGCTGTTTTAAGATCTGTTTTGCTTAGGAAATGTTTAAGTTTTCGCAAGTAGCTCAGGTGGAACCTGGCGTTTTTAGCCATTGTATTAATATGGGCTAACATATTCAGGTTGTACTTATACTCAATCTAACTTCATGTATCTGTCAACTATTATAACAACTGATTACAAAAGAGTGAAGTGAAGAAAGATCACCTTCTGTGCAGAGTTGCCACATGTGACTGTGTTCCCATAGTGGCGGTGTGGTGAGGGGATCTAAGGAAGATTAAGAGAGCCAATGTGTCTGTCAGGCTGTTATGTTCTATTCCTTTCCTCTTGAATGCTCTCCTCTCACCCCTGTAAGACTACAGAGAAATTGTCTATAAACATAATGTGTATTTTTAAACAACTCATCATCCAGAAGGTTATTTTGTGGGTCAGTACCAGATGTTTGATGTTAACTAACTCAATGGTACTTGTTTTTATCAGCCTCAGAAGTATGGATGGCTGAGTGGATCTGCTGAGATTTGAACCTTTGATCATGAGGTCGACATAGATCCCTGCATTGGATGGATTAGTCCACGGAGCCACCTGACCCGGCTAATTATAAGCACTTAGGACGATTAAAAATACCCACAAATTAGATACGTGACTGGTATTTCTTCAGCTAACTAAAATGAGTGCAACAGAATGACTGTAGACTATGAACTGTTAGCTGCCAGTAGGAGACATTTTTTAGAAAATCAGGTTTTTAATCAAAGTTACATCGAGGGCAGGTTCTTGATGTGGACTGTGACTGCACTTCCACAGGATTCAAACGCTCAGACCCACAAAAAGAAAGAGGTTTCTGTGGGAACTCTCCAATTCACCCATTGGTAGCCTGACCGAAAAAGAAACGCCAAACGCCAGATGTTGTATGTGAATGGGTGCAAAACTAGCGAAAACAACAATAGAATCAACAGATAATTAATGTCAAACCCAAGCTTGTTCAAAAGACAGATATATCACACACAAAAATAAGTAAATAGGATAAAGGATAAAAATGTACTAAGAAAAAAGCCTAATTGGAAAATAGTGTTCACAATTCTTATGGCAAAAGTAAAAAGATTTTTTTTTTTTAAGTGTTTATATAGTTGACTGGAGCTTAGGCACTCTCTTTGGCTGATGCAGAGTGATAGTGAAAGCTCGTGGTTTGTCCTGCATAAAGTTTTTACCTTCTTACAGAGAAACTTTTCAACCAAAAACCTTTCCGGTGGTTGAAAAATCTTCAGTTGGGTAAGCCTGGAAGCTGTGGCAGTGAAGGTCCTCATGGGTTAGATACTTGGATGAAGCAGTCTTATTGTAACCTCAAACTCCCCATTAAATGGGGGAAAGTGGTAAAATGAATCCGAAGACAGTGTCTTTTTCCAGAGGAGTTGGCAGGGACAAGCAGGAGAAGAATCCAATTGTGAATGAATCATTGGAATTTTTCCAAGAGCGCGGCAGCTCCCTGTGTTTCAGGACCCTTTGCACTATCCAGACACGATGTATAATTTCCACAGCCCCAGCCTGGCATCTTTGGTTGGATCTAGCCTCCTTTTAACTTGGTGGGTTGGAAGGAGGCTGGAGCAATATGCTGTGGACAAAATACGCAAGCAGATGTCGAAGCCCTACTGCCGACCGTTTTCCCCACTCCTCACGCATGCAGGATTTTTCCAGTGCAAGTCCTTTCTCCTCTACAGTTCTAGGCAGATGTTTTTCTTCCGGGGTTACAAGGTGGGTATTTTAAAGGTGAACCAATCAACTATTAATGATGAGGCCTCTACAATCATTAAAATTCCCAGACAACAGAAGCTTGTTTTGTCAGCAATGGGAAGCATTTCCTTTCACAGGAACATGCTTTGTACAACAGATTTAGGAGGTCTTTAACACCAAGATTCCATGTTGACAGGCCTCTGCCTTGGATATTTGGATCTATGTCTCCCAACACCAACTCTGGCTCGTACAGTGCCGCCTGGGCCTCCTGCACTGTTGACTTCATTGAGGCAGGGAGGACAGCCCTCTTCAGAATAGGATCTCAATTGCCACAGTTGTCAATTTCCCGTCTATTGCGTGGCTAGTCCTTTGAAGTAGAATATGGTGGACACATCTCCCCCAAAGTTGTGATGCCACCTTCCCCAAAGTTGTGATCCCAGAGAGAATGTGTGCACATTGGACTGCACTTATCTCAACGGAAGAAGAAATTGCTTCATAGTCCTTAACTGGTAGAAGGATAATAAGTTATAAGAATCTAGGTTTAATACTGATCATTTCATTTTATAAATTAGTAATATCTTCGGCAGCAGGCTTGTAGAAAAAAAAGTTCCCATCCAAAATTACATTATGAGAAATGTTCTTCTTGCTTATACTGCATACTTGCAATGTGTACAACTAGGCATGGGCCTACACAGGCAGCGGATTTATCAGAATGACCACACTGGGTATCTTGAAATAAAAAATGATGTCCATTTAAACAGAGTACGTGGTTAGGATAATACATTTTGCACAGTACAATTTCACATCTTGAATTAAGTGCCCTCCCTTGCTTACCCACAAAAAGAGCTTAGGTTGCTGGTGTACTCCCTTGCTTACCTACAAAAGGAGCTATGGTTGCTGGTGCCCTTCCTTGCTTACCTATAAAAGGAGCTAAGGGTGCTGGTGCCCTCTCTTGCTTGCCCACAGAAGGAGCTATGGTTGCAGGTGCCCTTCCTTGCTTACCTACAAAAGGAGCTAAGGTTACTGGTGCCCTGCCTTGCTTACCCACAGGAGGAGCTATGGTTGCTGGTGCCCTTACCAACAAAAGGAGCTAAGGGTGCTGGTGACCTCACTTGCTTACACACAAAATGAGCTATGGGTGCTGGTGCCCTCCCTTGTCTACCCACAAATGGAGCTCAGGTAGCTGGTTGCACCTTCTTATTCTTGCTCCTGACTCTGTGGAGAAAAGAGTTACATGGAGGTGCCTTTTACACAGAAACCTATCATGCCACTCCAAGATTTGGAATCCATCTTCAACTAAAAGCATCTTACAGTAATACTTACAGTCTAAATAGTTTAACTACAGGAGCTTGGTTTGAACTGTTTGTTTTAGTGCATCAAAAGTCACTTCATAATATGCAGATTGTATTGTATTGTATTGATATTTGCTAATTACATTGATCAGGTCAGGGAGGGTTGACCTCGCGGCTCCGCGGTCATGTGAGGGCTAATCAACATCACAGGAGCCGCGGTCATGTGAGGGCTAATCAACAGCATGTGCATGCAGAGGAACATGGAGTTAAACAGAAGACCATGTGAACACTGGTAGCTTCTGCTGATGTGCTGTTCCTCCTGTTGTCCTCAAGAGCCACAATGGATAGTTATGACGTGCAAGAAGCTCGGTCTCTGTAGTTAAGGTAACATAACTTAAACCTAGAGTCTGTCCTACAAGGTGACAGCATGCAGCTTTCAGGAGCACAGCCTCATTTTCAGACAATCAAACACTAATCAACCGAGCAAGAGAGATCGACTATCACAGGATATCCTTGTTGGCTGTGAAAATATCAGCCCTCCTGTTCGACAGCCATATATCCTACAGCTGATTCATTTCTGCACAATTTCGCTCTAATTTCTATTCTTGTTACATGCCAAAATAAATATAGAAAAGTGCCATTACTGAGAAGACGTTGCAAATTTAAAAAAAAGTAACCCCTGATACCTTCTAAAGAGACTTTCCTATTAGATTTGTTGTTCCAAATGTTTGATTGCTTCTCCTGTCCAATTCAAGCAGTCTCGAGGTTTATGCTGATTTTGTTACACGTAAACAATTTCTCCCTGCTCTACTGTGGTCAAAATAACATTCATTTTCTCTTTTTAACTGATTGGTCAATGAAACATAATTGAAACTCTGACTCACTCTTTACCCCCAATGAAGGATCCACCTTTGCCAGGATTGCTGCCCATGATCAAATGCACAGGGAAATTGCAGTGAGCCATTGTCATTTCAATATTACAATGGAAGAGCACGCATGAACACTTACAGGTGTGTTGTGAATTTTTTCTTTCTCTTTCTCTCTGAATTATAAATAATACCCAAGTTCCTTAATAAATTGGCTAAAATGCCATACGTTTCTCTGGGGGACTATCGAGAGACTTGTGAAAAGTGCCACTACAGTGTCTCGCATAACAATCAGGAGCAATATAACTCGCAGCAGCGAATCGTATGTGATTTTATGAAACGTTTGTGCTTTCCCTCAAGGCTGTGTTTTGTTTTGATGGGCAGAGGATGCTTCTGCCTATTCAGTCATCTCTGACAGCACCACAGTGTCCCTAAATTTACAGTGCATCATTTCCCATGGTTCCTCGTGTAATCTGTTTAAAATCCTCGAATCAATGTGAATTTGACATTTTGTGTTTCCATCAATACATTATTTTTTAATAAATACACTGGGCCTGATTCACAAGGGTAACTTGCACTTTTGACAACGTTTACACATTTGAGTAGGTTTACTACTGTCAGTATTCACAAACTCCTGAGAGTGAACTTACTATAGAAATGTAAGTTACATGTCTCCCCCCATAGTAAAGCAATTGCCTTACTCCCTAAAACCTTACTCCTCCCTGACCCACCATAAACCTCTCTTAATCCTCCCTAATCCCACCCCCATCAGGAGTAAATCTGTCCCTTTTCCGCCCACTCACCTGTGTCCCACCCACATTTACAACTAAAACCTATATTTACATGTGCGGAGACTCCGTGGTTGGGGAATTCTGTACACATAAGTATAGGTAGAACTTACATTTTGTAATGGGTTTTGTCATACTACAAAACGTAATACAAAGTGCAGTTTGTGAATCAGGCCCGTTATCTTTGATTTCTCATAATCATTTTTTTCCTTTTCTTAGACCACCATACATTATTTACTCGATGGTGTTGATAATTATCATCAAAGACAGTATGGCAGACATGGTGTTTAATACAAACCTGGATCTGGTTTAGGCACAGATGCTTCAGATTACATTGACTCGGAAGCTGTTCCTAGTTAATTCAAAGATGAAAATAAGCACAACGCGTATTTGCTTTTCATTCACTGTTGGGTTTCAATGGCCAATCAGTGCAAAGGAGACAAAAGATCGGTGCTGCGCTGTGTTTAATTATGAAAAGTTTATGGACACTGGAAAGTGACATGCCTGCCTGCACAGAGGATACCAAGGTACAAATATAGTTATTGTACGATTTTTTATAAATAATTTCAATTAAACATTAAATTAGTGATTCAAAACTTTCAATACACAGATCATGTTTTCCATTGCTAAAATTACCAACCACGCCTACCTCGATCAATTTAAAAAAAAACATTGTCCTATACTTCTAAAATCCTGCACTGTGGATCAGATCCACTTACACATGTAATTGGTTCTGTACAGTTTTGTACAAGCACACACTAATCAGCCTTGACAGGTTTCTCCATAATGGAGTGAGTTTTTCTCATGTACACAATATTTGGGTTAGCGTCTCCTTGGCTGCAGAGCAGGTAAGATCTGTATCACCCTTTAATCTGCCCTAACAATAAATAACTTATCAATCAATCAATCAATCAGGGACTTGTAAAGCGCGGCTACTCACCCGTGAGGGTCTCAAGGTGCTGGGGGAGAGGGCTGCTGGTCAGACTGGGTGGAGGATCATTCGAACAGCCAGGTCTTTCCTGAATATGGTCAGCGACACTGATTGCCTGGCGGTCCCAGCACCGTTATGATGGTGGGCGTACTGATGTCTGCCCGCCATCATAATGAGCCCCGGTTTACTGTTTGCCAATCCTGAACTTCTTTTTCAAACAATAGCTATTCAGCACATTTATCACTCTCCGTAGCCCACTGGTGGTCCTATGCAAAACCACTGTGTCATCTGCATATTGCAGAATGTTTATTATTTTATTTTATTTTATTATAGTGTTTTGTATAGCGCGAACATGACCCGTGGGTATCAGAGCGCTTTACAATAAGTGGTAGGTTAGAGATTAGGATATATGGTAACATTTAAGAGCAAACAGATATGAGGTAGATACTTATATGGCTTTTAGGAGGAGAGTGTATACATATATATACATAACAAGAGCGTTTACATTATGAGAAAGGTTAAAGGATAGCAAATATAGAAGACGATTTAAAAGCAAACAAATATCAGGTAGGTAATTATAAGGCATTCGGGCTGTGAGTATATAAATATAAGTATTCATATTAGCATGAGGTAGCAGTAAGGATACAACTAGGTCCCAGGGAGTGATTCCTGTCCCGAGTCATCGTACAGTATTAATCATTGTTCAAGTCGGCATCTTTCCCTTCTAGCGACGTAAATGCTCTGTATCAGGGCAACGAGATCCTACCTGTGCTCAGAGTCTTCACTATGTAAGGTATTTACTCATCAAGATGATTTTCACTTCCTTCTTAAATGTTGCTGTATTTTGAATCTTTCTAATGTTTGGAGGGAGTGAATTCCAGATTCTGGGGGCTGCTCCCGAGAACGCTCGGTTGTAAGTTTTTTTTTTCCGGAAAAAGGCTGGCCGCAACAGCAGCTCCTTGGCACTCCTGGCTGGTCTGTTTCCTCCTGATAGTTCAATTTTCCCGGCTAGGTATCTTGGTGTGTTGTAGTGGAGCGCTTTATGGGTGATACACGCTATTTTTAGTTGAATTCTGGCTTCATAAGGTAGCCAGTTTAATGCTTTCAGGTGAGGAGAGATATGGTTGAATTTCCTCGATCCAGTGATAAGTCTTGCCGCTGCATTGAGACATGCTTTTAGTGGTGCTATAGACGTTTTTGGTAGACCGGCTAAAGTGGTGCATCCATACTCAATCCTTGAGATAACTAAGGATTGGACTGCCAGTTTAAGATCCGCCTCTGAGATGAATGGTTTCAGTTTTCTTGTGTAGTTCAAGTGGAAACGGGCACTTTTAGCCATTGATTTAATGTGGGCTTGCATGTCGAGGTGCTCATCTAATGTGATTCCTAGCGATTTCGCTGAGTTGACTGGGGTTGGGGTGCAGTTTAACTCTGTCACCAGCTTGGCCCATTCCTTCATTTCCGTATGGCTCCTTGGAGGTGCAATTAATAGGAACTCAGTTTTGTGAGCATTCAGCTTCAGATGATTGGTTGTTTACCATTGCAATGTCATTTTTAACGTCTCATTCATTAGTTCAATGTCTTCCAGGGAAGCGATCTTTATGTATATTTGCGTGTCACCCGCGTACATGTGATAGGATATCTGTGAGTTACGGAGAATTTCTGTAAGGGGTTCGACATACAAGTTAAACAGGTCTGGGGATAATGTCGATCCTTGAGGGACTCCGATTGAGTTAGGGCATGGTGGTGAGAGTGATTGGTTGACCAGGAATCTCTGTGTTCTGTTTCACAGGAATGATTCGAACCATTTCAGCCCCTTACCAGACATTCCCATCCTGTCCTGCAGCCTGGACAGTAATGCTTTGTGGTTTACAGTGCCAAATGCGGAAGATAGGTCCAGGAGAATCAGTAGGCATGCTCGATTTTGATCTAGGGCCTGTAGTGCGTCGTCAATAATATGGAGGATCGCTGTTTCCGTGCTATGTCCTGCTCTGAATCCTGATTGGTAATCATCTAGTAGGGAGAAGTTGGTGATGTGTTGGCTCAGTTGACCTTGCACGCATTTCTCGATTAGTTTGGCAAGTAAAGGTATGTTGGTCACTGGGCGAAAATTATTCGGATCTGTTGCATCCGCTGTAGGTTTTTTGATTATGGGGACGACTTGTCCTGTTTTTAGGCAGTCTGGTAGGATCCCTTGTGATAGCGATGCATTTATAATTTTAGTCCAGAGTGGAACCACAATATGGCTGATTTCTTTTACGCATTTCGCGGGTAGAGGGTCGTGATAGTGGTTATTAGGTTTGATATCCGAGAGCGTCTTTGCGACGGTGTAATGGTCATATAATTTGAAGGTATCCCAATGTGCCTTGTTTTTGATCTTATTCCACTCTGTTTTCAAGCTGGTGTCGATCGTAGCTACTTGTTGGCTGGGTAGGTTATCCGCAGCGCTTTTAAGCTCTTTCTCAAGTGAGTTGGCCTTCTCCGTGAAAAATGTCGAGAATTCTTCGCAGCTTAGTAGAGTTTTCGTGTTCTCTTGGGCAGATTTTGCTAGTTTATTTGATTGTTGCTTTAAGATTTCGAATAATTTCCTTGGTCTGTTTTTGGCATTATCAAGTTCAGATCTTCTAAATTCCTTTTCGGAATTTATGATCTTTTTGTTAAATTAGTTTCTAATTTTTCTGAGGGATTTCAGCTCAGGGGATGATGGGCGTTGTCTCCATTTTCTTTCAGCTTTTCTCAGTTTACGCCTTTCTTCGTTCAGTGACCCATTAAACCATGGATTTTTTATCTTCTCTGAGACTCTTTTCATTTTTAATGGCATGGTGTTGTTGACAATTTTCGAAACTGATGTTGTGTAGTGATCTGTCAGATCATTTACATTCTGCAGGTTGCTAGGGAGCTTTAGGTCTCTCTCACAGCAATCTATTAGTAGCTCAATATTCTCTTTTGTGTCTCGAATCCATTTTTTGAGCTTGACGGGTTGCGTGGTCTTGCTCTTTTTCAGTGTGGGTATCAAAAATGTTATGGCATGATGATCGGACCAGTCACACGGGTCAATTGAGAGAATAGATGTGTCTTTGTTTCTTGAGATTATCCAGTCTAACGTTGCTCCTTTAGAGTGTGTGGGTTGCGTGCATGCTTGAGTGAGGTTCAGCTCCGAGAGGAAATCTTTGAACGTGTTGACTAATTTGTCATTGCAGTCATCCCAGTGTAGGTTGAAATCGCCTAGAAAAATGTTATTGGCGTTGGTGTTAGAGTTGGCCATTATGATCTCCATTAACTGATCAGTGAACTTGGCGTTCTCTCCTGGTGGGTGGTAAAGCGCATGCAGGTTGCATCTCTGATTGCCTGCTGATCTTATATTAAGACCTAGGTATTCACAAGATTCTAGTGGGTCGGATACTATTTGCTTGATCTCAATATCCGATCGGTGAATGCAGGCTAAAACTCCTCCTATCTTCTTTATTCTATCTAGTCTTACAATGTTGTACTGAGGAGATACTAGGAGATCCATGGTTGGAGATGATGACTCCGATAGCCACGTTTCTGTAAGGATTGCCAAATCAATTTCCTTGTTAATGATGAGGTCAGCTATGTCTGATGCATGTTTGGTTGCAGAGCGACAGTTGAGTAGAAGGCATATAATTGGTTTCCCTGAGTTACTGGGGTTCAGATTTTTCGATTCGGCTGTTAGCTGAACTTGTTGTAAGTTATTGAGGTTGTGTTTTCTTTCATTCTGTCTGGATGTTCTATTGTGATCGATCGGTACTGTTTTGATTATCTCCCCTTTCTTGCGGTTCGAAGGTTCATATGATCGGAGTAGTGCAAGGGTCTCCTCCTTCGACCAGGAATTTGTCCTAATTGGTCGGTTGTGTCTATTTGATAGTGGCATGGCTGTCTCGTTACTCTTTCTTTGTGAGGAGTGTACCAGATTTTGGATATGTGTGACCTTGGAGTGGGTGCTTACCATCGTTTCCAGAATGTTTTCCATCGCTTGCCGAGTACTAAGTGTGTCTTGTGCTATGTTGCCAATTAGTTTCTGAAGCTCTTTGATATCTTTCTGATTTTGGAGTGCTCTCTTAGGGATGAGTAGCCTTTCTGTTCGCGATTTGCATTTTGCTATTCTTTGTTTCTGAGCAGTTCTTTTAGCCGAAATCCTTTTCTTTTTATCCTCGGTATGGATGTCAGTGCCGATTCTAATTGCGATGAGGAATGAGTTGTCTATATTTTCTGATGTTAAGAATGCATTTGTGGGTGATGTTCTAGGTGTCTCATGAGTTGTACCAGAGAGGGGTAAGGAATGGTTGATACCTTCTACTCTATTTGTTTCCCGGTTATCATTGATTGGCTCACTCGCGGGAGAAGTCCGCTCTGAGTGAGGTGTCTCTTCATCTGGGAGCGGTGTCGATTCCTCCCTTTGGATTTGGTTCTGTTCGTTGTTCGCATGTCTAGAAGACCGCTTTGACCTTTTTGTCTTCTTCTCAGAAGTTGTCACTCCAATTTTAGTTTTGTCTCCTGTTCTTGTAGCTTGGTCCCGATGTCCTCCATTTCGTTTAGCGACTCTGGTAATAGTGTTGTTAATGTCAGGATTGTCTTTTGGTGGGGTCCGGTGTAGTTGATATCTTGATCCCTCTAATGGAGTCTCTTCATTTGGGAGCGGCGTCGACTCTTCTCGGTCCTGTTCTTTGTTCGCATGACTTGTAGGCCTCTCTGTCCTTTCTGTCCCATTCTCAGATGTTGTCATTCCTATTTCAATTTCAATTTGTTCTCCTAGTCTTGTAGCTTGAGCCTGATGTCCTCCATTTCGATTGTCGCCTCTGTTAATAGTATTGTTGTTGACAGGATTGCCTTCTGATGGGGTCTGGTGTAGGTGACATCTTGCACCCTCTAATGATTCCTTTAAGGTCGGAAATACATTGTCGAACTTATCTAGCTCGCTGTTGGCTGCTTGTATCAGCACTATTCCAGTTTTGTACATAGTAATGCATAGTTCCGCTTTGCATCTTCTTGACGGTGAGATCATCATTTTTGTGCCATGTGGGATATTTTTTATAGCTTTTATGTTAAGCAGTTTTGTGAAGGTATTGCGCCATCTAGCCGTTTTATTTGTGAAGAATATCAGGTCATTCACTATAGTGCCTTTATCTATGCTAACGTACGGGTCGGAGATCAGTGTGTCTGGGTTTTGCTCAAAAAGTTATGTTTGAATTTTTTTGCTGCATTTTTGGATAACTTAGTTGGATATTTTATGGTCTGGGCATTCGGACCAACTTACTCTAAGTAGTTTTCGTCCATGTTTGCTCCTTTTCGTTGGTCTTGAGCTGACTCTTCTTGTTCAATTTTACCCAAACGGTTTAGGGGATGGGGGAGGTTGGAGGTTGAGGACAATTCACCCGGTCAAATACAGACTGAAAATTAACTGTGCTAAAATACATCTCTGCTTCAGCCCTTTGTTTGTGAATATTGTCTCAGATGCAACCAGATCAGGGACAAGTTTAATTTTAACCCTTGTGTGTAATAGCTTAAGATTGCTTTCAACAGAAGGTGGGAATACACCGGTTTTTCAGTTCTCCCCGTAATTTCCCTCTTTCTATGCAATCAAAAGCTGTGGCAAAATCTACAACTGCAGCTTGAAAGAGGCTCCACTTTGTTGAAACGATGCATTAAGAGCGAAAGAGCTAGCAAATTATCTTCCATGCTGCAACCCCTCTGAAATCCTGTCTGGTGGCCCATCCGTTCAATTCTTATACAAAAGTTTAAACTAGCATTTAACCTCAAGCAATGCAATAAGTAAGTCAATAAATTGCCGGGGAGGAGCATTGTCCGTTCATTTGCACTGGGGCTAATGATGAACCTTGTCGACTATCAGGAAGAGAGTTGGTGTCAACACAATTCCTATGTAATGGAATTAGAATCTGTGTCTGGAAAGGATGTTGGCCTTGAACACTGGATGGATTCCAATGCTATGTGTACTTCTGCTGGTGTACTATTATTCTTCCACTAGGGGCGTTCGTTTCATATGCCCACTAATACCCTAATATCCGAGACACACATTTTTTGTATGTAATTAAGCCTGTATTCTGTATGGAGAATGAAATTTACCTTTACTAATCTCGAAAAGTTTCAAGGATCTCCAGATCTTGTTGCTTCACAAAATTTAACACTGCTTTGTCCTCCCGCTTTTTAGGTCTCGCCTGTCGATGCGCATGCGCATCGAGCTTGCGAGCCTATTGCGGCCTAACCACGCTTTAACTAACAAGCAAGGAATCGTGGCGATTCCTTGCAGTGCCCGTGACTTTTAAGCTCAATGCGCATGTGCATTGAGCTTAAAAGCGCGTGCACAGCCGCCCGCATTCCTCCGACACCTTTGAAGTGAAGCTTAGCTTCACTTCAAAGGCCCGGCTTCTTCACGCCCGGCTTCTTCACACCCACATGCCGCTCTCGCTCTCCCCGCTCCGCCCCTTACTCCGCATCCTCTTCAGTCCCCTTCTGCCCTCTATCAAGCCGACTCCCGCATTCACTCCTCTCCGTTGACCCATGCTCCTCCTCTCTCGCCCTCAACTTACCCAGTATTCTCACCCCCTCCACTCCATGCTCCCCTCGGCCCACCTCACGCCTCTTCCTGGTGACTGCTCTCTGCTGCTTGCCCTCAGCTTCCAGAATCTCCCTCCTCTCTCGTGGTTCCTGGAAACGCTTCATAGACTGGACTGGCATCCCGGCAAATCCCGACAGCCAGATCACTTAGCCTCGGGCCTCCATGGCACACTTGTATATGTGTGCATCAGTAATGCAGGCGATGCTCTTGCAGAGGCTTCCCTGACAAATAGCCCCAGGCAAGGCAATTTTTTTTTAACAAGGATGAAACCTGAAAGCCGCCGCTTGGCTTGCGCGTGCTACCAGCTCCCACCATCAGGCAGAAATGTATAGCAATTTAGAACGGAAGTATGAATGTATAATAGCTACAATATTAACAGTCATAACATTGACGTTCTTGCTATTGCGTCTACAGCTCATGTCAAGTTAATGATATGGAAAGCAACTCATGTCGGATGTGGGTGTGCATGTTTGTCGTGCTTACAGAACTCAGTGATACCATCCCTTTCAAACTTCATTGCTCTCACTCTCCATCTGACACACGCACTAACCAGGCAGCCCACCCCCTCCCTCTACCACATCAAAGGCAGCCCAGCCTCCTTCCCCCAGCGTGCGCTCTGCCTCAGGCCAGCATCTCTCCTCCCATAATTATTCACTGCAGGGCCTGCGTCTCATCACCCTTCCTCCCAGTCCCCACAAGCGGGCTTCTCCAGGGGCTGCATGCAAATCTGAGCCCCAACCTCTCTGACATCGCATCTCTCTTTCCATTTGTCTTCCCCAGCCTCTATCTTTCCTTCTGACTATTTTTTTTCCTTTCTAGTACCAGCTCTGCCTTTCTCCTTCTCTCTCTGACGTATTAGGTTCGCACCTATCCGCAAACCTTTACTGCTTGTTTTTTTTTTTCGTCTATCTTTTTTCTCTCTCCGTCGATTGGCCTCTGCCCGCCTGCGCCCCTGTGCCTTTCAGCCTCGTGGGGGTTATCTAAGCAGCTGTCAGTTTCCACTGCTTCCACTTCGCTGCAGCTATCGGTGTGTATTTGTCAGGCACTCGGTTCCTGTTGCTTTCTGTTTGTGGTCCACCGCTGACTGACGGTCACTCTCTGCCCCTGTGCTGATATGCCTGCCAGTATCTTCCTCAGTTTATTGGCGTCGGTCTTTACTCTACTCATCCACGCTACGCCACTCACACGCGCTACGCCACTCACACGCGCAACGCCACTCACACGCGCAACGCCACTCACACGCGCAACGCCACTCACACGCGCAACGCCACTCACACGCGCAACGCCACTCACACGCGCAACGCCACTCACACGCGCAACGCCACTCACACACGCAACGCCACTCACACACGCAACGCCACTCACACACGCAACGCCACTCACACACGCAACGCCACTCACACACACAAAGCCACTCACACACGCCACTCACACACGCCACTCACACACGCCACTCATCCACGCAACGCCACTCATCCACGCAACGCCACTCATCCACGCAACACCACTCTTCCATTTGCAAAACGAAAAATTTCTAACTATTCTATTGCGAGACCTATTGCATTTTCAATGCTTGTTCCTATATATTGCTCTAATTGAAACTATTTCATTTTTTTAAATAGCGTCATTTTCATTCTGCCTTTATTTCCTCATTGAATTATTGAGCTTGTACTGCAGAGATCATGATGCAGCCTCGTAACAAACTAGATGTATTTATCCATTCAAAGACCAGTCACAGGTTAATGTGTTTTGCCCAGAATGTTTGAGGCATTTTGTTAGAGCCAAAATGGCTGTGTGCTGACTTTGTGTCCAATTTTTAGGTTTTGCAAAGTCACTATGTGTGATACACAACCCAGTTATAAACTGACTATATATTAGACAGATATAACGGTCCAAATATATATTTAAACAAGCACTGGCAAAGCCAATAGGACTGGTGTGGGCTGCCAGCCTTTTGGTTTTGTCAATGCTTGTTTTCATTTGTCAGATGTTTTGCTAAACTTTTTTCGTGGGGAGCTGCCGGGCTATTGCCAAAACATTTGTTTTAAAAACTAAAAGTAAAAATATTGTTTTTTGGTCTCAAACAGCACACATTGCTTGTAGTAATCCCAAGCACTGAAGGGAATAACTTTGGATGTGCTCCTTGTGAAAGAAAAGAATGCCACCTCTCACAGTGAAGTTGGTCAAGGTCTGAAGTGGACTGAACCATGCTGTTTGCTGTATTGGACAGAAGATGTGAATAACACAATGCCAGGCCAATGCATTGAGAGGGCTGCGTAAATATATGATTTAAATTTTAGTAAAATGAAAAGACAATGCCAGACCTAAAATAATGATGTCTGTTAGTATAATATTCGAGTCCCTGGGTGTTTCATTTTAATGGCAAGACAAAGTTTTTGTTTCCTTCAAGTATACAGTTGGTAAGCATCCCGCCAATCTTAGAAGGCCGCTTATTTTTAGGAATTATTAGAAAATGCATGAACTCTTGGGCAACAAAGAAATACACAGCATTTCTTATGAATCCTTAATGATACTGATGTTTGGATCTTGAACGGTTTTCGAGAAGCTGATACGATTCCTTCAAGATGAAGGTTACCCATGTCAAGTTGGCTTTGTTCTCCATGCTCTGCATTATGGGTAACTCGACCAGGTGTTAAGAACTCTTGAGTTACTTCAGCTGGTATCTCATTGTTTGGTTAGAACTCCTTGTTATCGCACGGGTTGCTTAACGTTAGTTTAGTACATGCTCTTGTTACTTTGAGGAGTTAGGGGACCAACAGTTACCTTGGTTTGGATGCAAGGTCGATCAGACAGTGTTGTTCACTTTATGCCACAAACCTCAGGAACAAGAGCACCTTTTAGATTTCTGTCCATGGGTTCACAACCCAGTGCATCAAAGAGCAAAGCACCTATCAATCTTAATGCTTACCTTTTACCTGGCAAGCTGTACTGTGTGGCAGGAGGTGGGGATGTGTTTATCTTCGGAACTGTGCACTAGCTGGCTGCTCAGTTCAATACTCCTTGGTGTAGGAACTCCCTGCCTTTGTCACTAAAGAAATGTGATGATAATCAAAGTTTTAGGAAGAATCCTAAGAATTGTCTCTACGGAAAATACTGTGTGAAGATAAAAGTGATCTGCAAAAGGTTTCCCTCTCTGGTTATAGTTCAGGGCACAGTGAGACACTCTTTGATGGCAAAGCTTGCACTTTGCAAATATATGATGGATAGCCAGACAAATAGCTATAGATGGATCATTCTGAAGGATTTGGTCTTGTGTCAATATCCCGGGTCCATCATCCTCGCCTTTCGGCGGAATATATATCATGCAATTTCCATATAATACAATTCACTTTGGGTTACAGGAAAGTCTCTCCCAGGTGAAGTCTACTTTATAAGTGTCTCTTATTTAATGCACAGCGGATTGGACAAAAGCTGTGGTTTGTTCACTTCTGTTATTTTTCTTTTCAGCTTGATAACTATGTTCTTCATGTTTCTTCAGGTTTTCTTTGGGGGATTGTCGTAGACCGCTACTTGAATCAGCGATCTTGGTAGAAGACATAGTACACACCCAGCTGATTAATATGGTAAGAAAATATGTATTGGACATTTGCACACATTTAATTGGCTATAACAAATGAAAAGTGTGGCAATTTTATAAAGCAATCAGATTTTTTATATACTTCTAATTGTTCTATGGCTTATTTAGGGATGGCTTTTGTGGTAATCTGTTCTCGAAAATAGTCATCGATTATTCTTGATCCGTTCATTGGAAACCCAAAAGCAATGCTTTTGCATTCAGCCATTTATGTATTTCTTTTAATTTGCTTATTGAGCGTTTATTGATCTTAAATATGATAAGTACCAGTTAGAAAAAGACACAGTCAGCAGTCCATGGCAGGAGGCGCACCAGAGAAGCGTAATGGTACAGCACACATCGTTAATATCCAAAGAGAGAAGACAATAGAAGATACAGGAGACTTACATCTTGTGTAGTATTATCAGCACATTGAGCTAAAGTAAAGAAAATGTACATCAGACCAAAATGTGTATCACATTATTAGCTGGAACGGTTAGGCATTGAAAGGCAACAAAATGGCATAGACTGGCGCGATCATCTAAAGTTAACTGTACAAACTATGGTGGTTTATCAACTGATTTTCGGTTGAGTTTGAGCAGCATAGAGTTCCATTCAGTCACCTCGACTGGTTTTTAGGTCTCGGCCTATTTCCATTCCGCAGGAATGGAATAGGACGAGTCTATAGCAGTGAAACCAAGAGTTTCACCAAGAGCCCAAAAAAGAGGTTTTTCACGAGTGCATGTGCTCTCGTGCACGAGCTTGCCCGAGCCTTCTGCCTGCCTCCTGCCTTGACGGCAATCTGCTTCTCCGCCCCCTGCTGTTCCCTCCCACTCGCTCGCACATCAAAGGCTGCTCACTGAAACACCATATGCCTGCTCCCCACCCCCACCCCCCACCAGACTTCATTGGAATGTGCTACGTGCATTCTCCCCTCCCTTTCAGCCCTTTTAGCCTCTTTCCCAGCTCCCAGCCGGACCCTCCTTTCGTCTATCTCGTTATCTTCTCCACTCTCGCCTCATTTTTTCTTTATTTTCTCTCCCGGCCTTGTAAATATGCCCCCTCCCCCATGCACTAAATCGCACTTTTCTTTTGATCCACATACTTGAGTCACTTACGTCCTAGTGAGCTGTTGCCCTGGAGCTGCTGTTACTCGGGTCCCGCCTAGTCCCGTTGCTAGGGAGCAAGTTGAAAAGTGTGCCAGGGCGTCGCTCACTCACCAGTGTCACTAGTTTCAGAAGCCACCGGGGCTATCTGCGTGGCCCGCGGAACGCAAGTCCGTTCCTCTTTCAGCTCCGAACTTGTTTTCAGCTAGACTAGTGTTAGTGGCTCGAAATCCGTAGTCAGGGTAATGACACCGCTCTCCTCACACGAACAAATTGTATATTCCTGAGTAACCCCTTTTTGTTCCGTTTTACTTTATTCACCGTAGCTGACCAAAGAGCGAGCGCCTAGTCTTGAAGGCAGCAACAAGCGCTTCACGAGTTAGGACACCGCACTCTCTTTTCTTTAACATACACGTGCCACTAGGAGGTTTACTTCACCAAGGAGCGTCCTAAAACACACCCTCGTCATTTGCTCTGTAAACCAACATTTCGTCTAGGCGCTAAATTGTATTCAGCGCTGCTATCAATCCAACGTGCGTGACTCAGAGATGCCTCATCGAGGGTTCTTGGTGCACCTCGATGAATGCCGCACACCTCCTTCCCCGACCCCACCCCCATTACATACTGCCGCCCACCCGGCAGTGCGATATATACTGCTGTTGACTTGCACTTGAGATTTTCTGGGATGCGGGGTTAAGGCTGCGCGCGTGCCAGCTGTAAGGCTATCCCACCACTCTACATACACCAGGGTCACGAGTAACTAAGTTAGAATCAAGGGCAGAGAGGCTTAACTGTGCGAGCCGCACTAGAGCAGTTAACTGCAACTTTAGAACTGAAGAACCAGGTTTGAGTCCTGGCGTCACTCAACATCCTGTGAATCTGAGCACATCACTTGTTTTCCCCTTTAACAAATACATGAATTCGAACTTGTGTAATGTGACTAGTGCTCATTTAAAACGCTACGATGGCTTTAGGTCAAGTTCGCGCTATATACTAAAGCAAAAAAAGTTACCCCTCCGAACCCGCAATAAAATCATTCTACCTGTCTGAACTGTACCGCGCCCACCAGACGCACGTCACACAAGATGCACGCAATAAATAACCAGTCCCACATACAACTGGAAGTTTACCCGGACCAGTTTAGTAGACCCAACCTTCAAATATGTCCTCAGCCCTTTCGGACGTGAGCGCCCCCCTCCCTCCCTTGCATGGTGCCGAAGCTTCGCTCCCACTCACTCTCACTCCCGTCCACCTCCCCAGCCTATGCGTCCTCCCACGGCCCTCACTTCACTCCCCTGACCCCTCTTTGGTGACGTTGCCCCTTCCCTGCCTTCCGTGTGAGCAGGATTTCTGTTTTGGGGTAACACCGTGCCTGCTTGGCTCAGATGGCCGTATTTCTTATTTTCACCAATGGCATTGCATCTTGTTTCCTTTACATTCTGGTACTTGTTTTTACCAGTGCCACCAATTAACAAATCATGTGCCAGGTCAACATGGTGCAACACCTACAACCCGCTCCAAACATGTGACCTGTGCTCAGCCAGTCACAGAGCCGGCAGTGCCACTTGTTATACTTGGGTGTAACCTTGCCCTGTGTTCCTGGCTGTATATGAAACTTGTATCCTAACTTTTTGTGTGCCCAGTGGCCTACGCCTGTCCATGGTAACATAAGGTCAACAATCTGTTCTGTGACCTGCAGGGGCGCACCAGATGTGCCCTCATGGTGGGAATAGGGCTTGGGTCCAGTACTTGGGTAAGTCACATCAGCAATTATAGCAGCGTACTCGCTCGCTCCCCTGCCCCCCCCACCTCCATCCGCCTCCCACACCACATCAAAGGCTGCTGCTCCACCGCCCACCCACCCCTCGCGCATTGTCTCTAATTGCCTTCCATGGTTGAGTGCCCTCCATTGTCTCAAAGTTTTTAATCCTATGCTGGGCTATCAAAACGTCTCAATACCCCCACCCCTGTTATACTTTCCAGCCCTCAAAAAGGATTTTGTGGCCAGAACTCAATTTCTACAATGCTCCTCACGCTGAAGTTATTTGTGCAGCTCAAGGTTAGATTTTCCAGTTAACTGCTATGTGGCACCATTAAACCGTGCACAATACAAACTAGCACATTGAAAAAGAGAAACTACATTTCACAACAAACATTTTGCGTTATGTATTTTATTTTTATTTTACAGAGCTTTATATAGCGAGAACTTCACCCGAATCTGGTATCAGAACGCTTTACATAGCACCGTTGGCATTACATGAGGACACATTCATTTTTGTTAGGCACGGGGAGATTAAGTGATTTGCCCAGAATCACAGGATGGTCAGCGTCATTGTCGAGACTCGAACCCAGTTCCCCAGCAACATCAAGATGCAATTGGAAATGTGCGCACTATACAATGACTGTCACATTGATTGAAAAGACAATGGTTAATAGTGGCTAGAGACGCTACCCTAGTGGAATTGGCAAAAGTATGCGCACTGTAACTGAATTAGGGCACAGAGTGCGCCTGACGGCCGTGCGGCCGTTACAATATACCACTGACACACAATCTGTGCAGTCACACTCCAGCGTGCTTAATGGCTGTTGTTGAACTACAAGCCGAGCTTCCCTTCTAGATAAGGACCCTGCCGATCTTTCGCTGATCACTTTCAAATGCTGGTTTGTGCCACTTTCTCTCCAGTGTCTGCTGTGGCTTCTTGTGGGATAGGAAAACTAATGACAATTCGGATTTTGGGAAGGTACCTAGGGTAATTTCCTTAACTTCCTTCAAAGTACAGGCAACACAACATCTAAGAAATATGTGGTGGCTTTATAGTGAGGAAATACCAAAGTATGAAACTGCATTTCTTCGCCAATTAAGGGCAGAGATCTCCACGCGCACACACCACCAGACGTCAGTGCACGCTTTCACCGGACACAAACACCACCAGCCTTCAGTGCACACTTTCACCTGACACACACACCACCAGCCGTCAGTGCACATTTTCACCAGGCACACACACCATCAGCCGTCAGTGCACACTCTCACCAGGCACAGACACACACACCGCCAGCCATCAGTTGCCGCTTTCACCAGGCATACACACCACCGGCCATCAGTGCACGCTTTCACCAGGCACACACCACCAGCCGTCAGTGCACGCTTTCACCAGACACACACACACACCGCCAGCCATCAGTGAACGCTTTCACCAGGCTCACACCACCAGCCGTCAGTGCACGCTTTCACCAGGCACACACACACACCGCCAGCCATCAGTGCACGCTTTCACCAGGCATACACACCACCGTCCGTCAGTGCACGCTTTCACCAGGCACACACACACACCGCCAGCCATCAGTGCACGCTTTCACCGGGCACAAACACCACCAGCCGTCAGTGCACGCTTTCACCAGGCACAAACACCACCAGCCGTCAGTGCACGATTCCTCCAGGCACACACCACCAGATGTCAGTGCAAGCTTTAAGCAGGCACACACACCACCAGCCGTCAGTGCGCGCTTTCACCAGGCACACACCACCAGCCATCAGTGCATGCTTCCACCAGGCACACACAGCACCAGCCGGCCAGGCACACACACAGCACCAGCCATCAGTGCATGCTTTCAAAAGGCACACACACACCACCAGCCATCAGTGCACGTTTTCACCAGGCATACACACCATCGGCCGTCAGTGCACACTTTCACCGGGCACAGACACCATCAGTCGTCAGGGCACGCTTACACCAGGCACACACCACCAGCCGTCAATGCACGCTTTCACCAGGCACACACACACACACCGCCAGCCATCAGTGCACACTTTCACCAGGTACACACCACCAACCGTCAGTGCACGCTTTCACCAGGCACACACACCACCAGCCATCAGTGCACGCTTCCACCAGGCACACACACCACCAGCCGGCCAGGCCCACACACACCACCAGCCGTCAGTGCACGCTTTCACCAGGCACACACACCACCAGCCATCAGTGCACCATTTCTACAGGCACACACACCACCAGCCATCAGTGCACACATCAATTGTTAACACATCCACAATTAACTATTGTAGCAATCGCAGTATGGCACACTTTACTTTTAAACATATTCATCTAAAGCGCAGCATGCCACCATTCCCTCACACTCAGCACCCTCACACACTCTGCAATGGAACATACACTCCAAATACCACTCAGTGCCACATAATTACACTGCACTCATGCAACATACACTTCAAATACCACTCAGTGCCATATAATTACACGCCACATAATTACACTGCACTCAATGCAACATACATTCCAAATACCACTCAGTGCCACATAGTTATATGCAACATAATTACACTGCAAACAATGCAACATACACTCCAAATACCACTCAGTGCCCCATAATTACACACCACATAATTACACTCTACTGAATGCAACACACACTCCACACAATACCACTCAGTGCCATATAATTACACACCACATAATTACACTCTACTGAATGCAACACACACTCCCCATATTACCACTCAGTGCCACATAATTACACGCTACATAATTACACTGCACTCAATGCAACATACACTCCAAATACGACTCAGTGCCACATAATTACACAGCACACAATTACAACTTACTGAATACAATATACACTCCCCATATTACCACTCAGTGCCATATAATTACATGCCTCATACTTACACTCTGCTCAATGCAACATAAATACACTTTATCTATCTGTCTATCTATCTATCACCCTTCTATCTGTCTATCTCTCTATCACCCTCACTCTATCTATCTATCTATCTATCTATCTATCGCCCTCACTCTACCTATCGCCCTCCCTCTATCTATCTATAGCCCTCACTCAATCTATCTATCTATCGCATCACCACAGCATCACTCAGCAACACCAGAGCATCACCCAGGGGTACCACAACATCACTATGCGCTACCACAGCATCACTGAACGCCACAGCATCACTTGTCGCCACCACAACATCGCTCCGCGCCACCACAGCATCAATCTTTGCAACCATTCAACAACTGGTTCAAATATGTTCTCTCAATGTTTCAAGCTTCATTACAAATGTCACAAAAATATGTTAATAGTTCACTTCTGTTCTTGGATTTTCATCACAATAAAATACAATGAGCATAATCTTCACAAAAGTTATTTACAAAAGCTATTGCCGTTCTAAATTACAATAACTTTTAAGTATTAATTATTAAAAAAATAAATGTCATTTTTATTTGTAATATCAATACATCTAAGTCACGTAAATACAACACATATTGCATTACAAATGCTATAGGTGTCACATTTGCGAAAGTTAAACTATTGACATTGTAAATGACAAAGCTATTCAATTCACTATTTTCCAAACCAACACATAAATAAAAAATTTGTCATTTACAATACCAATCGCTCAAACTTTCCTAATGCGAGACCTATTGCATTGCAAATGCTTGTTTTGCACGGTATCGCAGAAGTCTAGTTACAGAGTCCCCTGCTTGTGCACATTTATAGAGCTCAGATCTCTATTTAGTAACTTCTGGTGCATGGGATGTCTTCCAGCAGACTGCGATAGCTCGCTTTTCTACCAGGATTACTAAATCAATGAATTTGAATCTCAGTTTGTTTGTCTTCGGTCAGGACATTTGTTCTAAGAGACAAACCTTTGGTTCCAGTAAACACTCTGTATCTCTCCAAATCAAAATCAATTCTGTTATTCTGTAATCGTGCACAAACCTTCTGTGCAATTGAAATGAGGTGAAGTAAGTGTGGTAACATTCAGCCATTTTGTTGGCCAGAAGGTCAATATACTAGAAGGAATTCAAAGGAAGTAAAGTCTATGATTTCCAGCTAAATCTTTTAAATAGACTGAAGAATTATGATTATTGTGTATACATATTAGTAGTGTAAAAGTACCAGCAGACCTATATTACATCCCCTTTCTGCACAGCGCTGTTCAAAAACCTCTGCTGAGTATGGCTTAATAGACTCTAATGTTTCTCCACTTATAAAAACAACCTAGTGTGCATATAAGGTGCACCTAACAACTGACTTACTTCTCGAATCACTAGTTACACGAGGATGATGGAGGGGTGAATGTTTCTAAGTCTTTATCATATTTTTAGCTGGTGTTTGTTGCACAATTGTCATGCCAGACATGTTGAAGCTGGGGAGTAAAATTCGGCCGTTGGAGCTCTATATTAGTTTGCTGGCTAGCCACCTCTAGTATTATACTGTGACTAGATAGGCTGTTTGGCTAACATTTGCCCCCAGACAGCTGTGAAAGTGCTGTGAGCAGTGTATTGTTTTGACCTTTGACCGTTGTAAGAGGAAACAATTACATCAGATGGCTGGACGTTCGAAGACTTCCTGTGACTTCACTCTGCTTGCACGACGGGCATGTTGTTAGCATTCACTGAACTTCCCGATACCTTCCATCTGAATGATTTAATATTTACCTCTTGCTATGTTTATTATCGCTTTTATTTCTGTGGTTTGTTTTTCTAATTTAGAACTCTCAAATTTCCGAATAAATGGCTGTGTACCTCATTTAGCCAAGGTTTTTATTTTCTTTGCATGCTGAAGGGCGTTAGAGCACCTATATACCCTCACAAGTGATTAACCCGCTATAAAAATATTCATAACATAGCATGACATAATGGTACGTGTGGCCCTGTGTGTAGACTGCAAGTATCATGCAAAGTAAACACGTGCATTGGATTAGGGTACTCAAGAATTAAATCAAGAATTTTGAGATCTCTCCTCATTTAGCGCTGCCAATATCTGTTTTAAGGGCTGCCTGTAAATCTCGGAGTAGAAATGCACGTCCATTTAGGACTTTCTGAGTATTAACAAAAGCAATGGAAGTATTGCTTGGAAAGTAGCGATGTTCGTAGTTTTCCTAATAGAAGTCTCTCGGACTGTCTCCTTGTGCCTAGTTTGGGATTAGGCCAGAGAGCTCTTTGGTTTCCCTATTTTATCACCACAACAGAAATTTTTTCTCCCTCTAGTGAAAACTTTCCTCACAAACGCCCCTATAAAAAATGTTGGGGGTGATCCCTTTCCCACCCTGTAAATAGACTCTAGCCATCCTTTTGTTTGTGTAAATGTAGGACTGTTTGCGGGAGAAAACCTACCTGCAAAACGTTCTGTGAATCTCACAACAGGCTAACATTCTTACTTTTGGACTCAAACAGAATATGCAGTGCACCCTGTTTGCATCTGAATCTCAGCACAGTAAAACAAAAGAGTTCAGGCATATTCAAGAAGGTGGTGAGTGCTAAACACTCAGCACTGACAATTAACAAGGCTCTGAATTGAACCTTGAGAATCCCCTGAGAAGAAAGAAGTTACTGGGGGAATGTGGAATTATGGATCTGAATCCATTGATTATTCCGCCTTTCCTCCCAGGCAGTTGTCCATGCAGGCAGCTGGTTTCAGCAGCTGAAACCCCCAAATAAAAGTAAGCAGGTCCATAATGTTCCCACAGATCGCCAAATTCTGATCACTGCTGTAACCTCTCATTGTAATTTAAAGGGATCTTGTAATGAGGCTCCAAGAGTGTGCATGGAAATGAGCTGTGCCTGTAATGGTGGATGTTTGAAAGCACTCGAACAAGGATGTCCTTATCCCTTCAGCTTTTGCTGTACCTGCGAACACCAAGTCATGTCTCTCCAAGAAATGTAGGAAGAAGACTGTAAACATATCCTGCCACAAGGAAGAAGGAAATGTATATGAGGAGTTATTTTAATCATGTCTTTTTAAAGCTAAAATACACCAAGGCAACATGCTTTCGCCATCTATGCTCCCAACATCTGGAATGACATCCCTGCATCCCTGCCGCAACCCTGCTCCAGTTTAGGAAAAAGATGTAGACACACCTCTTTAAAGAATGCTACATCACAATGTGGTAGCAAATCTCTGCACCTAGTTACTACTCAAATCATTTGTTACTGTGTCCTTGCTGCACTGCCTTTCAGTTAGGTTTGCACTATAAAAATACCACATATACAAATACATGCATACATACATTAATTCAAGGTGAAATCCGCAAATTACTTCAGCCAACTTCAATATTTCATCCTAGAGATATAGCTAGCACCTAAAAGTTTGAAAATTGCACATTGTATAATTGTTGCTGGACCTTACCTGTCCTTCCTGAAAACCAAACATACACTGACCCTTTTTAGCCCATATTTGCAAGTGTGATATCAACCTGCCATCCTTGAACCTGCGGTGCTTTTATGCACCATTCTTCAAGCTGTGGCCCCTCTCACAGCTGGAGCCATGCTTGAAGAGCAGTGGCTTTGCTGCTCTACTCCCATGCATGAATTATTGCTTTTACAAGGCTTTCATCCTGCAGACATGCAGACCTGCAGGTCCACTTTTTGTACTTGTATCTCACCTGGTTTAAGATTGCAGATTTTTATTCCAAGTTAGAAAACTTCTAATCTCAACCAGTTAAAGTAGCTCCCTAGCATCCAAGAACTTTTGAGGAGAGACAGTAATAAAGTGCCGCTGCACACCATGACCGTTTGCACTTTTTCACAGCTATTAGTTGACCCTGATCACTTAACTATGACGTTTTGGAAGAGTCTTGTGCCCCATGCAGAGCATTACTAATTTGATTGCAACTAGCAGAAAATGGGTGAAATTGAATTTTGTTCAGCTTTCATATCAAATCATTAGACATTCTTTGGGATGTAACCCCAAAGATACCGGACTCCCAAGGAGATCCAAAGAAAAGAGTTGGTTTGTGCCATTAGAATGTGCCTCCTCATAGAAATGATCTGCCATACCCATGGGACATCTCTGTAGACTCCCATGTTAAAAACATTCAGCACCAAAAACAGCTCTAGCGCTTTACATTGTGCTGAACTCTCATAGACTAACAGGCCATAATAGCCAATGACGGTCGCCTGGTACTAATTATCTATTTAAAATATTTATCATATATAACATGTACTTAAACTAAGAATTAAAACTAAATAGCATAAGCATGTCTTACTGCTTTATTTTTAGAGGTGGGTGAGCCACTTAACACTGAAGCCAGATGTCTTCCATTGGCTCAGCTCAAGGTCCCCTTTGATCCTCCAACCAGGCATGGACTGAGCCTTCATATGGCTTACGCCGTCCATGGTCTAACTTCTGTCCAAAGCGCTATCTTCTTCCCGCCTCTCATACAACAGAGGAGGTGCCTACCACATTGGTTTTGCTGATTGGCTGAACTTGAAGATACCACAGAGAGCTGTGGAGGTGGTTGGAGATGTTCTGCTAATATTGTTAAATCTGTTGTGAGATCAGACGATTTAAGAAGTTCACTACCATAATAAGTGCTTAATTTGAGCCAGTTTTTTCCGGTGCTTGGCACCGACACTTAATTGTCAACACCACAATTATGACAGTCTGCCACATAGTGGCTCTGCTCTTCTAATTTAGAGATGAGAAGAACAGTTGTTTCTGGATACAGTGTACATTAAAAATGACTAATACCTGCCTCCCCGGCCCCTCCTTCGGCTTTGGGACCCTGGACTAATCTGAACTGTCACACTTTCGGGCAAGAGAGATGGTTAGAAGTTGTTTTGGCACCGATGACAGGGGCGATGGGTAGTGCAAGCTGCAGTGGCCTCCTGGTCAGGGCCCTGGCACTTATTAGTTTGCAAATTAAGTGCTACTACCATTGCATCACTCTCCAAGCACTTCAACATTTTTCCAGAGCTCTACAGGGACCTGATTGTCAGTCCATCTGACTCACTATCCCATCCTGCAATATAATGAAAAATACAAAAAACCTGCATGGTGTGCGATCTGTGTGATAACCAAGCTCCACCCTTCACTTGTGTCACATGAAGACTACATCTCCTTGGGCTCTCCCAGACCTCATCTTTGTTACTGCCTCTAATTGCTTTGATTGAAGGTGTTGACCCTCTCCTTAAATTGTTTTTTTTTTAAGTCAAGGAAAGCAGGTGATATCAATTTCAAAATCTAGTGGTCTGTCTTCTCTTAACGGAGGAATCTTTTCTAGGAAGAGTTCTTGTTTCAACTTGATTTAACGTGAATCCTTCTAAACACAGTGTACTGGTCTAACTCCTCAAAGAATTATACAGAAAGCGTTAACCTTTGATGTAAAGCAGCAGAGAGAAGGAGATGCCCATCTAGTGGCTGAATTGAACAATCTACAGCCAGGAAAACTAGGATCAGTACCGGCTTCCCCGCATCACCATACTGAGGTACCCTGAGCAATTACTTTATTTCACTGTCTCCTATTGCTTCATCACCGCATTTCAGAACATACTGAAAAACATTAGTTCAGGATATGAGCTGTGAGCTGAGCAAAAACCTTTCTTCAAACAGTTTAGTAGGCTATAATGTTGTTCCATCAATAATAACAACTTAGATCACATATAGGCTGCATATGACGGTTGACTTGCCTCTTGGGTCGCTAATGGCATTGCTGTCATGCAGTGGGGGAGAGGGCCTTGAATATTTCTAAGATCATAGGACACATTATTACTTCTAATAAATGCCACTCAATGCAGAGAAATTCTTCCACATATTTAAAATTATACTTTTTTGAATTTTGAAAATTATTTAAACATTTTTTGCCTGGTACTTGTTGCACAATTTACATGTCAAATATGTTGATGGCTCAGTTTGTGTTATGGTTCTTACAGCAAAATTAAGCTGTTCGTTCAGTTCTGATCTCCCAGTTAATTTGCTGGCTTGCCCACCTCTAATCATGCAGCGTACAACTATGATCTACTATAATTTCTCACCCATTTTCATCGTTTTGGAGAGCCACCGTGGGATAAAAGGCTAAAGGCCAGTCAGAGACTGTGAGAAGTTGGCCTGGCATATGATGTCCACTATTCTAGTGGGCACCTTGCACCAGTCCAAACAACCTTTATTGATGGTAGTTTTAGACAACCTTTATAAAAAGCTATCCTAGTGGTAGCTGTGGAGAGCAGCCTTCAGGCTAAGTCTTGAAGGAATGTAAAGCAGCTTGTTTTACCAGTCTATAATCTCTTGAACGATCAAATGAAAGAGCACCACACCAGGTATATATATAAAATATATGTATTTATTCTAAACACACCCCCTCTAGACTCTTTATGAGGCTAGAGGCAAAAGTAAAAAACAAGAACTTAATTAGCACACAGGAAATTAGCACAGTATACGTTTTGCCCTAGGGACCTCACAAACCATATACTAAGAAAGTGGTATAAGAACCACGTGAGGGATAGAAGTTAGGCCTATGGCCTGTAGAACCGCTGGGGCAACCAGGAACCACCCAAGGTAGAGACGCAGGAGACCCACGGGGGACGCGTGCAGTGTCTAAACACAGCCGCAAATCACTATTGACTTCTATGGCGAAAGTTAAAGTTACAAAGTTAAGTTTAAGGACACTTAGGAGTGGACTACTGTGAAACCCTTTCAGTACTGGACACTTCGAGAGTCAAGACCCACAGGAGCACTGAAGTACTCGTGTGACCTCACCCAGGGAAGCTGGATGCATAGGTGTCTTTTCGTGTTGGGTTTCATCGTCGATTCCATTGGAGAGCTGCAAAGAAGTGCTGCAGTCGTCCAGGAGATGAGTGTCCGGATGGATCCAAGGGTGGATCGGAGATTTGAAGAACCTGAAAGCTGAGGGGACAGAGTCTGGGTCACTAGCCAGTGACCAGCATGGCGACAGGAAGATGCCAGCCGATGTCGGGTGCTTTTAGGTGAAGCAGGTGAAGCTTGACTCTTCAGCCACGATGTCCCGGAGGCGTCGACGACCACCAGGAGCTGAATTCGAGCTGTCCCACGTCAGATGTCGAGTGCTGCAGCGTTGGTATCTGGATTGGACCCAACAAGCCTTAGCAACAGCAACCCACACAAGATGACAAGATTGGCTTTGGTGCAGACCAGCAAGGTCTAAGGGACTTACCCTTTGGAGGGGAGTAAGGGCACGTCTGGAGCAACCAGGTAAGCCCAAGAAACAAAGTAAATTCCTTCGTGGGGACCCACTAGCCAACAGACTAGGGATCGCGAAGGCACCTCGAGCTGAAATACTGAAAGCGGGCCCACAGAACACTCGTGGAGTGTAGGCCCACAATCTTTGTTGCCAATGGTGCTCAGGGCTTGGACTACAAGTAGCCCAATGCACAACTTCGGGAAAGCTCGGGAAGTCGATGCACTAGCAAATGTGCAGTATGTCCAGGAGTTACAATCCCACGTCTCTTGTGATAGCTACAGGTCTCAGCTTTGCTGGTGACTCGTGTCAGACTCGTTAGATGTCTGAAAGTCCGTGTCCGGTGTCACAGATTCTTCGGAATCCGGCAGGAGCCTCGAAAATGCAGACCGGCAAGATGCTTCTTTGGTGCCTGTTTGAACCGGGGTGTCACTCCTTGACCCCAAGGGAGATTTCTTCCGTCTTCCAGTTGATATGGAATGTCGAAGGTCCAAGATTTATGTTTCAGAGTTTCGTCCAGGGTAATCTAAAGTCCTAGTGACTGGGTTCCTATACTTTTACCAAGTTTAGGGGTTGGCCTAACTCTAGGGTCCCACCTATGGGAGGACCTGGGGAGGGGGTGGTTACACCCCTTCCCCTTTGTCCAGTTTCACGCCAGGGCTGGGACTGAGTGTCCCAGCAACCGGTTTGAACTGGGAAATGCATGGGACACCTTGTGTGCCCTAGGCAGTGTCTGAAAAGCATTCACTGAACGCAACCCACCCTGCCCCAATACACTAAAGCCTGTCTAGGGAGATGCTGGCACCTCCCTGGACAGGAAACCTATTGTCCAGGCCTCCCCTGCCAGAGTTTCATCCAGCAGTAGGAGGTCTGACTTGTGTCTTTGGCAGCAGCATCCATTTTGTGATGCTGAGGCTCTTTTAAACATTTACCGGGTAAGTAAGTGTGTGCATGTCTTCTTCCTCTTGAAGGGTGTAATTCTACCCCCGCCGCCAGAACTGGCGAGGGTAGGATTCCAAAGTGTTTAACACCAAACACGACATGTTTTGATAAAGCCATTCCAAAGTTAGCATTAACCGCAAGGATTATAATACACTTAAGGGTATATGGTATGGCTATATCATAGAACAGCTATAAGGAAGGGATTTGGAAAGCTGCAGAGGGGCTCAGCTCATGCTAGGGCACCCTCTCACACAAAACTAAGCACTCTTCCTTCAGGATTGTCAAGGCCTGCCATAGGAGTGACTTATAGGTTTATATGTGCCTATATATATATATATATATAGGTAGATATAGGTATACTATATCTAAGTAAGGGGTGCTTAGACCCCCTTACCCAGGTTGCAAGTGCAGACCTGTGGTGCCATTTTGGAAGGCGTCCTAGGGGTGGCATAATACATGATTCAGCCCCTGGTAGGCCTCTGGGGTACCTATGCCTTTGGTATCTAAGGTACCATATACTAGGGACTCACAAGGGTAACCCAGAAATCAATCTGGAGTGTACCTAATGTACAGGTTACCAATTTAGAGAGAGAACAGCTAGGATGTGGTCCTGATTAGCAGGGCCACAGCCAGACTAAAGTCGATAAACCAGTGAAACAGCAAAAAGTGGGGGTAACCATAGGAAGCAGATCCTACTCTCCTACAGAGACCACCACCAAACAGCGAGTCACTAGCAGCAAAGGGTACCAAACAGCTGCTGGGAAGTGCCCAGATGATAATACACCCAGCTACCAACCAGGATCCCAAGGCTTCAGGGGACGACAGTCCTATCACCCCCAGCACCAGGCATTCATTATAGAAGTGGGGGTGGGGGGGCAGGATACCATGAAAGAACGAACCACAAAGTATATGATGGCACACCAAGCGATCTGTGCCCCAAAACAACACTTACCTACAGGACAGTGAAGAGCAATGCCAGGGTTCAGGCTCACAACAACATGAGGATTTACTCCGGACCGTTCATGGTGAAATTGGAGCTGCTAATAGACACATCTGCAGTGAAGGGAAAGATCAAAGCCCAGTCAAAGGAAGTTAGTGGTAGCAGCCTGCGCCCAGAAGGCCATAACTGGGGTACTTCCAGCATTCCTTTAAAGCCAGAGCGTCTGGGCATGTGTCCGGTGCAATCCCAAGGAATCCGTAGCGGAGAAGTTGAGGCTGCCAGAGCGGCTCCGCCCAGTGCGTAGAGACAACGATGCTACCAAACGGCCCACGGCGGCCCAACCAAAGTCCTCAGGGTATGGTCCCCCCGCAGGGGGCAATTATAGTTTGACACACCTGGGACCACCATCTGGTATAGCGCCCCATCCATGGGCCACATCTGATGTCTTCACGGCCCTCACTAGTCCAGCAAGGCACCATCTTGATTGCAGTGGGCCCCACGCCATAACGAGGTTTTGTTGCCCCCCCAATGAGGTGATCAGGCTCCCAAACAGTCAGGGGCTAGCCGAGGCCCAGGATCAGGTAGTTTTCATTCGGGCCCGGGGAGGACACAGCTCTGTTGCTCTGGCGGTTTCGTGGGCCCTGATAATAATGCGGGTGCTATCCTGTGCCGCATCCAACAAGGCCTGCATCCTCGCACTACCATCTCCCTGTGCCCTCAAGCCGCCCAGAGGGCAACGGGGGCTCCACCAGGTCCACAGCAAACAGGAGGTGCGGCTGCAGGGCGAGCAGAAGGTGTACGGTGGCTGCTAGCGGCTGGGGGTTCACGCTTGGCGAGGAGCTCATGCCCTCTGTGTCCTCAGGGGATGGCTAGCTCCTCCCCCCTACTTACCTCTTCCGAGATAGAGGGTTACTTAACTAAGAAAAGCTGCCTTTGTACTTGGTTGAAATGTTGGATCTTGGTTCTCCATGCCAGACTCTGGTCAAATGGGATGTTGGAGCGAACAGGGGTTTCATTGATTCATTCGCCATAGCGAGTGCCATAGCGAGTCCTCCTGAGGCGGAAGCCGGGAGCGGACCTTTAGAATTTTTAAAATTTGTTATTAGAAAGTGGGTTTGAATCTGTGTACTGATTTTAATCTCTACTTACTCACCACCTGATCTCAGTTCCCCGCGCAGCCGACTCAACGCTGCGGCGGGAGGTTACCGTTCACCTCCACTCTCTCACGCCACATGGCGAGCGCCGAGGCCACGCCCCCTCTCCGAGGCCACGCCCCCTTCCAGCGCGCACTTATTGACGCTGAATACAAGCGTCTGGCCAGCCATAGCGAGTCCTCCTGAGGCGGAAGCCGGGAGCGGACCTTTAGAATTTTTAAAACTTGTTATTAGAAAGTGTGTTTGAATCTGTGTACTGATTTTAATCTCTACTTACTCACCACCTGATCTCGGTTCCCCGCGCAGCCGACTCAACGCTGCGGCGGGAGGTTACCGATCACATCCACTCTCTCACGCCACTTGGCAAGCGCCGAGGCCACGCCCCCTCTCCGAGGCCACACCCCCTTTCTCCCATCCGCCCACTATAAGTCATGTGCCACTACCGTACGCGCAGCGGACGAGCGCAGCGGGCGCGACGATGGCGCGCTGAAGGCGCGCTTAAGGCAAGCCCGTCTGCGCCCGTCCGCGCCAAGGTAGGGCCATGGGCCACTCATGCTGCCAGGTCTGTCCCATTCCATCTGGACCTGCTTCCGGCCGGGCCACCCTACTCTAGAGAGGAGCTCATCCAAATAGGTAAGCACCATGCTGATAAAGGAACACTTTCTCTAGTACCTTCTTCATTTCCCCGGGCTGATGTACTAGGTGCAAATGTTCTGAACTGTGGGCTATTAAATGTTAGGTCCTTGCCTAAACACTTCACAGAAATCCAACTCCTGATTGACACTCATGAACTAGACATTCTGTTCATGACTGAGACGTGGACTCGTCCAGACTGCCTGGTCGACCCTGGATTTGCCTGCCCTGTCGGTTTTAAATTTCTCCACTCCCCTAGGCCCACTGGTAGAGGCGGGGTGTTGGAGTTATTTTTAGAGCCTCTTGCAGCATCAAGGCCCTTACTCTTGACCCTACTTTGGGCACAGAGATGTTAGGGCTTTCAATCCAGACCCTCTCTGGGAGTACTACCACTGGGATAATCTGCTACCGCCCACCAGGGCCATTCAGCCTTCAGCAGCAACAGGCGCTATTTACCACCTTGACTAACATCGCTCTATCACACCAGAAGTTATTTATACTTGGTGATTTCAATCTCTGGCAAAACGGCACCCTTGACACAGCTCTTAGGAACCTACTTTTATCCTGTGACAGTTTTGGTCTCTCTCAACTGTCCTCCGAGGCTACCCACAAAGCAGGTCATCTACTTGATCTGGTCTTTGCTGCACCAGACTGGTGGTAATGGGTGAAACCCTTCCGATGGACTGGACTGATCACTCACTAGTGAAATTTTTCCTTCACAAAACGACTGGTCCCTATAAGGCCCCGGTACTGACCAAAGAAATTAAATGCAGAGATTGGAGGGCTTTTTCACGCTTACACCCTGCTGGTGAAGTGTTTCATTTGAATCAGCTCTTCGATGGGCACAAAAGTACAGGCGAAAATTATAACTCTTTTGTCACCAGTATCTCAACGGTGGTCGACATCCACGCTCCTCTTAAAAATCGATCTTGTAGGGGTAAAGACTCTGCCCCATGGTTTAAGGACGATCTAAAATTGTTAAAACTTGAATGTAAACAAGCAGAGAGAAAGTGGAGACGCGACTATAATGAAACCTCCAAAGATTTGTGGAAAACTAAGGTCCAGGCGTACAAAACTCTCATTAAAAAATCCAAAGCCGATCACTACTCCTCTCTGATCTGTAATACTACCAACAACTCTATGAGCATTTTCAGCATTCTAAACAGCGTCACTAATCCGGAATCTTGCAAAAATGCTATCGTCCCGTCGCAAGATCTCTGTGATAACTTGGCTACATTCTTCAAGGAGAAAATCGATCTTATCCTTAAAGATTTGGTTACTCCTCCTGTTACTGAAGTTCCCCTACTCCTGAACCCTGTCACTTCGGAGCATCAATCACCTGACTCAGCTAGAACCTCAGAAGAATTACTCTCTAGGTTCCCACCGCTTACATACGAAACCTTTACCAAAATAGCAAGAGGGATTGCTTCTGGGTCTCCGCTGGACCCGGTGCCTCCCAAAATTTGGAAGGAATTTGAAGACGAACTTTTTCCCCCTCTCCACTTGATCTGCCAACAATCTTTGTTGACTGGCACTGTCCCTGCTCTATGGAAACGAGCATTAGTCTCCCCTTGCTGAAAAAACCTTCCCTTGACCCTGATTGCTCTAAACATTACAGGCCCATCTCACTGCTGCCGTTCCCTGCCAAGATAGTGGAGCGGGTGGTCAGTAACACTCTGTCTGACCACCTGGAACAACATCTACTACTTGACGGGGACCAATTTGGTTTTCGGCCTGCCCATGGAACCGAAACAGCCCTCATCACCGCCATGGACGAGCTTCAAAGGCGGGCAGACAGAAAACAGGCGTCATTCTTGATACTGCTTGATATGTCTGCCGCCTTTGACACGGTGAATCATAAGATCTTACTGAGGCGGCTGCTGGAGGCAGGAGTGAGGGACACGGCACTGCAATGGTTTCACTCTTTTTTGCAGGACAGGCAGCAGGCAGTCTCTCTGCCTCCTTTTCAATCAGCCTTTTCCCCGGTAACGTATGGAGTCCCCCAGGGCTCTGCCATCAGCCCAATACTTTTTAATGTCTACCTCAGGCCGCTAATCCTTCTTATCAAAAGTTTCGGCAGTAAAACCATCAATTACGCAGACGATACACAGATGATCCTCTCCTTGGATGGGGAGGATTCTATTTCTATAGAGGTCCTACACAATTGCCTGCGGGACACATCAAGGTGGCTGAAGGACAACTCACTTCAGTTTAATGCAGGCAAAACTGAGGTGCTTTTTAACACTGGCTCGAGGATCCCCCGACCGTTTCCCAATAACTTCTGGCCCCCGGAAACTGGGTCCAATGTACAGCCTGCAGACTCTGTCCGTAATCTAGGTGTCATGCTTGACCACAGGCTTAGCATGGAGACCCACGTTCAAAAAACATCGGCCTGCTGCTGTGCCATCCTACGGTCTCTTAGGAAAGTCTTGCCCCTTCTGCCCACTCAGGCCCGTGCCCAAGTGGTTAGATGTACCATCCTGAGCAGGTTGGACTATTGCAATGCCCTCCTGCTTGGGTCCCCCGAGTTTCTGTTGGATAGGCTCCAAAGGGTTCAATCTGCGGCCGTAAAATTGGCCTTGGGGCTGCCAAGAAGATCTCACGGACAATCTGCCTTGGCACAACTGCACTGGCTCCATCTTAGACAGAGGATCCAGTTTAAGGCCCTCTGTATTGTTTTCAGGGCCCTCCATGGTTCCGGTCCAGCCCCCCTTCAATCTAAGTTTGCGTGATATGCCCCTCCCAGACAACTTCGCTCCTCTGATGCTAAACTGGTAGTCATTCCCAGATTTAGGAAGGTCAGAGCCGGAGGTAGATCCTTTGAGGTGGCTGCCGCCAGACTTTGGAACTCCCTCTCCGTCGAGATCAGGCACATTAAGGAACTCCTACCGTTTAGAAAAAAGGTTCAAACTTGGCTTTTCCCTGGTTAGCCTACCCCCACCTGGTCCACTTCTCGCTTCACTCTCAGACTCTGTAAGCGCCAGGATGCCTGCTATGGTGACAGTTCGCGCTTTATAAATTCTTTAAATAAATAAATTCGCATTTTTCAGTAATATAAACTCTCCTGTCCATAACAGAAGCACCATCCCAACTACCCAACATCTTTCCCTCACACACAAAGTTGTGGTGCAAAGTCCTCTCAAAGTAGAGCAGGTAGTGTCAGGATTCTAGAGCCATTGTAGATGATGTTAGTTTGATCTTCTTTATGTGTTTCGTGAATACCTCTCAGGGCAACATTTCGGGGCTCTATAGATTTTTCTTAGGGTCTCTATCTGGGACCTGCCAGCTTGTTCTGTTGAGTATACTCACACTCCCATTGTATAGAGGCTGGGGCATCACAACAAACACTAATTTACAGCTCTTCTAGGCAAGGACGAGGTAAAACTAGCACATCTTGTTTATTGATTGTGTGGGTAACCGACTGGCAGAAGCATTTTACAAGCTCTCATTTTGTTATGACTCTTGACAAAAGATCTTCAACAAAGACACTGGACAAAAGATCTTCAGCAAGGGAGCACAGGGTCCCTTATTTTCTTCATTGAGGGAGTTTGCTTAAAAAGTCCTAACATCGTCACTGAAGGAGTTGACTTTAAAAAGTCTTCAATCCCCTTTTCAGGACAGTGAAGGAGTGCCAAATTACAAGAAGATTTAATTTCTTCTCGCTGAATTTTCAAGGTCCCTTTTCTTGACCTAAATTCATGGTTACCCTCAAAGGCTACTGGGAAACCACTCTACCAATGATTGCCTTTCCTGCTTTGGAAGGAAAGGGGGTCAACACCTGAGAGTTGTGTGATGTCAGGATCCTGCCTTTGAGCTGACTTCAAGACTTTTATGTGTGAGCAGATAGTGAATCATTCTAATCAAAACTGCTCCTGCACTCTTTTTCGGGATACTGTTAAATCTGCTTATTGCTGCAAATGCTCAAATGACTTGAAAATGTTAAATGTAGAGGCTGGTCTGCTCTGATAGCTTACATGCTGGTTCATCTCCGAAAAGATACTGTGACTCGAATGCCGCGGTGTGGATTGCAGCATGGTCCACCGCCGCACTTTCAGGTGGAGGGAATGTGGAGCCGCAAGTGTGCAGTCAGACAGATATTGACAGCACATCAGTGTAGTAGAGTTTAGTTGGGAGACCTTAGGCCAGATTTGTGAGCCCTGTGACAAGGAGATTCCATTGGGAGCTTCAGGCTCACAGCTAGATCATGGCAATGGCAATGGTGAGCTCAGATCTGGGGCACAAGAGGAAGTTCACGGAGTCCAGAGGTGTTGATGATGTGTATTTGAGGACACGCCCACCTTCAGATTCCAGCAGCTCACCTGAGTTTTAGTATAGTAGTTATTGCAAGCTCTCCTACCGATCCTCCTCTTCTGTTAGTGTTTATTTCTGTCTAGGCATGTTTTGTGTGTGAACTTTTTCTATTGTTGTTTGGTGTTGCAAGACATTGCTTGTTCTATAAGTTGTTTTTGTCAACTTATTTAAATCATGCAGTCTACATAGTATTACAGAGCAGAGCACCACAGCACTTGACAACTTGCCAAGGGACGGGACTGAGTGCCTCTGTTGTGAAAAACATGCACACTAGATAACCAGTTGGTTATGCCTTAAATGGGGTGTTGGGGAGATGGCTTCCTAAGTACAAGGGTTCTCCACGCTTCTGACCGTCCCTAGTGGCATCCTAACTTGGTCAGAGTAGTCTGCAGATTGTAGGGTTTCATTGCCTCATCACCAACTTGCCATTCATCGACCTGGAGTGCTCAGCTTTGCTCCAGGACCTAGAGGGAATGTGGGACAGGAAGTGAGTATAATGACGGCAACAGCCCAAAGCCCTCAAGGGCATCAGAAAAAGACGGCCCAAAAGCCCATTAGCCTCTGGGCCTTTTCAAGGTGACTTCAAGGTTGCCTGACCCAAGAATGGCAGTTCTTGTGACCCAAAGTGATAGTAGTTTAAGTAGTTCAAGATCAACTCAGGTAGGCCACTTTACTTTAATATTTAACACAAATTGTGGTACAAAATGTGATCATCCAGATTGTGGACCGTATAGCACATGGCTTTCTTTCTTCAGTATTGTCAGAAATTAGGTTATTCATTTGGGGGTTCTGGGGACACACCCCTCGTTAGGTCAAAGCAGAGTTCTGGAGAATCTCTTCTCAATCACTGTTAGCTATGGCTCATGCGGCAGGTAATCTCCAGAGAAGTGTGCGCTGAGTTGAAGCAGTAGCAGCAATTTCAAGGTAAAGAACACAACATAAATTAAATTCCAAACCAATTTATAAAAAAAAACATTTAGTAAGCAAGAGGACATTAAAAAAATGACAATAAGCTAAGGGGAACCTAGGAGGTGATTTATTTTTATTTTATTTTTATGAAAGCTGAAAGTTAAGCCCTTCAATGAACAGACTGCATTTGAAGAGAATTTTGAAAATGAGTCAGAAATGAAGCACATGTTGCAAGTAGTTAACTTTAAAGGCATACCCAGCAAAATGTTTCATAATAGATTGTTTTAACAAAGGCCCAGTATTAATATAGCATCTTTAAGAAAACCTGTGTAAGCACTCATCTTTTCTTTGTGGACATAAAATCTGCAAATCCAACAACATTATCATGACAGCAGAGTAAAGCAAACTGCTAGGGTGATGTGTGAATTGCATTTTATCTTTAACATCTTAATTAATCTAGACATTACATGCTTTCTAAACAAAAAGAGCCATTAACCCACCAATAAAACTAGCTGGCTATTCGTCTTATTGTACTTTTTGAAGAATTGATGGTAAAGGGTTGTCCAAGCAACAAAAGCTGTCCGTAGCCAGACAAAACATGAATATAGTCTCACAGAACCTCTTACACTGCCTATACCAATGTCACAGGGAATGTTAAACTACAAACTAAATTGATCAATTTAAATCAGGGGGAAATTAAAGAGTTTTCCGGAAGTGTACGAGGGACTATTTTAAAATATATAATCGTCTTTCCTTAATCTGAAAAATAATAATTTATGACTATAAAGTACAAAAATGCTGGATGTTGGGCAATCCTACAGTCAAGATCGATATTGTTTGCGGGTGAAATTGTTCTGATGGACGGCAGGGAGGACGCAATGGAGCCTTGAGCACTAAGGGCCAGGTGTACGAAATTGTGTGCAAGAAGTTAGCAAGTCGCATTTTACCTTCTGCACATGGCAAAAAGCATTTTACCGGTGCTGGCCGTTTGCGACCGTTAAAAAGCATTGTACATCTGGCACATTGTGCTTAAACTGCGCCCTGCCATCCCATCTAAACTACTCAGAATTAAGATTGCCACTTTCCTCTGAGAAAAATACAGGGCATTTGTTCATGATTTAAGATTCTGGAAGAAATCACTTGAAAATACAGTTTATTCGGCAATCGAGGGCACACATTCAGTGGTGGGCTTCACTCTGCCACCAAAGGCCATGAGACTGAGCAGGAAGCTGACGGGCACAAAGCATCAGCTTGGAACCCCCAAAGCCCTTTGACCCACGTAATTTAGGGTCACTGGCGTCCTATTAATGGTATTTCAGGCACATTATTCTAATATGGTAGCTTATCCCTTCCCATACTACTAAACATTTTGGATCTGCAAATTCTATCGTTCCACTGATTCTGTTTTAGCTCACTACCTGCACAGTACTACAAATAGTACTATGTGCCTTGAAATACTCTGAGGACTGGCCTTCTTTCCCGGCCCTACTAAGTGTACGTTCCTAGAAGTGCCTCGTCCTTACTCCTGACATCACAAGCGCACTTTTTATATGTCTCCTGTGCCACTCTTTTTCATTTCCTACAAAAAAGAGGTACTTGACAAGTGCAATAGGTTAATTTAGGTAATTTCTTATTTCTTACATAGACATACACTTTTCAATTCCTTATTCTATTAAATGCAAACCAGATAAAAATAAAACATTTCCGTAGACAATCCTTGGAGGCGTATTATTAGCACACATGAGTTGTTTTTTTTTAAGCATTTCTGTAGCCAAGAAAGACATTCATTAGGCGACATCGCTCTGAATTCCTCGCCCTCACTTAGGTGGAGCTAAATGGTATACTCATGACCCAAGGTGCTAGACTTTCCAGCTAGTAACACTATAGCTGCAATTTAAACATTTTTTAAATTCTCCCCAAATAACGGACTTGAAATGAAAGCAGGGGTTTGTATTAACTTAAATAACCCAGTGATCTAAACAGTCTGTGAAAAGAACATTTCAGCCTTGGGACCTTCAAGAAGGCCTCTGTAACATAAGTGAGCCTCTGTTTTACAGGGCTGCCTTAAAACAATAATGCGTTTCCTGTGCAAGACATTAATTAAAGAGGTTATCAAAATAAGACAAACTAATATAATTTGTGATTGTGTAAAATGAAGGAAGTGGGGGGGCCGTACCACAGAGGCTTAATGAATCACAGGCGGGAAACAGCCTCCTTGCTAAGCAAACATGAGGCTTTGCACACAGTCATCGAGTGGATATACAATTCAGCAAACCGGAACTCGCTCTGTGTTTACATGGGTGAGATAAAGGCCTCACAGGAACCATCTGGGGAAAGTCCCGGAGTGCTTGACCTCCTCCTGCAGAAGGGAACGTTCAACGCCACACATGGCGCGGAGGCGCGCCAACCTGAGCGCGCACCTGCCGTGACCCGATAAAGGGAATAGCTCATATTCAGGTAGAGTGACCAACTGACATGGGTGCAAATTCAGGACAGTTGCCCGGTCAGGCCAGTCTGGCCTTGATACCACCCTCCAATGGCACCCCTCATCTTCACATAGACCCTCTCTTATGTGTATTTAATTTCTTCTATAGTGCTACTCATCCCAAGTATGTGGGGCAGAGTGTTGGAGTGCATTACAACATACACATATTATATAGAGACAATCACTCATATAAATGTGAAAGTCAATGTATAAGAACTGTTGCTTAAGATAATGGGGCTTACGATGTGTAATCATACTTTCCTCCATCATTCAGTCTTTCACCATTCATTCTGTCCTTCCATCTGTGTGCCCATCCATGTCCATATTCATCAATTTACAAACCTAGCCATCATGTATCCTTCCATCCATCATTTCGCTCATCCATCCCTCAATCCACCCTTTTACTCATCCATCATCCATCCTTTCACCCTATCCATCCGTACACTCATCCATCCACTCTCCCACCCATCCATCCATTCACTTATCCATCCAGCCATTTACCTATCCAGACATCCTTTCACTTACTCATTCATCCATCCATCCATCCAGTCACTCATCCTTCTACCCATTCACCTGTTCAGTTATTCATTTACCCATCCTCCTTGCTCTTTCAATTCGCCTTTCACTTAGCCATCCATCCTTCCACCCACCCACCCACCCATCCATCTACTCATAAACTCATGAATCCATCCATTCAACCTTTCATTCATCCATCCTTTCACTCATCCATCCATCCTTTCTCTCATCCATCCACCTTTCACTCCTTTTGTCCATCTACCCGCCCTTTCACTCACTCATCCAGCCAGACATCCACCCTTTCACTCATCCGTCCATCCTTTCACCCTTTCACTGATCAGTTCATCGATCCACCCTTTCACTTATCAATTCATCAATCAATCCATCATTTCACTCATCTATCCAGCCATCCATCCACCCATCCCTTCACTTTCTCACTCACCTTTTCACATTAATTATGAGACCCATCAAGAACTCCACCCTCGCTGTAGTTCCTAAAGCAAGGGGTGGGGCAGGGTTCACTATGCCCCTGGATGTAGGCAATCTGAAAAAGTGGAAGGCACGAGTCATGCATGATGCACAGTGCCTGGACGTAGGGCGACTGTGACATGGTGTTGTTTCCAGAGCTTTAAGTGGGATTTAAAAACTAGGGGGGTCTCTCCAAAAGGGTGTTTAATGTAATAAAATGTGTGGCTTAAAACACATAAGCTAAACATCTGTGCTTAATATAATGTGCCCCTGACTGGTATTTTTGTTGCCGGTGTCATTGCATCCAGATATATGATACAGCAAGTATCGTTATACTTGGAACAAGTAACGTTACACCTACAACAAGCCTGAACGATTGGCTTTGTCAATGGTTGTTAGTTGCATAAAATAAAAAAGCAGCAACCATGGCTGTTATACTATAACTATAATCCTTTGAACTTCTTTCACTGCCTTCCTTCGATTAACTGGATTCTCAGGTAGCAGCAGCATGGGCATTTTTGCACTTCCATGTGAGAGAATGCTCTGCCCGGACCGAGGCAGGAGGAGGCCACCACATGCTGTGCCAGCCCAAACTGACCCATTGTCATTCTGTATGTGGCAATCAGCCCCACACAGAATGACAATGGGCGGGGTGAGGCTGCTCTTGTACTCAGAGGAGTGTGAGGTGGCCCCATCAGGGGGCTGAGGCCTCTTGCAGGGGTACAGCTCTGTTCCCTGAAATGCCTAAAATTACAGACAAAAGGCGTCCGTAAAAAGGATCCTCACGGACAACGGACGTGAGGTCCAATTTACGGACTGTCCGAGAAATTTACGGATGGTTGTTCACCCTATATTCAGGCTGAAGCTCCCGTTAAAAAACAATTACCTCTAACCTTCTTTCAAATGCTGTGGCATGGCTCATAGACTGCGCATGCATAGGTGCTGGCAGCCGCGGCCCGTGCAGGTAAGATCGGTGCGGCCAGGTTCGTGGGGATTCAACAGACGACCATGAGGGAAAATCAAATAAATAATTAATTTCCCCTCGTCCGACGAAACCCCACTGCAAGGGCCGCGGCTGGGTGCTGGAAATAGGGTGTGCTGGAGGTGCTGCAGAACCCCCAAAATAATCATGCCTTAGTTCAAACCCGATTTCTACATTTTGTGTGTCTGCTATGTAGTTTTAGCAGTAAAACTGCATGAAATACCACGCCCTTACCACTCTCCTGCTGAATGGGTGGGGCTCATTTTCAAGACTTGTCCTTTGTGCGCCTCTTGGATTGTTCACAAACCCTATCACTTCTGTGATGTAACCATAATGGAGCACTCCAACTCAGAAAAGTATCCAAGCACCACTGTGCGTGTGATCCTTTTTATAGACCGAGCAGCCATTACCAGGAAAAAAACCGACCTCGATTTCTCCAGTCCATGCTATAACATGTTGCCTCTTATTCCCACCTTTCAAGTGTTGGCACCAAACCAGAACTGTTAAGTTAAGGCAGATGGTGCACAAATTGTAAACTGCATTGAGTAAAGTTGTGGACAGATCATAGTACAATGAGTACCATCCGTAGACAAACGGGCTCATGGGGCAAAATATAAAACAAATGGATAAAGAAGGCAGCTTATTGGGTTTTGTATGATTGTGGCCTTTTGTTAAGGAACCTGTTAAAGGATCCATACATTTAATCTAAAAAAATTTAGATAGATTTTCAATCAGAAATGAGGATTTAAGAATGGGTGGATTTAGGAGTCAAGATGGCAGACACCCACTAGGAAAGGTCCTTCCACATGGCTGGCGCCGACACCCTGTCAAGCCAACACAGTTTATGGGCTAATTTGCGGCAACTGCCTGTGCCCTGGGAAGTCAGTCAAAGGACTATGCCATTGCTGGATTGGTGGCGAGCTGGACCTTGCACACTAACCACACCATGTTGCTGCGAACTGGGAAAAGTATGTTTTTCACGGGTGGGATGAAGTAGGAGGCCTGGTGATGGAGATCACCTTGGGCTCTCTGCTGTCCCTTCTCATAGACATCATCCCTAGTCAGAGTGCTCACTATGGGATGCCATCAATCTGGCCCCAGACTGGACTGCGTAGGCCTGAATTGCCTGGACTGATGCTGAAACTGGGCTGCGGCCGACCCAAGAGGTGGTGATGATACCTTTAGGCCAGGATTGTCGTGGGGTAGAACACTGGCTGCTCATGCCCCCTTCCAGGCCCTGGGCAGTAAGCATCTGCTGGCAATGAGTTAGCTTACTTGCAGTGATGCAGACGTGCAGACACCCATTAGCGAATGTAGAGCAGCGGGGCCAGGTTGGGTGTCCACTCAAGCCTCTGAGCTAGGCTATCGCGGCTCCAACAGCAGATATCAGCGGGGCAGGAGTGAATGGGGGAGTGAGTGGTCAAAGACCACGACCCTGATCTTGGTTTCAAGTCGGCTTGAGACTTTGCCAGGGCAAGGCGCTCTTCAGACGCCTCTGAAACCAACTCCGCCTGCCTTGACCTGCGCGGACCCTGCTGTGACCTGATTTCTTGACATTATTCTTTTGTCGTCCTGAGGGCAGGAGAAAGAAGATGCAGAAGATTAAAGGGAGAGAGGGGAGTGGCCATTTGGCCTGTGTCCCCCGCTAGGTGGGAGCCTTGCCAGGGGGAAGAGCATGTTGGTAGCTGAGGCGGCCGGGCTAGGTCATGGTGTGGCTTGTTGTCTTGCGCCCCCCCCCCCATTTTCTTCTCCCTCTCTTCCCCTTTTTGCTGCCATCAATTAAGGAGCCTCTACTTTCAATTCTCCTGCTGTTTTCACTGTACCTCTTCTAATTCCTGCTCTATAAGGAGGTGCCCCACATAACTATATGGACTAGTCTACAGAGTGTTCATCCAACTCCAGTATTTCAACAATTGTCAAATTAATAAAGGAATCCTAAGAATAGCTTGTGGTGGTATGTTTGATGCAAGTTGAAGCAGGTGGCTTATGATTAAGATTGTGTAAGATGCTTTTTGGCCTGCAGCACAAAGAATAATCAACTACTAAAGGGATTTGGTGTGCTAAATATTACACCAAATATAAGAAGCGGATCAGTGTGACATTAGCATGTAAAGCTTGGAAAATCACAAGTACAATGACAGCAAAAAAAATGAGATCAGGGTGCCTGCTAATGGGGAGGACATGTGCAAAAACTAAATCTAATCACTGCCCCTTTAGTCAATGCATTTAAAAGCAAAAACCACATGTGCTCTTTGTGGGAAATTGAGAAGACAACCCAGGAAGCCAATGTGTGGATACTGTGGGGTCAACGGGGCGTCTAAACTCCAATGCTTGAATGGACCTAATCCTTGGGTGGTTGCCTCAAAAATAACACGCTCCATGAGGAGCATCTTCAAAGAAAAGAATCTGGTTCATTAACCCTGAATCCTGCTCCCTCCCCTAAATTCTCCCCCTCTCCTTGTTTAGTTTCCGACATGCCAACAACTGCTCCTGCCATAGTGGATGTGTTAGCAACTCTTCTACAGGGGGCCATCCTCCAAGAGTAGCCTCTGGCACCTTGGATGAAGATTTTACATTACCAGGTATAGATTTTGACCTCTGTAGGAGATCCAGGCAGCAACATAAGGACTATAAATCACAGCTATCTGAATTCTCCGCCACTTACAATACCTACTGGTCTGCAACTATTTAGCAGTACACCTTCAAATCACTCTCCTTTATTATCACAACCATCAGAGACTCCAGATATGGAAGTAATGGACAATCCGCCATGTAACCTCTAAGATCATGAGGTAAAGATCTTAGCCACCCTACTTTATTTAGATATGCTTTTATTCTTCACCTTAACTTTGTTGGAAAACCGTATAAGGGGGGTTGGACTCTACTCTGGATACAGTAACAGCTATATTAAAGCAATTGATTGGCGGAAAGAAAGATAGGGAATATGGCACAGCGCAAATGGTTTTACCAGAGGTTATCCCACCGACAATCATAAAAGATGACCATAAAAAGGCTTGGACCCAAATCATTTTCAGGTCACAAGCAGGAAACCCAAACTGCAAAGACAGCACGAAAGAAACCCATACAGAGGTGAGTACAGAGGTGAGCCCAACTCACTTCATGAATTTCATCTTTGATATGGATACGGACAGTTCTGCAACTAGAGGTGCTGCAAACAGATTCTTGCACTCAGAAAAGGAAGTGTTCCCAATCTTTATATCTCGCTACAAACCAAATACAGATGTAGGTAAGCCCTGCCTCGCCCAGCTAAAACCAAAAGGAAAACACCCAAAAACGGAAAGGGTAAAAAAAATCTCAATTGAAGATTTACAAAGAGAGGACACAGAAAACTTGCTTTATAGAAGGGGTAGATCTCCCATAAAGACCTTAAAACCTATCAAGGTAAGAAGGGCCTGAGTCGTTTTTAAGGTCACGCACATGTTCCAACCTGAGTCCCGATGGGGGGCCACTCATACACAACTGCTAATCGTGTGATCTTGAGGATCCCAGAGGGGCTTGGAGCAATAACCCTTGCTGGTCTGCCATCTTCCATCATGTCTTCTCTGAATCCAATGGCCACCCCATTTGTGGGCCCCAGTATGAAGAAAGGACCCCGGGATTTGCGTAATCCCGAAATTAAAAATCAAGCACAGTATAAGCTCAAAGCCTATATGATAGACTAATTATTCACTTCCCCTGAGGCGGAAAGCCGGGGGCGCTCTCACTCTCATTCTACTTATCGCTACGCACTTTGTTGGTAACTTGATTTTAAAAGTTGTGTATATTTTAAATTGTTCATTTTTAACCACCTTATGTGCAGTGATCCTGAAGGCGAGATTCACGTCGCTTAGAGGGTCCCAGCACGCTTCTGCCCACCGGCGCAGCCGATTTAGGCGCTGACGCCGGCACGCAGAGGGACAGCCGCCATCTTGGGGTAGGCAGGGTAGCGGTCCAGCTTCTGGCCGCCTCCCGCCCTCCCGTGTTTACTTAAGGCGTGTTCACAAGCTGGCTCACAGACTAATTATTCACTTCCCCTGAGGCGGAAAGCCGGGGGCGCTCTCACTTTCATTCTACTTATCGCTACGCACTTTGTTGGTAACTTGATTTTAAAAGTTGTGTATATTTTAAATTGTTCATTTTTAACCACCTTATGTGCAGTGATCCTGAAGGCGAGATTCACGTCGCTTAGAGGGTCCCAGCACGCTTCTGCCCACCGGCGCAGCCGATTTAGGCGCTGACGCCGGCACGCAGAGGGACAGCCGCCATCAGGGGTAGGCAGGGTAGCGGTCCAGCTTCTGGCCGCCTCCCACCCTCCTCATGTATAATAATAGAGGGACTCCCCATCCGCGCAGCGGGCGGGCGCGCCGATAGCGCGCCTAAGGCAAGCCCGTCTGCGCCCGTCCGCGCCTGGCCCGCGCCCAGGGCCGGTCCCCCTGCCCGTTGCTTAGCTGGTCGCTGTATTAGCTGGACTAGAAACCAACTATTACAGTTGAGACCCCGGGCGTGTATGTTGACTCCCACGTGCTGCCCTAGTCATCTAGAAGAGTCCCCTTTTGAATGCTCTCACTGTGCGTTTAGACTGCCTCTAGCGAGAAAACGTCTACCTTACTATTGCAATATTAATAAACGCCATATTCAATCGATGATGCTTAAAACAGCTCTGGTCAATTGCCGCTCTTTACCACGTCATGCTGGTGAGATATGGTCATCCCTTACCTCGGATGTTTGGGATATACTGTTTCTCACCGAGACGTGGCTGAGGGACTCCTCTAATCCTGACATCCTTTTAGCCACCCCCCCAGGCTACCTCTTGAAAGCTATTCATCGTGAAGGCGGACAAATGGGTGGGGGCCTTGCCATTATAATTAAAACCCATCTTAAGCTGACTATTAGTAAACTTAGGAACACTGGCAAGATTGAAGCTATGTACTTCACTATTGCTGATTCAGCTGCCGTTATTCTTGCTGGGATTCTAGTATACAATCCACCCACGTCCTCGGCCTCCTCCCTAACGTCTTTAGTCCACCTGATTGCGGACTTATCCCTTAAACACTCGCATTTTATTGTGCTTGGTGATTTCAATTTACATGTGGACAATCCGCTATGTATGCAGGCTACCCAGTTTTTGGATACCATGAAGGGTTTGAAGCTACATCAACTAGTGCAGGGTCCAACGCATGCAGCAGGCCATACTCTGGATCTTATTTTTTCAAGGCATTTGGACACCTTGCTTCATCCCCCCCTTCCCCTCACTTGGTCAGATCATTATCTTCTCCCTTTTGATCTTACCCTTACCATGGCACCCATACCTATCGCACTTAATAAGGAGTACGGGAGAAAATGGCATAAAGTTACCTGTGCCACTTTGAATCACGTGTTCTCCGACCTCTCTGAACCCCTTTCCAACAATATCGATGAAAATGTGTCTAAACTTAATTCCTCCCTACTGCTTGCCATAGACTCTATTGCGCCTCTCCAACCTATTACCTCCGCTAGATCCCATCCTTCTGCCCCCTGGTTTTCCTCGACTCTCCGGGAGGAAAAGAGCCGATGTAAAAAACTTGAACGTAAATGGCGGCAAGATTATGACCCAGAGGCCAAAATTATTTATAAATCTGCCTTAAGAAAATTTCTGACATTAAAACGGTCAACAATGAGAGATTTTTTCTCTTTACAAATTGAGAAGTCTAAGAATTCCTCTAAATCTCTCTTTAAAATTGTGAAGGATTTTTTTCACCCTCCCGCTATGGCCCCCCAGATCCCGGCCAGTCAGGCCTTATGTAACGGTCTGTCTGACTACTTTCAGGAGAAAATGTTGAACATCAGATCTTCCTTTCCCATGGAGGGAATTCTACCGACCCCTAGGGAGGTAGATCTGGGCACAGCTTCCTTGGAGTCTTTTAAGGAGATGACTATCGATTCTTCATTGAGGTTAATTACCCAATGTAAATCTGGCTCCCCTCTTGACCTTATCCCGGCTAAAATGATGGGAAATTTAGCCCCTGTATTGATTAGACCTCTCCTTTCCATTTGGAACTCCTCTCTCGGTTTAGGCCAATTCCCTTCTGTGTGAAAGGAGGACTGCCAACCATCTCAGGCTTAACACTGATAAGACGGAGGTTTTGTTTTTTAATCAGAAAACTGCTATTCCCTCTAGCCTTTGGTGGCCGACAGTACTCGACCCCCCGCCCATCCCAGCACTAACAGTACGCAATTTGGGTTTCCAGTTTGATAATACCCTCTCCTGCACTCCCCAAATTAACAAGACTACTTCTGCATGCTTTGCAAAACTGTGTATGATTAGAAAGATTCTTCCATACCTCCCTTTAGATGCTCGTAGAACTGTGGTCCAGGCATTAATTACGTCCCATTTGGACTATGCCAACAGTCTCTACGCCGGTGCTCCTTTGTACCAAATTGAACGTTTGCAGATTGTGCAGAATGCGGCGGCGAGACTGATTGGTAACATTCCCTATCGTCAGTCTGTAGCATCCTACCGCAAAAAGCTGCACTGGCTCCCTATTGCCTGTCGTATCCAATTTAAGATTTTGACCCTCGCTTTTCGAGCTCTGAACGATTCCGGTCCAGGTTATCTGAAAAAACGGCTTGTCCTATCACAATCCGTTAGATCTTTACGATCTAATAGTCTACGTCTTCTGATCGTTCCTCGTTTCCGTCTTTCTAGGATGGGCTGTAGAGCATTTGGAGTCCTGACTGCCAGACTATGGAATAACCTCCCCTTGGATTTAAGATTTGCTCCTACTGAACCCATTTTTCGCCGCAAACTGAAAACTTGGCTATTTTCCTCTCAATAATTCTGTTTCTTTGTTCTTTTTTTCTGAGTTTTTAGTCGCTAGCGCCGGGACACCCCCTCGGGGGTAGCCGTGCGCTCTATAAATTCCTTAAATAAATAAATATTCCACTTTTCGAATCTGACTTAATTTTGAATTGGTCTGCTTTGCTTGCATGTTTCCTGGACATCAAGATTCTAAACATAACCAAAGAAGAGATATTAACTTGGTTTCTTAACAACATGCAGAGATTGGAGCCAAATCAATGGTGTCCTTCCATCTAAAATTATTATAAAATCGATTTTACAAAACTTTGAAAGCCTGCAATGTAGAGGTATCAATGTCTTCCCAGTACTAGAAGAGAGGGGTGGAATAGGATGCAAGTATGCTCCATAATCAGGGTGATATCCTGGGTCTGTTCCCCCCCCTGCACTATAACATAATGTGTGTATTTGTAAAGCGCACGTTCACCCTTGGGTATCTTGGCGCTGAATAACCGATGTTTATTGTTACCCAACTCAATGGTACTCATTTTATCGACCTCAGATGAATGAAAGGCTGAGTGGACCCGCCAGGATTTGAACCTATGACCATTTGGTCGATTACATGCCCTTGCAGTGGACGCATTAGTCCACTTAGCCACCAGACCCGACATTATACTATCGTGGTGATTTGAGGGCGGATGCCCAGGGGTTGCAAGCACTCCTTGAAAAATGGTAGATGGGTGGCAAATAGGGAACCTACAATATTCCCAGAAAAAAATACATGTGAGGAAACACAAAGCTGGAATTGGCAACCCGGTGTCTTAAATAGCGCTTGCATGAATAAACTCCCTTTACTGCCTCATAATTAGCAGTGAGTTAAAATTGTCTTCTGGAATGCAGCATGAGTAAAGAATAGCAGGGAGAAACTACAATTCTTAAGTGCACTGAAAGTGGATGTGAATTGTCTCCTGGTGACATGGTGCGATGAAGAGCTCCTGTGTGGCGACTAATTTTCCTTCGATTGTAAAGCTAGGCCCTCTAGAAGGGGACATGCTGAGGGGGAGTAGCATTTCTCCTGTCCAACAGGTATAAGTGGAAGCCTGATTACTTCAGAGATCCCTCTGATTTATTTATGACAGTAACTCTGTTTCATCCTGTGGGAGAGCGAGTTGTACCACCCCTCGTATTGGTAAATTCCGCCTGAGGCCACATATAATGCACTTGTTCATAAGGTCTTCTCTTTCATCAAAAGTTATCTTGATAAAGACCAGGCTCCTTAAGTAATCCTGGAAGAGGGCCTAAATTGTAAATCATCTAATTATGCCTTGAATCAACTATGTGACGCTGGGAGGAGGAGCTTAGCGCGCACCCAAGATGGTCGCGTGAGCTTAGGGCTCCCGGACCTTCGCCACCTCCACCGACTATCCTGAACCCTATCCTGATTTGGACGACGGGTTGTTAATGGCACGGCCCTGCTGATCGTTTATCCGTTTCCGGACTTCGATTTGGACATTGAGATCTGAAGATATGGACTTTTGAACTTTTTCGGCCTGCTCCATGGTACTGCCCCCGGGCTTGGTTTCTCTGCCAGCCGGACAGTAATTGAACAACAACGGATCATGCGAGCCTCCTTTGCCCGGTTGTCTACTCTGTTTCGTTTCTCGCGCTTAGACCTACTTGACTTTGTTTCGATCGCCCTGGCTTGCTGCTTTCAACCTCACCGCTATTCACCGACTGGTGACTCGGCCCCCTGCCATTTATCACTTGGTGATTGGTTTGCATCTTCATTTCTATATTGTTGCGGGCGCATCGACTTTAGCCATTTTTACTAGGTCTCAGACTTCCCTTCGGGGCGCACGAACTAAGATGGCCACCAAGCCTGAGGGAGAGAAACGCAAGACCAGACCGGCAACGCGAGGGGGCTCCGTGCAATCAAATGTCATGGACAGATACACCCTCGTCAAGGGCTCTCCGGGTGGATCGACTAAATCCCCGGCCACTGTGGGAGAAGACTCCCCGATGGATGAAGAACTGTCGTTGAGGGACGTCATGGGCGCCATTGCCGGGATGAAGGCCACGCTGGGTTAACAATATGAGGCCCTGGCCCACAAGTTGGATACGGTCGCTATCGATATAACCTTGATCAGGGCTGGCCTTGGGAAAACCAATAAAAAGGTCAAATCCCTCGATCTAAAGACATCTAGTCTTGTTACTGACGTCTCCGATTTACAGGCAGAGGTCGGTAACTTGCGAGCCGCCCGTGACTATCTCACTCGACGCCTGGACGACATTGAGGGCCGGGCACGACGAAACAACGTCCGTCTGGTTGGTGTCCCGGAAACTTCGGAAGCATCCTCGGTGGACCTGCTGGTGGAAGATCTGGTCCTGAATCATCTAGCACCCAAGGGCCTCAGCAAGTTTTTTGCTGTTGAACGTGCACACAGGATCCCGGGTGGTCCGCCTAAGCAGGGAGCCACTCGCGTCCCATCATTGCTCGGATCTTTAACTTTCGGGACAGGGATGCGATCCTGCAAGCGTCACGCCTATCTGGTCCAACGGCTTATGAGAACACTGCAGTCAGCTTCTACCCGGACTTTACCCAGCAGGTTCAGAAACAGCGACTTGGATTCCAGGGGGTGAAGAAGAGACTGAGGACTAGAGACATGAAATACGCCATGCTTTTCCCGGCCCGGTTACGTGTGGTGTACAACGAACAAACATTTTTCTTTGATCATCCAGGGGCGGCAAGTGACTGGCTGGACACGCTGCCCCCGGGACCGGATCGTTCTGAACACTCTGGGCACTCCGGTGGTGCGGAGGGAGGCCCGGTGGAGCAGGAATAGGGGGCGGAATCAGCGCCCGGTCCATCGTGTTGACTTTTCGGCTGTGGTTTGGTGCTATGCCTCTATTGCTTGCTATCATGCTGTCTTATTGGGGTGTGGGCGGGGGGGTGGGTGAGTCTTCCTCCTCTGGGGTTCTTTTCGTAGAATAGTTGTATGTTAGGGCGACAGGCACACTGCAAGTTGGGGTGGCTTTTGAGTCTTACGCAGGGGTGCGGGGTGGGGGGTATGATGTACGGGGTTGTTTGGGGGGTTACAGTTTCCGTTTCATTGTTTTCTTCAAGGCATATTATTGATGATCTCCTGTTGTACAGTGTCGCACCCGGTGTGGGGTGGGGATGGGGTTGATCTCTGGGATGGGGGTTAGGGGACTTAAGGTACTGTGTTGGAACGTGAACGGGTTGGGGGATAGGATCAAGCGGGGCGTGGTGTTGCAGCTCTTGCGACGGTTGTCCCCTGATATGGTCTTGCTTCAGGAGACGCATTTGCTTGGCAATACGTGCCATGCAATGAATAGGCGTGGCTATCGTCTCGTCGCGTACTCAGGTTTTACTTCTGGCTCCAGGGGGGTGGGCATTCTGGTTCGGAACTCCCTCCCTCTTGCTGTTGACGACATCATCCTTGATGACAGGGGATGGTACGCTGCCCTTGTGGGGCGCTGGGAGGGAAGGGTTGTCACCCTGCTCTCCGTCTACGTGCCGCCGGGTCTCCAGACTACCACTTATGCGGATCTGGGAAGAGTGATTTTGGGATTCCCCGAGGGTCTGCTTGTAGTGGGTGGGGACTTCAACTCTGTAGTGTCGGGGATGTGTGATCGCTACCCTCCCCGAGACATTGCGAAGTCACAATCCTGGTTGGGGGATTTCCTGGAGGCTTTAGGGCTCACTGACTGCTGGCGCCTGCTTCATCCTGGGCAATTGCAGTATACTTTCTATTCTGGTGCCCCCATGGCAGTCTTTCGAGACTGGATTATGTGCTGATGCCCTCCTCCCAGGCCTCCTACATAAGGGAGGTGAAACATCTAGCTAGGGGTATCGGATCATTCCCCACTGTGGTTGGTGGTGGACGCTCACTTGGGGTCGGAGGGTAGGGTGGCCCCGATACACTCCTGGTATCTCCGCGACCCCAAGGTTAGGGCGGAACTAATTAAAACGATTGACCAATACTTTGCTGAAAATGTGGGTTCTGTGTCCTCCTCTGTCACGTTGTGGGAAGCGTACAAAACTGTTATTCGGGGCCAGGCCCTCTCCTTGATTGGCAATGTCAAGAGACGTAGGCGGGAGGAGGTTGTCCGTGTTGAAAATGACATCACTGTTCTTGAGGGGGAGTTGGAATCCGAGGTCACCCCGGAGAGGCTGCACCTTTTGGGTCTAAAACAACTTGAGTATAGAGCGCTGGTGACTGATGCGGCGAAGGAGATGAGCAGGGAGCAACAGGGACGACTATATGATGTGGGGGATAAGGCGGGGAAATTGCTTGCTTGGCTGGATAAGAGGGAACGTGCGAGTCGGGTTGTCCCTGTGATTGTTGATGTGAATGACGTGAGTGTTTTGCTGACTATTTCCGGGAAGTGTATTCCCCCGTCTTTGATAGACCTGAACAGGACTCCCACTTGCTCCTGCGAGATATCTCGCTGCCACGTTTGTCCGACCCTGAAAGGGATCTTCTAGAGGCTCCTCCTACAGTTGATGAGGTTGTTACGGCCATCCGCTCGGTTCGCTCGGGGAAGGCCTCGGGTCCTTATGGGCTCCCTGTAGAGCTTTACAAGCTCCGTCCGGATGTGATAGCACCGTATCTGCGGTCGATGTTCTTGGAATCACTGGAGGCAGGCTCCCTCCCTCCCGACCAAAGATTGGCTTCCATAGTGGTGATCCACAAGGATGGCAAGCCACGTGACCGCTGCGCCTCCTTTAGGCCCATATCATTGATTAACGCCGAATCGAAGATTCTGGCCAAAGTGCTTGCCAACCGCTTGGTCACTGTCATAGGCGATTCGGTTCACCCGGACCAATCCGGATTCATACCCCATCGTAACACGGCACTTAATCTCCGGCGCCTGCATGGAGTCCTCGCGCGAGCGGCGACTCTGCGTGAACCGGCCATCTTGGCGTCTTTGGACGCCACCATGGCGTTCGATACGCTGGAGTGGCCATATTTATGGGCGGTTCTCTCTAAATTTGGCTTTGGCCCCACCTTCATCGACTGGGTGAAATTGCTCTACACCGACCCCTTAGCCCAAGTGGTGGTAAACGGTCGTGTCTCGGCCTCCTTTGCTCTTGGTAGGGGGACGCGCCAGGGCTGTCATTTGTCCCCTCTCTTGTTTGCCCTTGCTTTGGAGCCATTGGCGGCATGGCTGAGATGGGAACCGTCCTTGAAGGGCATTAGATGGACTCCGGAGTTTGAAGACCGAATATCCTTATATGCAGACGATATACTCCTATATCTTACGTCGCCTCGGAAATCGTTGATCGTCCTTTTTGACGTTTTGACTTCTTTCCGTAAAAACTCCGGTCTGGTCATCAACTGGTCGAAGTCTTGCATCTATGTTCTATGCGGCGAGGCCCCTCTCCCGCCGCGTGGATGTCCTATTTCGGTGGTGCGGGAGGGATTCAAGTACTTGGGGATTTTTATCACCTTGGACCCTGTGCTTCGTTATGAACGCAATTTGTTGCCCCCTCTCCAGCGCCTCCATGCCGATGTGACTGCGTGGGGCAGGCTCCCTCTCTCTCCTCTGGGACGGGCGGCGTTATTTAAGATGATGTCGCTCCCTCGGTTCCTTTATGCGTTGCAAAATACACTAGATATTGTGCCGGCCCGCTACTTCCGGGAGATTGAAAGTCTACAGAGACAATTGGTATGGGAGTCCCGTGGTACGACGGTGGTATCGCGCTCCCGGACATCCGCCGCTACTATTGGGCCTCTCAGCTGGGGGCCATCAACCACTGCACTTACGGTCATTTGCCGAGCCCGGCGTTTGAGATGGATAGATGGCTGCTGCCTGGTGGAGACTACAACAGGGCTCTGTATGCGAAATCTGCAGGCGGACCGGGGTAAAGGTATGGGGAGTATTAGATTTGCAGAATCAGCTTTACCGATCTCAGATTTTGTGAATAAAAACCTGCTGTCCTGCGGGCTTTTGAATGTAAGATCTTTGCCCAAACACTGTGTAGAAATTCAATTGCTGCTGGAGCGTCATGGTTTGGAGGTTTTATTCATGACGGAAACCTGGACTCGCCCGGAGTGTGATGTTGACTCGGGTGTGGCTTGTCCGCCCGGCTATAAACTCTGTCACAAAACCAGACTGAGTGGGAGAGGAGGGGGGGGGTTGGGGTGATCTATAAAGACTCCTGGGATCTGGTCACTATTGATATTGATGAGATTGAGGGATTTAAACTTTTAGGCTTTGCCATTAAAAATGTCCACGCTTATGTTTTAAGCTGGATTATTTCTTATAGGCCCCCTGGGGTTTTTACGGTGCTTCAACAGCAGCTATTACTGGAGACCTTTACTAACCTGGTCGCCGTACATCATAGATTGGTTATATTGGGAGACTTTTATCTTTGGCTGAATGGTCCCCTTGATTCAGGGTATCTTAATGTTCTTCATTCGTGTGAGGGTCTTGGCCTTTTTCAGCGGTTGGAAGAAGCAACCCACAAGGGAGGCCATATACTCGATTTGATTTTCTCTGAAGAGTATCATCTTACTATTACGGAAATCTTGCCTTTGGTCTGGTCAGACCATTTTTTTATTAAATTTGTAGTGGACATGGCTAAGAAGAATCACTGAGTAATTGGTGTTAGGAAAAATTATGTTGGTAGAGACTGGAAGGGGCTCTTACGCAAGCAAGGTTTAGCCCCTCTGTTTGCGGTAGATGATTGCTTTTCAGTAACTAAGCCGGTAGGCGAAAATTATACTTCCCTTTGCGCGAAGATTACGGCAGATTTAGACGCATTGGTACCGTTAAAAAACCATAGAATCAGAGGCAGACCTTCGGCTCCATGGTTCAATGACAACTTAAAAACCATGAAATTGGATTGTAAATGTGCCGAGAAGAGGTGGAGAAGGGGCTACTCAGATTTGGATAAACAAATATGGAGATCCAAGATCATGTGCTATAAAAAGGAGATAAACAGGGTCAAGGCAGAATATTTCTCTAATGTGATCCTTACTGCCCCCAACACTTCTAAAAGTATTTTTAATATTCTGAAGAGTCTCACTAATCCCGAGTGCACAAAAAAGCAGATACCCCCCTCCCAGGAATTGTGTAACAATCTAGCTAACTTTTTCCATCTTAAGATCAAAACTATTATTGATGAGTGAGGAGAGGGGAATGAGCATGCGGTGCTTGGAACCACGGACATCGTGGGTACTGGTGATAAGGAGAAGAAGGTTAAGGATGTTCCTATCTTCTACCCAGATATTAAGAATGATAACTATGTAACCGATTTTGCGCCTTTGACCTTGGAAGAATTTTGTAAAGTAGCACAGGGCATTTCATCTGGCTCCCCCTTAAACCCCGTACCTCATAAAATTTGGAAGACTTTTGAGACAAAATTGTTTCCTACTCTGCGGTTAATTTGTAATCATTCCCTCAACAGCGGTGTAGTGCCATTGCAGTGGAAACAAGCTTTGGTGACCCCTCTGCTCAAAACGGCCTCTCTGGATCCAGAATATCCCAAGAATTATAGGCCGATCTCTCTCCTGCCCTTTCCAGCCGAAATTACGGAGAAAGTGGACAGTAGGACGCTCGCCAATCACCTGGAGCAGCATAAATTGCTGGAGGAGGCTCAGTTCGGTTTTCGGCCTGCTCATGGTACAGAGTCGGCCCTGGTGACCGTGATGGATGAACTTCGGTCGCGGGCAGACAGGGGTCAGGCAGTTGTTCTTATTCTGCTTGACCTGTCTGCCGTGTTCGACACGGTCAACCATGGGACTCTGTTGAGCAGGCTGAAGAAAGTGGGGGTGAAGGGCTGTGCTCTTCAGTGGTTTCAATCTTTCCTCATGGGTCGAACGCAGGCAGTGTCTCTTCCTCCTTATCGGTCTGATCTGATTAACATCACACATGGGGTGCCACAGGGCTCGGCAATCAGTCCGATTATTTTTAATATATATATATGAAACTTCTGATTGCAGTTGTTAAAGAGCATAGGATTAACATCACAAATTACGCCGACGACACGCAGCTCATTTGGAGGGAGAGCAGTCTACCTCTCTTCAGGAGTTCCACTGCTGCTTGCGTGATACGGCTCAGTGGCTGAAGGGCAACTCATTACAATTTAATGCCGGCAAGACGGAGGTGCTCTTCTGCTCTGCGGACACGGTTCCCTCAGTGCTGCCAAGTAACTTCTGGCCTAGCGATATGTCAACAGCAGTGAGACCAGTGGATAAGGTTCGCAACCTGGGCATCTCGTTTAATAACAAGCTGACCATGGAAGCTCAGGTCACCAGAACGGTGGGTAGCTGCCTTGCGATTATCAGATCCTTACGTAAAATTCTTCCTTTACTACTCCCTCAAGCACGGCCATTAGTTGTACAGAGTACAGTATTGAACAGACTGGACTACTGTAATGCCCTTCTGCTTGAATCTCCTAAGTCTCTTTTGGACAGACTTCTCAGAATTCAGTCGACCGCAGCCAAACTTGCTTTGGGCTGGCCTAGAAGGTCTCCGTCCTCCCGGGCCTTGGCAGAATTGCATTGGCTCCCGGTGGGACAGAGAATTCAGTTTAAGCCCCTCTGTCTAGTGTTTAAAGCCCTGCATGGGTTGGGTCCTGTCTCGTTGCAGAGGAAATTTGAGTGGTATGTTCCAGCCAGAAACCTTTGTTCCGCCTCGGCTAGATTAGTTAAGATCGCGAGGTTTAGGAAAGTTAGAACAGGTGGCAGAACCTTTACGGTTGCTGAGGCCAGGTTGTGGAACGGGCTTCCTCTGGAATTGAGACAGGTCCGTGATCTCCGTCTTTTTAGAAGAAGAGTAAAAACACTGCTGTTTCCGAAAATTTAAGTTGCTTTACTGTTCTGAGTTAGCTCCTCCCTTGTTGTTCTGTTGCACGTCTTTTGCCATGTACTTTGAGTTTGGCAGCGCCGGATGCCTGTCAGGTGATAGAGCGCTTTAGAAATGAAATAAATAAATAAATTAATAAACTTGTGCCTAGTGGGTCTGGCATTAGTTTTGAGTTTAATCTTGTGCTGGAAATCATGGAAGAGGCCTAGTTTTTCAGCAAATAAATTAGGGAACTCCTCACATATACTGGTCCCAGAATGGATGTCATCTGTCAAAAGCACTGGAGCTTGGTTATTGGGATCAAGAATTATACCTAATTCTTTCTGATGTTGCCATCCCAATAGATTAGACCCCGGATCCACAATGTAGACCTTCCCCACTGTGCTCCTCCCCTTGAACTTAATGTAGATTTCTTTCATTACAACAAAGGGTATGGGTTCTTTGGTATAGCCTGTAGGTGATAAGTCTGGCTTCTTTAATGTGATACTCCCCTGCCTGTCCATGCTCACAAAATCAGTATGGTTCAATAGAGTAAACAGTGAATCAGCATACATGGTGATAGCCTTCCTATTGAGCAGTACGTTGCCTTTGGGATAGATTACGTTAATACTTCCCATCGTGTCTGTTACCTGGAAGACATTCCTTTTCATTGGAAGTGACACATTTAACTTCTTTCACCAGGACACCTTCTTTACCCCCACCCTCTCCGTTTTTGGGGTCACCTTCTCTACACACTCTGGCGAAATGCCCTCTTCTATTGCACTTCTTACATGTCACACTTTTGGCTGGGCATTAGATATTGTTGGCTAAGTAATTGCTGCTGCCACATCTAAAACATCTAAGATGTCTTTCATTTAGTTGAGATTTGTTATGCAACCCTTCCTTCCCTTTGACTTTGCAAATTTCACCTTTCTCCTCACTCTCCTGTACATTGGCTACAAGATCAGTAGGAGATTTCATCTCTTTGATGCACTAGGCAGTGTGTTCCACTAACTGGGCAATGGCAACTGCCTCCCTGAGGATGGGGTTCTTGCCTAACAGTTTTTCCTGTATGCGCATGTTGTTCGTGCAATGTACTAGCTGGTCCCTTATCAGAGAATTTTTGAGATTACCAAAATCACACAATTTGCTTGGATCCCTTAATGCTGCGATGTAATTAGTTACTGTCTCTTGTTTCCCTTGCAATCTACATAAGAAGTGTGGCGTTCTAACACCACGTTTATTTTGTCACCAAAATTAGTTTCCAATTTGAGCATGGTGCTGGCAAATATGTCCATGGCCTCTACTTCCCCTTGTCCTTCATTCTCTGGTTCAAGCAATGTTTCATAAATTTTCCGCTCATATACCCCTAAATTGTGTAGAAGGATATGCTGTTTCCGCAATGATGAGAAACGGTCCCCCTACAATGGCAATTAAGTACAATTCGAACAATTTGACCCAGTTCTTCCAGTGTATCTCAGGCTCTCCCTTCTCATTTAGGAACGATGGGGGTTGACTCATGCTCGCCGCGGCCATCATTGTGCAGTAAAAGGGGAACTAGGCGCTGAGATGGATCCTGAAAGATGGCGATATAGTGAGAGTAGGCTGAGGTCACAGCCCAAAAGGATGCAATATGTGGCCCCCAGCAGTCACAGTGACCACCAAACACCGAAAACAACGCAGCTAGGTCCCCCCCGCCCCTCGTTGTCTCCAACGATTAAGCTGACTGTAAGTTTGCAGGCTAAGATGCACTGGCAGGCTTTATTACGCCTGAGGCTGCTGGACTACTAATCTTATTAAACAACAAAGATGGCCAGATAGATTCATTCAATGTATTACTACCACACCTAGCCAATAATCCTAAGCGGGCAAACTTTTCAGTTAGTAATTTTTACTTATTTCCATATTTTTATTAAAACATTTCAATATATCCAAAAATCAAAAACACTCTTGTAGCGACATTCACATTTGACACCATTAATACAAAAACATATTACAAACAATATAAATGAAATACATCATATAAATACCATATACAGACAGAGGGAAAGAAAAGATGCCTCTAATTATTTCATTCATGGGGCACAAGTCCTAATAACATATAAACAGACAAGCGGCCGTTCACTCCTTTCTATAGGCCCGCTTGTTTGACTGCGCTGGAAACTCTTTATTTCAAGGGTCTAATTACAGGGGGATTCTATCCTAAACTACAATCCTGTAGCACCCTTTATAAATCCTGTTCCAGCACAGGGTCAACGCGTTTCGAACCCGGGATTTGTTTGGGGGTTCTCCTCAGGACATGGACTGGAAATGGCCTTCACTGTAATTCTTTAATTCTTCCCGGAGTGGCTGTATATGATTTGCAGACCCTTGAAATAAAGAGTTTCCAGCGCAGTCAAACAAGCTGGCCTATAGAAAGGAGTGAAAGGCCGCTTGTCTGTTTATATGTTATTAGGACTGGTGCCCCATGAATGAAATAATTAGAGGCATCTTTTCTTTCCCTGTTTGTATATGGTGTTTATATGATGTATTTCATTTATATTGTTTGTAATATGTTTTTGTATTAATGGTGTCAAATGTGAATGTCGCTACAAGAGTGTTTTTGATTTTTGGATATATTGAAATGTTTTAGTAAAAATATGGAAATAAGTAAAAATTACTAACTGAAAAGTTTGCCCGCTTAGGATTATTGGCTAGGTGTGGTAGTAATACATTAAATGAATCTATCTGGCCATCTTTGTTGTTTAATAAATTAGAGTGGTCTAGGCCAGGTAGCAAACAGACCCAAGCCTCCTTCGGTCCCATTGCACTACTAATCTTGCCACTTCCTTCAGGTGAAGGTAAGATACTCCCAGGGCAACCAGAGCTTATGTGCGCGAAAAAACTAATTATTTCCTCTCACTGGCAGGGGTCCTGTATGGTGGTGCTATTGCACACCGGTTGGATAAGTATGACTCGCAAACCCATAACGTGTAAATCAGTGGTTGAGGAAGAGAGAGCCACACACCACCAATTAATACACGCCGGGAAGGGGCCATAGGAACTGCACGGACAAACACCCTTAACTAGAGTTAATTGGCACATCCGCCAGGTTCCTCACGTAAACGGCGAGATCAGATGAGGAGAACGCCCCCTCACTGCTAGGCTTTGATATCCTTGCGGGAATGTGGCTCCGCCTGACACATGCGCACCGAAGTGGAAAAGGCCACAGGGTGCGCACGTCAGGAGAGATTAGTGTCTCCGTGACCCGCCAGGCAGGATGCTTCCTACAGCCACGAAACAGGCAGGGTGCCTATAGCAGACAAAGGAACTCCCTCAAGCGACCTCCGCTGAGGCGAAAATCTTCTCAAGCACTTTGCAGCCTGAACGTACGCCGGCAGAATCACTTGCGCTGTGGCTGGAACGAAAGAATCCACTGACAGCTGCCCAAAAGAACTCCTCGCGATCAGCTATGAAGAATGTTGAAATCCTCTCAGGCACCAAAGGGTTCTAACAGACAGCTGCGGAAATGCTTGCAGCGTGACTGGAAATGCAGGATATGCTGACAGCTGGGCAAGGAACCATCTCACAAGCAGTAATTCGGAGGGAGAGGAATACTGTCAGGCACCCTGGATGTCAGAACTCCATGACGGCAATGGAGCGGAAATGCTTATAACAACGTTCACAGAAGCAGATGAACAGGGGGCCCTCAGGCAAAGCAGGCATTACCTTCAATCCTCGATGACAGTTGAGTGTTGGGGCACACAGACCCGACCAGACGTGGTACACAGAAAAGGTAGTCCTCGTTTGCACCGTTGGCTGATGGCAGACATGAGCACTTTAATACCACCCTGTCCATTCCAGAGACTCAAGGTACTCGGTCTGCCTTCCGCTTCTTTGCGCTAAAACCCCCAGCTGCAGATGGAGAGAGCACACAAAGGGGAGATGACCAAAACTGCCCCCTACTCAGTAGATCGTCGCCAGTGTTAAAAAGATATTACCAACAGACGAGGTAAGAACTCAGTAACTCTTTATTGGCCATCCACTCTCCAGGTGACTAACAGTGCATCACCAATACTCTAAAGCAGGCTCCCAAGGAAGGGTCCACTGAGGAAACAGCGAAGGGGTGGACAGGGTTATACCATTAGGGGTAGAGCGAGAGAAAGGAGTTTATAACACCTATCTTCATTTCTTCGTGAGGAGTGTTGATTATGTATAAGCAAATGGCAACAGATGCTTCTCTTTGGGAAGTACATGTGGGGTGGATGAGAGTTTTCTCGTGCATTTCACGTCTGTATTTGTAATGCCGTTTTATGTTCCTTACAATACAGACCTTAGAGACTACAGGAGAGCTTACTCATCTTCTAGGCAGTTTCTTGTCTTGCATAATCCTCCACCGTCTAATGGCCACAGACAATAATTAACTTTCCACTTTACCCTTGTGAATTCTATCCTGGAACGCCAGTGGACTGGATAATAAAATAAAAAGAGGTGGGGTATTAAAGGCAACCAAAAACACTCCTCCTGATATTCTCATACTGCCGGAACCTTACTAGAGACCAACTGTCCTTTCTTAGCTGGCATAGTTTTGTGAATGCCCTTCACTCTGAATTTGGCAAAGGGTCCTGGAGAGTGGATGTTATTTTATGCAGAAACTCACCTTTCCTTATCTGCAAAACGTGACACGACCTCTGTGAAAGATGTATCATGGTGTCTGAGGCCCACACATGCCTCAACGTCTATGCCCTACCACCAGTCTCAGTCATTCGGTCTCGGTCATTCGACAATGGTAGACAGACACACTCGGCTCTACCACTGTGCGTAGCATTTGCACACGCCCCTGATCTCCATCAACACCGAACAATTGGAAACGGACTGTCAGAGATTGATTAATTGAGTCCTTAATTACATTGAAAGCTCACAGGTCGTAGTGGTCGCACCTCCTGTGTTTACATTCTCTGAGATCAACCAGGACCGCATGGATTGCTGTGTGCCCACGTAATAATTCCACTACACATCTCCTGACGCTCTGCGTTGTCCTACTCTTCAGATTGCCAGCCCTCCTCTACCTTCATATTGGGCACCCGGCTGAGTCCCATGTGAGTATCCTTTTTCCTTCCCACTAGCCTGTGGTACACATCCATCACGCGGCTGCGCAATCACTTTCTCAGATGTCCCTACATCCTTAGGTCCTGAAGGGACCCTACATTGCACAAAGGGTTGAAACGTCATCGACAAATAACTAAAGCGAACCACTGACCAGCGCTTATCATTGTGTATAGATGTTGTTCTTATTGTCTATTATTTAAGCTGGTCGACTCTATGAAAGTTTGGAAAACCAATCACACATGTCACAAATATGTCACTAATGTTTTAGGTTCCATTGCCACTGGGGACACTACGCACTGCTGTCTTATTATTTTTTGTATATACCTGTATAACCTTTTCAAATATAAAAAAACGATTGTTACAAAATAGAAACAAAGGTGTATGTGGTCTCCTCTCCTTTTGATATCAACGTAACCCTTCTCATTGCTATTGCACGTACCCATACCAGTATAGATTGTTGTACTATTCCACAGGAACCATTGTTTCTGTTGTTAATTAGATTACCCTGGTTCCATGTGAGTAGGGTGTCCCTTGTCTCCTGTTCTCGTCTGCCACCAGTCTCAGCGGAATACCTTTCTTCCTTGGGCTCTCTGCTGCCAGTAACCCCTGCTGGTGTTCTGTTGACTGTAGGTGACTTACATGAGAACATGGATTGAGAAAGGGAACGTTTTTCAACCCTTACTACACACAGGGAACTACACTCTAATATAAGTTTGCCTCCTCCTTGGGTTTATCACACACTCTTATATAAGTTTGCCTCCTCCTTGGGTTTATCACACATATGGTACAATTCCATCCATCAATGAGAGCTTATTCTACCTTCTCCAGAAGCCATGGCTCATTCTGTAGACAAAACTGCTTCTTTATGCCACTTTCTGACATCCACTTTGCTGCTGATACCCCGGGACATCTAAGACCAATCATGCTTACTCTTGGTCACCAGGTCCACTTGGTCAATCGCACCTGGGAGCTCAATGCGCAGTAGTTGATGGAGTAAGCCCTTCTGGCATTCCTTACTATAGAAACTGCATCCTACTTCTATCTAAACTAGAACTTTGCTATGAGGCCTAATTATTTGAAGCGTTCATGCTAGTATTATGAGGTCATGCAATGGGATACATATCCCGACTTAAAAAAGAGTGGCGTGGGGCAGTATCCTTGCTAGATAAATGCCTGTTCGATCCTGAGCTTCGATTTAGACAAAAGAGAGACACGGCTACCAAGTTGTGGTGAAGGGGACCCAGATGTCTCTGCAACAAAAACTAATCAAAGAAGCTTAGAACATTTGGTTTGTATTCCATTGTTGAACAGAAAAACATAAGACAAAGCTGCCAAACTTTTATACTGGCTTAGTAAGCGGAATGACTTCTCCAGAAACATCAGTAAGATTAGTGGCAACCCAGATGGTGTGGGGACCGAAAAGATGGAGATTGTTAACAAGTTCTCCTCCTATTAGGCATTACACTTATGGCTGTAGTACAAAACCGCGCTGAGTGAGGTAGAACAGTTCGTAACAGAGGCCTTGCTGATGCGCCTCAAATCTTGAGAAACAGGCAAATTGAACCAGGGAATTGCAATAGAGGGGCAGCAGGCAGCATTTTCCTACTCGCTTCGAGGAAAGTCTCAACCCAAATTGCTTCCCTGCCTAATTTTTTTAAACCTTTTCCTCTCAGCTATTGCCACATTTGGTTGGTATGGTTAGTGGCCATTGAAGGACAGGAGACTACCTCTGGACCCACTGGGATGGTGGGACTTATCCAATCAGTGCTAGGGCTATGCCCCCTCCCACAGGAGGCTGGCATAAAAGTGGGTGAAGACACCCCAAGTGAGAGACCCATTGGTCCTTGCCTTTTACTCCCCTGTAACGCACCTAAATGGTATTAAGTTGGCTCCTCCAGACCCTGAAATCAGATTTCAACACCCTTTGAAGAAGAGCCTTGCAGTAGCCAAGACTGAAGAGACCAACTGACTTGGCCCCAGCCCTACCGGACTGCCTGCAGCCCTCTAAGTCCCTGCTGAAGAAAAGAGACTCGCCCTGCAGGCCAGCGACCTCCAGAACCCTGGGAGGACCGCCTGCCTTCAAGAAAGACTCCTAATCTCCAGTGGACAGCGGACCTGTCCAGAAGAAACCATCTGCAAAGAAAAATAGAACTCTGCCCTGAGGAACCGCTAACTCGCCTCCGAATCCACCTCTGCCCCTGGCCCCCACAGCCCGAGTCCAAGTGGCCCACCGGTTCTGTGAAGCTTCCCCAGCGATTCTGATCCTGAGTCCACCATAGGCTGACCCCTGCCGTACTCCTCGACGCCTTCAGCCTAAACTTGAAGGCTCCCCCTGACCGCAACCTGCCCGGTAAGAGATTTCAGAGGCCTTAAGGACACCCTTGCACCCAAAACCCCTGATCCTTGGGGACCTCAACCATGGGTGTCCCTACATCCCCTAGCATCTCTATTTACCTGGGCAGCTGTGCGTTTTCTTCATCCAGCCTCCTGGCCTGAGCCTGCAGCCTTTGTTCAAAACCGATCTCCCCGATTGAAAAGCATTGTGCACCCAGAACTCTGTTGGCAGTCTGCACCTGGCCGCCCCTGTGCCGTTGTGGGTGTAAGTTTGGCGTTGCCTTGTGGCCTCCTGTGCTTACCTTAAAACCAGGAGATCAACCCTAGACACCGCTTTACTCACCTGTGAGCAGCTCATCTTCACTCACCCACAGTCTTCATTGGTTAACATTGGACGTCTGACCTCGGCCGCCCCTGTGTCGCTGGTGGTGCACCTTTGGTCCCAACTTGAACCTTGCCTGGTGCTGACCTTAAACCCTGAAGTCTGGATTTGTAAGTTGTATACTTGCCTGTGAAGCTGCATTCTTGTTTTGCTCCCATAGCTTAACATTGTGAAGCTTGAAAATTGCAGTGTCCACTTTGTAAAGTATATATATTTTCCCAAAAATACGTACTTACCTTTTTGTGAACATCTTGGTCTTAAAATAAATCTTTAAAGAAACTTATTTTTCTAAAATTGGTGTGGAGCTCCTTTTTGAGTTGTCTGTCATTTATTGGTCACAGTGTGTCTTACACTCCTCTGTGTTAGGCCTAAGGCTGCTCGCCTATATTACCACTAATAATGCACTTTGGGTTTATATTGAGCCCTGTACTCTTTTGGGGATTCTTTGGACTCTGTGCACGATATAACCACTTAGTGGTATACCATATACAGAGCCAGCTTCCTACATTGGGCAGCATTAGCACTCTCTTTTTCACTTTTACAAAGCCAGACTGAGTGAGGAACCCCCTTCTTTCTCCCTTCTCCCATTCTCAGACTCTCACCACTTGTTTCCTCAAAGATCAAAGTCCCGCCGATGATGTCTACATTTCGCTGTAATGGTGATGCAATTTCAGTCTCAATGTGTGTGCTGGTAGCCCTTAAAATCCCACGGTATGCAGCTGCAAGTTTCACTGCTGGTTTTGCAGAAGTTCTATCAGTGCCATACGTCTAGACTTGCTTTAGATGTTTGTCATCAAGCTAGAGTAATTTATGTATGTGGTTTCTGTTCTACCCTGCAGGCAAGGGAAATATTTTCTACGACTAGTGCTATTATTAAGGATTTCAAGCTACATAAAGATAGACTTTAGAGTATTGAGCAATTACTCCCATCTTTCCCTATTTAAGGGAGTGTCATTGATACCCGAGATTGCATCTATGTGCCCTGTTTTTTTTACTTCAAATGATGTGGCACTTTAATCGTAATCCAAAAAGGCACAATATTGTGATTGTGATTCCTCTATAGTTTGGGCTACAACCCTATTCCCTACATTAATTTTGATTTACTAAAGCCATCAGCAAGGCCTGTGAGAAATTCGCAGGACTAGGCAGTGTTGTGACTGTTAAGGTGGTGTTGGGAAATGTCCTTCCCTGAAGGGCCACCCAAACTTTTTCCCTTTCTCCTCTTTTTCTGACCTGCTCTTTGTTTGTTTTAGGACTCTGAGCAGTTTATCACTGTTGACCAACATTAAAATGCATGTGCTCTCTCCTCTAAACGAGGTATCATTGGTTTACTTCTGCTTGTCATATTTAATTTACTTGTAAGTCCCTTGTAAGTGGGATACCATATACTCTGAGCCTGTAAATTAAATGCTAGTAGTGGTCCTGCAGCACTGATGGTGCCACTCACAGAAGTATCCTTTCAAACATATCTCAGACCTGCCTCTGCAGGTCCTGTGAGTGCAGTTTACAGCCACTTCAACTTGCCATTTAAAATTGCTTTCCAAGCTTGAAACTCGCCTTTTATTACACATACGTCTCCCCTAAGGTGGGCCTAAGACCAGGGTGCTGTGTAAATGAAAGATAGGACATGTACTAGTATGTTTTGAATGTCCTGATAGTGACAAACCACCAATTTCGTTTTTCACTACTGTGAGGCCTACTCCTCTCATAGGTTAGGATTGGGAATTCCTTAATATACTTTAAAGTTGTAATCCCTGATAAGAGAAGAGCAGCTTTTTCATGTTTCATATGTCTGGAGTGATAATGAAAAATCCTCTTTAATGGTAAAGTTGGATTTAACATTACTATTTTAGAAATACCACTTTTAGAAAGTAGACATTTCTCTGTGCTTATAACTCTGGGCAACAGCTACACTTTGTGCATTCCCTCTAGACAGCCACAACACACATGTCTGTGTACCTACCTACATACATCAGCATTCTGATGGCCTTCCATGGGCAGGATGGAAGGGAGGGGCAAATACTTAACTTGAATAGCAGTGTCCTGTCCCCTCACAAAGGACTGGTTACCTCCACTGATAGTCTAGCAGACATGACTGTGTTGAAAGGGATACTTGTGCACTTGAGAGAGATCCTTTGAAGTCACACGCACATCAAAGGCACTTTTGGGAATAAATAATGGGACCCTGAACCCCTAAAATCAGGCACTACAGGACTTTTAAGTGAAGCTATGCCAGAAGATCTGCTGTGCTGCCTAAAGGACTCAACTGGACTGCCGATCTGGAAGGCCTGCTTTTCTGTTTGTTGCCCTGCTGCTCTCTTACTCTGCTGTAGGAGAGCTGGACTCTGCCGTCACTCCAAGTGATATCCAAGGACTTGTTGGCTTATCTCCTGTTGCGTGAGACTCAGGGACATCAAAGTCTCTACCCCGGCTTCTGAGCCTGGCTTACTGGAAGTGGCCCAGATACTTGCAGCAAGGATTTTGACATTTCTCCTGTCTGCGTGTAGCAGAACTGGTGCATTGACCCGGTTGTGGGAGTAAAATCGACGCATGGCCTCAGAACCAGCGCTTTGCCTCCAGAGATCGATGCATGGGACAGCGTATGGCTGGCACCGCGGCTTGAAGAGATTGACTCCTCAACTGCGTGGCAGAATCCAGCACATCGTTTGATGCCTCTCTACTCCGACACCTGTCTTTGGAAGTGCTGCATCGCGTTCACTGCGTGGAGAAGACCGACCCATTCTGCACCTGTCTGCCTTGACATAGACACATCTTGCTGTGTGCGACCAGGAAAGTTACTTTGCTCACTGGGGCCTTCGTGCATACTGTAGTCGACAGGCCCTCCATCGTGGTAGGCCTGAACTCTGACTTTACCATGGTCCAGTGCGATTTAAAGTAACCTTTTTAATGCTACATGCTTCTAAGTGCTTTACTGCATTTATTCTTTTAAAATTCAATATCTCAATTTCTATACATTGGATTTTTGTCATTTTGGTCTTGTTATATAATAATAAATTTTTCTAAACCGGTGTGGGGTCTTTTTGTGGTGTATTCATTATGTTACTGTATGAGTGTGTTGCACCAACGCTTTACTCATAGCCGCTTTAGATAAGCCTGACTTATCCAGTATTTGGGTGTCTTTCATAGATTCACATGCCTGAATCATTCCCCGTCGTCGAGACGGGAGCCTCCGGTAAATAAAAAAGTAATGTCCTATAGACATACATAGAGAAAATAGGCCCAAGGGTCTCCCCTTAGTGGCCTTTCCTTGTCCTTATGTAAAAAGGACCAAACTCTTATAGTCAGCCAATCAGCTCCGACCTCCCTCTAGGACCTCCCTGGGAGGAGCCCCAGTCCCTCAGATTTTCTACCGCACGTTGTGCTAAGGGAGTCTCCTCTGAGCTCTGCTCAGATTCTGTGTTTTTTTCACTTAATTTGGCTTTCTACTATGGATTATCCTCAAATACATTCTGTATCTTCAAATACTTTCTTTACAGAAGGCTTAACAAGGGAAAGAACGGAAGAATTCTGTTTGGAGCCTGCACTTCTTGTTCCAAGAGGTGGCTCTGCTCGGTTCCTCACACTCACAGACCAAAGGCTACAAGGTATGTTGCTTTTTCAAGTGACTTTGAAGGGTCGTGAACAGAGGCTGTTAATGTGGTTAAGGCCAGAAAGGAGGTTATTTATTTTCTCCAGTTACTGCGATGAGGTGTTGCCCTCAAAGTCCAGGAGACCTCAATAGAGAATCTCCTCAGACTCATTCCTCAGGGTACCATCCTGAGAAGGCCCCAAAAAAGACCGCTCAAGGGTCTTCCGGGCGCAGTCCTTCAAGAATCTCCCCACTCTGTGGGAAAGGAGAGTAAAGGACTTGCTTTGGAGAAATATAGGACAAAATAGACGACGTATGAGCCGTCTATGTCCCCTCCTCTGGTCATAGGATCGTTCAGAAAGGCGTCGTCTATACCTCCTGAGGTACAGCCTAAGAAGCCATCGACGTCAAAACCATCATCATTGCAATGAGAGCGTCGACAACGACGACAGCGTCGACGATGACGTCGACGACGAGACCATAGACGTCGACGGCGACACCGTCGACGTCGACGATTGGAGCGTCGTCGACGAGGACATCGACGTCGAGGCCGTCGACGACACCATGGACGTCGACTTCAAAACCGTCGACGACGGCGAGGACCGTCGACGACGACGAGGACCGTCGACGGCGAGGACCGTCGACGACGGCGAGGACCGTCGACGACGGCGAGGACCATCGACGGCGAGGACCGTCGAAGGAGAGGACCGTCGACGGCGAGGACCGTCGACGGCGAGGACCGTCGACGACGGCGAGGACCGTCGACGACGGCGAGGACCGTCGACGACGGCGAGGACCGTCGACGGCGAGGACCGTCGACGACGGCGAGGACCGTCGACGACGGCGAGGACCGTCGACGACGGCGAGGACCGTCGACGTCAGCGAGGACCGTCGACGACCTGGCAGTCGCAGTCAGTGAGGCCCGTCGACGACGAGGCAGTCGACGGCGAGACCATCGACGTCGCCGACACAACCATCGACGACAGCCTCTCGGAACGCAGGCCTGTCTAAGGTATCAATGAGGCCTTCATCTCGAAGACTACTCGGCATGTCTACGGCCGGTCTACGGTTTCGATGATGGCCTCATCTACGAGGATGGCCTCATCTACGAAGGCGCATGGCCTCATCTACGTAGGCGCATTTTAGTGGGCGCGTCTATGACAGCCTGTCTACGGCAGCCCGTCTACGGAGGCCTGTCTACAGCGTCTACAGGGCCTAGTCTACAGTGCCTAGTCTATGAGGACCTAGTCTACAATGGCCTAATCTATAGTCTACGATGTCCTAGTCTACTGGCCTACTCTATGGAGGCCTAATGATCGATGGCCGAGTCGTCTACAAAGGCCTAGTGCTCGATAGCCTAGTCTACGATGTCCTAGTCTACGACGGCCTAGTCTATGACGGCCTCGTCTACAAGGGCTACTCTAAGGAGTCGACTGCTCGCCTACGACGCCCTGTCTACGGTATCGACGCTAGCCTCATCTACGTAGGCTCATCTTCGAGGACTCGTCTACGGCGGCACAGTCATTGAAGACATCGTCTATGACGGCCTGTCTGGTCGACCAGGGCCTTCTCTAGGATGGCCTAGCCTAAGATGGCCTCATCTACGCGGGCCTCATCTACGTGGGCCTCGTCTAAGATGGCATAGTCTACGAGGGACTCGTCGACGATAGCCTCGTCTAGGATGGTCTAGTCTAGGATGACCTCATCTACGACGGACTCAGCTACGAAGGCTAGTCTACGACGGCGTCGACGGCCTTGTCTACGAGTAGTCTACGACGGCCTCATCTATGACTGCTCATCTACGACGGCATACTATCTGACGGACATCTTGCCGACGAAGGAGGAGATCCACCGAGTCTGTCATCTCTTTTAAGGGGGTATGGTCATCTATGACTGCGCGTCTACGATGGCATACTCTATGACGGCTACCTCGTCGACGGATTCATCGACGAAGAAGGAACTCCACCATCTCTTCTAAGGTGGTATGGAGAACTGCTCAACGTTTTAAGATCTCCATGACCTCTCAAGAACAGGCCTGCTTCTTGTACGTCTTCAAAGAACCCTACAAGAAGGCAGTAAGATCGATACGGGTTATCCATTACCTATAGTCAGAAGAGGTAAGGGTCCGGTAGTACCCCTCCTCTGTATCACTGGTGATCCCTCCGTTGGAGAAGAAGTATAAGGCGCCAGATACAGCACCGGCGTGCTTAACAGGAACTTTCTAAGCCGGACTCCGCAGTGCCACAGGCGGCCTAGAAAAACTCCAGGGATCCTTCGGCCCCGTTGTCACCTCCTCCTGATAAGGAGGGTCTAAGAGTGGACAACCTTACGAACAGGTTTTCCTCTGTGAACGTTCTAGCGCTCTTGGTACGCTAGCATGGAAAATTGTGGGCACACTGGCCCCATACCAACCGGAATTACCAGACTCATCCGAAGAGGAAGTTAGGTGGATTCCGCTGAGGTGAGGCATTGGCGTTAAACCATAGACTGCGCGAGGAATATTGCTACGACAGGGTTCCGCAAGTGGCTGGACCAGCACTCTTGCGGATCCAAGGAGGGTCCTTTCCGTCCTGAGGTGCAAACAACGTTGGTGGACGGGCCAGATGAGGGCCGGTCACTATTGGCACGAAAAATTAACGAAACAAACAATGCGAGAGCTTTGGACACTCTTCAGTATATGAACCAGTCCTTTCATACAACGGGAGGAGGAAGAAGGTCTTCCCTCAAAGGACATTATCAATTCCAATCTTCCAGCTCTTCAGGCCAGAGTAGACCACAATGCCTTCAGTCGCCGACAATAGCAAAACAAGCACCCATCTTCTGAGAAATTGTCTTCTCATGGAACGGGCAGCGGAGCTCTCAGGATATACAGCTGCTTCTACGTCTGGATTATGCATGTAGGAGAGTAGGGTCTGCAATCCTATGATCACCCAGATTTTTGCTTTTTGCTGCACTGGTTTACGACTTTCCCTGGCTGTGGGCCTGCTAATCAGACCCACAGCCTAGCTGTTCTCTCTATCCAAATTGTACCCAGGTACTGAATTGGCACTGGGCCCTCTCCAAGTCCCTGTACCCAGGGCTGAGGTGCACCCAGAAGTCTCCCAGGGGCTGAAGCACGTATTGTGCCACCCCTGGATTGACTAACTAAAACTGACACAACTGGCTGCACGACAGCTGGGGCAAGGTGGTGTACTCACCCTTTGCTTTAGATATAGTATACCTATATCTAACCCTAAAATGGACACACAGATCTCCTATCAGTCACTCCTATGGCAGGCCTTAACAATCCTGAAGGCAGAGTGCTTGGAATCGTGTGAGATGGTGCTCTAGCATGAGCTGAGCCTGTCTGCGGCTTTCGGGATCCATCCCTTAGCCGTTTCCATGATATCGCATACCATATACTCTTAAGTGCATTATAATCCTCGCGGTTATGTGCCAACTCTGGTATCGCTTTATCAAAACATGTCGAGTAAGGTGTCATACGAATTGGAATACTAACCCCTCGCCAATTCTGGCGACGGGGTTAGCATTCCACCCTTCTAGAGGGACACGACATGCCTGTAACCTATAACCCGGTTAAAAGTCAGACAGAGCCTTAGCATCCACAAAATGGATGCTGCCACCGAGACACAAGTCTGCCCTCCTGCTGCTGGGAGTCCTCCCAGAGCAGGAGACAAGGACAAAGGGTTTCCTGCCAGGGGCGGTGCCAGCACCGTCCCAGACAGGGTTTTGTGTATTGTAGGTAGGCAGGGCTTTAGAGGAAGGTGACTGCAAGTAGCACCCCGGTGCTCACTGTGCATAGGCCGGCTTGAACCAGTTCCAGGGTCACTCCAGACCCTGTGCTGGGGAAAAGCCCGCCAAGGAAGTGGGTGTAACCACCCCCCTCCTAGTCCCACCCATAGGGCAGGACTTAGTCGCGTGCCAGCCCCTTTTTACAGGATAAAGGTAGAGACTGGCCCCCTTCCAAATCAGATCATCTTTGAATCCTGAAACTACTTTCTACGAAAGGAACTCAAGACTTCTTCCTAAGATTTCTCCCTTGTGACTAAGGAGTAGTCACCCTGCATCCGCAGGCACCATCTAAGAACACTGCGGTCTGCTGTAAGTCCTTCCTCCGGAATCCGACTGCCCAGCTCGACGAGAACCGGCTTCCCTGGCACCTCTGACCTCTACCCACCTCTACAGCCCAGCTGAGAACCGTGGGTGCGACGAGACCTCAAGGGACCGGCCATCTGCAAGACTGCACGACTTCTTTCCAGCAAGCCCGCCGAGTGAATTCCTGGTGAGTGCTTTGGGGTCCGAGAAGCCCCCACCCTGAGCAGCTCCAGCACCGAAGAGCAGCCCCCCAGCATCTCCACGATCTGCGTGGGGCCCTTCTGCTTTCCGCTGCTCACCGCGTTGTTTGGCTACTAGCCCGTTGGCTTGTGGCCTCCCTGACGACGCCCGACGACATTTCTGCTGCTGGTCTGGTTGCTCCAGACTGGCCCTTGCTCCCTCCCAGAAGAGGAGCACCCCGGACCCTCCTGGTCCACTCAAGACGCCATTTTGAGTCCACCGCGTGGGCTTGAATTAGCCAAGGCTTGTTGCCCAATCCTGGGTAACTTCGACGCCAACGACTTCATCCTTCGTGGGACAGCTCGCACCTCCATCCTGGTCGCCGACAACGCCTCCTGGTCCGAGAGACTGCAGAGCCCAGCAGCGCCCACTCACCTGACTGCGGTGACTTCGCCCGGTGCCATCCTGGTGCCCACTTAATCACTGGCTAGTGATTCAAGAACTTGGTCCCCTCTGCTTTCAGGTTTTCTTCTTCCTTGATCCAGGCTTGGATCCATCGAACTTTCCTTCACTGGTCGCCTGCCAGCAACTTCCTTCTTCCAGGCTCCTGGTCCGGCAACGAGATCCCCGACGTCTTTTCAGACCTATGCAGCTGCAGCCCCTGGGCTAGGTAACTTCGGCACTCCGGTGTCCCAGCATAGCCTCACTATCCAAGGGTCAGGATCCACTGTCATTTTCCCCCTACCAGGTCGGGTTCGCCCGTGAACACTAACTTTGCCTTTTCTAGCTTCCATAGACTTTGTCCCGCATCCCGCGTGAGAGTGCACACTCTGCACCCGAGTTCCCTAGGCCTCCTAGTAGTAATCTAACGATTCCCTAGTCCAGTCCTAGCGATTCCAAAGCCTATTAGAACTGTTACTTACCTGCTAGTAATTCGCATTCCACTTTGAAAGTATATGGTTTTTCGTGCCCCTCGGGCATTTGTGTAACGTGCTAACTTAAAAGTATTTTCGTAAGAGTTTTGTTGTGTGCTTAGCACCCTGTCCTCATAAAGAGTACAGGGTTGTTGTGATTCTAATAAATACATTGTTTATTTTCATAACACTTGTGTGGTGTCCTTTCACTGGGTGTTCAAGGGGTAATGTGATGGTAAAACAGCTGGCTTAACACGCCCTCTAGAGTCTTAGCCTTAGACTGCTCGTATCCATGCTACTAGGATAGCTGGTCTATAAGGTTGACTTACAACCAATCATCAATAAGGGTTGTTTGGACTGATATATAGTGATCACTAGAATAGTGAGCACTGCACATCAGGCCAACTTCTCACATTGGTGAGCAGCGGTTGGGATTTGAGCTTGCTGTTGTTTTACCACACATGCCCTAAGAATATCTTGTGAAAGATCACATAAGTACTAAAGGTACATATAACTTAGCTTAGAATACTCTGAGTTCTACTGAACCAGCTGTTGTAGCTCCTAGGGCCTAGCACACCCTAAACTACAACTCTAGCAAGGGATCAGTAGGCAAACATATAGTGTAGGTAAGTGCACCACTTACACCTCACTAGAAAAGCATGTCGACTCAGGGGGACTCTACTGAGACTCCCCTGGTCAGTGTTGACCCTCCACAGGTCACTTCAAGATATGCAGCTCTCAATTTTCAGGAGATGAGGCAACTCTGTGTCTCCAGGAAACTGAAACAGGGGTCTAACCCCACCCTACCCTTTCTGATAGGTCTCTTAGAGACATATGATGCCAGAAAGCTCTCTCAGTTACATGAGAGCATGCCAGCCTTAGAGGGAACCTCTGGGGATCCAGACCTCCCCAACACTGATTCAGCAGTTGAGGAGGAGGATGAGAGGTACTCTCTGGGGATGAGGTAGACAAGGGTCTTGAGGTAGTCAGAAGGCTAACTAGGACCAACTTAGACTTACTTGGGCTAGGATCTGGGGGCCCCCCAGTACTAACCCGAAGTGGGCCTAACCTTGGAGTTAGGAGAGATAGATCTCTTTCTAGGGACTCCAATAGATCTCTGCACTCTAATGCCTCTTCTCAGGGGAGAAGGAATCCTCCACAGAGGAGATTTACTTCCCCTCAGAGAAAGGAGCATGAAGCTAGGATGAGACAAGCTGAACTGAGGATTGAAAGGGAAGAAATTGCCCTGGCCAAAGAGAAGCTTGCCCTGGCAAGAGAGCAGCAGATGAGTGGGCTAGCTCCCACTGGTGGCAGCAATCTCCCAAGAGATAGAGAGAAGGGTTTAGATACTAAACACCTGACTAAAATAGTGCCCCCCTTTAAGCAAGGGGATGACATCCAGAAATGGATGGCTGCTCTGGAGAGGGCCTGCACTGTGCAGAACATTCCCCAGAGTCAGTGGGCAGCTATACTGTGGCTCTCCTTTGATGGTAAAGGTAGAGATAAGCTCCTCACTACAAGAGTGGAGGATGCTAACAATTACCAGGTCCTGAAGAATACACTGGTTGATGGGTTTGGTTTAACCACTGAGCAGTACAGGTTGCTGTTCAGAGACACCCAGAAAACTCAGTCTCAGGACTGGTCTGATTTTGTGGATTGTGCCACTAAGGCTTTGGAGGGCTGGTTGCTGGGTAGCAAGGTTACAGATTACACAGGATTGTATAATCTAATGATGAGAGAACAAATTTTGAACAATTGTCAGAACCAGTTGCTGCACCAGCACCTTGTTGATTCAGATCTGACCTCTCCCCAAGAATTGGGAAAGAAGGCAGACAAATGGGTCAGGACAAGGATCAAGCAGAACCAGAACCAGAACCAGGGTGGTCAGAAGAAAGCAGACCAGAAGGGTAATGTTAAGAATGAGCAAAATGACCAGAAGTCTTCACCAGGTCCCCAACAAACCAAAGAGGGTGGGGGTCAGGCTTCCCAGAAGAAGAAGACTCAAGAAGGCCAGTCCAAAAGGTGGTGCCAGTACTGCAAAAGTAAATCTCACTAGTTTAGTGAGTGCACCAAAAGAGGAGGAGGACAAACTCCTGCCACTACAGCTCCTAAAGCAACTGCACCCCCTAGTACAGTCAGTAGTGGTAGTGTCACTCCCAAGGCATTAGTTGGGTTAACCTTGGGTACTGAGGGGTCTGACAACTTAGTTGGCACACTCACTCAGGCTGTCCTTGTCTGTACAGGGGATATGGATATGTCCCCTGAGATAAGTCCCAATACTTTGGGCAAATACAGGCAGACACCTTTGATTAATGGCAAAATGGCTCAGGCCTATAGGGACACTTGTGCCAGTGTCACCATGGTGACACCTAACTTTGTGGACCCTGGACAGATCATGCCAGGTACTGATTTCCTGGTGACCAATGCCAGCAATGTCACTACTAGTCATAGTGTGGCAATTGTAGCTTTCTCCTGGGGTGGAGTGAAGGGACAAAAGAAAGTTGTAGTCAGTTCAGACCTCCCAGTTGATTGTTTGTTGGGCAATGATTTGGAGTCATCACAATGGTCAGAAGTGGAGCAGAGGACTCACATGGAGATGTTAGGCTTGCCAGCACATGTGCTTGCTGTGACTAGGTCACAGGCCAGAAGATGCCCCACTGAACAGGTGCTGGATCCTGAAATTATGGACCAGACACCTCCCAAGAAGAAGAGCAGTAAGGGTAAGGCTTTGCCTTCCCCCTTGCCCCAGGTTGAGGATCAAGTCTCTGAGGAGGCTGATCTAGCAGAGCTGAGGGAAACTGAGCCTAAAGAGCTTGAACTTGATCAAGTTGAGTTTCTGGGCTCAGGGGGACCCTCCAGAGCAGACCTGGGGAAGGAACAGTTGAGCTGCCCTTCCCTTGAACCCCTCAGACAGCAGGCTGCTGCTGAGGCTGCAGGGAATGCCACAGGTGCCCACAGGGTATACTGGGAAGATGGACTCCTGTACTCTGAGTCAAGAGACCCCAAGCCTGGTGCAACCAGGAGGCTGGTCATCCCCTTGTCTCTGAGAGGTTTCCTTCTCACCTTGGCCCATGAGATTCCCCTTGCAGGTCATTTAGGTCAGACAAAGACTTGGGACAGGCTTGTCTCACACTTTCACTGGCCCCATATGAATGAGAATACCAAGGAGTTTTGTCGCTCATGTGTCACTTGCCAAGCCAGTGGCAAGTCAGGTGGCACAACAAAGGCCCCCCTCATACCACTACCTGTGGTGGGGGTTCCCTTTGAAAGAGTGGGGATTGACATTGTTGGTCCAATGGAACCCCAGACAGCATCAGGACACAAGTTTATACTGGTGGTGGTGGACCATGCCACCAGGTATCCTGAGGCTATTCCCCTTAGGACCACTACAGCCCCTGTAGTGGCAAGAGCCCTAGTTGGAGTGTTCTCCAGAGTGGGTTTCCCTAAGGAGGTCGTTTCTGACAGAGGTACAAACTTCATGTCAGGATATCTGACTGCCATGTGGAAAGAGTGTGGTGTGAACTACAAGTTCACCACACCCTATCATCCACAATGCAATGGGCTTGTTGAGAGATTCAACAGGACCCTGAAAGGGATGATTCATGGACTACCTGAACCTCTTAGGAGAAGATGGGATGTCCTGATCCCCTGCCTCTTGTTTGCTTACAGAGAGGTCCCACAGAAGGGGGTTGGCTACAGCCCTTTTGAGCTTCTGTATGGGCATCCTGTAAGAGGACCCCTGTGTTTGGTGAAGGAAGGATGGGAGAGACCTCTCAAAAAGCCTGCAACCAACATAGTGGACTATGTACTTGGTCTCCGCTCCAGGATGGCTGAGTATATGGAGAAGGCATCTAAAAACCTTGAGGCCAGCCAGGAACTTCAAAAAGCTTGGCATGACCAAAAGGCTGTACTGACTGTGTACCAGCCAGGACAGAAGGTGTGGGTGCTGGAGCCAGTGGCCCCAGCAGCTCTGAAAGACAAATGGTCTGGGCCCCACACCATCATTGAGCAAAAGGGAGAGGTTACCTACTTGGTGGACCTTGGAACTCCCAGGAGCCCTCTCAGAGTGCTCCATGTTAACAGGCTCAAAGCATATGTTGACAGGAAGGACATGAGCTTGCTCATGGCCACAGATGAGGGACAGGAGGAAGAGAGTGACCCTCTCCCAGACCTGCTCACTCAGAATCCTGATGATGGGTCAGTTGATGGTGTTGTCTTTTGTGGCAGCCTCACTGAACATCAGCAACAGGATTGCAGGCAAGTTCTGCAATCCTTTCGACATATGTTCTCTCTGACACCCAGCCAAACTGATTGGTGTACCCATGATGTTGACACTGGAGACAGTCTGCCTGTCAAGAGTAAAATCTACAGGCAGCCTGATCATGTTAGAGACTGCATCAAAACTGAAGTGCAGAAAATGTTGGAACTGGGAGTCATTGAGCCCTCAGATAGCCCTTGGGCTAGCCCAGTAGTTCTAGTGCCAAAGCCTCACACCCAGGGTGGTAAGAGAGAGATGAGGTTTTGCGTAGACTACAGAGGCCTCAATGCAGTCACTAAGACTGATGCCCACCCAATCCCAAGAGCAGATGAGCTTATAGATAGATTGGCTTCTGCCAACTTCTTAAGCACATTTGATTTGACAGCTGGGTATTGGCAAATCAGGTTAGCTGAGGAAGCCAAACCTAAGACAGCATTTTCTACCCCTGGAGGGCATTATCAATTTGTGGTAATGCCCTTTGGACTGAAAAATGCACCTGCCACCTTCCAAAGGTTGGTGAATCAAGTCCTCACTGGGCTGGATGACTTCTGTGCAGCTTATCTTGACGATATTGCTGTCTTTAGCTCCACCTGGGAGGATCACCTGGTCCACCTGAGGAAAGTGTTAGAGGCCCTGCAAAAGGCAGGCCTCACTATCAAGGCCACAAAGTGCCAGATAGGGCAGACACAGGTTGTATACCTGGGCCACCTTGTAGGTGGAGGCCAGGTTCAGCCACTGGAGAGTAAGATACAGGCCATCAAGGACTGGACTCCTCCAATCACCCAGACTCAGGTTCGAGCTTTCTTGGGCCTGACTGGGTACTATAGGAAGTTTGTCAGAAATTATGGGTCCATAGTGACCCCCCTTAATGACCTGACAAGCAAGAAGATGCCAAAGAAAGTTCAGTGGACAGCAAGCTGTCAGAAAGCATTCAATGACCTAAAGCAGGCCATGTGCACAGCACCTATCCTCAAGAGTCCAGATTACTCCAAGCCATTCATTGTCCAAACAGATGCTTCTGAGTTGGGTGTGGGAGCTGTTCTGTCTCAACTGAATTTTGATGGTAATGATCAGCCTATTGCTTTCATTAGTAGGAGGTTGACACCCAGAGAGAAAAATTGGTCAGCTATTGAGAGGGAGGCCTTTGCTGTGGTCTGGGCCCTGAAGAAGCTGAGGGCCTACTTGTTTGGCACTCACTTCACCATTCAGACAGACCATAAGCCCCTCTTGTGGCTAAATCAGATGAAGGGTGAAAACCCCAAACTGCTTAGGTGGTCCATTTCCCTACAGGGGATGGATTTTACAGTGGAGCATAGACCTGGGACTGATCACAGCAATGCTGATGGGCTCTCCAGGTATTTCCACTTAGAGCAAGAAGACTCACCTGGTCAAGGTTAGTTTATTGTCCCAAAGTTTGGGGGGGGGTCATGTAGGAGAGTAGGGTCTGCAATCCTATGATCACCCAGATTTTTGCTTTTTGCTGCACTGGTTTACGACTTTCCCTGGCTGTGGGCCTGCTAATCAGACCCACAGCCTAGCTGTTCTCTCTATCCAAATTGTACCCAGGTACTGAATTGGCACTGGGCCCTCTCCAAGTCCCTGTACCCAGGGCTGAGGTGCACCCAGAAGTCTCCCAGGGGCTGAAGCACGTATTGTGCCACCCCTGGATTGACTAACTAAAACTGACACAACTGGCTGCACGACAGCTGGGGCAAGGTGGTGTACTCACCCTTTGCTTTAGATATAGTATACCTATATCTAACCCTAAAATGGACACACAGATCTCCTATCAGTCACTCCTATGGCAGGCCTTAACAATCCTGAAGGCAGAGTGCTTGGAATCGTGTGAGATGGTGCTCTGGCATGAGCTGAGCCTGTCTGCGGCTTTCGGGATCCATCCCTTAGCCGTTTCCATGATATCGCATACCATATACTCTTAAGTGCATTATAATCCTCGCGGTTATGTGCCAACTCTGGTATCGCTTTATCAAAACATGTCGAGTAAGGTGTCATACGAATTGGAATACTAACCCCTCGCCAATTCTGGCGACGGGGTTAGCATTCCACCCTTCTAGAGGGACACGACATGCCTGTAACCTATAACCCGGTTAAAAGTCAGACAGAGCCTTAGCATCCACAAAATGGATGCTGCCACCGAGACACAAGTCTGCCCTCCTGCTGCTGGGAGTCCTCCCAGAGCAGGAGACAAGGACAAAGGGTTTCCTGCCAGGGGCGGTGCCAGCACCGTCCCAGACAGGGTTTTGTGTATTGTAGGTAGGCAGGGCTTTAGAGGAAGGTGACTGCAAGTAGCACCCCGGTGCTCACTGTGCATAGGCCGGCTTGAACCAGTTCCAGGGTCACTCCAGACCCTGTGCTGGGGAAAAGCCCGCCAAGGAAGTGGGTGTAACCACCCCCCTCCTAGTCCCACCCATAGGGCAGGACTTAGTCGCGTGCCAGCCCCTTTTTACAGGATAAAGGTAGAGACTGGCCCCCTTCCAAATCAGATCATCTTTGAATCCTGAAACTACTTTCTACGAAAGGAACTCAAGACTTCTTCCTAAGATTTCTCCCTTGTGACTAAGGAGTAGTCACCCTGCATCCGCAGGCACCATCTAAGAACACTGCGGTCTGCTGTAAGTCCTTCCTCCGGAATCCGACTGCCCAGCTCGACGAGAACCGGCTTCCCTGGCACCTCTGACCTCTACCCACCTCTACAGCCCAGCTGAGAACCGTGGGTGCGACGAGACCTCAAGGGACCGGCCATCTGCAAGACTGCACGACTTCTATCCAGCAAGCCCGCCGAGTGAATTCCTGGTGAGTGCTTTGGGGTCCGAGAAGCCCCCACCCTGAGCAGCTCCAGCACCGAAGAGCAGCCCCCCAGCATCTCCACGATCTGCGTGGGGCCCTTCTGCTTTCCGCTGCTCACCGCGTTGTTTGGCTACTAGCCCGTTGGCTTGTGGCCTCCCTGACGACGCCCGACGACATTTCTGCTGCTGGTCTGGTTGCTCCAGACTGGCCCTTGCTCCCTCCCAGAAGAGGAGCACCCCGGACCCTCCTGGTCCACTCAAGACGCCATTTTGAGTCCACCGCGTGGGCTTGAATTAGCCAAGGCTTGTTGCCCAATCCTGGGTAACTTCGACGCCAACGACTTCATCCTTCGTGGGACAGCTCGCACCTCCATCCTGGTCGCCGACAACGCCTCCTGGTCCGAGAGACTGCAGAGCCCAGCAGCGCCCACTCACCTGACTGCGGTGACTTCGCCCGGTGCCATCCTGGTGCCCACTTAATCACTGGCTAGTGATTCAAGAACTTGGTCCCCTCTGCTTTCAGGTTTTCTTCTTCCTTGATCCAGGCTTGGATCCATCGAACTTTCCTTCACTGGTCGCCTGCCAGCAACTTCCTTCTTCCAGGCTCCTGGTCCGGCAACGAGATCCCCGACGTCTTTTCAGACCTATGCAGCTGCAGCCCCTGGGCTAGGTAACTTCGGCACTCCGGTGTCCCAGCATAGCCTCACTATCCAAGGGTCAGGATCCACTGTCATTTTCCCCCTACCAGGTCGGGTTCGCCCGTGAACACTAACTTTGCCTTTTCTAGCTTCCATAGACTTTGTCCCGCATCCCGCGTGAGAGTGCACACTCTGCACCCGAGTTCCCTAGGCCTCCTAGTAGTAATCTAACGATTCCCTAGTCCAGTCCTAGCGATTCCAAAGCCTATTAGAACTGTTACTTACCTGCTAGTAATTCGCATTCCACTTTGAAAGTATATGGTTTTTCGTGCCCCTCGGGCATTTGTGTAACGTGCTAACTTAAAAGTATTTTCGTAAGAGTTTTGTTGTGTGCTTAGCACCCTGTCCTCATAAAGAGTACAGGGTTGTTGTGATTCTAATAAATACATTGTTTATTTTCATAACACTTGTGTGGTGTCCTTTCACTGGGTGTTCAAGGGGTAATGTGATGGTAAAACAGCTGGCTTAACACGCCCTCTAGAGTCTTAGCCTTAGACTGCTCGTATCCATGCTACTAGGATAGCTGGTCTATAAGGTTGACTTACAACCAATCATCAATAAGGGTTGTTTGGACTGATATATAGTGATCACTAGAATAGTGAGCACTGCACATCAGGCCAACTTCTCACAATGCTGTAGAAAGGTGCTATAGCGAGAGTTCCTCCTCCTCAAAGGAGCTGTAGCGAGAGTACCTCCTCCTCATAAGGGAAAAGGGTTTTTGTTCCCGCTTCCTTTTTAAATCCAGAAAACGGATAAGAGGAGGAGACCAACCTTGGGCTTCAGAGACTTCAACACCCTCCTAAAAGAGGCACTTGTTTCGCATGGTAATCCATGAGGTCCAGCAAACAGGACGTTTACTTCCATATCCCACTTCACAGGAATCGCTAAAAGTACTTACGATTTGCAGTAGTGGGCAGGCATTTACAGTTTCGCGTTCTGCCATTTCGAGCTCCAGTCTGCACCACACATATTCACGAAATACAGTTCCCTGGGAGCGACATAACTAGGACACCAAGTCTTTCGGTATCTGAAGGACTACCTGCTCAAGGCTTCATCCTTAAATGACGTGTCCAGGTCTCCCAACGCCTGTTCAGTTCTCGATACTGGATCTCATCCTCACTCAGGAAAAATCGGTCCTGAAACCTTCTCACTACATCAGTTTCCTAGGTACATCAGTTTCCTAGGTATAACCCTGGCCACACGGTCAGCAAAGGTTTTCCCATCTGAGAGTGATAGTGTATCCTCCTGATTCCTCGCTCTCAACTACGAACGAGACCTCTACAAGAGGCGCTATCGAAGCAGTGGTTACAATCTACAGGGTCATCTTGCCACATGAATGAGAATCCTCACATGGCCGGAGTCCTACAATGAGGAATATCCTCTCAAAAACTGTCTCAAGGCTTGTCTCTCCTACTTCCGGCGGTTCCTCACGTCGCCACAAAATGCGGAAGGTCGTCTCCTATGGAGAGGACACTACATATCAATCTGCCTGCACTGCTGACGGTCTTCCTGGGCCTTCAAGATTGCCTACCAAGAATAAGACGAACAATGGGTTCACCTATGCGTTCAGCAGGCAGAAACCATTCTAACAGGGAGCTGGACCAACAAATCATTGGCCACATCTTCTCCGGATAACACACGCCGCAAATGGATCAAATTGCGGCGTGAATGGAAGCCGGATGCCCACACTTCCGTAATTGGCTAGGGAATGCATTTCCAACCGCATGGCGCAATGTCTTTGCGTAGGCCTTTCCAGCATTCCCGATGCTCCCATTGTCCTCAAGACAAGGTTGGTGGAGCCTTGTATTCTGATTTTAATAGCCCCAATTGGGCCGAGGCGACATTGGTTCACAGAACTCCACCACCTATCCCTGTAGCCGCCGATCCACCGGCGGCAGTACCTATCTCTGCTACTATGATCGATAATGCGGTTCGACATCAGGGTCTGAAGTCTCTCTGATTGGTCACCTGACCCCTGACACAAGACTGAGTTCAGAGTTCCACAATCGGAATAATCCACAGGACTGTAGACATTCTTGCCAGAGCAAGGCGGATAGCACATGAACATATTCCTGGAAAGGGAAGCGCTTTGTGTCTGCGGTGTCAACCGCAGCAATATGCTTTTCTCCACATTACTGGGGCAAATATTGCCTTATCTATCCATTACAGTACATTTAACAGTGCTATCTCGTTATAAAAGAATTCAAACCCACGCTCTGGTCAAGCGGGTTGCTTAAGCAAGAACTGAAACGTTTATATAGATCTTTCCCGCCAGTAAGGATGTTGCCACCTCCTGGCATCTCAATGTGGTTCTTACCAAGCTCATGAAACATCTGTTCAACCAGTACACGGAGCTGACCCAAAGTATGTCTCGTGAAAAATCCCCACTAGGAGTCAGTGGGCTACAGGCGGTTTTCTATCCAGAAGAGTGAGCGAGCTCCAAGCTCTGTCCATTCAGGAACCGCAAATGCAGTTTTTATGCTAGTCCATTCGGAACCGCACATGCAGTTCAGGAAGGCTAGCATGGTGCTGAGACCGAACCCAAAAATTCATTCCAAAAGTGCCTTCAGCCTTTCATCTCAATGGGCCAATAATCCTTCAAACTTTCTTTGCGAACCCTTCAACCGCAGCAGGAAGGGCTCTACATTCTTTAGATCTCAAAGATGTCTCAGGTTCTACCTAGATACGTCTAAGACTTTCAGAAACTCTTCACAACTGTTCGTGACATACAGCAGACCAAGAATGGGCCTGTCCCTCACGAAACAAAGCATCTCAAGATGGATCTCATCAACGATTGCATTCTGCCGGGACCAGACCGGACGGCCTTTGACTGATCAGGTCACTGCACATTCCAACAGGGCGATGTCCACGTCCGCAGCACTGTTCGCTGGGGTGCCAATCTTGGCCATTTGCAGAGCGGCGACTTGCAAGTCACCACACACTTTCTCCAGACATTACTGCCTGGATATCGAACTTCAGAAGGATGCGGCAGTGGGCCAGGCAGTGCTTCGCCATCTCTTTCAGTGATGTGAGCCTTCCTACATCCCGCCATCCAGGTATGCACGTTCCTTGCTATTGTGATGTTACTCTTATGCTGTCCACATGTTGTATGACGACACATGCATTGTCTACTGTGGCTACAGAGCATTTCCATCACGCAGGTGCATATCTGATTGCTAGCTATTCTGATTCAGGCATGTGAATCTATGAAAGACACCCAAATACTGGATAAGAAATGCGTTACTTACCTGTAACAGCAGTTATCCAGTATTGGTGTCTTTCATAGATTCACATGCAACCCTCCCACCTCCCCTGGAAGGTCTCACATCCCTCTCTAACAATATTACGCCAACCTAGTTGGGTGCGTACGAAAATCTGAGGGACTGGGGCTCCTCCCAGGGAGGTCCTAGAGGGAGGTCGGAGCTGATTGGCTGACTATAAGAGTTTGGTCCTTTTTACATAAGGACAAGGAAAGGCCACTAAGGGGAGACCCTTGGGCCTATTTTCTCTATGTATGTCTATAGGACATTACTTTTTTATTTACCGGAGGCTCCCGTCTCGACGACGGGGAATGATTCAGGCATGTGAATCTATGAAAGACACCAATACTGGATAACTGCTGTTACAGGTAAGTAACGCATTTCTTCTCTGACCCAAGCTACCAGAGGGTGAGCACAGGTTATCTTTTAGAGTGTTTCTAGCTTACCCCGACTAGAGTGGTAGTTTCCGCCTGGCCCAGGTGCATACCTCAGCCAACCAGGAATCCCATTTCTAACAGATGTTTTTTTAATCTTTGAGTTTTTTTAAGTAGAACTGGCAACAACATTGATTTTATCTGCAAGCCAAGTGTCACACAGATTCAGACTTGGGCATGATCTTTTAACACTTTAACATACAGCCAAATAATATATATATGCGTACGTCTGGAAACTCCCAGCTATCCAAGCTTTGTAAAGTCTTGCCATCCATAGAAGCTAATCACTGAGTCAGCTACCTCAGATCACTTGTTTTATGCTGGCCAGAAACTGCAAGATTACTTACATCACTCTACCTCAAATAATAGTAGTTCCCATTAACTTCTAATCCTGAATAGGCAAGTATCTCCCCGTAACTGGATCACAATAAAGCAGCCCAAAAGGTAGTCCTGTAACTGTCTTGGGGGTATTAGCAACTTTTATTTGGAGTCCTTTTTTACCTGCTCTGTTTTTCTTTCTTATCATTTTCTAACAAATTCAACTACTGAACTGGAACATCCCAAATACTTCTGACATCTTCTAAATATGACATAATTTTGTTATTTTTAATGGTTGTATTCCCTGAAGTCTGTCTCACTAAAGCATTCAAAAACCTGGCTGATATTTTGATTGGTGTTGATTGCTGCACTGCCTTTGAGATTGACAATCTCTTTGGTTTCCTTTTGTCTCGGTCTTCTTTTGGTATTACTTTTAATGATATTGAGTGGTTATGGTTCATACTTTCATAAAAGGGTTCCCTTGCCATGCTTTCCTTGCTTGTGTTATGTCTTACAAGGTTACATGGCCATTTATGTTTTCCTCGTGGCACCTTTTCTCTCTTGTCATTTCTCGGTTTGACGTTCTTTTCTGTTACTACACAGATTGTGCTAGGATCCTTCTCTTCCCCAATCATTGATGATGAATGGCTGGCTAATTATATATATATGCCTTATAAAAACTGAAATATGTTTTATTTTCTGCTTTTGGTTGTTACTTTTGCTGCTTAATCATGCTAAATATGTATTTATTTTGACTATTGTCTGCTTTGCTGTAAAAATGTAAATCATAATATCTACTGATCTTTGTCAGCTTTTCGAAGGGAGATAGTAATTTTCACTAGGCGCTGTTCCACTGACATTATTTTTTCTGCATCTTGCTGAACAACCTAAAGCTGTTAAATTGATCGAGGATCGACTGCAATGTATATTCAATGACTCTGTCAAGCTTAAGGATTAATTGTAATATAAACTGTCTCTGTTCCCCACCCCCCAAAATAGAGTGTTGATTATAATATAAACTGTTCCATTATATTCCCCAAGTATTGGAATATCGGTTTCCCCATAAATCGTGGATCAGGGATAGAAGTGAGGATAGTCCGATACGTAGGTTTCAGGACACAGCCAGTCCTCTAGTTAGTGGATCCCTTTCAGGGTAAACTGGTTGCAGAGTTCCCAGTCTTTAAACATCCTCCGCGATAACCTCAGGAGGGGGTTGTCTGATGTGTTTGAAGAGACCCATTAATGAAGAGGGTTACATGTTACAGTATTTGGACTTGACTGGCACAATTTAATGTCTTCACCCTTTAACCTTAGAGACGATGTGTACTTTTTGGGTATTTTTCCCCTAAATTACCAGCTGTACCTGGACTGGTGATGGTTTCTATTCCACCTGTTCAATCTCAAAGACTATGAAGTTTTTGGGTATGCTTGAGACGGTGCCTGAGTACACTTGCTGGTCACAGACTCAGTGATTTGGACAGAGACATCAGTCAGGGACTTGAGATACTTTCTATCGCTGATCTGGGGACTCCTACATTTTTACACACGACCCATTCACAGATAAATAATTCATCTAAGCATATGTCTTGAGCTGCCAACCTTTATCACCATAATCCATTTCCTCATTGATTGTTGCTGTGAGGCAATAGTTCCTCTATTTGTAATCATCCTTCACTGAAGGCCCACTGTCACTGACCCCGACCTCTAGTCTTCACTCCCTAGCCCGCAGACCTCCTAATGAAGTGTTTCCCTCTTTGCCAGTTTGTTGTGATTTGGCCCTGGCGGTCAACCTCCTTTGACACCTGTATTGGTGTCACGTCCACCATGGCTCACTCTGCTACTTCATTGCTGGTTCCCCACCCATGCCTGACTTTTGCGCTGCACCCGTGTCCTCCTGCAGTTCACCAACCACCAACCTCGGTTGTTTGCTCTTTCAGCTCCCTCCCCTTTCAATTTCTTAGGACTCAGTACTACAATAACCTCTCAAACCTTCTTTCAGGGGAGTCTTTCTTAATGCTTAAGGAAGCCAAAGCCTTTATCATCCATGACCTGATTAAAGACCAGATGCTTATTTTCTCATAAGCTGCTTGTCCCTATAAAAATATGGCTTTCAGAAGCATCCAAATCACCTCTAACTGAAATGATTATGGCGGCTCATATCATTAGTCAACCCCATTATAGGGATTGCAGACGGACAGTAGCTACTGATCCCCACCTGTGGTGGTTGAGGTTGTTTGCCACTGGGTGTTATGGGGTCTGTCCAACTATGGACACCTGGCCAAGTGCACCCTTTACACACTACGCTGAAGTGTGCCTTTTACACCCACAGGTCAAGGTACACTAATTAATAAAAATGCTGTAATATAAACTTGGGTTAGAGTCCCTCGAGGTGACATAAAACCCAGAGGCTATTTCACTCTACAGAGTTAGCTAGATTTCCTCTGATAGGCTGATGTGGAATTTAAATGTTTTCCACCTCTGCTTGGGGAAGGGTTAGGAAAATGCCTCTGTTTTTTTCCTACTTCGTTTTTAACATCTCACTTAATAGTAAAATCAGATTTTTGATTACTGTAGCAGTAAAGCAAGAGCAATGGCCTGCCTCTGAGCCGAGCAAAGGTTGATGATTATTACCTGCTGGCAACATAGCAGGGATTAGCTATCGGGAGTGAGCAGTAGGCAGAATAAAGCACAGCTTTAGATCTACCTAAATTGACTTAGAGGTGCCAGTGAGAGCTTCTCCTGTTCATTTCCAGGATCCTTCTAGATAGCCAGTCTCTGGTCAGAGTAGGAAGGAAAACCAGTTTTGCCACCTATTATACCCACAGAACTGGAATACACATTCTTGAGTCGGAGTGTTAATGACTGTGGCTCAGAGGACTCTGGTTTGCATTTGGGCCCAAGAATGGCCAATGAGTGTTAACTGCTGACCTCCTAGTAGGGATTAGCTAGCTGGGAGTGGAAAGGAACAGTTGGCAGAACAAATTCCAGCTTTAGCAATACTTGTCTTGAAGATGCCAAGGAGGGATTATTCTCTTCATCAAGGGGACCCTCCTAGACAGTCGGTCTCCAGCAGCCGTTAGTGAGAAACCCGTTTGACCTTGTTAGGTAGGGTAGTGTCCAAGAAGCTGAAGATAGGCCTTTCTGGTGGGCCCTGCCATGTTGACATTTGGGATTCTGGGTAATTTTACAGTAAGGCAAAGAGGAAGTGCTTCAAAGGGAGATCGAGGACTACGAGAAAATAGAATTGGGTGGCAGATTCTTTCCTGTCACTGTCTAGTGCACAGAATAAATCTGGCACCTCAACAACTACTTCCTCAGAACATTACTAGACCTGGGATTACTCCATCTGAAGAAGGTCCTGCAAGAAGAAGATCCTAACTTCTGACTGCTGCTGGAAGAAGGAGGCTAACAGAGTACTCAAATGCCCTTGAATCTTTCTGGCACTCTGGGACTGGCACTGCTCTCCAAGGGTCAAGTGGTTGGCCTCCGGTTTACCTGCTTCATGTACACAAAAAACATAAGAATTCATGACTCCAAGAGGATTGTAGTAATCTGCCCAGGCTCAATCTCATTAATAAAGCTTTGGGGTTTACATTATCACACCTTCAAACAATACTGGTCCTGCTTCCATACTTCCACCTACATCTGTGCGCTTGTCTACCACTTTGTAAAGAGTTCCCTTGTCTTTTTCCCACAGGATGCCATCGATGTAGCTGTCTACCTCAAGTGATTTGTAAATTCTAGGCAACTTTGCATTACTTTAATATATATGTCTCTGATTCCAAAAACACTTACATCCACGTGACAAAGTGGCTTCATTAGCCGTAAGGAAAAAGCAATTCTTTTTGCATTTTCCAGTATATGGTTCTCAGAGGATTCTTAGGCCTTCAATTGTAGAGGTAGGACATGTCAAAGATGTTTTCAGAAGTCAATCTGTCCTGGAAACTGCCTACTGTGCCACATCCACAACTGTGGTAATAGGCAAGTCATCCTTTGAGGAAAGGCAGCCCACTTCTAATCTTGACTTAATTACTCTGTTAATTCCTTGGGAAAAAAAATGTAATCTAGCAAAAACTAAAGACTGTTTTGATGGCGCCTCCAGTATCTGCTTGCTCCTAATACCTATGTGACACCTCATGGACTCACTTCTTTTACAAAACATTTTTGGTATGGGCTAGCATTTTCTCAGTGGTACGGTTATGCTCTGTTAACAGTTTTTTTATATCTCCTGAAGGTATCCAGGTGCTCCGTAGCAGGTGTCTGGGGACAGACTGAGGGGGCTTACTCGAAAAGCCAAGTCTTACTTACATTTCTTGTGAAAGTTAAGACGAGAGGAGGAAGCACTAATGTGTTGCTGGAGGTTGTTCCAGGCTTTATGAGCCAGGCATGAGAAGGAGCGCACCCCAGCTCTGCTTTTGTGTATGCGTGGGGTGTGTGCGAATGATAACTCTCCAATGTGCAGGTGCTTATTCGTTTGGTGGAAATTAATGTTTCTATTCAGGTAGGCAGGGCCTGTGTTGTGGATTGCTTTGTAGTTGTGGGTGAGGAGTTTGAAGTGTAAACACTTATGTATCGGAAGCCAGTGGAGTTCCCTAAGGTGTGTTATGATGTTGGCTTGGCATGGGAGATTGAGGATTAGCCTGCCTGCTGCGTTTTGGACAGTCTGCAGTCTTCTTGTGAGATGGTTGTTCTCCATGCGTAGAGGGTGTTCCCATACTCTAGTCTACTGATGATGAGGGTGTGGGTGATCGTTTTCCTGGTGTTGTCGGGTTGTCACTTGAATATTTTCTTCAGCATCCTGAGGGTGTTGAAACGGATGAGACCACAGCGCTGAGTTGGGTGGTCATGTTCAGTTTGTTGTGTATGATGATTCTAAGGTTTCTCTTTTATTAGCAAGGTGAGGGAGTGGTTCCAAGGTCTGTGGGTCACCAGTTGGAGTTCCATGGTGAGCCATCTTTCCTGAAAACCACCACTTTTGTCTTGTCTGAGTTCAGTTTGATGCAACTGGATTTCATCAATGTGGCCACTTCTGTCATGCAAGTGGGGAACTTGTTCCTCGTGTTGGGTGTTGTGTCAGAGAGGGACAGAATCAGTTGCTTGTCATCAGCGTAAGTGAAGATGTTTATGTTGTGGCTTGTATGACATTGGATAGAGGAGTCATGGAGTTGTTGAAGAGCCTTTAGCTGCGTGAGGAGTTGTGCAAGACTCCACAGATTAGATCTTGTGCTTCAGAGAGAGGCGTAGCATGATGACGGTTTGCATTCTTCCAACGAGGGAGAAGCAGATCCATTTGAGGGCGCCTCCTCGGATGCCTGCTCTGTGGGGTCATCAGATTAAGATGTAATGGTCTGGGAGATGGTGTTGAAGATTGCTGATAGGTCTAAGGATGAGGGCTGCAGTTCCCCCTGTCTAGGATCATATGGATGTCATCCATTGCTGTTATGAGGGTGGTTTCCGTGCTGTGGTTGAGTCGAAATTCTGATTGTGTGGCGTCAAGAAACTTGTGTTTGGCGAAGTCCTTGAAGCAGTGCTCGTTAATGGCTTTTTCCAAGAGTTTGGCTGGGTAGTAAAGGAGGGATTTTGGTCAGTCTGAGTTGTCTGACTCAGGTGATGACGTGTTTCTTTGCACCTTCTTACTCTGCAAGCTCACAATGGTCTAAATAGCTAACATTACTGTAGCTAATAAATTGAAGAAGCATCTAGTCTTTCTCACCAACACCGGCAATACAATTTATCATATTGTCAATCCCTGCCCTCACACCTCTCATAGTCAAGCTAACAAGTGTCTATCTTACTTCTGGGGACAGATAAAAACTATGCTAAGCCTTCATCAACCTGCTACTGAAGACATGCAATGCAAATGTAGGGGTTCATTTCAAACTACTGATGAATCTCCATTCTTTCATCATTGGCTTAGACTCTTGAAAAATATGCAGTTCAAATTACCAAGGTGTTTGTACCCCAACTTCCTCTTTAGCATTTGCAGTCAGCCTTTCGTTGTCGCAGTACCAAACCGGCTATCCTTGCAACAGATAAGAACTAGTCCTCTCCTGTACTCGGCTCCAAATTTGGCCTTTTTGCTCCCCAATATCTCCACTGCATTTGACACCGTAGAGCACTATAAGCAACAAGCAATCTAAAGATGATATATGGTAAGAAAGGAGCAGCTGTACAATAATATTTTTACTGAGACACAATTCACCAGAGGGAATTGAGCACCTTCCTCACACTCCTTCGATTTTGTGCAGTGTTCTTCTCTAGTTTGCCCTGTTCCCAACCCTCTTCAACACTTTTATAAATCTACTGACACATGTTCTTAACAGCCACCTCGTTGGATGCCATATGTAGGCTAGTGGCCCCTACTTGCATATTAAATTCAGCGATGACCCAAGAATCCCTACCAGGTAATAGGCAGCCTCGAGCATAAACAACATTGGATGTATAGTAACTGGACTGGCCTCATTGCCAAAGGGTTTTCTGTTTGGCTTCAATGCCGTCAATGCACTACTACTCTTCAAGTAACCTCCTGCCATGGGCTCCTCAGTTTGCCATCAAGCACAATACGCAACCTGAGTAGGACATTTTTCCATTTGTGCAGGTTAGCTTCATGGAATATTGGGCTGTAGGAGAGTAGGGTCTGCAATCCTATGATCACCCAGATTTTTGCTTTTTGCTGCACTGGTTTACGACTTTCCCTGGCTGTGGGCCTGCTAATCAGACCCACAGCCTAGCTGTTCTCTCTATCCAAATTGTACTCAGGTACTGAATTGGCACTGGGCCCTCTCCAAGTCCCTGTACCCAGGGCTGAGGTGCACCCAGAAGTCTCCCAGGGGCTGAAGCATGTATTATGCCACCCCTGGATTGACTAACTAAAACTGACACAACTGGCTGCACGACAGCTGGGGCAAGGTGGTGTACTCACCCTTTGCTTTAGATATAGTATACCTATATCTAACCCTAAAAATGGACACACAGATCTCCTATCAGTCACTCCTATAGCAGGCCTTAACAATCCTGAAGGCAGAGTGCTTGGAATCGTGTGAGATGGTGCTCTAGCATGAGCTGAGCCTGTCTGCGGCTTTCGGGATCCATCCCTTAGCCGTTTCCATGATATCGCATACCATATACTCTTAAGTGCATTATAATCCTCGCGGTTATGTGCCAACTCTGGTATCGCTTTATCAAAACATGTCGAGTAAGGTGTCATACGAATTGGAATACTAACCCCTCGCCAATTCTGGCGACGGGGTTAGCATTCCACCCTTCTAGAGGGACACGACATGCCTGTAACCTATAACCCGGTTAAAAGTCAGACAGAGCCTTAGCATCCACAAAATGGATGCTGCCACCGAGACACAAGTCTGCCCTCCTGCTGCTGGGAGTCCTCCCAGAGCAGGAGATAAGGACAAAGGGTTTCCTGCCAGGGGCGGTGCCAGCACCGTCCCAGACAGGGTTTTGTGTATTGTAGGTAGGCAGGGCTTTAGAGGAAGGTGACTGCACGTGGCACCCCGGTGCTCACTGTGCATAGGCTGGCTGGAACCAGTTCCAGGGTCACTCCAGACCCTGTGCTGGGGAAAAGCCCGCCAAGGAAGTGGGTGTAACCACCCCCCTCCTGGTCCCACCCCTAGGGCAGGACCTAGTCGCGTGCCAGCCCCCTTTTACAGGATAAAGGTAGAGACTGGCCCCCTTCCAAATCAGATCATCTTTGAATCCTGAAACTACTTTCCACGAAAGGAACTCAAGACTTCTTCCTAAGATTTCTCCCTTGTGACTAAGGAGTAGTCACCCTGCATCCGCAGGCACCATCTTAAGAACACTGCGGTCTGCTGCAAGTCCTTCCTCCGGAATCCGACTGCCCAGCTCGACGAGAACCGGCTTCCCTGGCACCTCTGACCTCTACCTGCATCATCAGTCACGCTGAGATTCGTGGGTGTGACGAGACCTCGAGGGACCGGCCATCTTCAAGACTGCACGACTTCCGCACAGCAAGCCCGCCGAGTGAATTCCTGGTGAGTGCTTTGGGGTCCGAGAAGCCCCCACCCTGAGCAGCTCCAGCACCGAAGAGCAGCCCCCCAGCATCTCCACGATCTGCGTGGGGCCCTTCTGCTTTTTGCTGCTCACCGCGTTGTTTGGCTACTAGCCCGTTGGCTTGTGGCCTTCCTGACGACGCCCGACGACATTTCTGCTGCTGGTCTGGTTGCTCCAGACTGGCCCTTGCTTCCCTCCATCGGAGAAGTACCCTGGACCCTCCTGGTCCACTCAAGACGCCATTTTAGGTCCACCGCGTGGGCCTTGCATTTGCCAAGACTTGTTGCCCAATCCTGGGTCCAGCGACGTCGACAGCAAGAACCTTCGTGGGACAGCTCGCACCTCCATCCTGGTCGCCGACAACGCCTCCTGGTCCGAGAGACTGCAGAGCCCAGCAGCGCCCACTCACCTGACTGCGGTGACTTCGCCCGGTGCCATCCTGGTGCCCACTTAATCACTGGCTAGTGATTCAAGAACTTGGTCCCCTCTGCTTTCAGGTTTTCTTCTTCCTTGATCCAGGCTTGGATCCATCGAACTTTTCTTCACTGGTCGCCTGCCAGCAACTTCTTCCTTCCAGGCTCCTGGTCCGGCAACGAGATCCCCGACGTCTTTTCAGACCTATGCAGCTGCAGCCCCTGGGCTAGGTAACTTCGGCACTCCGGTGTCCCAGCATAGCCTCACTATCCAAGGGTCAGGATCCACTGTCGTTTTCTCCCTACCAGGTCGGGTTCGCCCGTGAACACTAACTTTGTGAATTCTAGCTTCCATAGACTTTGTCCCGCATCCCGCGTGAGAGTGCACACTCTGCACCCGAGTCCCCTGGGCCTCCTAGTAGTAATCTAACGATTCCCTAGTCCAGTCCTAGCGATTCCAAAGCCTATTAGAACTGTTACTTACCTGCTAGTAATTCGCATTCCACTTTTAGCGTATATGGTTTTTCGTGCCCCTCGGGCATTTGTGTAACGTGCTAACTTAAAAGTATTTTCGTAAGAGTTTTGTTGTGTGCTTAGCTCCCTGTCTCATAAAGAGCCAGGGTAGTCTTGTTATAAATAAATACACTGTTTATTTTCATAACAACTTGTGTGGTGTCCTTTCACTGGGTGTTCAAGGGGTAATGTGATGGTAAAACAGCTGGCTTAACACGCCCTCTAGAGTCTTAGCCTTAGACTGCTCGTATCCATGCTACTAGGATAGCTGGTCTATAAGGTTGACTTACAACCAATCATCAATAAGGGTTGTTTGGACTGATATATAGTGATCACTAGAATAGTGAGCACTGCACATCAGGCCAACTTCTCACATTGGTGAGCAGCGGTTGGGATTTGAGCTTGCTGTTGTTTTACCACACATATCCTAAGAATATCTTGTGAAAGATCACATAAGTACTAAAGGTACATATAACTTAGCTTAGAATACTCTGAGTTCTACTGAACCAGCTGTTGTAGCTCCTAGGGCCTAGCACACCCTAAACTACAACTCTAGCAAGGGATCAGTAGGCAAACATATAGTGTAGGTAAGTGCACCACTTACACCTCACTAGAAAAGCATGTCGACTCAGGAGGACTCTACTGAGACTCCCCTGGTCAGTGTTGACCCTCCACAGGTCACTTCAAGATATGCAGCTCTCAGCTTTCATGAGATGAGACAGATCTGTGTCTCCAGAAAACTGAAGCAGGGGTCTAACCCCACCACTTCCTTTCTGATAGGTCTCCTAGAGACATATGATGCCAGAAAGCTTTCTCAGTTACATGAGAACATGCCAGCCTTAGAAGGAACCTCTGGGGATCCAGATCTCCACAACACTGATTCAGCAGTTGAGGAGGAGGATCAGGAGGTACTCTCTGGGGATGAGGTAGACAAGGGTCTTGAGGTAGTCAGAAGGCTAACTAGGACCAACTTAGACTTACTTGGGCTAGGATCTGGGGGCCCCCCAGTACTAACCCGAAGTGGGCCTAACCTTGGAGTTAGGAGAGATAGATCTCTCTCTAGGGACTCCAATAGATCTCTGCACTCTAATGCCTCTTCTCAGGGGAGAAGGAATCCTCCACAGAGGAGATTTACTTCCCCTCAGAGAAAGGAGCATGAGGCTAGGATGAGACAAGCTGAACTGAGGATTGAAAGGGAAGAAATTGCCCTGGCCAAAGAGAAGCTTGCCCTGGCAAGAGAGCAGCAGATGAGTGGGCTAGCTCCCACTGGTGGCAGCAATCTCCCAAGAGATAGAGAGAAGGGTTTAGATACTAAACACCTGACTAAAATAGTGCCCCCCTTTAAGCAAGGGGATGACATCCAGAAATGGATGGCTGCTCTGGAGAGGGCCTCCACTGTGCAGAACATTCCCCAGAGTCAGTGGGCAGCTATACTGTGGCTCTCCTTTGATGGTAAAGGTAGAGATAAGCTCCTCACTACAAGAGTGGAGGATGCTAACAATTACCAGGTCCTGAAGAATACACTGGTTGATGGGTTTGGTTTAACCACTGAGCAGTACAGGTTGCTGTTCAGAGACACCCAGAAAACTCAGTCTCAGGACTGGTCTGATTTTGTGGATTGTGCCACTAAGGCTTTGGAGGGCTGGTTGCTGGGTAGCAAGGTTACAGATTACACAGGATTGTATAATCTAATGATGAGAGAACAAATTTTAAACAATTGTCAGAACCAGTTGCTGCACCAGCACCTTGTTGATTCAGATCTGACCTCTCCCCAAGAATTGGGAAAGAAGGCAGACAAATGGGTCAGGACAAGGATCAAGCAGAACCAGAACCAGAACCAGGGTGGTCAGAAGAAAGCAGACCAGAAGGGTAATGTTAAGAATGAGCAAAATGACCAGAAGTCTTCACCAGGTCCCCAACAAACCAAAGAGGGTGGGGGTCAGGCTTCCCAGAAGAAGAAGACTCAAGAAGGCCAGTCAAAAAGGTGGTGCCAGTACTGCAAAAGTAAATCTCACTGGTTTAGTGAGTGCACCAAAAGAGGAGGAGGACAAACTCCTGCCACTACAGCTCCTAAAGCAACTGCACCCCCTAGTACAGTCAGTAGTGGTAGTGTCACTCCCAAGGCATTAGTTGGGTTAACCTTGGGTACTGAGGGGTCTGACAACTTAGTTGGCACACTCACTCAGGCTGTCCTTGTCTGTACAGGGGATATGGATATGTCCCCTGAAATAAGTCCCAATACTTTGGGCAAATACAGGCAGACACCTTTGATTAATGGCAAGATGGCTCAGGCCTATAGGGACACTTGTGCCAGTGTCACCATGGTGACATCTAACTTTGTGGACCCTGGACAGATCATGCCAGGTACTGATTTCCTGGTGACCAATGCCAGCAATGTCACTACTAGTCATAGTGTGGCAATTGTGGCTTTCTCCTGGGGTGGAGTGAAGGGACAAAAGAAAGTTGTAGTCAGTTCAGACCTCCCAGTTGATTGTTTGTTGGGCAATGATTTGGAGTCATCACAATGGTCAGAAGTGGAGCAGAGGACTCACATGGAGATGTTAGGCTTGCCAGCACATGTGCTTGCTGTGACTAGGTCACAGGCCAGAAGATGCCCCACTGAACAGGTGCTGGATCCTGAAATTATGGACCAGACACCTTCCAAGAAGAAGAGCAGTAAGGGTAAGGCTTTGCCTTCCCCCTTGCCCCAGGTTGAGGATCAAGTCTCTGAGGAGGCTGATCTAGAAGAGCTGAGGGAAACTGAGCCTAAAGAGCTTGAACTTGATCAAGTTGAGTTTCTGGGCTCAGGGGGACCCTCCAGAGCAGACCTGGGGAAGGAACAGTTGAGCTGCCCTTCCCTTGAACCCCTCAGACAGCAGGCTGCTGCTGAGTCTGCAGGGAATGCCACAGGTGCCCACAGGGTATACTGGGAAGATGGACTCCTGTACTCTGAGTCAAGAGACCCCAAGCCTGGTGCAACCAGGAGGCTGGTCATCCCCTTGTCTCTGAGAGGTTTCCTTCTCACCTTGGCCCATGAGATTCCCCTTGCAGGTCATTTAGGTCAGACAAAGACTTGGGACAGGCTTGTCTCACACTTTCACTGGCCCCATATGAATGAGAATACCAAGGAGTTTTGTCGCTCATGTGTCACTTGCCAAGCCAGTGGTAAGTCAGGTGGCACAACAAAGGCCCCCCTCATACCACTACCTGTGGTGGGGGTTCCCTTTGAAAGAGTGGGGATTGACATTGTTGGTCCAATGGAACCCCAGACAGCATCAGGACACAAGTTTATACTGGTGGTGGTGGACCATGCCACCAGGTATCCTGAGGCTATTCCCCTTAGGACCACTACCGCCCCTGTAGTGGCAAGAGCCCTAGTTGGAGCGTTCTCCAGAGTGGGTTTCCCTAAGGAGGTCGTTTCTGACAGAGGTACAAACTTCATGTCAGGATATCTGACTGCCATGTGGAAAGAGTGTGGTGTGAACTACAAGTTCACCACACCCTATCATCCACAATGCAATGGGCTTGTTGAGAGATTCAACAGGACCCTGAAAGGGATGATTCATGGACTACCTGAACCTCTTAGGAGAAGATGGGATGTCCTGATCCCCTGCCTCTTGTTTGCTTACAGAGAGGTCCCACAGAAGGGGGTTGGCTACAGCCCTTTTGAGCTTCTGTATGGGCATCCTGTAAGGGGACCCCTGTGTTTGGTGAAGGAAGGATGGGAGAGACCTCTCAAAAAGCCTGCAACCAACATAGTGGACTATGTACTTGGCCTCCGCTCCAGGATGGCTGAGTATATGGAAAAGGCATCTAAAAACCTTGAGGCCAGCCAGGAACTTCAAAAAGCTTGGCATGACCAAAAGGCTGTACTGACTGTGTACCAGCCAGGACAGAAGGTGTGGGTGCTGGAGCCAGTGGCCCCAGCAGCTCTGAAAGACAAATGGTCTGGGCCCCACACCATCATTGAGCAAAAGGGAGAGGTTACCTACTTGGTGGACCTTGGAACTCCCAGGAGCCCTCTCAGAGTGCTCCATGTTAACAGGCTCAAGGCATATGTTGACAGGAAGGACATGAGCTTGCTCATGGCCACAGATGAGGGACAGGAGGAAGAGAGTGACCCTCTCCCAGACCTGCTCACTCAGAATCCTGATGATGGGTCAGTTGATGGTGTTGTCTTTTGTGGCAGCCTCACTGACCATCAGCAACAGGATTGCAGGCAAGTTCTGCAATCCTTTCGACATATGTTCTCTCTGACACCCAGCCAAACTGATTGGTGTACCCATGATGTTGACACTGGAGACAGTCTGCCTGTCAAGAGTAAAATCTACAGACAGCCTGATCATGTTAGAGACTGCATCAAAACTGAAGTGCAGAAAATGTTGGAACTGGGAGTCATTGAGCCCTCAGATAGCCCTTGGGCTAGCCCAGTAGTTCTAGTGCCAAAGCCTCACACCCAGGGTGGTAAGAGAGAGATGAGGTTTTGCGTAGACTACAGAGGCCTCAATGCAGTCACTAAGACTGATGCCCACCCAATACCAAGAGCAGATGAGCTTATAGATAGATTGGCTTCTGCCAACTTCTTAAGCACATTTGATTTGACAGCTGGGTATTGGCAAATCAGGTTAGCTGAGGAAGCCAAACCTAAAACAGCATTTTCTACCCCTGGAGGGCATTATCAATTTGTGGTAATGCCCTTTGGACTGAAAAATGCACCTGCCACCTTCCAAAGGTTGGTGAATCAAGTCCTCACTGGGCTGGATGACTTCTGTGCAGCTTATCTTGACGATATTGCTGTCTTTAGCTCCACCTGGGAGGATCACCTGGTCCACCTGAGGAAAGTGTTAGAGGCCCTGCAAAAGGCAGGCCTCACTATCAAGGCCACAAAGTGCCAGATAGGGCAGTCACAGGTTGTATACCTGGGCCACCTTGTAGGTGGAGGCCAGGTTCAGCCACTGGAGAGTAAGATACAGGCCATCAAGGACTGGACTCCTCCAATCACCCAGACTCAGGTTCGAGCTTTCTTGGGCCTGACTGGGTACTATAGGAAGTTTGTCAGAAATTATGGGTCCATAGTGACCCCCCTTAATGACCTGACAAGCAAGAAGATGCCAAAGAAAGTTCAGTGGACAGCAAGCTGTCAGAAAGCATTCAATGACCTAAAGCAGGCCATGTGCACAGCACCTATCCTCAAGAGTCCAGATTACTCCAAGCCATTCATTGTCCAAACAGATGCTTCTGAGTTGGGTGTGGGAGCTGTTCTGTCTCAACTGAATTTTGATGGTAATGATCAGCCTATTGCTTTCATTAGTAGAAGGTTGACACCCAGAGAGAAAAATTGGTCAGCTATTGAGAGGGAGGCCTTTGCTGTGGTCTGGGCCCTGAAGAAGCTGAGGGCCTACTTGTTTGGCACTCACTTCACCATTCAGACAGACCATAAGCCCCTCTTGTGGCTAAATCAGATGAAGGGTGAAAACCCCAAACTGCTTAGGTGGTCCATTTCCCTACAGGGGATGGATTTTACAGTGGAGCATAGACCTGGGACTGATCACAGCAATGCTGATGGGCTCTCCAGGTATTTCCACTTAGAGCAAGAAGACTCACCTGGTCAAGGTTAGCTTATTGTCCCAAAGTTTGGGGGGGGGGTCATGTAGGAGAGTAGGGTCTGCAATCCTATGATCACCCAGATTTTTGCTTTTTGCTGCACTGGTTTACGACTTTCCCTGGCTGTGGGCCTGCTAATCAGACCCACAGCCTAGCTGTTCTCTCTATCCAAATTGTACTCAGGTACTGAATTGGCACTGGGCCCTCTCCAAGTCCCTGTACCCAGGGCTGAGGTGCACCCAGAAGTCTCCCAGGGGCTGAAGCATGTATTATGCCACCCCTGGATTGACTAACTAAAACTGACACAACTGGCTGCACGACAGCTGGGGCAAGGTGGTGTACTCACCCTTTGCTTTAGATATAGTATACCTATATCTAACCCTAAAAATGGACACACAGATCTCCTATCAGTCACTCCTATAGCAGGCCTTAACAATCCTGAAGGCAGAGTGCTTGGAATCGTGTGAGATGGTGCTCTAGCATGAGCTGAGCCTGTCTGCGGCTTTCGGGATCCATCCCTTAGCCGTTTCCATGATATCGCATACCATATACTCTTAAGTGCATTATAATCCTCGCGGTTATGTGCCAACTCTGGTATCGCTTTATCAAAACATGTCGAGTAAGGTGTCATACGAATTGGAATACTAACCCCTCGCCAATTCTGGCGACGGGGTTAGCATTCCACCCTTCTAGAGGGACACGACATGCCTGTAACCTATAACCCGGTTAAAAGTCAGACAGAGCCTTAGCATCCACAAAATGGATGCTGCCACCGAGACACAAGTCTGCCCTCCTGCTGCTGGGAGTCCTCCCAGAGCAGGAGATAAGGACAAAGGGTTTCCTGCCAGGGGCGGTGCCAGCACCGTCCCAGACAGGGTTTTGTGTATTGTAGGTAGGCAGGGCTTTAGAGGAAGGTGACTGCACGTGGCACCCCGGTGCTCACTGTGCATAGGCTGGCTGGAACCAGTTCCAGGGTCACTCCAGACCCTGTGCTGGGGAAAAGCCCGCCAAGGAAGTGGGTGTAACCACCCCCCTCCTGGTCCCACCCCTAGGGCAGGACCTAGTCGCGTGCCAGCCCCCTTTTACAGGATAAAGGTAGAGACTGGCCCCCTTCCAAATCAGATCATCTTTGAATCCTGAAACTACTTTCCACGAAAGGAACTCAAGACTTCTTCCTAAGATTTCTCCCTTGTGACTAAGGAGTAGTCACCCTGCATCCGCAGGCACCATCTTAAGAACACTGCGGTCTGCTGCAAGTCCTTCCTCCGGAATCCGACTGCCCAGCTCGACGAGAACCGGCTTCCCTGGCACCTCTGACCTCTACCTGCATCATCAGTCACGCTGAGATTCGTGGGTGTGACGAGACCTCGAGGGACCGGCCATCTTCAAGACTGCACGACTTCCGCACAGCAAGCCCGCCGAGTGAATTCCTGGTGAGTGCTTTGGGGTCCGAGAAGCCCCCACCCTGAGCAGCTCCAGCACCGAAGAGCAGCCCCCCAGCATCTCCACGATCTGCGTGGGGCCCTTCTGCTTTTTGCTGCTCACCGCGTTGTTTGGCTACTAGCCCGTTGGCTTGTGGCCTTCCTGACGACGCCCGACGACATTTCTGCTGCTGGTCTGGTTGCTCCAGACTGGCCCTTGCTTCCCTCCATCGGAGAAGTACCCTGGACCCTCCTGGTCCACTCAAGACGCCATTTTAGGTCCACCGCGTGGGCCTTGCATTTGCCAAGACTTGTTGCCCAATCCTGGGTCCAGCGACGTCGACAGCAAGAACCTTCGTGGGACAGCTCGCACCTCCATCCTGGTCGCCGACAACGCCTCCTGGTCCGAGAGACTGCAGAGCCCAGCAGCGCCCACTCACCTGACTGCGGTGACTTCGCCCGGTGCCATCCTGGTGCCCACTTAATCACTGGCTAGTGATTCAAGAACTTGGTCCCCTCTGCTTTCAGGTTTTCTTCTTCCTTGATCCAGGCTTGGATCCATCGAACTTTTCTTCACTGGTCGCCTGCCAGCAACTTCTTCCTTCCAGGCTCCTGGTCCGGCAACGAGATCCCCGACGTCTTTTCAGACCTATGCAGCTGCAGCCCCTGGGCTAGGTAACTTCGGCACTCCGGTGTCCCAGCATAGCCTCACTATCCAAGGGTCAGGATCCACTGTCGTTTTCTCCCTACCAGGTCGGGTTCGCCCGTGAACACTAACTTTGTGAATTCTAGCTTCCATAGACTTTGTCCCGCATCCCGCGTGAGAGTGCACACTCTGCACCCGAGTCCCCTGGGCCTCCTAGTAGTAATCTAACGATTCCCTAGTCCAGTCCTAGCGATTCCAAAGCCTATTAGAACTGTTACTTACCTGCTAGTAATTCGCATTCCACTTTTAGCGTATATGGTTTTTCGTGCCCCTCGGGCATTTGTGTAACGTGCTAACTTAAAAGTATTTTCGTAAGAGTTTTGTTGTGTGCTTAGCTCCCTGTCTCATAAAGAGCCAGGGTAGTCTTGTTATAAATAAATACACTGTTTATTTTCATAACAACTTGTGTGGTGTCCTTTCACTGGGTGTTCAAGGGGTAATGTGATGGTAAAACAGCTGGCTTAACACGCCCTCTAGAGTCTTAGCCTTAGACTGCTCGTATCCATGCTACTAGGATAGCTGGTCTATAAGGTTGACTTACAACCAATCATCAATAAGGGTTGTTTGGACTGATATATAGTGATCACTAGAATAGTGAGCACTGCACATCAGGCCAACTTCTCACATGGGCCAGCTATGTAACCAGGTGGCCGCAATGAGAAAGTGCTAGAGGTTGCATAATTATGCAGCTTTCTTCCTATTAGACCAAAAAGGATGTGACCACATTACACCGACTTTGTACTCCAATGGTTACCCGCCAAGTGGTGCAGTTCAAAACTAGATCCATTTGAAATTTCCTATACACTGGCCTAATCGTGCATAATTTCGAACATTTCGTGTTTCGCTTATTCGATAAAGTGTTTGAGATTATGCCATGTTGCGTAATTTAGATCTCTTTCAGGTAAAAAACCTATAATTGCAACATGAAACAAAACGAGCAAACAGAACATGAGCCGCTGTTTGTGTGAGTTTGCACTATTTTATTGTGTGAAATGCAGTTTTCCATCCTAAATTCCATTTTACTTAATTTTCGAAAAGGAAATTATCTAAATTTTGCCCGGTTCTATTCAAAACTCTCTACCTTGTCCACAAATCCTTGAACAGCTCTGGTCCTTTTCATTGGAACTATTGACTTTGTGGTAACTGAGCAGACACCAGGAGCGGCTCTTCCTTTAGGATGGTCGAGCGTCCCCACACTAATAAAAAGGCCCCCATAAATGCCCCAGATATGAAAAATAAAATGGTAATAAAGTTAATTTATTACCATTTTATTTTTTGCTAATCCACGTCCCGAGGAGAGTGTCAGGACGGTGTTGGGCCATTGCTGCTGAGTGGCAGCAGCAATAAGCAGTGGTGAGCTGGGCACTTAAGTTTAAAATGCACATGTCACTTTGGCTGGATGTCTTGCAATGGCCTGCCAGCTATGCACACTTTAAACTTCTCCAACTCAGCTGTCTCAGACAGCTGGGTGGAGAGCAAGCACAGGCCTCCAGTGCCTTCGGGAGCGCAGAGAGCAGCCCCATCCAATCCTGACACTTCTCTCATGCTGTTTGACAGTCTGAGAGCAGTGTCAGGATTGGTTAGGGGAGTCGGTCGGGACCCACGCCGGACGAGATAAGAACACCAGACCACAGCTAGGATGTGCGGCAAGGTAAGTGAATTTTTTTGTTACTTTTTTAATGTATTTGATTTGCTAATGTGCACTAAATCACTGAAGTGCATTATATTACCGTTTTAAACGTAAACATTTTAACTTTAAAATGATAATATAATGCATGTCGGCAATTTAGATAGTTATGTGATTGTGCAAACGCACCCACCCTGGCATTTGCCTGTTCCGCCACTCTCCATAGTTGGCAGCCACCACTTGCAAACACCTTAGTTCAGTCGTCAAGATTATCTTTGCAATACAGAGATTTTGGGAGCAGGGCATTCTACACTCAAGGTGTATCCCTTCGGCACTTGTTATTTTAATCCTGCCCATAGCAGCCAACTTTAGTCAGTGTTAGAAAGGATGATAGCTCATCTTTTCTGCCAAGCATATACTATTCTTCAGATAAAGTGTCTTTTTTTGTGGGCTGTTGTGCTTTGTTTTCCTCCACATGCCCTCTCACTACCTTCCTGTGCCAGTGCACTAATGCTGTCAAGAGGTTGTGTAGGCGCTATAAACACAATGCTGATATATAGAGGCTCAGGCAGGGCATCTCGTGCTACATTATAACAGTTGATCATTGTGGTATGGTATAGACTTGCTGACAGTGACTTTCCCTGGCCGTGCAGATAAATCAGCATTTAAGATCCACCTCTTAGTGTTAGAAACATCCAGAGTTCTATGCATAGGTTAGGACAAAATTAATTTTCCAACAAAAATGGCATTCTGAAATAGCCTACAGATTTCAAAGACTGGTGATACTGAAAAAAAATCCCGACCAAAGTCTCTTACTGCTATATTGTATTTGAGGTAACATGCCTATTTCTAGCGTATGTGGCGTGCAAAATTCGCTTAGTCTGCATTTGTTACACACTGACAGGCATCCAAAAGTTACTCACACACATACTCACACATGCAAATAAACTATTGAACATCCATTTATTTGCATATACAGCTATACACACACTACCACTTTACTTCTAAGGAAACTTACACATACTTACTCTCTTAAACAATCACTTATAGAAACACATACTAATTTAAACAGGAACTCTTACAATCACTCTCACATATACTCACTTATATACATCAATATTCACATTTACTAGATTAAAACATATGTAGTTACTGATAAAGACACTAGTGAGACAGTCATTCACTCACTAACACACACATATACACACTCATCCACCCATACAGTCCTGCACATATGCTGTCTTCAAAACACATACAAAGAGAAAGTCAGTCATTCATGCATCTATGTGCTAAGTAATACCCCCACCAAACCATACAAACACTCATACTGATACTAAGAAAAACATCTAATAACCCATATACATACACATGTAGCTACTCACCAACCCATGCAGCCACTTATACACAAAGTGAAACAATAATACATATATTTAAAAATTTAAACATTACTCACTAATATTTATTTTTCAGAAAGACACACATTCACTGGATGGTGTCATCAGTGATGTCATGAGTGATGTCACTGACCATGTCATGAGTGATGTAATATGTGACGTCATCAGCAGTGCATTGCACACGCAAGTTATAGTGAGTCCAACTAACTATAACGTGGGAATTTCAATGGTTTTATGCGAGTAAAACTTCCAGCTAACTATAACTGGTGTAAAACCTATGGTTTTTCCAGTGAATTTAATAGGTTTTTTTAATGCTAATTCCTAACTATAACTGGTGTGAAACCTATGGTTTTTTCAGTGAATTTCAATGGTTTTTTAATAGCAAATCTCTATAGGTAGGAAAAGTAATATTTTTTTTATAACAAATTTTATATTGTATAATTATGTAATAGTTTTTTATTTATTTATTTTAATTTTTTGCTGGGGCGCGTACCGATGCGCTCACCGGTAAGCGCAGCGTTTCGGCGTGCCCCGGGGCGCGTACCAGTGAGCGTCCCGTTAGCGCTATTGCCGCGAACTAAAACAACATATCGCGTAGCCGCGTGATGCGTCATATCACGCACTGCGTAAGCGCACCCGGAAGCACGCGAGCGCATACGATCGCGCAAAGTCTTGACGCGCTTACGCTACGCGCCCCGGGGCGCGCCCCGGTGCGCGACTACGGGCGCACCCCGGTGCGCGTCGCGTAAGCGCGTCGGGCCATGTGACCTGAAAATAACACTTTTGATTGGTTCACAACAGTTTTGTTTAATAAATGATGAAAGACCTCACCTTTTTTCCTCATTTTCACTTTCTTGTTTGAGTGAAGAAGACCTTCATTCATTCTGTGAGAAATGGCTTCACTAGTAGCAGCTGCAGGTGCATCTGCACCACCACCACCTCCACCACCACCACAAGACCACATTGGTGGTCAACAAGAAGAGGAGGACGAAGAGGAGGAAGTGGAGAGGGACTTTTTGCCTGAGGACAATCCCCCATACAGACCCAAGGAACATTTTATTTGGAACTTTTTCAAGATGCCAAAGGGTGCTAAAAAGGAGAATGCAGCTAAGGTGACTTGCCTCATCTGTGGCCAAGAACTGTCAAGAGGGAACCCAAAGAAGAAGTATTCTTTTGGGAACCACACGATGATTAGGCATATGCAGAGGAAGCACCCGAACAATTATTCAGCAGCAGAGGTTAGGGAACTGACCAAGAACCCTTCCCATCCTTCTTCTTCAAGCGCCTCCAATCAACCCACTCTATTGGATGCAGAGGCTAGGCAGATGGTCCCTAATGTACAAACTAAGTTTGGGGATTATAAATTTGTTTGCAAATATTGCAACAAATCAATTTCATATGGTGAGCAAAGCATCACTTTACTCAATCGAGCTGCAGACAACCATCACTGCAGCAAGCGACCTTAATTTTTTTCTATATTTTTTTTGCTCCAGTTGAGCTGTTTGCAATTCCCTGTGTTTTGTTTGCCCCCCAGAAAAAATACAAAAAAATATAAAATTGTTAAGAAAAGCAAAAAAAAAGTAAAATAATTTCAAAAAAACAAAAAAAATATAAAACAACAAAACGAATAAAAAAACAGTTCTTTTCAGAACTACCTCTAATTTATAAAAAAATGCGCCTTTTTTTTGAAAACTCATTCTTTTTTCTCCAGGGTACGCACCCCGGTACCGGGCGCTCCCCCCGCGAAAATCGAAAAAAAAAGAATTTTTTTTTCGCCCCGCGGGCCCCTTTTATGGCCCCCACATCAAACCTAGGGGGTCAGGGGGGGTCTACCCTGCCCCCTTTTGGTCATTTCCCCCTTTGATTTTTGCCACCTCTTGTGTCTCGATCCTACCGAGACACAAGATGGCGGCCGCTCCGGACTGTTTTGAATGTTTACAGACACCCGAGAGCCAATCAGCTACCCGTGCGCAAGTCGCGTGGCGCGCCCGGAGCGCTCCCCGGTATGCGTACCGGGGCGCGCTTATAGATATATACATTTTTTTTAACCTAAATTACTCAAAATCCTCTGGAGCACATATCTTGAGACATAGCAAAGGCACATCGGGCTACCAGTCCCTACAATTTTGCCAAGTTTGGTGAAAATCCATTCAGCCGTTCGAGCTAAAAGTGCGACCGACCGCCCTATGGAAATTAACATGGGGAAAACACGTTTTGGGACCCCCCTTTTATCTCGGCCCCCGCTTCACGAACCCCCCCCCCCAACTTTCAGGGAAGGAGCAGAGAGCCGCGAGGCAAAGTTGCTGAAAAATTCAGGCTGATTCCTCAACCGGCGCCAAAGTTATTCCAAATAGAATGTTGCGATTTCCCTATGGAAATCAATCCTAACTATAACTACCTACTGGCGACCGCCAGTAGGTAATATATATCAGTGACGATGGCACTTGAATTATAGTTGTTAGGCAGTGGGGCTTTCCTTGTTGGTATTACCCAGTGGGAGAGCCAGTATGTTAATACCTACAATCCTACATTGGGCTGTTTTAAATTCAACACAATGTCAATTGGCATACTTTACTGCGCTAACCGATAGCGGCCCTGTCTGGTAAACTGGGTGTAGTTTTCAAGGATTTTTGTTTTTTAACAGAGTGTTATATAGTGCGAACTTGACCCGGTATTGGGTATCAGAGCGCTTTACATAGCACCAGTTGCGTTACATGAGGACACATTCATTTTTGTTAGGCATGGGGAGATTAAGTGATTTACCCAGAATCACAGGATGTTCAGCGTCATTGCTGAGACTCGAACCGGGTCCCTAGGTTTGAGGTCGACCGCCCTAGCCGTTAGGCCAACTCCTCTCCCTAAGAGTGATTTTAGAGTTCTTGTTATCTACTGTAGGGATTTATAATTTTATAAATAGAGCTACAAAGCCAGTGGGATTGCTAGTAGGATTTTAATGATTAGACATTTTGTCCTCTTCTTTTAGTATGAAGTTAAAGCTTAATAACTTGGGGCTTTCGTTTAGAATTAATCCTCTGACTTTTTCAAAATGCAGTCTTAAATCAAAGTAGCACAAAATTTGAAAAACGATGAAATTTTAACTGGTGCCGATTTGTTTTTTTTGCAATTATCTGTTGTCAAATATCTTAATTTCTTAATATTTGCCATTTAAATGTGACGTTACTAATGGATTAAGAGCTTTATTTGGGATTCCCACAGAATGCGCAGAAAACATGTAGTATGGATTAGATTTTTTTTAAAATGTTTTACTGTTTGTATGTTCACTAGTGTCATGATTTTTATTAATCAAACAATAAAGCATATATATAAAGCATACTCGTGTTATGCTCTTTTCATCCGTTTCGCCATTCGCATTAACTGTTTTGCCTCAGGCTATTTAAAATTAGACAAAGTGGCATAATCCCTAAATTTCTTGAATTTCACATAAGAAGTGTAACACTACGTTCCCAAATGTTGCTCCCTGCCCTGGCGCTACCCACTGATAATGGATCTTCACGGTTACCAAACTTCATGGTACTTATTTTGCTGACCTCACTCGGAAGGATGAAAGGCTGAGTAGACCCGACGTGATGTGAAGTTATGAGGCCATGTGTTCAGACTTCGAACCATACAGTGGATCCACTGATAACTTCAGTGCGGCACCAGGCGTGCTTGTACAGCGACAAATGAAACCCGGATGTAACATGAAACGCCCTGCAGAGCCTGTTCCGCCTTCCTAGGAAGCGAGAGCCGGGCCTGCCGTGAAGGCCGGCGGTGAACCGCAAGCCCCAGGCCGCCTCCGTCCAGGACCCGCGTGTTATTAACCGTTTGTGGAGGTCCATCGTGGGGGGTAAGCCGCAGCAGGTGCGGCGGGGGCAGCGTCTCGAGCTACCTGCTTATTTTATGCGGCTTCGCAATCGCGCGCCCTCCGAGACGGCCACCGTGCAGCCGTCTAGAAGGTTCTCCCGTCAGCGCTGTGGATCGGTGAACTCTTGCTCCCGCCGGTTTAATTCAGTGTTCTGGCAGCGAGTGAATGAATGCGCTTCTAAAAATAGCGGCTGTCTGCAGGTGTGGCATTGCCAGCCCTCCCTTTTACCACACGGTTGTATTGTGGGACGCAACAGAGCATACAGTAGATTTGAGTGTTCTACACCTTAAAACTTAACTCATTTGATGGGGAGAGTTTAACACCCCCGCCACCGATTTTTGTTTATATATCTCCATTTGAATCGATTTTCAAATGTTGGCGTATGTGCTTTTTCCGTTCAGACCAAAAATGTACCCACTAATTTTTAAATACTAGTTCTAAAAAACTGTAATCGCAAAGGAGTAGGTATACAAATGTACAAAAAATAGTAGTTTATCTTGCCTGCAACAGTGCAGCCTACTCTCTTTACTTAGCACTGTATATTGCCGACAAGACCTTTTGCAAATGTATATTTTTTTCTTCCTTTTTACATATGAAAAAAAAATATTTTTCCATGCGTGAAAACTCTTTTACCTGCAACCCCTGAACAATGTGGAGCTGTTTAGGAAGTTGTCACACTTTTCCCCCTCTCTTACTCTATCTAGCCTTATTTGACACTAAATATAAGTGAAAACATTTGGAAGACTTAAGAATACCTACGACATTGTGCATAGCCATTCCCCTTCCCGCACTCCCATGGGGGCATCCAGCTTTCAATTAACTCTAAATGCACGACTTGGTAAAGCCTGGTGTGTCTGTGGTCATAAGTGGACATTGCCGTCATAACATTCTTGCTAGTAGTATAGTAAGTGTATGACTGCAGAACAACATTTTGGTAATGATGCCTGAAATGTTTCTTATTCCAGAAGGACATCTCACCATGCTTCAACTTTGTTGCTTTCAAGCACGTACAAAATTGTGTATTCTCAATTTTTTTCTGGGAGGGCTGGCAGGTGTAATGGTTAGCAGCCTAGTTGCGCATTACACGCATCCCTACATCCGCAGGCCAGGCGTGGCCTGCGGGGAATTAATAAATGGAGGACGGCTGCTCGGAGCACGTCACTTCCGACATAGTCTGGTGTGGGCTGACTCCTTGCCTGCTGCGCGCGACTACCCCCGCGCTAGCCAACACCGCTGTCTGGAGGTCCCCAGTTGACACAACACCCCCGCACCACATTGGCGACGAGCGGAGGGGGCCCAACCCTCACTCGTTGCACCGCACTGACCCAGAGAGCACCCGCTGCCTGTGCGCGGCAGCGCCACAACACCGATCTGGCCGATCTCTCGCCCGACACCGCTGCAGTCCCGCAGTGACTCTGCGCGGCCCCTGCGGATGCATCCGCGGAGGCTGGAGGCCTTGGGGATCTACTTCCTAGGGGCGCTTGGAGCGCCCGGTGACATCGCGCAACTGCAGGCCTGAGTGTCGGCCGCGTTTCCCCTGCATCATGTGCAGGGAGGAAAGCTGCGTCCCACCCCACATGCTAAGGCCCTGTTTTGACGAGTGGCTGATCTGCCCGGAGCCTGTTCCCCGCTGCCTACAGTAGACTCCAACGTTGATGGTGCAACCTCCACATGGCTGCCTCACAGTAAAGGGGTGGTGTAGCACTGGTCACCCTGTGATACCCAAGACAACAAGCACTGACAAAACCCAGGGGGGGAAAAAGAGGAGAAGAAAGATAAATAAAAACTCTTAAGGAAGAAGGAGAGGGGCACACCGCCAAGCCAGGAAGGCTATTCCAGAAAACAAAGTAAGGAGAGTAGAAGGGGGGGAGCCCACTCATGCTGGGGTGCCCGAGGGCAGGAACAAGCGTCACCACAACACCATCTAGGACGCACGCCGCCACATTCATCTCCAAGGGCCGACTTGGTATTCCAGGAACACCCCTAGCCAAGCAACATGGGGGACGACGACGTCTGTCCGCATCCATTCCAGCATGCGGCGTTAGGAGTCCTACCCTCGTTTAGTGAAGTGGAAGACCCAGCAACAGCCTCCCCCAGGTGGAGGATGTGGAGAGAGCGCCTAGACAACTATTTTGTCGCGACCCGAGAGACAGACAAGGCGATAAAGAGGTCCCTGCTACTCCACTATGCCGTAGTCGAAATATTCAAACTATTTAAGCACCTATTCAACACAGGGGTGGCGGATGACTACGCCGCGGCCGTGGCAGCGCTCAACGGCCATTTTGACCTGCAGCTGAACCCGGATTTCGAGGTCTTCAAGCTAGGACAAGCACGCCAGAGGGAAGGAGAGTCCATGGACTTGTTCTATGCCCGCCTCAGGGAACTAGCCAGCACATGCACAGACAAAGACCAGACAAAAGCAATCAGGAGGCAACTTATTCAAGGATGCAGCGACAAGACACTACGTGGCCTCATACTGCGAAAACCGAGGATCACGTTAGAAGATATCCTGATACTGTCTGTATTAGTTCTAATGCTAAACAGTTACTCATATCTCATATATCGGTAACATGAAATTACAAGTCTTTGTGTTCTGTCATATTCAGACTATGTCTTGTGTGAACATTGCCAGGCATGGTAGCCAAAGACGAGAAACAGCATCTGCGGTTTGACAGCAGCAAAAGACCCTCCTGAGGAGCCACACCGCCGAAGACCTGAAGTGATCGCATTTGCCAGAAGGATCCGGACGCACCAGGTAGACGAACTCTTGGGGCAGTTCCCCGAACTGTTCAGAGGCCTCAGGTGCATCAAGTGTAAACCCATCCAGTTGCATATCGATAAGTCCGTTGCCCTGTTCGCCTTGCGGCATCGGCGGATCCCCTTGCGACCGCTCGTAGAGAAAGAGTTGGAGAACCTGGAAGAGCAAGGGATTATCGAGAAAGTGTCCGGGCCGACGCCGTGGGTATTCCCGATGGTCATCGCGGAAAAACCCAAACAACCAGGAGCCATCCGTCTATGCATTGACATGCGACTGCCTAACAAGGCGATTAAGAGGGAACACCACATCACACCAGCCATGGATGAAATCATCGCAGACGTCAACTGGTCCAAGTGGTTCTCGAAAATCGATCTGAACGCAGGGTATCACCAAATACCCGTCAGAGGAGAGCCGGTTCATTACTACCTTCAGCACTCACCTAGGGCTTAGGAGATACAAAAGACTGAACTTTGGAATATCCTCGGCAGCCAAAGTGTTCCAGAACATCATATGAGAACTGCTGTCCGGGCTACCAGGAGTGTTAAACGTGAGTGATCACATCCTCATCCACTCAGCGACAGCTGCCGACCATCACAAACACCTCCATGATACCCTAAAACGCCTAAGCGCCCACGGAGCAACTCTTCACAAAGAGAAGTGCCAGTTTTTCCAACCTTCCCTTGAGTTTTTTGGCTATGTGTTCAATCAGGAAGGCATTCAGGTGGACCCGCGAAAATCTCGGACCATCAAAGACACCCGGCTCCAACAACACCAACGGAAGTAAGAAGCTTCCTGGGCATGGCCACCTACTGCGGGTGGTTCATACCAGGCATGGCCACCCGGAGTGAACCACTGCGAGCCCTCACAAAAGTAGACGCAACCTGGCACTGGGGTCCGAAGGAGGAGGAAGCATTCCAAGGGATAAAGGATGCTCTCCTAGGCGAGGCCACGCTGGCATACTTCGACCCTCCGAAGCGGACAGAAGTACTGGTAGATGCAAGCCCCGTCGGCCTCGGCGCAGTACTGGCTCAGGAATGTGAACCAGGTCAGTGGGCTGCCCTAGCGTTCGCCAGCAAAGCCCTTAACCCAACAGAAGCCAGATACGCCCAGATTGAGCGGGAGGCGCTCGCCATCAAGTGGGCCTGCAACCACTTCCATCTATAGCTCCGGGGGCACCTGTTCACCATGGTCACCGACCACCAACCGCTAGTCCCCCTCTTCAAAGGTACTGCGCCCCATCCACCCCCACGTATTGAACGATGGGCGGTCCAACTGCAACCCTATGAGATGGAGGTAGTCTACCGTCCAGGATCCAAGAACCCCGCCGACTTCCTCTCAAGACACCCCGCTCAGGCAGAAAGACTCGAGGAAGACGAAGACAGTGAAGAGTTTGTCCAATGGGTAGCCCTCACATCATGCCCCCAGAGCATGTCACTAGACGAAGTAAAGGAAGCAGCGGCCACCGATGCAGTGTACGCCAAGACACTGGGAGCAGTGCAAGAGGGCTCCTGGACCGACTATCTGCGCCAGGCCAACTCGTGGACTCCAGAGGACCGGGAACTCCTCACGAAGATGTGGCGAGTCCGTCATGAGCTGAGCGCCACCAGAGATGGCATCCTGCTGAGAGGACTCCGGCTCATCATCCCTCAAAGCCTCAAGCACCGGGCTGTCCAACTAGCCCATGGGGGACATCAGGGAATCACCAAGATGAAGTCGCGAATGAGGGAGAAGGTATGGTTCCCGGAGCTCGAGGACATGGTGGAGGAATATGTCAGGCGTTGCTCATCATGCCAGCTGACGAGTGACCCGGAGAGGCCCCTGCCGGTCATCACTGAGGAAGCCTGCGCCGTCCCATGGTCCAAAATAAGTGTGGACTTCGGAAGTTTCCCAGGAGGAAGACACACACTGGTCATCGTGGATGCCTACTCAAAGTATCCCGTGGTCGAACCAATTGTGTCCACAGCATTTGGTCACGTAGGGCCTGTCCTGGAAAAGATTTTCGCAATGTTTCGTTTCCCTCAAGAAGTACGCAGCGACAACGGTCCCCCGTTCCAAGGGGTTGAGTTTGCCACTTTCCTCCAACAACGAGACATAGCCCATCGCCGCATCACTCCCCAGTGGCCCTAAGCTAATGGGGATGTAGAGCGGTTCATGCGTATGCTGAACGAAATGTTTCGCATAGCCGTTGTGGAACAGGCCGACCCAGAGCAAAGACTCCAAGAATTCCTGAGAGTGTAATGAAGTACCGCTCACTGTACGACTCAGCGGAGCCCATGGGCCCTCATGCTCCATGGCCCTCGCTGGGACCTCCTTCCTACCTGCCCAGGGTGGTCGTCACCTCTCCTGGATGTGGAGGAAACACAAGAGCGAAGAAGGCGACAGAACCAGGAGGCAAGTGTCCGCCGCCAAGCCACTCCCAGAAGCCTCAGGAATGGAGCAACGTTCATTCTGCGAAGCCGGCATCAAGGGGGAAAATTCCAGACACGCTATGAACCTGGCACCTGGACTGTCACGGCCTACCGAGGCACGATAACTACACGCAAAGGAACCAAAGAAGTATCAAGAAACATGTCGTGGTTCAAAGAGGTCCCGCCAGAACACCACAGGGGTACCTTGAGTGACCACCAAAGCTCAAGGGCCATGGAAATGGCCGAAGATGACACAGGAGAATCAGCAAGCAGCCAGTCCGGTGAGGCCCCAGAAGTACCATCCTCTCATCCACACGAGACGAGCTCTGGAAGCCCCCGCCTAAACAACATGGGAGGGCGTAGTGGCTCCCAACGATACAGCCTGAGGCCTAACCCACACCCGAGCCAACTGCTGCGAGACTACGCCTGCTGACGAGGCCTAAAACCTGTCAAACGAGATTCACGCAAGTACCGAACATTTTGCCTGTGAAGTCAAATGTACATTTGGAGCTGTGTATTGTGCTAACAGACTCTTAAAATCAAAGGACAAAGTTGGATAGGGATGTAATGGTTGGCAGTCTAGATGCGCATTACACGCATCCCTACATCCGCAGGCCAAGCGTGGGATGTAATAAATGGAGGACGGCTGCTTGGAGCACGTCACTTCCGACATAGAGTCTGGTGTGGGCTGACTCCTTGCCTGCGGTGCGCGACTACCCGCGCGCTAGCCACCGCAGCTGTCTGGGGGACCCCAGTTGACACAACACCCCGCACCACAGCAGGCTAACATTACAAGTAAATGTGTTCTCATCTGCTTTTAGTTTAACTGATCCACCTGATTGAAAATAATAGAGGTTGTCCTGTTAATTTTACTTCTCAGAGTGACACTTACTCGTTAATGCACTCTGGTTATTAAATACTACATTTTGCCATTGAGTAAACCGTCCAGGGTTTTTGGCTGACTAGCTCACAAAATTCGCCCCAGGCCAATTGGAAAAGTTAGATTGTAGGCGTCTCTGTTTGGTGTATTCACAAGTGAATATTGAATATGTATCTTTGAACCACATTTTTCAAGTGGGGGTCTTGGAGGGGGGCTAATTGGTCAAATGCTTTTATGACTCAGATCCTGCACGTGCACTATACATTTATTTAACAAGTCTCATTTTCTTTGGGCCTGTTCAGGGACTGTTTTTCACACCTTATCCAAAATGTGGTGTGCAAAAAGACACATCCTCAATTGCACTGATCTGATATACCGATTTGGGATCTCCAGAAATATAGACTTGCAGATTGAGTTTACTACCACTGAAAGTAGAACGCCTGGGTATCAAGTATTGGACCATGTGGTCTGGTGTGTCTCCTTATATGCCTAGGAAAAGGGTGAACATTACGACCTGGCACAGTGCTGCTCTGCAGCTAATAGCACATGCTAAAGGTATCGAATGTTTCCTTATGAGGACCCCAGATAGAAGCAAAAAACTACAAAGTATAAAAACAAAAGCTCATTCACAATCTTGTAGCTTTAGATAACAAGCATTGGCAAAGGCAATAGGTCTCAGCAATCCGAGAGCTAATGGCCTTGTCAATGACAATGTATTTTAGCCATGTGTTCTGGAGTGGAGTGGATGTATGTGGTGTGGAGTTGAATTATGTAGTTGGATTGGGATTGTTTGTTGTGGAATTAGGTGGCGTGGAATTGTGTGGTGTTGAGTGGAGTTGTGTAGCGTAATTATCCAGCATGGTGTGCAATGGAAATATGTGGATAGTGATTATGTGGCATAGAGTGTACTGGAATTATGTGGCGTGGTATTATATGTCGTAGAGTTTAAATATGTGGAGTGGTATTGTGTGTTGTGGAATGGCATGTAGTGGAATGGAGTTATGTTGTGTGGTTGAATTTTGTGTCATGATGTCGAATTCTGTGGTGTAGACTGGATGTATGTGGTATGTAGTGGAATTATGTTGTGGAGTGGAATTGTGGTTTGTTGTGGAATTATGTGGTGTGGAATGGAAATATGTAGAGTTGAATTGTGAGCCGTGTTACTGTGTGGCGCTGAGTGAAATAATGCTATGGGGAATTGTGTGGCATGGTGTGGAGTGTATGTGGATTGTTGCTATGTGGGATAGAGTGGATTTATGTCAGGTGTATTTATGTGGTATTGAGTAGAGTGGAGTTATGTGGAGTTGAAAAACATAAAAAATATATAAATTCCATAAAACTGTACATTGGTGTCCAAATCTTGTTCGACACCAAGGTATTCCAGTGACAAGCATTACTCAGAGGAATATGTTAGGGTGTATAAAATGCTCGACAAGCTAATTTCTTCAGCATGTTGAAACTTTGATATTAATACACCATATTATGGCACGGCACTGAGAGGTACTTGTTCAAAGTGATAGTTTTTAAACGTTTAAAAAAGTGTGAAGAGCCCTCGGAGTCAGAGGTCAGGACAGGAGGAGAGAATGTGCAATTAGGCCAGAGCTCCCGACTATGGAGCTGGGAAACCGAGTTTGAGTCTCTGCATCCAGCACAACATCCTGTTATCTTGGGCAAATCACTTAATCTCCCAGTTTGTACAAAAATAAACGTGTCCTTGTGTAAAGTAACTGGCGCTCATGTAAAGCGCTCTAACAATACATTTGGGTGGTGTTTGTGCTATTTAAGACTAAATAAAAATAACAGACTGAGTGAGTGATCGGCTTTATAAAATACTCAAAGGGTGTATTTCTTTAAAATGTGGAAACTTTTATATTAATACTGCACATTACGGCAAGGCACTAAGAGGTACTTGTTCAAAGTTTTAAAACGTTTTAAAAAAAGTGCAAAGAGCCGTTGTAGTCGGAGGTTGAGGACAAGAGGAGAGGATGTGGAGTTACGGCCAGAGCTGCCGACTATGGAGCTGAGAAATCGGGTTAGAGTTTTGGCGTCGGCACAACATCCTGTGATCTTGCGCAAATCACTTAATCTCCCTGTTCCTACAAAAACAAATGTGTCCTTGTTTAAAGTAACTGGCGCTCACGAATAGCGCTCTTTCAGCGTCCGCACAAAATCCTATGATCTTGGGCAAATCATTTAATTTCCCCATTCCTACAAAACAAACCTGTTCTTGTGTAAAGTAACTTGTACTCCTATAAAGCGCTCTAATAATTTATTCGAGTGGTGTTAGCGCTATATAAAACTGCATAGTAAGCTGGTCGATATTTTGAAATCCAAGAAGTTTATAATTATGCAAACAAAAGTCTTGTGAATCTGATATTAACACTTGCTACTTTAGCAGGCACTGTCTCCACAAACAGCAAAAGGGCTCTATCAGAAACTCTGCCCTTTCCCATTACACGCTGCAAGTGGTATGATCTGCCGCAGTTAGAAGACAAACACTGCCTCAGGCTGGAGTGAGTGCCACTGCTGCGTGATCACTAGGATTGGTTTAACACCAGGGAGGGGGCCACAACTCAGCATGGGTATGTTTTTATGAGCGTCAGTGCAATTATTCAATTTTCTGTATAGGCACAACATCCTGTGATCTTGAGCAAATCACTTAATCTCCCTGTTCCTAAAAAAACTAACGTGTCCTTGTGTAAAGTAACTTGCACTCACGTAAAGTGCTCTAATAATACATTTGGGTGGTGTTTGCGCTATATAAAACTGCATTAAAAAAAGGGACTGGGACGGAGAGAGTGAAAATACAAGCAATGTATGGAGTGCTCCCATACACACAAAAAAAGTAGTTCCCAGAACATTTCATAAAAGGGCCATTGTGTATGAATAGTAGTACTTGGTCCCTGCTCTTGGGGAGGATTAAAGAGGGGAAGAGGCATGACGCATGCATGTCATGAGCAAATGGGGAGAACGAATAATGGAGGAATGAGGGAGCCAACAAATGGCTAAGCATGCAAAGTACATACAACGGGTCTCTTTTTGAGATGGGGCATATGCGCCGTCTAGAGCTGAGACCTAAAAATGGAGCTTAATAGAGAAACTAATAGCAAGGCATCAAACGGCCCCTGACATAACGGAAGAGGAATGAGTTAAGCAAGGGAATCAAGATTCAGATCCATTAGAAGTTCCAACTGCAAGCATTAAAAATAAGGACCAGAAAAAGTACCAGGGTGAGGTGAAGAATGTGGTGAAAAATGAGGGGACTATGTTTTGAAATCTATTCGCCTCCTACAACTGCTTTCTTACAAGTGATTCAACTGGGAACTGATTTCACAGGAAACAAATTTACTTGATCTTGGGTTTGGAAACACAGATAGAATTCTCTAGGCGGACCAATATCTTGGAAAGGGCAGTTTCTAAGACTTTTCTACTCTCCATTCCCGAAACGCCTACCATTTGTCTGATGCACCAAGAAGCACAAGTTTGACACATTTTGCCGAACACAAAACTCAGCAGTACTGCTGCCCTTCTCACCAGGTACTACACAGAGCTCCTTGAACACCATGGTCACTGACAGTGTGGAAAAACGAGTTCAGTGTAGGTGTAGAGGGCATTTAACCACGCAGAGCACAGTGTCAAGCAACACTCTGCCTGGCTGCTCGAGGAGTACACTGTCTTCTGAAGGCATGTAATCTCTGGCAAGCTGTCGGCACAGATGTTCACTGGACTAGTCAGGGTGCCTTTGAAAGAAACTGTGAACTAACAAGGGAACATGAACTGAAGAAGCATCTTCCCAAGAACAGTAGCTAGAAGTATAATCTTTCCAGTGCTTCATAAATTTGATGGCTACATTTGGGATTAATAAAAGACAATCGGCCTGATTCATCAAGCTGATTTGCACTCGCAAAGGGCCAGATTCTGAGAATCTGGCCCTTTGCGAGTGCGATTTTTGCATTTGGGATTCATCATCCCAAATGCAAAAATCGCTATTACCGAAATCGCATATTTGCGAGGAATTGGATTTAAGGAATCTCTAATAGAGATTCCTTAAATGCAATTCATCAACCAATTAAAAATTGCGAAATTGCAATATTTGGTCGCAATTTACCACCAAGTCTGACTTGGTGGTAAATTGCGAAAATAGTGTAAAAAGCACTTAAGTGCATTTTTTTCTTTTGCATGTTACACACACACATGTCCTTTGGACATGTGTGTGCGCAACACCTGTTCAAATGTGCATTTAAGGGGTGCTACAGGGTGTCCTTTGGACACCCCTGGCACCCTTCAAATCGCTATCTTATTTGCGAGTAGCAAATTGCTAATCGCAAATAAGGAATACTCCCCATTCATTCCTATGGGCCTTTTGGCCCATAGGAATGAATGGGAAGTTTTTCCTTATTTGCGATTAGCAATTTGCTACTCGCAAATAAGGAATGTGTAGGAATCGCTATTTATTTAGCAATTCCTACATGAATACCGTTTTGCGAGTCCTTAATAGCGATTCGCTATGATTCGCTATTAGGGGCTCGCAAAACGCCCCCTTGATGAATCAGGCTGAATGTATCTTCTAAACATGAGGCCACAGGATTGTTGTAATGAGTTATATCAAATGGACCAAAAATATCTATTGACATTTAACTGGTGATGTATAAACCAGTGTATGAACTAGAAAAACTAGAAAAGAAGCACATTTTCCATGAAGGAGCAAATGGAGAATAATTCAATATTGTTTTATCAGCGTATTCCTTCTTCTTGTCTTAGAATGTTGTACATTTGTAGAAAAAAAAGTTGCCTCTGCTTCTGTAACTGACTCAGGTGACCAGTAACCACTGGGGCCAAAGGTTCAATGCCAGGAGAACTGAAAAGACTGTTGGATGTAATTGTTTCATACAAGAGAAAGGTGAAACCTTTGTGGCACTATGAGCAGTGTTACAGTATCATCATTGCTTTTTTTTTTAAACCGAAGCAAACCAGCTTCAAATGGGAGCCAGACGGCCCTCCAAAACAATTTTATTAACGGACCGCAAGGTATGGGAGAGCAAGAAAGAAGCAGATGGGAGGGAAGAAACAGACGGGACAATTAAACTCAAGCTAAGGAGGAGAACGCATTGGACAGGGTGGGTGCAGATGGAAGAAACCGGGAGCATGTGGGGTGAGCGAAGATATGGAACAAAAAGCAGCACGCATTGGAGAGAGCAAGTGGGGGAGAATTGACTGCTTCGAAAGAGGGGTGCAGGAATTTGGGTGAGAGGAAGCAGCACACGAGGGAGAGAGCCTGAAAACACATGCCCTCTCTTGGAGTGCTGGGAGAAAAAGAAAAAGTAGTTCCCTCCAAGAGAGCAGTGGAAAAATGCAAGTCAGCCAATCAAAAGGTAAATCATTGAATAAGGAGCAAGCACATGAGTGACAATAAAGCCAACCAATAGTAAGCAGTGGGCGGGGTCTAACTGTTTGGCATAGCACACAAGTCGTTTTTCACAACAAGAAAGCTGAAATCTGTCATGAACAGACCTAAGAAGTAGCAAAAGTGTTTATGACCATCATTACCCAATACACTTCTGAAAGGCTGACATCCAAAATAAAACCTGTAGAAATCCAATGCCAAGGTTTAGGAGCCAATGGTACTGATGTAAATATCCAAAATGCTTAGAATGTACTTGCTCAAATTGGAACAGGTAGGACCGACAAGAACATATTTTTGAACATCAGAATTAAAAGTAGTTGGTCAATAAAAAAAATCATAAAACTAAGCCCAACATAGTATTAAATCACGTATGTCCAAAAATGGCAGTCATGACACATTCTCATCACATCAAATTGCATTTTATTTGCTGCCATAATAACGTGGCAATTAATTTCTTCGAACTAAAGGAATCTTTAGATGAAGATCTAATTCCTTTTGATACATTTATACTGGAGTCATGTTAAGTTTGTCTGAAAAAAAGGCAGAACTATTCAATGAGATGGTGATCTGGAATTTTAGGCTGGTCATAAGTACGTTATGAGTTAGGATATCAATGAGATGGAGCATCTGCCAACCAATTCTTTGAACTAGCAATCTAAGTAATAGCGAAATTGAGCGTAATAGCCATCCAACTTCACAAATGATTCCTGCATTGAAGAATATGCAAGCAATGCAAATTCCAATGATCAGCTTGAATTTCAAATGTTCTCTAGTGCCCATCAAAAGATTTCGCCATTCAGTTCCAGTACATGGATAAAAGTTTTATTCCAATAAATGAGTAATTTCAATCAGATGCTGCCAAAACACGAAATAAATAAGACAGTATGTTCTTGTCCATCAACTTCTCGCTCTTGTAACAAACTGTCTCAACTGTTCTTTCTGAAACATGTTTCCACATTAAATTTACTTGAAGTACCGGTATTGCGTAAGATTTATACTTCAGTAAACATCGGTTTGAGAGCATTAAATGCATTGTCTGCTTGGTCATCCCAGCAAAAGCCTCTCCATATTTTACTTTCTCAAAAAACAGGTGTTGTCACTGGTTATCTTTGCAAAATTCTTAAACATTTGACTGTATAAATTTGCAAATCTATAGATCCCCGAGTCTCTTCAAGGAAAGCCATACAGCCAAATCACTGCCACGATGGGCGAACTGCAGGGGAGGACACCCGTGCCGTTGGATGCCAATAGAGTGGAGGTTGTTGCCTGCACAGAGCTGCAAAACAACAACAAAGGCAGAGCAAAACAATGCAACAGCCTGAAGCAAAAGTGTTGTGTGTTGAAAGTGCAAAGTGATATGTTTACCCTGTTGAAAGTTTGCAAGTCAACATCGAAGGCAGAAGCATCAACTACTCCTAGATCGAAACCTATCCATGCCATGTTGATGCTGCAGGTGCCTTCTTGCCTGGAAGGAAAAGCATTTGTTTGTTCTTGGAGGAGGAGCCAAGTACTAGATATGGCTACTACTTTTCCAGTAGCACCGGGCACCCTTGTCTTGTTGTCGCTGGTGCCTGCATGCCTGAGAGGTTGCATTGTTTGTCTCTGGAGGAGGAGGCACGCGCTGCATGGCTGTTTTCCCTGCAACACGGGACGCTGTTGTATTGTTGCTGCTGGTACGTACTTGCCTTGCATGGGAGGGAGATCAATAACTACATCTCCAAGGCTGGATTGCTTGTTTCTGGAGGAGGAGCCAAGCACTACAGGGTGCAGCGGTTTGTTTTGTGTTGCTACACCTGGCGCTTGCTGGGGGGGGGGGAAGGTCACAAACACTGAAGAATGATTAGAAAGGATGTGGAGTCCTTTATCTCATCAGTGGGTGACCACGAACTTCGTGAAACAATAATGATCATGACAAAACTGTGATAGCAAAGATATTGTTCAAATACACCAATTGACATATGAACTATGCCCCTTTAACCAAGGCATTCCAAAAATTACGACATGATTGGAAAAGGTAATGAAGCCCGAAGAGAACACAGGAGTAGATGTGGCTTAGTGGCTAGATCTGCTGACTTTGGAACCTGGGGATCATGTTTAAATTTCACTCTTGGCAGTTTGGCTCACCACTGTGTGATTCTGAGCAAATCACCCAACCTCCCAATGGCTAAAAACAATGAAAATGTGAAATGTAATGTATGACATGTATGTGTGCTACCCCCACTTGATGTGACAACCCCATGTAATGTGCAGCCCTCCGTTGTTACCAGTACATACATATATAAACATACATAACAGTTCAGTACAATCTCTCTATGAGACGAGCAGTGGGAAAGAGACCTCTCCTAATTGGACCTGAAGGTATTGGCAAACCATTATTGGCTCAAATCACTTTGAGTTTTCTCATCTCTCTAAGTAATATTATTCTTAGTGGCCAAGTCCTGATGGATGTACATTCCATAGGTGCCATTATCCAATATTCCAGAAGTACTAATTTTTCTTTCTTCTGTTCTCCTAATAATCAGTAGAAGGAACAAATAATTATCCATACTATACTTTGGCGATTCAGTATAAAGAAGGCACCAGACTCCTGCTTTCTTCTTTCTCCAGAAATGATCTGTGTCTTTCTGCATTCTTGTGAGGCCTTTTAGCACAAGTCTGAATCATATATATAGCATCACCACAATATAGACACAGGCCACCCTTTCGCTGGCATTCCAATAACTTTCTGTTTAAGGACCACTAATTACTAACACTGACTACATGCATAGGTTCTTCTTTAGGAACCGAGTCCTCTAAAACTTCGGACTGACCAGACGAAAACTCTTGATAAATTAGAATACCTTCCTCAAGACTTCCTTTGTGTTTCTCTTCAGATTTGCTTGTCAGAGCCCGCTCGTTGGGCCGCAAGGTCGACAGGGACTACTGGTGCCCAACTGTGGTGGTTGAGGGTGTTTGCCACTGGTGTCCTGCTGTCCGTTCTACTATGGCTCTGCAAGCTGGACCAAGTACACCCTTTCCATACTTGACTCTCAGTGAAGAGAGGGCATGAGTAGGCTAAGGCTTCTCAGAGGGGTGGTGTGGGACTCAACAGACTCATAAGGCACAATAGGCAGGTCGCTCCCCTCACCGCCGCACAGCCCCCTTGTGTGCTTGTATCTGGAGTGTGCCTCTTTTTAGGTATGTGCCTGCTCCCTCCTCTGCCATTACTGTGTAATCTGTGCTGTTGTTACTGAATTCTTGTATTTTTTGCTGCCTTGCCCCCTTTATTTTTCTCCCCCTTGTGCCTCTGTGACCCCCGCTCACCCCTCCGTGTTTATCTCGCCGCTGAATCCCCTGCAACCCTGCCCCCCTGTATTCCCATTGACCACCCCGCTCCCAGCTGCTCCTCCCTCCCACATCCCCTCATATGGAGGCCGCGCAGCGGTAGAGAGAGCGACCCTTGACCCTGTCACCAGGCAGGTCGCTCCCCTCACCGCCGCACAGCCCCCCCCTGTGCGCCCTGTGCCCCGCCGCTCGTATCTGGAGTGTGCCTCTTTTTAGGTTTGTGCCTGCTTCCTCCTCTGCCATTACTGTGTAATCTGTGCTGTTGTATTTTTTGCTGCCTTGCCCCCTTTATTTGTGTCCCCCTTGTGCCTTCTGTGACGCCCGCTCACCCCTCCATGTTTATCCCACTGCTGCGTCCCCTGCTGCCCCGCCCCCCTGTATACCCATTGGCCACCCCGCTCCCAGCTGATCCTTCCTCCCACATCCCCTCATATGGAGGCTGCGCAGAGGTAGAGAGAGCGTCCCTTGACCCTGTCACCAGGCAGGTCGCTCACCTCACCGCCGCACAGCCCCCCTGTGTGCCCTGTGCCCCGCCGCTGCTGCTGCTTGTATCTGGAGTGTGCCTCTTTTTAGGTATGTGCCTGCTCCCTCCTCTGCCATTACTGTGTAATCTGTGCTGTTGTTACTGTTTTCTTGTATTTTTTGCTGCCTTGCCCCCTTTATTTTTCTCCCCCTTGTGCCTCTGTGATGCCCGCTGACCCCTCCGTGTTTATCTCGCCGCTGCGTCCCCTGCAACACCGCCCCCCTGTATTCCCATTGGCCACCCCGCTCCCAGCTGCTCCTCCCTCCCACATACCCTCATATGGAGGCCGCGCAGCGGTAGAGAGGGCGACCCTTGACCCTGTCACCAGGCAGGTCGCTACCCTCACCGCCGCACAGCCCCCTGTGTGCCCTGTGCCCCGCCGCTCGTATCTGGAGTGTGCCTCTTTTTAGGTTTGTGCCTGCTTCCTCCTCTGCCATTACTGTGTAATCTGTGCTGTTGTATTTTTTGCTGCCTTGCCCCCTTTATTTGTGTCCCCCTTGTGCCTTCTGTCACCCCCGCTCCCCCGCACACCCCTCCATGTTTATCCCGCCGCTATGTCCCCTGCTGCCCCGCCCCCCCGTATACCCATTGGCCACCCCGCTTCCGCCTCCCAGCTGCTCCTGCCTCCCACATCCCCTCATATGGAGGCCGCGCAGCAGGCGCGCCGAAGGCGCGATTAAGATAAGCCCGTCTGCACCCGGACCGCGTCCAGTGCCAGGACCCCTGGACCCCGGAGACGCCACGAAGCCCGACTGCACTATGACGCCAGCACCCTCCATGCACTCAACCCAGGCCGAGAACACACCTGCTACCGGGCAACCCCAAAGCGCATCCCAGGACCCTTCACCTGCCGGAACTGCAACTTCACCAGCATCCGGCCAACCAAACCGCCCACCAAGGAACCCAACTACCTCAGATGCATCCTCCTCAACACCCGCTCCGCCCGAAAACACGCCGTCAAGCTCTGGGACCTCCTGACGTCGCCTTCCTGATGGAGACCTGGCTGAACCCTGCCTCCACACCCAACATCGCCATTGCCATCCCGGAAGGATACAAGATCACGCACAGGGACCTCACTAATGGAACAGGAGGAGGAAACGCCATCGTCCACAGGAACACCCTCAGAGTATCGACCGACACCAACAACACCCTCAGCACCGCCGAACACATGCACTTCCAGATCCACACCACCCTCAGATGAACGCTCATCTACAGACCCCCCGGACCCCGACCACAGTTCAGCGACTCAATCGCCGACTATGTCAGTAGGCACGCCCTCGCCTCCACGGACTACATCCTCCTAGGAGACCTGAACAACACCAACACCAACTCCACCGCCCTGCTCGACAACCTCTCCAACCTCGGACTCAGACAGCTCGTGACAACACCCACCCACACCGCCGGCCACACACGCGACCCCATCTTCACCGCAAGTCCCCACGTCTCCTTCAACCGCACCACTGAACCCCACTGGACTCACCACCACTGCATCCACTTGACCTTCAGGAAGCCCACCACGCACCACCACACCCAACTGCTGCCCCAACGATGCTGGAGCAAAGTCACCGAGGACCAGCTCACCACCACCCTCGCCCAGAACTAACCCTGGGCGCCTGATTCGGCTACGCCCACGGAGTAGGCGTAGTGTTGCCTTCTACGCATTTTGCGTAGACAGCGTAGCCGGCAACACTACGCCCACTCCGTGTGCGTAGCCGAGTCGGCCGCCACCCGCCTCCCTCCCGCCCTCCCCTAGATACATTATTTGAGCAATTAGCCTTATTAAAACAATATTAAAGCACTTACCTTGTCCGGGGCTCGTCCGGGGCTCCCTCTTGAATAGCGTCCTTTTCCTGGATACCAATGCGCATGCGCGGGCGGCCGCGCATGCGCATTTCTCGGGAGAAATGCGCATGCGCGGCCGCCCGCGCATGCGCATTGGTATCCAGGAACAGGACGCTATTCAAGAGGGAGCCCCGGACGAGCCCCGGACAAGGTAGGTGCTTTAATATTGTTTTAATAAGGCTAATTGCTTAAATAATGTATGCGGGGGAGAGCGGGAGGGAGGTGCGTAGTGGGGCTACGCGGAGTGCGGGAGTGGGCGTAGCTTCTCGCCCTCTCCGCGTAGCTCCGCGGAGCCCCACTACGCCCACCCTTACCCAGAACCCACCCGCCGACTTCACCGACCCCGACACCGCCGCCCGCAACCTCAGACAATGGATCGATGACTACGCCAGCACCCTCGCCCCGCTCAAGACACCCTCCAACAGCCACACCAGCAAGAAAGCCAACTGGTTCACCGAAGACCTCCAGGCCTCCAAAAGAATATGCCGAAAACTGGAGAAGAACTGGCTCCGCGAACAATCACCGGACAGCTACACACCCCACAAGAACGCCACCCGCAGACATCACCAACTCATCAGAGCCGCCAAGAGGGCCTCATTCAAGGACCGCCTAGACAACAACGCACACAAAAGCAAGGAGCTCTTCAACATCGTGAAGGAACTCTCCAACCCCAGCTCCAACGCCAACGACATCCCGCCTTCGCAAGACCTATGCGACTCACTGGCTACCTTCTTCCACCGCACGATCACCAACATCCACTACAGCTTCAACGCCACGACCGCCCCCACCACCACCACCATACGCACCAACCCCCTACTCTCCTGGACAAGTGTCAACGACAAGGACACCAGCGAGATCATCAAGACCATCCACTCCGGCTCACCGCTAGACCCATGCCCCCACCACAACTTCAACAAAGCCAGCGCAGCCTTCGCACCACATCTCAGCAGGCCATCAACATCTCCTTCGAGACAGCAACCATTCCGGAAAGCTGGAAACATGCCGAGTTCAACGCCTTACTCAAGAAACCAAAGGCGGACCCCAAGGACCTCAAGAACTTCCGGCCCATCTCCCTGCTCCCATTTCCGGCTAAGATCACCGAGAAAATCGTCAACAAACAGCTGAGCCGCTACCTCGAAGACAACAACATCCTAGACCCATCCCAGTCCGGTTTCCGCAGCAACCACAGCACCGAAACGGCCCTCCTCGCCGCCACAGATGACATCAGGACCCTGCTAGACAACGGAGAAACAGCAGCCCTCATCCTCCTGGACCTGTCAGCCGCCTTTGACACGGTCTGCCACCGCACCCTACGCACACGCCTACACAACGCCGGAATCCGAGGGAAGGCCCTGGACTGGACCACATCCTTCATCTGCGGCGTACCCCAGGGCTCGTACCTCAGCCCGACGCTGTTCAATATCTACATGGCACCCCTCGCCCTCGTCGCCAGTCAACACAACCTCAACATCATCTCCTATGCCGACGACACCCAGCTGATCATTTTCCTCACCACAGACGCCCACACAGCCAAAACCAACCTCCATGGAGGAATGAAGGCCTTCGCCGACTGGATGAGGAACAGCCGACTGAAACTGAACTTGGACAAGATGGAGGTCCTCATCCTTGGATCCACCCCTTCAGCCTGGGACGACTCCTGGTGGCCAACCACACTGGGAACTGCTCCGACACCCAAAGACCACGCACGCAACCAGGGGGAAATCCTCGACTCCACCCTCACCATGACTAAGCAGGTCAACAGCGTCTCCTCCTGCTTCAACATCCTCCGAATTCTACGTAGGATCTTCAAGTGGATCCCCACTGAAACAAGAACAGTCACCCATGCCCTCCTCACCCGCAGGCTGGACTATGGTAATGCCCTCGACGCACGAGCATCGGCCAAGCTCCTGAGATGGCTGCAACGCATCCAGAACACCTCGGCACGTCTGATCCTCAACATCCCCCGCCGCAGTCACATCACTCCCCACCTGAGAGCCCTACACTGGCTCCCCGTCAACAAGAGGATAACCTTCAAGCTCCTCATCCACGCACACAAAGCCCTCCACGACACCGGCCCAGCGTACCTCAACAGACGACTCAGTTTCTACACCCCCACCCGCAAGCTTTGCTCTGCCGACCTCGCCCTCGCCGCTGTCTCCCCGCATCCGAAGAACGACAGCCGGAGGCAGATCCTTCTCCCACCTTGCTGCCAAGACCTGGAACACCCTCCCCACCAACCTACGGCAGACCCAAGACCTACTGGCCCTCAGAAGACTACTGAAGACCTGGCTCTTCGATTAGTAGCAGCACCCCGAATCCCCTCCCCCCCCCAGCGCCTTGAGACCCTCACTGGTATGTAGCGCGCTCTACAAGTGTCCTGATTGATTGATTGAATAGGGTATTGCATACCTTATAGTACCCTGCACAATTAAGGATCACAAACACAGGTTTGTAATCCTAGTGATCTTTAATTAGGCTCTACACACTTTCAGTACCCCTCGAATAACCAACTGAGTTTCCTAGTGTCTACGATTTCTGGTGTGTAATACAGGACAATGCATTGATTAGGCACATGTGGAGGTAATATAACTCAAAGCTTAAAAGCTCACAACATTTCAGTTTACGTTCACAAATTCAAGTTAACTCTGTAACCATCTTCTTTTCGTATGGCAGAACTCGTTCTGCTTCCTCAGTCTCTCATTCGACTCGCAGTTTAGGCTTCGTGGTTACCTGCATTTTTCAGATGCAATTCGGACAGTACATGAAGGGCACGTACAATGGTCTCACTCCTATTGCGGTAGCTCTTGAACTGTAGGGGCCCTGGCTGTGACCTCACTTGGAACTTTATGACTGGGTAAGGTCAGTATCTTAGGTCACATGGCAGCACTGGTCTTCAGCAACCGCAGGCTCCCTACGTCAGGGGTGTACAGGGGCACATGGATGGTAGGTGCAACCTCCAGGCTGGTTGTCAGCGGCAGGGTGTTTTCAGCATTTGCAGTCTCTGGGCCTATGAGAGCTCCTGCTTAAGTGGTGATGAGAAATTTGTGCAAGCTGCAGTGGCAGCACCAGTTTCTGGTCCTACAGCAGGGTGCTGATGACGCACAGTGCATTGGCACTTTGAAAGTCTTGGGATAGTTCACATTAAGAACTACTCAGGGATACTGAGGGACCACTTCTCACATTGGTCGCTCCATGCTTCACTCCCTTGTACTTGCTCACTTTCGCTAGTTCTTCCTCACGCCAAGAATATGGTGGACTTTCTACTTGGACAGTCTAACTTACTGCAGGTCCAGCACTCCTTCCCTCTCTCAGCAGGCAGGCACACTTCTAGGTTCTAGGCAGACCCTCAACTTCTCCAGCAAAAAGTACAAACGTGTAATGTTATCCCATAGTCTCTGGTAGATGGTTTTCATGTAGTTCTAATCCTGGTCACGCAGCAGTTCTCTGAGTACACTGTGGAGCACTTCCTTCTTTGGTCATGAAGAACACAGAACTGGAACAAAGTGGAGTAGTTTGTATCCCACATTTATACACATTGTTCAGACCGCGAATGTGGATCCACTATATAAGGTTTCAGAGCCAGTTTGGGATGGTTTCCTAGTAAATATCATGTTGTGGCTGTTCTCAGACACTGCTTTTGTGCAGAGTGATGGCTGTTACAGCAGGTGGCAGTGATTCTGGTGCCAGGTAGGAGTATTCCAAACAAGGTCACTATGATATGAAGTGAGAGACCTTGGCACCTGGCTAACGTCAGCCCTCTTGAAGCAGTATCGTTGACCAGCAAAAAGGCAGCCCTGCCTAAAATCTTCCTCAGCTTGAACAAAAGAAACCACAGTCTCACTCCTCACCTCTACCACCCACCAAATGGAAGAATTTAAGAAGGACTAATCAGGATCCCTTTGCTATCAAGCCCCTTATTGAATTGCTATGCGCGGAGGCGTCTCTATCCTCCTTCACTTCAGTATCTGGATCTCTGCCTTTCAGCTACAGAAATAAAGTCAACCAAAGTCCTAAGTCTGGAGAAGCTGTATTCACCCTGCATCTTGTGCCATTTTAAACCAGGGCTGCCCAAAATCGATCCCACTGGTCTCAATACTCAGATTCTCACAACACACAGACATGTGCCACACTGCACATACACTCACTCAACACACACATGGAACGTTAGTGGAAGGTTGTGTGTTTCCTTTAAACAGAGAAAGTTTACTTGGTAAGGGTCAGTAGACATCCCCCCAATCTCTGATACAAAGAAAAAGGACTGATCACACTGAGTCACAAAGACATTATGCACTACCACCACCAGTTTAAAAATTGCTCCTGAGGCACAGCCGGGAGATTAGTTGTTTTAAATTGCACATTGCACTTTAATAAATTGTTTTTAAAGTAACACTTGCTCACCTGCATCGCTATCTCTGCTCGAGGGACAGATTAGGGAAAAGCAGCAGTGCCCCCGGGGTCCGACGTTCGGGCCCACCAATCAGGGGACAGAGGAGGGTCAGCTGGCAGGCAGAGTCACGTGGGTAAGGCTTATTAACTCTGTGAAAGCTCAAGCGCATCGTCTAGAAATTGCTCCTGAGGCACAGCCGGGAGATTAGTTGTTTTAAATTGCTGACAGGCAGAGTCAGGTGGATAAGGCTTAAAAAAGGTGATGTGCCGGGCGCGCAGCGGACGAGCGCAGCGGGCGCGCAGCCTGCGCGCCAAAGGCGAGCCCGTCCTCGCTCGGGTGCGCCCAGTGCCAGTCCCCCTGGTCAAACCCCATACAATCCCAGTCATTTATTCTATTCAAGAGATGACTTTGGCAACCCCTCGCTCATTGTCCTGTATTAAACACTACCCTATAAAAGGGCCTCTAAACTGTATTAAATGTAATTTACAACTCACTGACCAGGAGTTGAATAAATTCAGGACACAAGAAACAGCCTTACTCCGCAAACAAAACAAGAATATTAAAGCAATGCTGATAAATGCTCGCTCCCTGGTAAAGCATAACAGACCCTGATCCAGATCTATCCTTGGCACTCCCTTCAGGCTACACAATAACTAGAGCAGACCGAGACAATAAGAAAGGAGGAGGAATAGCTTAGAGTGGTGGGGAATCCTACTGGGAGCTCCCCGAATTGCGAGATACTATCCTTCCAAATAACACTCAACTGTAAAGATACCTTTAGAGGTATACTTTTATACCGGCCTCCTAAAGCCAAATTATCATTACAGGATATACTAAGCCCTTTTCTTGAAACTAGCATAAATTATCCCAATTATACCATATTAGGAGATTTTAACTTACACCTAGAAAAATAAAGATGACAAAAGTACCAAAGATTTTATCGATATTATGTCAAGCTTCTCTCTCAACCAGCTAATTGGTCAAGAAACGCATAAAGCAGGCCACACATTGGACGGAATATTTACCTCCAGTCCAAGGATAGCCATCTTAGAGGTACTGCCCGTTCCGTGGTCAGATCACAAAGCTATACTATTTAGCCTTCAGGATTATGAACACGCAATAATACAAAACATCATCAAGACGACTAACACCTATCAGGCCTGGTCAAAAATAGATACAGATGACATCCAGACAATACTTTTAGGTACTAAACCAGATTTGCGATCAGACGCCAATGTTATGGTTTCAAAATTAGACAGCTGGATTAGGGACGCAGCCGATACAGCTGTACCAAAAAAAAAGACTCCCTACCTAAAAGGAGGAGACTCATGAAACCTTGGTAATCAGAATTACTTAGAGAACAAAATAAAGCATGCAGAAGGGCAGAAAGGAAATGGAGATTAAGCTACGACGAATCCATGAAATCTGAATATGCACACACTCTAGCTATTTATAAAGGGCTGATTCTTCAGGAAAAAAGTAAATATTTTACTAATAAGATTCTCGAGGCAGGAAACTCAAGTAGAGAGCTATTTAAAACAATAAAACATTTAGCCACCCTCCCCGGAAATCCAAACAAATCGCTAGACCCAGATATTTGTAATACACTAGGAAAATTCCAAACTTTCCTAAATATTCCTAATAACCCCTCGGATCAACACAAGTCAGAGACACCATTTACATCACACAGTGTGAATTTCAGCTTCTCCCCACTGACGGTGGAAGAAATTAAGCAGGAATTTAAAAATACCAAATCAGGATCCCCTGCCGATCCATGCCCCCCAAAAATATTCCATCTTCTTATGGATGTAATATTGGAACAACTTAGTTTATTGTACTCCGAGATAATAGAATCGGGACTCTTCCCTAAATCTTGGAAGACTGCATCAGTACGGCCTCTGATTAAAAAACCAAATCTGGACCCAACAGAACCCGGCAACTATCGGCCGATTTCCAGATTGCCCTTCCTCTCTAAAGTACTGGACAGAATACTTAATAAACAAATCTCTAAGTATATCCTACAGAACAATTTCCTTGACCATTCGCAGTATGGCTTTAGAGAGGGACATGGAACAGAAACTGCACTAATTACAGTCACAGAGGAACTTAGAAAATCCCTAGATGCTGGAAAGAAGGCCATCTTGATATTATTAGATCTATCGGCGGCCTTCGATACCATAAGCCATGAAATCTTAGCAGACCGACTAAAGAATCTAGCATTCCATGGTACCTATATCCGCCTTATGAAGTCATACCTGAGCAATAGGACACTTGTAATCGAACTGGAAGGATCCACCTCCAAATCTTTTGACCTGCCATGTGGGGTACCTCAGGGCTCCTCCCTGAGTCCCACACTTTTTTGTGTGACCCCACTGGCAGAGATCATCAGACAAGGAGGTTTCTCAGCCATATCATACGCTGATGACACACAAATAGTGGTCTCAGTCTCAGATAACAAAGATGAAACTTCTGACTGCTTTAATGCCTGCATGACGAACTCAATAGGTGGATGCAAAATAACTGCTTAAAACTGAACGGGCAAAAAAACGGAAGTTCTCCTCCTGGGTGAAAAGACCTCTTTCTGGTCCCCTAGGTGGTGGCCCAGTGAAATGGGAGATTGTCCCGAACCAGTAAAAAAAGTTAAGAACTTAGGGGTAATTTTTGATGACAGAATAACCTTTGAGCATCAAATTAACAAACTTACATCGACCTTTTGGGGCATCCTTAAAATGATTTTAAAAATTCAGCGTTTTATTCCACCCTATTCCGTGAAAACAGTTGTCACAGCTTTGGCCCTTTCACGACTCGATTACGGCAATGCCTTATATGTCGGCATACAATCCCAGCTGTTGACCAAGCTCCAAAGGATGCAGAGCCCAGCCGTAAGACTGATCCTCAATATACCAAAACACCAATCAGTATCACATCGGCTGACGGAACTCCACTGGCTCTCTGTGGATAAGAGGATAGCGTTCAAATCCCAGTGTCTAATATTCAAAGCAGTACAGGGACTAGGTCCCCTCTATTTGAGAACCCAACTAAAAAAATACATCCCTGCCAGAAACTTGAGATCTTCCCGGGCACTGAGCACTCCCAGACACAGGCAGGTCCGCTGGGGAGGCAGGAGTTTCATATTAGGGGCAACAAGAATCTGGAACTCTCTGCCGTTACAACTAAAAAACTGCAAATCACTACTCGAGTTTAGGTAACAGCTAAAAACATGGCTATTCAATGAATAGAAGAAATTATACATAAACAAAGCAACCGTGCTGTTCTTTTCATCAGCTGGACATTAGCGCCAAGACACCTTCGGGTAATCGAGCGCTTAACAAGTCTCAAATCCAATCCAATCCAATCCAGTTTATGTGCCTTTCATAGGGCAGGGTTAGTAGTCCTATGCAGCTATGAGAGTAGGCTTTGTGTGCCTCTGCAGGTCGTAGAACAGGTTCTGAACCTCACACTACCAAGGACAGGCCTATGCATGCGTGCGAAACTACTAGCTTAGTATGATGCCTGGGTAAAATAAAAATTTACAATTCACACTCGCTCGGGCAGTCAGAGCAGGGTAGATGCTCATTTATAAATTAGAGGACATTCCTGTCCCACAGTGTTCAATCACCAGCGTTAAAAGATAAGTTTTGGAATGAATGAACACATACTTTTCTTCTTCTTTCAAACCACATCGAAAAAGTCACATGAGGTTTTTTCAACTTTTGTAGTTTCAGCTGATTGACAAAAACAAGTCAAACCTGGGGCTTAGATTAGCTAATCGCACACAAGTCAATACATCCATTCCACCTTGTTAAATATTGCACAATGCTTCCTTAGTAGAATACTCCAATCGGACAATTCAGACATCTTCTCAAATGCCACCAGATCAATGAGAGTGGAGAGGGCTGTCATTAATTTCTTGATTGACTTGCATGAAGGGTTGAAAGCCTCAGTAAGATTTGCGGCTAATGGCGAATGTACATCGCACTTTCGGTTAAGGAGAGGAGTCTTTCAGGGTGGATATTAGCACCCATGCTTTTTATTTTTTATATTAATCAGCTGGACCAGTGCTAAGTGGCACAATGTAAGGATGTTCCTTTGGTGATAATAGGAGGGTTCAAGCCTTGTTATATGCCGATGACACTTTGCTCATAGCCCGTACAGCCAATGGTTTACAGCTTCTAATTGACAGTATTTGATTTTATGTGCGACTTAGGTCTGAAAATTAACTCAACAAAACCCTTCACTATGGTATTGGGGCCAAAGAAAGTGAAAAGTAAAACCCATGTGATTAGGGGTCAGTGTATTAGCAAGACAGACATTTTTTGCTATTTATAGATGCGAAAATAAATTGGGTTCCCAAATCAGGGCTCCGGTGCAATCCTTTAATAAAGTGGCTCAGTGCATTGATGCTTTTGCAAGAAGATTGAGACGTCCGCATGTTAAAAGAAAAGTGGCTCTCTGTAGAGTCAAATGTGTTCCCGCAGTATCTTTTGGTGCAGAGATTTGGGGCTATAAGCCTTGCTACTCTGTTGAGGTGGAAAGAACAAATTCTTCAGGAGAAATCTCAGGTTGTCTCAGTCGGTGCCTGCAGAAGTCCTCCATGAAGAAATGGGTATGGGTTTGTCTCAGACTATGCTCAAATCTGCCCTGTTCTATTATGGTTGTCTGCCTGGCTAAAAAAGACCTGGATTTCAATAGAATAATTTTGAAAGACTGTTTGGAGTTGGAACATGGCCATCTAATTGCGTGGGTACAGTACATCATAGACATATTAGGGATCCTAGATAAGCCAGAGGTGTTTTCTCACCCGGTGATAATTTTGAAATCGGATGAGTGCTGGGCCTAAAAGATGTATCAGTTGTATATGCAGGAAAGAATGGTAGGGAGGTCTGTGGCCCAAAAAGCGCATGTAGGTGTTATGCGATGGTTAAATTCTCAAGCAACTGTAAACTGTACTTAACACTCGACATTCCGACCTACCATAGGCGACTTTTGTCGTATTTTCGTTTAAATCTTCTCCCCCAATTGTTGCTTGGCTGGTATAGACCCTCAGAGCCTGCAATTTGTAGTTGTGATAATGTTACTGCACTCGACACTTTACACATCGTTTTTATCTGTCCCAGTTTAAAAAATCTCCAACATAAATATATTCGACCTTTACTGCTGCCATTGGATTTTACACAAGCGAGGCCAGCCTTACTCTACCTACAGTTTTTAGAGAATTACACAGTTTGTTTTTATGTATCATGATTTTTAGTTGCATGCCGATAATGATTTTTGCTGTTTTAAATGAATTATTTATTGTATGTGCTTTTATGATTTATTATGGTAAATCGAATAAAGGAATTTGATTTTGAATTGTGGAGTAAGACACTTTTAGATATTCATAAAAAACTGCATAGCCATTCCCACCCTGGATTACACAAATAATACATTCTAAATTGCTATGTCAAAATGGACATGCGACTTGTTATATTTCATGGGAATATAACAAGAGTGGCTTAATCACTGGCAACAATATTTACACAGTGGAGTAGGAAAATATTAAGAATGTTACATATGCAAACAGACTTCCGAACAATCGCAAATTTGGGGTTAAGTGGAGGCACAACCATTAGAATTGGGTGATGCTGCAGTGTTTGCTGCACAGTTGTGGCTTTATCACATTTCCCACATAAGCAGCTGTCTGCTAAATAATGTGCGTACTTCTACAAAAAAGCTTCTAGTCCAAACGTTAAATAAAGAAATCGCGCCAGACATGATGCAGGACAGTGGTAGGCCTTTTACAATGGTTATCTGGTTACTTTTCAGTTGCTGATTCTTGTGCGCAATTCTTAAACGTAGGTGAAACATTTGCCCAGCAAGTATTTGTGTTAAAATGTCAAAATATTGTGATGATGATGCTGCAGAATGTGCCACATTAAACTTTATAACTTGCATTTTCTTGCCACATAATGTTGTCAACTCTGCCACATGATGTCTTCCTCGGACGCCACAGAAGCTCAGTGACATAGGGTTTAGGTTATAGGATTTTGCATGGTGTAAGAAATTGGGTTGTCGGTTGACTGAGTGAGAAAGAGAATGCTCTGTGTCTGAGTGCAGTATTAATGTTGGGTCTGTATGCCCAGTGTGGTGAGCATAGAAAGTTACCATTCATTCCTAGGCAAGAAAATCCCCATCGCACCTCCGCTTTCAACTCAGGCTTGCTCGCTGCATTAGCTAGCTCTTTATACTCTGGTTGAACCATTTCGGCCCATCACTTTTAAAATCCACCGGCCTCCCACTAGAACCGGGACAAAGTCACAAGTTCAGGCCGACCGCAATGGAGCGTGGGCCAGCTACAGGAACCAAGTTACGACTGCTGAGCAACGTACCTATAATCCTGGTGCGCAGTCTGCATAGCATTGCCTTCCGAGGCTTCGCTTCGTCCGGTGCCGGTACCGAGGAAGCTGCACAGTGGGGCTTTGCGGGGTTTGGTTCACTTTGCGGCGGGTGCTTAATTTGTAAACAAATAAGTGCCGGGGCCTTTGCAGTTTGCACCACACATTGCCAGTGCCAGCACTGCCAATAACCATCACACTGCTACAATTGTGATAATACAGACTGTTTAAGGCCCCCAAGCTTTAAAAATGGTTTGGGTGGCTGGTGCTAGCTGTTTTAAACATGTATTGAATTATTAAATAACTAGTTTCCTGCTTATCTTTAAATGAGCAGCTGTTCCAAGTGAGGGTGCCCCCAAATAAGTGCAGGTGCCGAGCACCGGAAAGCACTGGCTCAAATTAAACACTGGTTCCTGTGAGTTGTGTGGTGTAGTTTGGCCGAGCTTTGAGTTGTTAGGCTTCGATTTTGATGAGGCTAGAGTTCAAGGTTATTGAAGCCTTCAGTCCCTGAGACTCAAGTCAGGAGGCCAGCCAACTAGCCCATGGAGTCACTCTAGGGTACTGGGTTCAACAAATGCAGGTCCCATCCTTTTACCCAGGCAAGAGGGTAGCAGGTCAGCAGAGTAGGCCCTAAAAGCAGCAGTCCAGATGAGTGGGATTCCTTTCAGCAGCATAGTAGTTCTTCTTCCTGGCAGAGTATCCAAAGGTCCAATTTGAGCAAGGGACTCGTGTGAAATGCCAGAAACCGGTCCTAGGAAGCTTGTTTCCTAGGACCGTCCATCACCACCCCCTTTTGTACCACTTTGTTCGCCATAAGTTGGCAGGGTATGCTCAGACACGAGTCCCTTGCTCACTTTGCCACTGGATTCAAGCAAGCCTGGCTGAAGACGGCTGAAATGCCAGAAACCGGTCCTAGGAAGCTTGTTTCCGGTCCAGGGAAGGCATGGCTTGACCGCTCGGGTTGGACTGTTCCCATGAGGCACAGGGTCAGACTGATTTGCATATGGCCATGTCTGAACTGGGGTGGCAGAGTGGGCTAAAGAACGGTGATGGATTAAACCCAGATCTGTTGACTGGGTGTGAGTGTTTGATTGGTTCAGATGCTCCGTCCATCACCACCCCCTTTTGTACCGCTTTGTTCGCCATAAGTTGGCAGGGTATGCTCAGACGTGAGTCCCTTGCTCACTTTGCCACTGGATTCAAGCAAGCCTGGCTGAAGATGCCAGGCTTGATGGCTGAAATGCTAGAAACCGGTCTTAGGAAGCTTGTATCCGGTCCAGGGAAGGCATGGCTTAGCAGTTCGGGCTGGACTGTTCCCATGAGGCACAGGGTCAGACCGATTTGCATATGGCCATGTCTGAACTGGGGTGGCAGAGTGGGCTAAACAACGGTGATGGATTAAACCCAGATCTGTTGACAGGGTGTGCGTGTTTGATTGATTCAGATGCTCTGTCCATCACCACCCCCTTTTGTACCGCAGACACATTAGAAGCATTTAATTGACAGGCCCTGTGCACAGGTAGTGCCACTTTACTAGGACATTTTTAGTAAATGAAATAAGCAAATTGGATAAGTCAATTCTGCTATTTTTTAAGGAGAGAGCAAAGCACTTTATGTCCGGTTAGAAGTGGTAGTGCACAGAGTCCTCAAAGCCAACAAAAAAGGGTTCAGAAAACAGGAGTGTGAAGGCAAATGGTTTGAAGATGACCCTGCAATAAGGGCCACGTCCAACACAAATACATGGTAATCTATCATTTATGTAGGTTTCCATTAATACTCGTGGTCATTTGTGTCATTTAAAAGCTGAAAATGTATGCAAATTGTATATCAAAACTACAGCGTGTAGGTTTATGACTTTTTAAAAATAATGTTTATGAATCTGCCTCATAGTGTCATACAAGCTACAGCTCAGGAAGGTAACAAAACAGAATAAGCACTGTAAGAAACACAGTAACATAGCATACAAAAGTGGCCAAAGCTCATGACAGTTCTGGGACCGTGGGATAGAAATATAGGTGACAAAGCTTACATATATGTTTGTGTTATTTAATTAGTGGATACAGCGGAGAGGATTCCTGGACATTAGAGTGGGCCAGGCAAAGCCCACTCACTCTGCATGTCTCAGACATACCTTCCTTAAGCACTATCTAGAGGATAGAAAGGCCACACTTTGTTGAATCCTTTTTTCCCTGCAGTCTTTCAGTCTGAAGCAAGAAATGCAAAAATAATCAAACCCACATTGTTTGGGCGCTTGCCTATGGAGGGGGGGCTAATGTAATGCTCTGGGCCTTGTCCGAGAGATGTGCAGCCATTACCTTGGGCAGTGATACTGGGACATTACTGTGGTGCACTACATGAGTCTGTCTGAGGGGTTCAGAGAGCCTGTACTGGCTGAGGGGTGGAAGGGCACACATAGAAGGGGAAGTCTAGGATGACTGGAGAGGCATTGGGTATTCTTCTGCCAAGCATGGGGCAGGCAGGACACCGGTGGATGAGCTGGGCCCAGCGGCAACCTCCCAAACGACAATATTTGTGGTGCTCTGCGGCATGCGGGAAAGCGCAGGAGCCCAGAGATGGCAGATCGTTCCCTCCACTATGCCCCCTACGTTAGGTCCACCTCCCATCCCTAAGAAGGAAGTAAAAAACTTGGGCGTGATTGTGTATAACTCACTTGCTCTAGAGTCCCACGCAAAAAGAGTGGCTGGTACGTGTTATGGTCGCCTACGGTCTCTTAAACCCATATTGGTTTTTTTTTAACCATTTGTGCGCCAGCCAATTGTCCAAGCCCTTGTTCTATCGCATATAGACTACTGTAATGGCTTAATGCTTGGCTCCAACTTGACAGCTATCAACAGACTCCAAAGAGCCCAAAATGCTGCCGCTCGCATTCTGTTTGCTCTACCAAAATACTGTCACACGTCCCAAATTCTACGGCGTTTACACTGGCTACTGGTGAAACAACGCATCCACTTCAAGACCCTTTGTCTAATGCACAAAATTCTGCATTGCTCTGGTCCCCAAATCTTGCGAGGTCTGTGTTCCTTCTATGTTCCTACACGTGCTCTCCGCTCGGCGGACCTTCACCTTGCCTTTACCATCAAAATTCGGAGGAGCAGAGCTGGAGGACGTTCTTTCAGGTATTTAGCCCCGAAATTGTGGAACTCGATGCCCTCTGAAGTACGTGCCACAAAGAACTACCTGTCCTTCAGGAAACAAATTAAAACCTGGTTGTTCCCCTCTACCTAGGGTATCTACAAGGCGCTACACATCACTTTTACGTGCTAGGTTGCCTTGCCCTCAGGCATGTCTGCAAGCGCTGGGACGACCCGTCGCTGGGGTAGCCATGCGCTATATAAGCTAAAGTAACATAACATAACATAACTATAATTGCTCACACAGCCCCCATAATGTTTTACTGTTGCACAGGACACTGAAACTCACTTAACCATGCCTCGATCCACCTGGAGGAGCGGGGTTGATCAAGCCGGCCATAGTCCTGGGCTAGCTGGCTCCCACAAGGTGAGACCTACAAGTCTGTACACCTGGGCTCAAACTAATCCCCCCCCTCACCATCCCCCAAGCCTCTTCCATCCCCCCACCACCACTGGTCTTCGCATCCACCTCCCTCCCATTAGTGATTTGCATATGGGGCTCCTATTGCTTTTTACACTGACTTTGCGGTCTCTTGCCCTAGCCCCCCTCGCCCCTCTTCTTTCCTTGAGACCTTACAGGAGTGTTCACCTCAGCAGTACGATAGTGCGCTGATCAGGTGTATGGTGGGACTGTCATCCAGCAGCCTTTCTAGGGTGGCAGAAAGCTCCCCTGGGAATTCTGGGATTGCCAGTCTGCATCCGCCCTGAAGTCTATGATACCTGAACATTTCTGGGGGAGAGCCAGGGGAATCCCCTATGTAGTCTGTTAAGGAGAGGAACGAGGCCCCTTGATATGTCATATGATAATGTATTAACTCCCTCTCTCACAACTGGGATGTAACAAGTGATTCATGTGTGACTGGTTAAAGAGGATGTTAGCTCAGCAGAAGGCCAAGTGGGGGGGGGTGTAAATAAACGATTTACCCTATCCTGCACATCCCACCAATAGATTGCAAAATGTGCCTGGGCACATAGGTAATACAGCTCCGATTCGGGGTCTCAAATCCTCTCTGCTGAAATGGCAGTGTAAGAGTCTCCCACTTCACCCTCAGTTGCTTCCCCACCCACGCCATCCTGACCTGCTGGGTTGTAAACGTAGCAAAGAAGGCAGATGTTAGAGCAGAATAATCAAGAATATATGAAGCAACTTTAGAAGCAGCACACTCTATATAAGACCTATATGTCCATCAAGCTACAGTGGAAATGAGATTCAGCACATAACCTAGTCAGTGAGTATTAAGGGCGGTACTACAGTTTAGATGCATAACCACCTCCCTATACCGATGGATCCAAATTCCCAAGTATTTAAGCATATGGGTACACGAATTAAGTCAGAAATCCGGTGCAAATTGTGTTGTGGTGGCTGTTAGGGGAAATATTTGTGGCTTTCTCTAACGTGTATTTACATCAGAGAGTGCCCCAAATTTTATGAACTCACCCAGGATCCTATTCAAACACAGCCTACTCTTCCTGACATAGTCATGTTGTTTATGTAAAGTGAAATTTAAATATGGTGGCTGGAGTAGCGAAGAGCATGTGCAATATAGTGCCACCAATGCAAACAGGGGGGGTGGAAGTCGGCAACCCTACCTAGTGCCTTTAGACAAACCAAAGGGGTCACAAAATGCACCATTGATACTTACTGTAGTCGTCGGTTGGGTTTATATATAGGAGACATACCCAGTTTAGAAAAAAGACCAGGCATTCCCATTTTACGCAGTACCACAAAGAAATAATCCCATTCCAGGGAATCGTATGCCTTTGTGGCATCTAGAAACTCTACAACAGCAAACAAAGCCTGAAAGTTGTGGGTATAAAGTCCAACTGATCCGCTCATACAAGGTGAGGTAATGGGGGGGGGGGGGGGTCAGAATTTGGCCAAGATCTTGGCATCACAGTTTAATAAAGAAAGGGAACGATATGAGTCACACAAGCATGAGGGCCCTCAGGCTGTAAGATAATCACAACTTTACTCATAGACTTTGGGAGTACCCCCAGTTGCCAGTCCTCCTCATATATCGCTAGCAAACGAGGAGTGAGATATAACACTTATAAAATTACGCCAGAAGCCCATCGACTCCCAGTGTTGTGCACGCTGGAAGCATACAAATAACTTCCTGTATTTCATTTGTATTGAAGGGTTGATCCAAGTACAGTATGTGTGTGTCACTCAGCCGCCCAAGGGACACCTCCTCAAGGTAACTTGTGCGCAAGACCAAACCCGCAGAGAAATACATTGATTTAACGAAGTTAGAGAAACCTGGTAGAATGTGTGCAATGTCATGGCATCTCTCTCCCTGCTCGTACTCTATTTCAATTATATCATTGACTATCCATGGTCACTTTATCTTATCCGCCAGAGATTTATCGGGTTACTAGGCCCTTACTCACGCATGTTTGCCCCGAAAGTTACTCTCCGTAACTGGCATGTCATAATACGCAGTAAATATGGACCCGATTTGCTCGTGCCTGGAAGCATAAAACCCTGTGCCAGCTGTTGCTCCAAAGACTTCATGTCACTGTCCAGTCGCGTCAAGTGGCCGCAAATAGTATGCCATATTCGACTATGTTTGGCAATACAGCTACCTCGGATGGTAACCTCAAATGCCTCCCATATTGTCAACATCGAACACACTGTATTCTCATTTCACTCAAAGAATTCTGCATTTTTATCCTGCAGTTCATCAGCAAAAACCCATCTAGCAGAGTACTAGGATTAAGATGCCAGTTGAATCCCACCAGTCCCATCCCAATTACCTTAAGCTGTAGTAGCACAGGCGAGTGGTCCAAGAGGATGCACGCAAGATGCATGATATCCTGTACCCATGTTCCTGCATCACTCAATATCAACAAATAGTCTTGCCTCGACCAGCTACCATGCACCCAGAATAAAAAGGTGCCTTGTCTAGTATGGGGATTCCATTTCACTCCAGATGTCCACCAAGTCGTGATTAGGCATCATTGCCACCAGATTGTCTGAAGCCAATTTTCTGTGTGTAGGTGGGATATGTGATCTATCCGTATATGTGATCTATCCAGGCTTTCTAGTATAACATAAGTGAAATCCCCTCCACATGTTAGCAACTTTGACTCAGTGACGAGCACCTTAACCCCCCACATTAGACCATTAGCAGTTCACTTTTGTGAGTCCTGGTGTGCCCAGCCTTCTACAAACAATAGCATATCGCCCCTGGTCATCAGTAAGGGAGTTTAGAGGATGGACTAGAACCCTCCTCTTTATTACTACAGCTACCTCTTGAGCGCTAGAAGACTTTGAGGCTAGCAAGCTGTATACAGCCCATTTCTGAGCAAATGTGGAACCTGAGCACGGGGCAAGATGGGTCTCTTGTAACAGTGGTATGGTGATGATCCTGATAAGAGGATGTATCTTATCTTTTTTTTTTTTTTGCAGTTTTATATAGCGCAAAGTTGACCCGAATCAGGGTATCAGAGCGCTTTACATAGCACCAGTTACGTTACATGAGGGCACACATTCATTTTTGTTATTTTGTTAGGCACGGGGAGATTAAGTGATTTGCCCAGAATCACAGGATGTTTGGCGTCATTACCGGGACTCGAACCCAGTTCCTCGAGGTCCGAGGTCGAGCCCCCTAGCCGTTAGGCCAACTTGCATTGTTTGTCGTGCAAACTAGTAGTTTGGTGACTCCATCACTACTCGACCAGCCATTTACTAAAATGGAAGTGAAGGGCTCCTGACCAAGGGATATAAATATAAGTGCAGTCCAACCTGCCACTATACATCTGACATGCAATACTAACGTACAGGGCAAAAAATGGCAATAACCATCCCAACCAAAGCCCCCCCACCCCCCCCCCACACACGCTGGCTAGCCCAAATCCACCAGGACATAACCCCTCCCACCATCCCTAAAATAATAAAATGAGATAAACAGAAAAATCAAACATGACCTACAGTAATCCTCATCCCACGGGGTAGAGCCATTGAGCCAGTTGAAACCCCTCAACTATCGTCGACTGTGTCAGAGGAAATGTAACATTTGTCCACTGTTGGTGCCGCAGGCCCGCCCAAGGGTGTCAACCAGTCACCCATTATAAAATCATAAGTGGTAATAATAAAACCTGAATACAATTTCAGACAGACAGTAGATAACAAAGAACATAGGTGAGCAAGAGAGCATTATATGGGCGCAGCAATGCATTCAGACAGTATAAGCGCTAAATCAAACCATAGGTACTCAGGCAGCAGCATCTTGAAGAACAGAAAAATCGTCCTATGGTGTTCTGAATCTGGATTGGCCAACAGAGAAGAGATCTGGAGGCCTCAGGTGACCTTGCACCGGTGGGTCATCTCTCGGTAGCTTTCAAATGAATTCGGTGGCCTGCTAGGGAGTTTGAAAATGTGCTGCTTCCCACAAAAGGAGACCCAAAGGCGGTAAGGTAGAGCTTGGCATACTGAATATTAGCTAGCAGGAATCTCTGCTTGATAGGAATGAACGTATGTCTCACCTCCTGCTCCACAGATGTGAAGTCCGGGAAGAGGGACAAACATTGACGTCAAAGTTTAGGTTGTGTTTCTCCCAAGCCAGGTAAAGAGCAGTGTCTCGGTCTCTGAAATGTAGGGGGTAGGCAATGATGGGTTGGGCAGAAGCCCCTGGTGGTGGCTTGCTTGCAAGAGATCTAGGTGCACGCTCTACCACCAACATCCGAGAGAGCATCTGCCCCACACATCATCAACATCTTCTCCACATAGTTCTTCAATCCCCCAGTCTTAGTAGACTGCTGCACCCCCACAATGCTAATATTGTTGCCCCTTGAGTGCATCTCAAAATGCTATTGTTTACGCAACAATGACCTTGAGCACCTTTTCCGTGTTCAAACGATGTTTACTTTTCGCTTCAAAATCATCATCTGCTGTGGAAATACACTGCTCAGCCTTAGGCAACCTAGAATCTTGTTTCTTCAGTATGCAGGATATCGAGTCCACCCTGGCCCTCATTGAGTCCATCTTGTATTCTACGGGTACCAGGCTGCCCTCGTTGTCAGGGAGGAGGGTTTTCATATCTTCTTTGTCTGCCACCTCCTGCGAGAAGCCCTGCACACCGGTCATAGTAGCATGCTTTTTCAGGCCTTAAAATGGAGCTTGGGCTGCTTTTCCATCATCCTCCTTCCTCCATCGTGAGATGCTGCTATAGTCATGTTATCTTCACAGGGCAATGTTGTGGGCCCTCACTGGTATAGGACAACAGGAAATTGACGCAGGGTGGGATAAACTAGGGGAAGCACATTGTGCATCTGAGCTCTTGCTGTTTAAGTCTCCCTGATTTGGGCACAAGCAGGGTCAGCAATGCACCGGGTGGGGGGTAGCAGGAGGACTCTCCCGGGAGCACCAGTTCGTCACCCCCAATCAGTTGGTTCAGATGTAGGTCTCGATTCTCCCGCGAAGCAGCCAGGCACTATTGCCAGGGGGGGGCACGAGTGGACCTTCCACCTTAGGGACCCATGGTGCAAGCCAGTTGTCAGCACAATTTTCACCTCCTGGGCTCCGCAACATTAAAGTCTCTAATACCCACAAGTGTTGCAGATCCTCCTCTCAATTAGTCCTCCCAGCATTAGGGAGAGCAGAAAAGTTTACAGCAGAGAGAGCCACAATGTGTCCAATGGAGGACCGCGTGGCCCACTCCCTCAATTAGAGCAAGTCCCACTCAGTGTTTCCCTTGCATCATTAATGCTGCCCACAGGTAGAGTGCACAGGTAAAGATGGGCAAAATCAGCTCCCAGACCTCCTACACACTGTGAGGCAGCTTGCCGCCTGCCATCCCTGGTTGTGAGAGCAGGCACGGTCTGATCCCAGGTACTGCGCCCAACAGTCATCCTTCCCTCATGGGTCCTCCTCAGCAGCGCGCCACGGAAGCCTACTTCGGCAGACCCCACTAATGTCTCAGCAGAAGATCACTGCCCCAGCTCACCTGGAGTCCAGTCTCCAAAAGGGGGCACTCTGGTGCCTCCCGCTGCCCCTGCACACAGTGCTGCGCTCTGCTGAACTGTGTGGCCCAATTTCCAAGCTTCACTGAGGCGCCATTTTATACTGTAGTAATGCAGGGTACAGCAGTCCTCTAGAATTGCAGAGCCAGCTTTTGCAGGCTCTGATTTTTACAGAACTGGCTTGAGCACATCAGTAGGTAGCCCATCATCAACACGGCGGTCCCCCACGGACAAATAGGGACGGATTTAGTTGGATTCTGTCCTCCAACTGCAGGAGCCTGACCATCTTGGACGCTGGGTCTTAGTGTTATCCTTTGATTTTCTGTGGGGAAGCCATTTACCCAAGTAAATGACCAAAGATAGGCTGGTGGAGGTCTCAAAGTTGGACTGATTTACAAAGTCCCTTCACTACAAGCTGGGCGACGATTGCATATGGGGTGTGGCAGCAGGACTGTATTGCCTCCCCACATACTGCCTCTGGAACGAGGAACTTCACCACTGTCCTCCTGCAAGCAATTGCAGACACTAAACAGGCTTTGGAGACACAGATTGGTGCAGTTGGAAGTGATGTGACTCTACTTAGACAAGACAGCGACTGCGTCACAAAGGCGGAGGAAATTTAATTACATTTAAGTTTTGGAAAATGAACTTAATGGATTGTGTTGAATGGTCCACAAGCTTAAAATTACTAGCCTGGAATTATTCAGCAGAGTGGAGGATGCCGAAAGCTGATCCAGTTGAAACAACCAGTCTTATTCCTCAAGCACTGGCTGAAATCCAATTTTCCTGACACTCAGTTCTTTCTCCCCCTGCTTTCTCCTCAATTGGAAAGAGTTTCTCTTCCAAAACAATTACACAACATGGCATGAATTGGGGTGGCTATAATCCCAGAGTAGGATTTACAAAATGGGAGACAAGGCTGGGAAACTATTGTATGGGTTTGCAATCAGATAGTATATGTCTAGAATTATCCCTTTAATCATAGATGTAGGGGTTCACCATAGAATGCCAGCTCTGGCATTTCAGAAGTCTTCGCTTCCTAATACAAAATGCTTTATGTCTCAGTGCCTCCTCCTCCTGACACTGAGACAGATAATCCAATCCTTAGGGTCTTCCCAAATGCATGCTTTGACACGTGAAGATAGAGAGGACTTGAATCTCCCTAACACTGAGGAAGAGATTTACATTGCTATCTCAACGATGCCCTCAGGGAAGATCCTGAGCCTGAACGGATTCCCAGTTGGAATATGTAATAGATATGTCTCATTGCTTATTCCCCACCTGAAGGCGATGTATGAGGATGTGTATGAGAACCACAGGCTGCTATATGATGTGTGTGGCACTACTGTTTCAGATACAGTGAATGAGACCCTAAAATTGAGCAATAAATTTAACAAGAGACGGCCGTTTCCCTTACGTGCATCCTGTCGGTGATGTTTGTGTGAGGATTTGACTTGTGCTGCTTTCAGCGAGTTCAGAGAGGATCCGTATCAAGTTTTTTTTTCTTTTGTTTTGATTTTGAAGGATTCAATGCTTTTGAGCGTGTTGTCTTGAAGATGAGCTCACACAGGAGTTTTCTTAAGCGAGAGAGCAGTGGCGGTTTTTCTTTGCGGGCGTCGGGGTAATTTGCACAGTTTATGTTCAATCAATCAGTAGAGAGGATTTAGATCACGTTTATTTATTTCTGTAAAAAATAAATTCCAAAGAACACGGGGCACTGTCTCTGAGTCTGCTGCCCAGCCCCAGTCACCAATACCACCGCACCAAGTTTATTATACATTACGTGACGTCCACTGATTGATTTGCTGCTCTGGGGCCCAAAGAAGCCTGCTATGTCTTTGCCGGCTGAGAACCTCACAGCCCTGAAGGCTGTGATGTCATCAGCTCAGAAAAGACATAGCCTGGAGGCCCAGTCTCCACCCCCTGATGGGGTGGAGATTAAGTTAGCCCCAGGCGTTTTTAATACAAGCCCGGGATTGCTAACGTCTCCACGTCAGAGAGTGGAGGAGAGCTTGCTATCGTGTCACCCCACCCCCTCCCAACTCGTCACAGGGCGTGGTGAGACCCACCCTGTGACGAGTTGGGCTAGGGACCGTCTGCGCAGACTCAGACACTTCTTCCCGCGCATGCTTTTGCAGTTGGAGCGTTGGAGGAGAAGTAGCAGCCATTTTATTCAGACGGACTTTCAGGAGCGGAGACTAGCCGCCGTAGCCGAGGTCAAGGTCGGAGCCTCTGTCTGAAGGAAAGCGGACCGGTCGTGCCCTGCAGCAGCAGCCTAGACCATCCATTTTGCCAGGTAACGGTTGCTGTCCGGACTGGAGTACAGTAGAGACTTGTGAACTGCTCGGGCAGGGAGGGCCCCCCAGGCGGGCAGTTTTTAACTTATTATAGGCCTGCTGCTCTGCGTGTGTTATGTAAGTGTAGACTAGTGTTATTCCATGGTGGAGCGGAGGAATAAAGGGAGCTAGTTTAATTTGCAACAGAGGGCAGAAAGGCACAAAACACGAGTGGAACAGAGGGCAGAAGGGCACAAAAAACGAGGGGAAAATCATGAAGTGGAACAGAGGGCAGAAAGGCACAAAACACGAGTGGAATAGAGGGCAGCAGAAAGGTACAAAAAAACGAGTGGAACAGAGGGCAGAAGGGCACAAAAAACGAGTGGAACAGAGGGCAGAAGGCCTAGTCCATCCATTTTGGTTGCAGGCTGCCAGGTAACGGTTGCTGTCCGGACCGGAGTACAGTAGAGAATGTGAACTACTCGGGCAGGGATGGCCCCCCAGGCCGGCAGTTTTTAACTTATTATAGGCCTGCTGCTCTGCGTGTGTTATGTTAGTGTAGACTAGTGTTATTCCATGGTGGAGCGGAGGAATAAAGGGAGCTAGTTTAGTTTGCAACAGAGGGCAGAAAGGCACAAAACACAAGTGGAACAGAGGGCAGAAGGGCACAAAAAACGAGGGGAAAATCATGAAGTGGAACAGAGGGAAGAAAGGCACAAAACACGAGTGGAATAGAGGGCAGCAGAAAGGTACAAAAAAACGAGTGGAACAGAGGGCAGAAGGGCACAAAAAACGAGTGGAACAGAGGGCAGAAGGGCACAAAAAACGAGGGGAATGTTTACATGGTTGTCCAGAACCCTTAGCCAAAATTAGACTTACACATTTCTTCTGTTACAGAAATTGTTTTCTGATGCAGTGAAATACTGTCAATCATTGATATTATTTGTAAGATTTCGTGTTAGGAAAATCTCTATGAAGAGATCCCGGTCCCCCCTTGAAATTTATTAGTATTAACTGTCGTTCTCTCGCAAAACACAAGAGAGACATTTTCGATCTTCTACAGACAGTTAGTCCAGCTGCCATGTTTTTAACTGAAACATGGTTAAATGACAGCTCTGGCCCTGACATCGCCATGGCTCTCCCCAATGACTACACCTACGTTGGGCGAAACCGGCCTCTTAAAGAGGGCGGGGGAATTGCCATCATTTTCAGGAGAGAATTCTCCTGTAAATGGGAAGACCTTGAGTTCCCTAATTGCGAAGCTGGTTTTTTAAAGTTATTACTTACTCCACACTTCACTCTAACCGGCACGCTGATTTATCGTCCCCCTGGTGCAGCGAGTAACTGGGCTTCCTCCCTCCCGGATCTTATTGCCCCACTCCTTGCACAATCCAATAATTTTATGGTTATTGGGGATCTCAACATCCATTTTAACTCTGCTTCGTGTGCCATTTCCACACGTCTTTTACAGGATCTGGCAGCCTTAGATCTCCATCTCCACAATTCTGACCCCACTCATAAGGCCGGCAACCTTTTAGACCCTATTATTTCTAACCTTTCGACCATCTCGTATCAATCTTCATTGCAGGTCCCCTGGTCGGACCATTTTATTGTAAATTTTTCTATTGAAATGGCTTCCTCTAACCCTTCCATGCCCTCTCACCCCCACAAAGCCAGTAGGAATTGGAAACGCCTAGATACAGACAAACTTAATCTGTGTCTTACTAATTCCATGCCTCCATTGTCCAATAACTTGTCTACCAAGGAGCTACCTTCTGTTAAACGTTGGTTGACTAACGCTTTGGATTCCTGTCTCCCAATGCAAAAAAACAAATTGCATATCCTTCACCCACCTGCTCCCTGGTTTACTGACGCCCTTCGCCTAGAAAAATCTAAATGCAAAAAATTGGAACGCATATGGCGCTCCAATTATGATGCTGGTCAGAAAGCAGAATATAAGGCGGCTCTTAAAACCTACCACACGTCATGTGATAGTGCTAGAGCCTCCTTTGCGAACACCACGCTCCTTACGGCACAGAATAGACCTAAGGCCCTGTTCAAAATCGTGAAGGAGCTGTCAGGTGCATCTACTGTACCCAAGGCCCCCATTCTTGACACCCCCCAGTGTGAAGCTCTGGCCAATTTCTTTGTCGAAAAGATCGAGAAGATCTATGACACTTTTAACTCTTCTCCTGTTGTGTCCACTCATTTTGTTTTACCTGCATGTACTCCCCCACTTGTCACCTCCTCTTGTCTTACTTCCACGCCTCCCCAACTCCTTGCCTGGGATCCCATTTCCCCTTCGCTTCTAAAAAAGTATTTACAGGACATAAAATCTGGGTCTCCTCTTGACCCTATGCCTCCTCAAATCCTGAGTTCTTTGGACCCCACCCTACTCCTTATTATTTTGAAGGTCTTGAATGCCTCCCTTTCTGAAGCTATCGTGCCCAACGAATGGAAGCACGCTATGGTGGTCCCATTATTAAAAAAGGCCAACTTAGATTCTAACAACCCATCTAATTTTCGCCCTATTTCGTTACTTTCATGTTTCTCTAAAATCTTGGAGAAACATGTTAACTCTCTGCTTAATTTTCACGTGGAAACCTCTAACTTTCTTCATGGTTCTCAATCCGGGTTCAGGGCTGGCTTCTCGACTGAAACCACTCTCCTTGGTGTGTCAGAATCCATCAGGCAAAAAGTGGACAACGGGGAGACTGTGGCACTCATTTTGCTTGATTTGAGTGCCGCATTTGACACCGTCTCCCATTCCATCTTGTTGTCCACCCTGAGAGAGGTGGGTGTCGATGGTGCTGCCCTGGCCTGTAGTGTAGCTCCTATTTTCCCAATAGGCTCTGCGCATTGGAATAGTACCTACAGCAGTAAAGGCCTAGGCCAGACGTTAACTAGGTCTACTACTGTCGATACTAGACTTAATTTTTGGGTTTGCCAGCTAAGCTCAGAGTTCGCTAGAAACTTTCTCGAATGTTCAAGGAAGGAATTAACTCCCCTGATTAGACAAGAAGGGATTTAGTTTCTGACAACCATAGAACATGACAACTTTGCTCTCCCCTAATCAAGAGTCAATCTCGAGAGTCGTGTGAGCACAAGGCAATTATTTTACTCAGTCAGTACGTGCATTCTTAGTCTCATCAGAATGTAGAGAAAAGGAAGAGACGGGCGTGTTCAATAAAAGATGTTATTTATTGATCAGTCTCTTTTCTCGTACAAGAGAAATGGATCGATATTATTGCAATACTTATAGTTAAGTAAAGTGCATACATTAAAAGCAATAGTATAAAATAATACTGTAAAAACATTGATATGGTTTCTGAGCCATATGATGTTTAAAATGATTAAAATATATTTACATACACATATACATTTTGACTAAACGTGCTCAACTGGTGTTTCTAAATACGCCTACCCCGTGTACCTGACCTAAGTCTAATGCGTGGGCGGGAATAGAAAGTTACAGTTTTAAGTTAAGTTTGTTTTTGCCAAGTGAATAACTAAAGAATTCTCTGTGAGGGGTTATTCAGTTCTGTACCTGGAATTTAGGATGGATGAGGAATGGTATCTCTTTCTCTGCTCTCGATATTCCAGGCTGCCTGCGAGGGCTGCCCAGAAGCGCCGGTGCTGGGTCTCTCGGCTTGAGATAGCAGCGCGTCTCTCAGCGCGTCAGGAAGGCGGGGCTGTTGCCAGCGGGGTCTGCTTCTGCTCTCGGCTTCGGCAAGTATGGCTGCTCCGTCTTGTCACCACGCGTGTGTTTGCATAGGGCAAGGTCGGCAATATTTATACCTTAAAGGTGCCGAGATTGACGTAAGGATGGACATAGGTACGTCAATAAAGATGTCATACGACTTGCTCGTTAGCACATCTTTACTAAAGTTCTCTGTGAAATCAAAACAATGGCCGCACGGATTGTCCAGGTTGTCATAGGTTTGATTTGTTATGAGAACGTCGTATGCCTTATCAGGGGCTGGAGGAATGTCGCTTGTCTAATTAGATCTCAAGCGTTATGACCTAATCAGATAACACGTTCCTGTGCCGTAGTGTGACTGCGTCAGATAACGGTATCTGCATCATGGGGGTTTTCTTGCCTCATGGGCTGACTGTTAGTTAACTTGATAGTTAGTTTAACCAGAATAGGGTCAGGAATAGGGGGACTGATTCAGAACCTATAGAAATACACGACACCCACTCCACGCTAACTATGGTCATATCTACTAATCTATGCATAGTATAACATAGTACAACATACTATAGAGTATAGTGTATACCTTACCACCCCAAAATACATAAATGCATTTCGAAATTTTCAAATATACTGAAAAATTGCAGTCATATATATTGTATGCACTTAAGCTATGAATTAAATGCAAAAGTAAACACGCATTGTTATGCATTATTGCTTATTGGTATATGAGAAATACACATGAAATGGCTCTTAATATGGCTATACAGAAAGGAAGTTCGAGACCATTTCATCACATAATAAAATATTTGTGAACATCCCAGCGGGCAGCTAAAGTCTATAAAGTATCTAAAAATAGAAATTTTAGTTCTCTAGGAATAGTTTCTTACTTTAAGCAGAAGATCAGTGTCCCGGGAAAAAATATGTAGAAAAATATTTTAAGGGGCTTGCTGAAAAAAATTGCTGTCCGTGAACTGGAGTGAAATTGTTCATGTGACTTTATTTTTAAAGTTGAAGGCCGAATTCAGGGAACGCCGTGTGCGAGGTTACTCAAAAGTCTCTAATTCTGTTCTGGAGAGAACATCATATCATTCAGGCTTTCGAAAAAACTGTCAACAGCTTCATGGGAAAGTTCCACTAAGTCGGAAATAGGGGTAACCATGCATTCGTGCGCATGATTGTCTCCATTGACATTCTGATTTGCATTGCTGACAGAAGGTCGTACCTGTTCGATGTTGCTTTCATCTTGAACTTCACTACTCTTCAATCGTAGTGGTGAAGATTCCAGGAATGCCGTCATCAGGATTGGCAGCCTTTGAGGGCAGCACAAAGCGTGAACCTTGGTAGGAACCAACAGTGTATCTGCATCCACTGGCGCATCCGATTGTAGCGTCAGACAGGTGTCTAACACGCATTCTTCTCCGCATAGCAGACACCTTAGTACAGGTAAAACACACCTTTGCCACATTGGTCGAAATGATAGAAACCAAGTCATGTTTAGGTCTCTAAGCCGGGAGAGTCCCAGGATTTTTGATATCCGGTCCCGGTATCCAATGGCTAGGATCGTATCTTCCATTGTCGCGAGAGTTTGATCTGTCACATGGGTTGCCATAACGAAAAATAAGGACTAGGAATAGGATTCCTGCAATTAGTCCCAGGATCAGGGGAAGTCCGCCAAAAATCGAATGGACGAAATCTGGAAAAATACCCAGTATGGCTTTGAATGGTGTTAATGCCATCGAAAATACTGTCTTAAATACCTTTGAGACCCCAGTGGTATCAGAAATATTTAAGATTTCGCTTAGGATTTCCGCGAAATGTACGGGGGAATTAGTTGATAATAATGTATGTATCTCTGCAGTCGTCCTTGCGACTTGTAGATCATACGTTTCTTTTGATGACGTGAGCCTTGTAGGCGTCTGAAGAAGCACTGTTTTCATTCTGCTTAAAGTATCTATTCGAATAGAAGTAATTTTCAAATTGGGCCATGCCCTTGCCTCCCTGTCTGGAAAGGAGCTGGGGAATAAAGAACATCCACAGCACTTGACCTTCGCCGTTGTAGTGACTAGATAAGGAGTCCCGGGCATAAGACTACAACATCTGCGGTCTACAATAAGAATGTAACTCCCATTATAGAGTCTTTGAAAGAATGGTTCTATTTCAGTTGCAGGTGCGCCTTGCTGGTGACATGAAAGGTTGTATGAATTCCCTTCACAGGCTCCGTGCAAACTAATACCGTTACACAGAAGCGTGCCGCTTAGTGACATAGCACAATTGTTGCCACTAAGAAACACTTTCTGTCCTTTATTACTGACACATGCATGTGAATAGGGCAGGTTCCAAGTTGTTTTAAGGTACCCCTTTCCCAATTTCTCGTACATGCCAGCCTGTATATATTTTTGGCAGTATTGAAACCTGAAGGTTGAGATTGGAATATTTATGATTCCGTGTATTATCCATTCACTGACAGGTCGTTCTGACATTGTCATTGGTAATCTTTCTAGTTTTTCAATGCTCAAGATTGTATAATCAGCACCCTTTTGCGCCATACCGATTTGTCTATCAGTAAGGTTAAAGATTTGGGATAGTGACGTTGTGTTGATTAAACGCCAAGGCACATAGCCTGAACGCAGATTTTGTAACGTCCAGCCAAGCTGTACAATGGAACGCAATTGTGACTGACCATGTTGTAATAACAGTAAGTCTTGCGATAATATATCGATTGCTGAAGACACAATGCTGTCCAATGAAAAAATTCTGGAGGACAGAGTCATTAACCCATTATCCACTACAGAAAGTGATTTTTCCAAATTAATACGGTCAATTTCCCGTATTCTTTCTGCTGTCTCAATTTGAGTAACCTTCCAGGCCTCATTGTATGCTGCATATACAGAGGCTGCTATGAAACGCTTTTGACGCTGTTTGCGTGGTCCCAGTATGAAATCACGCAAGTCAGCACCATCAGTAAGTAAAGTTAGGTGTTGCTTAATTTCAGGCAGTGTGGAAGTCTGTAGCCATTGAAGGCATAATTTGCCCACACTGTAGGTTGTTATTATCCCTGGATGATGTCTTTGGGGAAATCTTGGGTCTGGCCTGGTCATTTTGAAACCCTGTGTTTTATTCAGGAATCTATCTTGACAGTAATTTGTATCTGTGGGCCAGATCAACCATTGTTTCCAATCAGGATGTGTTCTGTTTTGGTTTATTATATGGTTTACGTCTATCTCTTCATCTGTATCAGAGCTATTGCTAAACATTGTTGGCTTCGGAATAGACGGTTTAATTAAATCTTTGATTTTGGCTAAGCCAAGACAGGTGGTTTGTTGAACAGTGTCATTTAAAAATATCATTTGTTCTGGGATCATGCAGGCTCTAAACAAAGCTTCTATACCCTGTACTTGCCATTCTTTTGTACCCCAAACACTTTTCAAATCAACATTTTTGTCCCAATAATCAAATCCAAATGTATTCATTTTTTCGAAGAAAGAATCTGAATATATCAATTTTGTGTTGGTTATCATGGTTTTCATCCCTGTCTTGTTTGACAATTTAAAATAAAATGTTTCAGCATTACTTATGTTAAAACCTGAAAAATATGAATATTTGTCATATACGGTTCTAGAGCTTCCTTTTGGAGGTGTAGCACAATGTTCCCATTGATTATAATTTAAAACATTTCTAGGTTGTGCCGATTTATGCAAAAAATGGTTACCATAATGGTTATAGCAATACATACTATCATAATTTGTAGAACCTTGCAAATAATCATGTTTTGTAAATTTAGCAGACATTACTAAGTCAGACATCATATTGTTGATGCTTTCGAAGTCCCAATCATCAGCAAATGAGTTTGGTTTTGCAAAATCACTCAAGGAGATCTTGATTTGGTGTGGATATTTCAGGATCTCGACCGGACCATAAATTTCATAGTCAGTGTTGTCCCAGGCTACCCCACCAGGTATAGGATTGGCTGTGAAGTTGGCTGAAGAAAGTTCTGAAGAAAGTTCTCTTTTCTCGACGTGTGAAGATGTGTGTGGTTTGAGGACCAAGTTAATGTTCTGACTTGCTGTGTCCATTTTAGCATATTTTCCCTCAATGAAGCGTCCCAAAGTAAATACCATGATGAGCCAAAGTATGAGGATAAACGCGCCAAAAGCCACCCAAAATTCAATCCATGGAGAAACCAGATATGTTTCTTTCAGTTGTTTCAAAAGTTCCTTAGCTTTGTCTTTAACGGATTTTGATGATGGCTGTGTCTTTGATTCACTGAAGCCGTCAGAGGAATCATCGAAGTTGATGAAGTAACCGGATGCAGTTCTGTCAATTGTTCCAATTGGTTCAGGATTTCTGTTTTTTGCATTTTCACTTGGTACTTCATTGTAGATTGGTGTGTCTCTGCTAAATGTCTTTATTTGGGTTTTAAGAGGTCTGAGTTCTATTGCATTGTTGCATAGTCCTTCTTGTTCTTCTTTAGGCGTTTCGAATGTGATGAGCCTCTTTGTTAGGACCTCTGTACTGGTAGCAAACCTTGGTGTTCTGCTACTTATTGGGAGTCCACTTGGCCTACTGTTTGTTATCGGCCACATGTTGTGGTTTTACCAGGTCGATGGATACAACTCGGTTCTCCTTTTTTCCAGCAAGTGGCGGTAGTACAACTGATCTTGTCCCGTTGACAGACAAGACAGGAACTGCTTTTCTGTAAGAAGGCCCAAATTCCTTCTTTACCGCGATCTTCTCCCTGACTAGATCCCCGACTTTTGGAATCCAGACAGGTCTTGCTGGGACAGGTGGTGATTCTTCAGTGGTTGTTGGCTGTTGTTTCAACTGTATGTTGCTCAGGTCTTTTCTTGTTTTGTTTAAGTCCTGCAAAATAGCCAAACGGTCTTTGACATCAAAGGTTTTTTCTATTACCACTGAAGTCTGACTATCAAGGTCAGAGATCAACATCCTAGTTCCGAATAATAATTCGTACGGACTGAATCCCTTCAGAGAATTTCTTGGCAAGTTATTTAGACTATGTTGGACACTTATTAGATGTTTGACCCACCCAGCTCCCGAACCTAATACCTTTGCCGTTATAGATTGCTTTATGTCACGGTTTTTTCTTTCAACAATTCCGTTCCCCTCAGGGTGAAATGGACAAGAGTACCGCAATTGCACGCCCATGCTGACCATGGCCTCCTTATAAGCCCTAGAGCTAAAAGCAGGACCATTGTCCGAATGCAGCATGCCAATTGCGTATGTGCCGATAAAGACTCGCAAATCTTTTATAACAGTTCTGGCGTCAGCCGTTCACTGGGGCCACATCCATATGAATCTCGTGCATGAATCCACTGCGACCAAGATATATTTATAGTTACCATCCCTTTGTAAGGGACCGCAGTGGTCTAGATAAACACAGGCTAATGGTTTATCTGAGATTAGAAGGGGCGTCTGTGCTGGACGTCTCACCGTTGATACTTTCATTTTTTGACATATTTCACATGCTAGAACATAGTTCCTTGTTTGTCTTCTCATTTGTGGCCACCAGTATCTCTGTTTTAATAATGATACTGTGGCTGAAACGCCAGCATGAATAGAAGCAAGCCCTTCGTGTGCCGCTATTATTAGTCCTAACCTATGTTCCATGTTTGGAATTGCCCTATCCCCCACTCCAGGGATTCGAGCAAAAGGAACATTGTTTGCATCAGTTATGTATGAGTATTTTACTGGAAAGCCTTTAGGGAGTGGTTCTATCGAATCCTTTTCTGAAGCGCTGACAGCTTGTAATATTTCGCTGTCTATTTTTGTTTTTGACCGGGTGACGGCAGCTACGGAAGCCGTTTGCACAGCTGCCTTCGCGGCCTCATCGGCCAATGAATTCCCTGCAACGCCATCACGTTGATGACTCAGTGTATGTATCACGTGAGTCTTTGGTAGTTCTTTTTGTAAAAGAGCTACTTGTTCCCAGAGCATTTTATGCTTGATTGTGCCACCTTTCGCATCCTTGAAACCGTTCTGAAGCCAGATCTGCAAGTATTCATTATAAGACTGAACGCAATAATACGAATCGCACACTATGAGTGTGGGGAATTCTCGATCGGTATTTTCAAGCGCCATCTTGAATGCTAGTAGTTCAGCTCGCTGAGCTGTACAATCTCCTAGGGATTGTGTTTTAGTGAGGGTTGGTTTAAATTTCCCTTCGTGCCAACGACCTTTAACAATCGCGCACGCAGCACTGTAAGCTTGTTTACCCCCTACTGCGGGTTGTGCTGATCCGTCTGTATATATTATACAGCCGTAGTGATCTAGAGGCAGAATTTCGGTTGGCGGAGGACATTCAAATTCATATTGGAGAAATTCTTGTGTTTTTAAATAAGGATCAAATTCGTACACCACGTCTGTTGCAGCAAGAGAGTTAGCCCATTGTATCCATCTCGGATGGAGTGCTTTAGCATTTGGAATGCTTGCCTTTGTTACCGCCTCTAAGGCTGGTATTGGTGTCACGATTACTATTCGTTTACCTTGTGCCAGGGCTCGTTCTTTTGCTATAGCTGTCTGTGTTGCTGTAAGAATTTTTTCCGTTGGGCTAAATTTCATTTCAGCCTTAGTGTACAAGTGTGATTTGAATGCAATTGGTACCTTTTCTCCCTCATTAGAGGTCAGGTATGTGAATCCGCATCTCCCTGGGATGACTCGGATCACAAGGTTGCGTGTGTTATCACGTGTTTCTAATTTTGTTTTAATTAGCATGTCTGTTTGTAAGGATCTCAAAATTTCTGTGTGTGTTTGAGTCCAATTGGATCTTTTAAAGTCTGGTTTAATTAGATCATAAAGGGGTTTGACCCTTTCTGCGTAATTTGCAATGTATGTTCTTCCGAAATTTAGGAAGCCTAGAATTGACTGTAGCTTTTTTAGTGTTTTAGGAGCTTGGATTACGGCACATTTTTCTAGGAAATTGTCTGCCAGGCTTTTGCCTTCACTTGATAACTCATATCCTAAGAATAGGACCGTCAGATGGGCAATTCTGGACTTTTTGAAGTTGAATTTGTAACCCTCTGCAGCGAACCCAAGTATTATGGTGTTCACTCTTTTCAAGTGAGTATCCAAGTCATCATCTGTTAAGTAAATGTCATCGACATAGGATAATGCTTCATCATCATATAGTTGTAGTAATTCTGTTACTCTCGCTGAGAATACCCCCGGGCTGTTCTTGTACCCCTGGGCTAACCGACAGAATTGTTTTTGAGTGCCATTTACTGAGAATGCAGTTAGATATCTGCTCTCTGGTGCTATGTTTTGACAAAAGAATCCATTGGAGATGTCCAAGGTTGTTTTGTATTTTTTGCGCACTATGTTATTCATTAGTGCAGCACTATGTGAGTTTTGCACTGCAAAAGTTTTGCAACATGTGTTAAGGTGTCGGTAATCCAAAACTAGACGATATGAATTGTCTGGTTTGGAGACCGGAAACAAAGGATTGTTCATTTGTGAGGTGCAAGTTTCAATCACCCCCTGGTATTCTAGCTGATCTAGTATTTCATTTACTTGTTTTTTAGCTTCTTGCTTAATTGGGTACTGCCTTTGTGCAGTAGGTTGTGATTTTAACTGGATTTTGTGAGGAGGAGAATCCTCATCCCATCCTACATGATTTTTATATAAAGCAGGTGCTAAGGCCACTGCCCACTTTCTAGCAAGTGTGTATTTTTTATGAATCGGGATTTGATTCGAGAAGGCCGGCATAATTACTTCTTCGCCATGAGGGCACTCCCTGACAAACTCTGGTGGCCAGTCTTTTTCAGCTAGAAGGATGTCATAACCCTTTGAGAGGTTATCCCAAAATAGTCCCCTTATTTTCCTAGTCTTATCTCCCTCTATACGTAATGTTATCTCGTATATCTTGTGGGGCTTGCTAACTCTGGTGTCTGCAGTTTCCACTTGAAGGTATTCATTCGTGTCCACTGTCTCCAGATGATTCATAAGGACTTTGCGAGCTATGCTCACCTCTGCTGCGCTGTCTAGCATTGTCTGAGCCCATTCTCCGTTTTTCAGTTGTGTCCTCAGTATTCTCGGCATTTTTAACTACCTTGATACTGGCTACCTTCTTTTTTGGAAATTGTAATTTCTTTTTTAGCTGAGCAGGTTCCTTGTCTTTGGACTTGGCGTGCTCTTCTGATCGTCCTCTTCTTTCCGATTTCTGCGAGGAAGTCTGAAAAGATTGAGAGGGACGTGTATCAATGTCTTGATATCTATCAGGTTTTTTAATATTATCCCTATTTCTAAGGTTATATCTATTCCCAGAGGGGTCACTCTGCGGTGACCTCTGTCTTTGGTTTGGAGATTTCTCTCTTCGCCTGGGAGACCTTCCTCTGGACTGGAATTTCTTTTCTTTAGGATTGGATTGTTTATTTCCATCCCAGTTCTTTTTTGGTGAATTATTATTATTAAAAAATATTTTTTCCGGACTTGTAGTCAGTTGCGGTTTTACTGGTATTCCACCTAGACTATCTCTGCCTAGTTCTTCATAGGATTTTTCTATGATTCTGGCAATTTCAGCTGGTTGGTCTGCTATATCTGTCTCTTTTAACCTCTGGCGGATCGCCACGTTTGCTGCTTCACCTTTTATGTTGGCTAATAATATAGCCGAGACCTGCTTGAAGTCTTTTAGTAATTTCATACCAAGAGTTAAAGCAGGTTCTGGACCGTATTCATCTTGAATTTGTTTTAGCACATCTGGTATTACCGAAATGGATGTAACACCGTGCGTTTTTGTGTAGATTGAAGCAAAGACTGTACCCCAAGTGTCACAGTCCTCAATGTGTGGTGCGATTCCCATTGGGAGACATATAGTCAGAATCCTGTGTTTTTCTAATGGGGTGGTGTCAGGAAACACCGCCTCTATTTGGGTAATTTTCTGTGCCAACCAGAATGGTATCTGTTCCCGTTTAGCTGGAACTTTACCTAGGCAGGATTGGATGTTCTGTGGTGTAATTTTATTTGTGTTCCCCTGGTGAGGGGTCAGCTGTGGAAGTTTAATCGCTGGCTGAATTGTTGAAGTCCGCATTACATACTGAACTAATTGTCTATGAATTTTTAGTAGTTGTTTTAGCTGTATTAACAGCTCTGCTGTAGACATTCCTTCGATGTCTGGGTGTGGTGTGTATCCGGCCAAGACCGGCCACGTTGCTCCTGGTCTACCTAAAGGACCGAGCCTTGTAATGTGATTATTATGTTTTAGGGCGCCATCAAATAAGAGCAAATGCTCTTGGAATTTGAGTGGTACTTCCACCTCCTCGAAAGGAGTGTATGTTTCAGGAGGTTCCTCTACTTTGTAATAGTGGAAGTACTTTGTTACAGCATTTGCTGCTGGAAAATGTATCCATGAATAGTATACCTCTGTCTGCCGATATTCGTGTGCCTCGATTACGAATATGACTGTGCCACCTCTAGGTGTCAGTCCATTTTCTATAAGTTTTAGAGTTATAGATCTCCTTTTGATGACCGGAATGAGTATTATTTCCGCGTCTGCTGCTTGCATGGTAGCATCAGCATCTGCGAGTTCAGTTGCTAATCTAACTGCCTCTCTTTCATCATCACTCTCTGCCATTTTACAGACAGGATGGTATTATGTTTGTTTGCAGATCAGGATTCTTTATGGAAACAGAGATTAGATGCACAATATTTTGGAACTGTTTTTATCCTTCAACGTTGACTTGACCAAGAACCATACATAGGAGTTCCCTCCTGCGAGGTTTTGGAGGATATAACCTTTCACCCACTCCAGACATCTTTGGAGTATTTGGGAAAAGGGGTCTGAGTGAGAAAGCACGACTGAGTTACTCTAAATGTCTTACGTTAGTTTTATCGCCCTTTCCAAACGCGTTGGGCGCCATGTAGTGTAGCTCCTATTTTCCCAATAGGCTCTGCGCATTGGAATAGTACCTACAGCAGTAAAGGCCTAGGCCAGATGTTAACTAGGTCTACTACTGTCGATACTAGACTTCATTTTTGGGTTTGCCAGCTAAGCTCAGAGTTCGCTAGAAACTTTCTCGAATGTTCAAGGAAGGAATTAACTCCCCTGATTAGACAAGAAGGGATTTAGTTTCTGACAACCATAGAACATGACAACTTTGCTCTCCCCTAATCAAGAGTCAATCTCGAGAGTCGTGTGAGCACAAGGCAATTATTTTACTCAGTCAGTACGTGCATTCTTAGTCTCATCAGAATGTAGAGAAAAGGAAGAGACGGGCGTGTTCAATAAAAGATGTTATTTATTGATCAGTCTCTTTTCTCGTACAAGAGAAATGGATCGATATTATTGCAATACTTATAGTTAAGTAAAGTGCATACATTAAAAGCAATAGTATAAAATAATACTGTAAAAACATTGATATGGTTTCTGAGCCATATGATGTTTAAAATGATTAAAATATATTTACATACACATATACATTTTGACTAAACGTGCTCAACTGGTGTTTCTAAATACGCCTACCCCGTGTACCTGACCTAAGTCTAATGCGTGGGCGGGAATAGAAAGTTACAGTTTTAAGTTAAGTTTGTTTTTGCCAAGTGAATAACTAAAGAATTCTCTGTGAGGGGTTATTCAGTTCTGTACCTGGAATTTAGGATGGATGAGGAATGGTATCTCTTTCTCTGCTCTCGATATTCCAGGCTGCCTGCGAGGGCTGCCCAGAAGCGCCGGTGCTGGGTCTCTCGGCTTGAGATAGCTGCGCGTCTCTCAGCGCGTCAGGAAGGCGGGGCTGTTGCCAGCGGGGTCTGCTTCTGCTCTCGGCTTCGGCAAGTATGGCTGCTCCGTCTTGTCACCACGCGTGTGTTTGCATAGGGCAAGGTCGGCAATATTTATACCTTAAAGGTGCCGAGATTGACGTAAGGATGGACATAGGTACGTCAATAAAGATGTCATACGACTTGCTCGTTAGCACATTCTTTACTAAAGTTCTCTGTGAAATCAAAACAATGGCCGCACGGATTGTCCAGGTTGTCATAGGTTTGATTTGTTATGAGAACGTCGTATGCCTTATCAGGGGCTGGAGGAATGTCGCTTGTCTAATTAGATCTCAAGCGTTATGACCTAATCAGATAACACGTTCCTGTGCCGTAGTGTGACTGCGTCAGATAACGGTATCTGCATCATGGGGGTTTTCTTGCCTCATGGGCTGACTGTTAGTTAACTTGATAGTTAGTTTAACCAGAATAGGGTCAGGAATAGGGGGACTGATTCAGAACCTATAGAAATACACGACAGGCCTGGATCTCTAACTTTTTATCTAATCGCACGTTTCAAGTCTTTTCCTCTACTTCTGTCTCATCAACTTTTCCCTCTAATCATGGTGTCCCACAAGGTTCTATTCTCAGTCCTCTTTTTTTTAATTTATATGTGAGACCTCTTGCTTTTTTGGCGGAACAGGCAGGTCTCTCTATTTATTCCTATGCTGATGACACTCAAGTCATCTACTCTCTCTCCACCAACAAGCACCTCCCTTTCTCCTCTCTTCAAGCTGGACTAAAACAGATTTCGGCATGGATGTTGGAGCACAAATTAAAACTAAACGGGGAGAAAACAGAACTGCTTCTGTTTGGCTCTGACATCTCGCTCTGGGGCCCACAACATTGGCCGCCGGAGATGGGCCCTCTTCCCACTCCAACTCCTTCTGCCCGTAACCTTGGGGTCCTCCTGGACAACCAATTGTCCTTCAGGCAGCACGTCGTGAAAGTCTCTGCCACCTGTACCACCATCATCAGGTGGCTTAGGAAAATCTCGTGGATGCTGCCTGCTGACACCCTGAAATCTGTAGTCCAGGCTCTTGTCATCTCACGCCTGGACTATGGTAACATCTTACTTCTGGGTGCTTGCAAGGAGGTCACTAAGAAGTACCAGGTAGTACAAAATATGGCTGTCCGTCTTATTTGTAATCTACCCGCCAGAACCTCAGCCTCTTCCCACATGCGTAACCTACACTGGCTGCGGATCGAGAGCAGGGTCAAATTTAAGGCACTATGTTTCATGCATAAAATCATGACCGGAAAAGCTCCTTTTTACTTATCCACTCTGGTGCAGCAATATCTTCCACCGCGCACACTTAGGTCTACCACCCAGAATAAGTTCAGGATACCACGCATCAAGAGAGCAAAAATGGGCGGCCGCTCATTTTCTCTGCTGGCTCCCTCTCTTTGGAACTCTTTACCCCCCCCCCTCTGCGTTCTGAAATGTACTTCCTTACTTTCCGTAGGGGAATCGAGACCTGGCTTTTCAATATGTAAGATCGCTGATTTGACCCACTCCTTATTTGGTATACTGTTTTATACTCCCAGCGCCGGGAAACCTACGGGTAGCTGAGCGCTTAAGAAATGTAATAATAAATAAATAAATAAAGCCTTTTGTAGTTTCTCTGTTATTTTAGATATTGTGTACTGATTAGAATGTTTGTATTTTCTTTTCAAATATCTTACACATTTTGTTCTGAAGATATTGTATCCACATGAATCTAAATTCAATGTCAAGTTAAACTTTCGGTGGAATGGGAGTGGTCTACTGATTGGAAGGTGCTGTCTTCAGCTGTTCAGTTATTTGTTATGAGGTGTTTTTCTTGGCCATGGTATATGATTAACCAGTATAAATATAGGTGTTGTCAGGCAGTCAGGGTGCCTTGGGCTGTGATTCGTTGCAAATGATAGGAAGATCAGTTGGGTAAGTAGATGTTTTACAACACAGGTCAAGCCCTAACATGCCATTATTTACTCTTTACTGGACGCAGTGTGCCTATTTCTTTGAGAACCTCCTTTCAAAATCAGTGTCCAAAATAAGAATGGCCATTTTGAGCAAGAGCATGAATGTGTGTCTATATACTTATCAGGAAAGATACTTTGCAAAGTATATACGCAATCAAAAGTAATTAGTTAACACCTTGTTATTCCATAGTGTCCATGTAATATGGAACTTGAATTATAAAAATTGTGTTTAGTTTCTTGCCTAAAATATTTAGCCTATAAAGGTTGAGTATTTTTTATGAATATGATTGTATTTGTTTCTGTGCACTTGTAAAGAGGAACCAAATGTTTTTACCATTTAGGTGACCAAAGCCCTTCATGTATCTTGTCCAGGTCTGATTAAAATGTAGTGATCCGTCTATGCGTCTCTGAATCACAGTCCATGCACCATCTGAACACAAAAGTAAAATGGAAATGAAAAATATTTTTTATTGTAATTTGTGTCACAATATGTTTAGTGCAACACGAATGGAATACATAGATTAACTGGTAAAACGCTATCATTCCAAATAACTGACTAACCTATCCACTACTTAAAATGTACTTGCATGTTTCACTATACTAATTCAACACTAATCCTCTATGGGTCCCGATGTTTTTCTCACTCTTTTTATTTGTTTTAATTATACTTATGTGTTGTGTGTGTTACAGTAATTCAAAGCCAATGGAACTTTTTTCATTAACTGGCAATAGTACTTTTTCTTTATCTTTATAAGAATCACATGTTCTTATGATGTGCATTAAAACTAAACAGGGCGTCTATATCAGTTCCAAATACAAATGCCTGATAGGAAGCACCTGTAAAATGTTTATTTAAAGCATATTGCAGAAACTTTTACATGGCTGCACATTTTAATTCTTCTCACTAGTATTACATGTCTTTACAATAAAACACCATTGCATTAACCTGCTAACATCAAAACTATTGGCAATTCAAATTCATATATCCAGAACAGCTGCATCAAATTATCCTCCACAGCCTGATGAAAACACATCATAAAGAACACCCTGACAGTCTCACAAACTACCACTGAGCTACCCCTTCACGGCCTATCACAACCCAATATAAATCACAGCAAGCGCTTATTGCCTACAGATCAGAGCAAGGGCTTATTGCCTACAGATCAAAGCAAGGGCTTATTGCCTTATTAGTTAACCACAGTAGGCATTTAGAAAAAAATAATAATCACAACCTGGCCACAAGCAAACACACATTGGCCAGCTCCCCAGAGATCAGGCATTCCCGTCCAGTATCTCACATTCCTCCCTATACATAACTGCCACACTAACCACCTCAAAAAGACCAAACTTACAATTCATGAGGCCTTGGAACTGATGATAGTTTTAGGGGAGGCAGTGGCCTGTTTCTGTTAAGCACAATGGTTTCCGAAAGTCTTGAAAATCCACCATTTGCCTGCTAATTTTTCAAAATTTTCTCGGGGGGAGAACCCTCCCGAACCCTCCTTAGGTGGTTCGAGCTCGCTCGCTGCGCTCGCTCGCACGGTGTGCTACACCAATAATTTGCCGCCTCACCACTTTCAAATGTCACCAGCTGCCACTGCGAGAGAGGCTTGCTTAGCTGTAGCTGCCAAATGGTCTCACGTGGGTTCAGCGTGAGGTCCGAGGCAAGAGTCTCACACCAGCATTTCCTTTCTCCTATCAATGTGTTCAGTGCACCTTTTTCAGTGTTTTCGTGCTCTCGCCTACGTTGGGGTTTTTTCTTCGGATTCTACACCCTCAAAACATCTCTTGCTGAAAGGATATTTATTTCCAAAGGTGTGAGTGTCAGCCATAGCATTTCCTAGTGGCCGGATTGTCATCATAGCATTTCCTGTTCAATATTACCTAGACCGCACAGCAGCTTTATTTGAATTGTGCCATGGGTCATCCACAGCACTTCCTGGGCGATATCAACTAGAGTTGACACTGGTTTTGTATAGTTTTTAATACTGAGTCAGTCAAAGCATTTACTGGTGGATATCAACTAAACAACACAACTGTTTATTGAGGATTTTAACACTGTAGCATCATATTTACTATCATCTGGGAATCAGATGAAACTAGCCAGACGAAACAGAACAGAAGGAACTTGCACAATTGGCAAAAACAAATATATATATATTTATTTGTTTTGTTTATTAACATGGATTTCCTTTACAGTAGGATATTAGGCTCACTTCTCAGGTGTCAGTGTGTGCCAATTTTCTAAGACTAATTTAATGTAATTTGTTGTAATAATACTGCATTTATTGTTGAAACTGTACTGTATATTTTTCTCTACTCAGGATTTGCAATATTATTGTGAACAGACAATGCAAGGGAATTTTAGGGGTGTTGACGTAACTGTAAAATGCAAAACATAACTGCTTTTCCATTTCTTTTTTACTACACCTGGAGTACCACCCATTAAATGGCAGAGGCGTAAAAATGTTTTTGAAAGGTATGCTAGGGTCTGTGGTACATCTTTGAGTTCAGAGAGGAAAACAGCTTTTTTACTTTGTTTAGGCTCTGAAGATCAAGAAGTCTTTGATCACTTGCCAGATGTTTCAGATGAGGATGAGGTAGATCTTAACTAGTATGAGATCTGTATAGGGAAGATAGATAATCACTATCTACCTAAAGTGAACACTATATTGGAAAGTTATCACTCTGGTAAGAGGAATCAAAAAGAGGGGGAGTCAATTGAAAACTATGTAACAAATTCAAGGAGATTAGCTTCCTTTTGTAAATTTGCAGTTCTGGCAGAGGAAAGGATTAGAAATCAGTTCATGCTAGGTTGCAATATTGAGAAAGTGCATGAAGAGCTTTTGCAAAGGGATTATCGGAGTCTGGATTAAGCTGTATTGGTGCCAAAGACAACTGAACACTGTTAAATGTGTAGAGATTGTAAAAAAGGAAAAGACTAGTGATGATGATGTTGTAGTGGTTATTAGACCAGGGAAAAAATAAGTATTATAAAACAGAAAAAAGTGTGAATTTCAAGGAAAGTGTTATAGAGGTGGAAAGATAGGTCAAATGGCTAATGAAAACATGTATCCTGCTCTCAAAGCATCATGTAGTTTTTGTAAAAAGAAAGGTTATTTTGCCAGCGTGTGCAAAGGGAAAAGATCAAGAGAGAAAATATCTGAAGTTGATGGTAATGTTAGTGAAAAAGACAAAGAGACCGATTTTGACTGTGGGCAAATTATCTTGCAAGTTGCCAGTATTGAACATAACCATACAGTTGATGACATATGGGTGGATGGTGAGAAAACTAAAGTGTTATTTGATTCTTTTCTACAACATCTTTTATAATGACAAACTCAAAGGAAAGGTCAATTTGCGAAAACCAGATATTTGGTCTTATGCATATAGTGGCAAGCCTATCGGAATCATGCAGGAGTGTGAAATTCCTATAGCCCGACGCCCAGGACATGTTGTTTGGGGTCAAGGACAAGAAGCTTTCATGTTCATTCTGTCCTTGGGACAAGTATGCCTAACCCCCTGCAGCACAAACCCTTTGGCTGCCAAATTACACTACCCACATTATGGATCATGGAAGGGCATTGTCTGCAGTTAAGGGAATAATTGTGCCCATATGTTAATGCTGTTCGAACTTGGATTTCAGGTTCATTACTGCAAAGCATTTATTATTAGTGTGAGCGCTGTAAGGAAAAGTTGTAAGTTCAGACTGCACTACTAACAGTGGTTCCAGTATAAAAATGTACACACGAGTTTGCAAGGTTTAACAATATAAGGCTACGTATAATGCTTCAAGGATGCTCTCTGATTAGGTGCAAATATATGTAAAAGCTTTAAAAAAAGATTTGGTGATTTTTTTGCATTCGAAATAAAATAGTAATTGAAAAAAAATGCAACTAGGAAAAAAACATTTTGGTCAACTACAGTGAAATTTTAGATACCATTTCTTTGAAGCATCGTTTAGCAAAATGTGTTGATGCATGCTAGCATTTCCCCAAAATATTCATAATGGAAAATCAGTGTAACCAGTTGCAACAAATATAGGGAACATGAAAATAAACAAGCATTGGCAAAGCCAATAGGCATGACTTTGGTATTCAGCCTTTTGGTTATGTCAATGTGTACCTTATTTGATATGGGTTTTGTAAAACTTCATTGTTTTGGGCGCGACCGGTCCTCATTATAAGAAACATCGGCAAAAGCAAAATTATTTTTGGTCTCAAAACCAAACATTGCCACAGTAGTTCCTGTCACTGAACAAAACTACTTTGCAAGCCAATATGCTCCTTGTGAAAGAGCAGAATTCTGTCCCTCACAGTCAAGCCAGCCGGTAGATAGAGAGAGAATTTTAATAAAAAAATGGCAGACCTAAACAGGGGATCAATTTTGAAAGAAAGTCACAAAAGTGCACCCTTGGAATATATGTACTTGCAGTGGTGCAGATTTACGGCTTTTATGAATTCATAAGAATCTAGAGAAGTAGTTCAGGGAATTGTACTCCTAGAAAATATTTGTGAACTGCATTTTAGCACTGGCAAATAATTATATGTAGATTTCCTCATGCAGAAATCATTTGCGCGGTAACAAGTTCACTTTCCCATCGACCACTTTTTTCCCCAACCCTGAAAGAAGTTTTACCTCTGCCCTTCTCTAGACTAAACTTCCAACCTTTTTCTATATGGGAAAATAATGGTGACACGCTGATGAAAACCCATAAAACATTCAAGTTAGTAAGTTTGCACAAACTCAAAACGGCATTCCAACCATGGTGAACTATTGCTTACCGCTACCTCCAGCCCCACTATGTAGATCCGTGGAAAGGTGGCAAAACAAGGAATTGCTAGTATTCACACCCTACTATGGTAAGAGTTCTGGCATAATCATAGAGGCTATTATCAGAGCTTTTATATAATGAGATTGCTGCCATAATTTGTCGCAGCACTATATGGCAGTGGTTCCCAAACATTTGACTCCTGAGGACCCCCATTGAGTCACCACTGTAAGCTGGGGACCCCCAAGCAATTTGAAACATTAAAACAGTAATTCGAAAACAATTAACACACTTGTGCTCACAAAACAAATACTCACATTTCTAATGATTTTAGGGGCATATTTACAAGCCCCTATTACCATAGGAACATCACTTTTTGAGATGTTCCCGTGGCGATCGGGGCTTCGCCTTATATACAAGGCAATGTTAAGCCACTTGACGTGGCTTAACGGTGCCTTGTAAATAAGTCCCCCTTTCACCCAATGCTTAGCGTGAAAGGGGTGGGCAGTGTGTGTTGCAGTAGGCGTTTCACCTGAACACCCATTGATTTTGACGCTGTCCCCTATTTACAAGGGCAGCGTAAATGGGAGCCAGCGCCAAAATTAAGGCCAGGAAAAACCTGGTCTTAACTTGGCAAAACAAGGTGAAATGCTTCATTTCTCCTCATTTTAGCAACACGCCTTGGATTGTTTATGTTCAGGAAGGTGACCCTTCCTGCACATCAACAGTCTCTAAAAAAACATTTTGTAGCTTCCATGTGTGCTGCATTAAGCGACATTTCAAGATTGTTTATAAGCTGGAAGGGGGACCTTCCTGTACATAAACAATCGTCCCCTGTTAAGTGTAGCTCCAGCGCAGGGGAAACGCATGGCTGCACCATATTCTTGTACATATGGTGCAGCCCTGCGTTTCTGAAGTGGCGGAGTGTGTTGTTAAGCCAAGGAGGCTAACGACGCTCTCCGCCACTTCTGTTGTGTTTTATATTGAAAGAATTTGCAAGAAAACGAAAAAGGTTAATGTGACGGTTGGTGCTGCATCTCCGTGACTAACTTTTTCAATGGTTGGTTTTATTTTGCAGTACGGGGCTCCTGCCAGGGCCAGGCTGGAAACCCAAAGCAGCCCTGGGAATGATTTAAGACCAGTCCCCATACGGTGCACACCAAATGCAGTGAGTGAGCCTGACCACTACAAAGGGAGCTTTGGGAGGCTCTCCCCCTAAGAAATTTAGGAAACAATGGTGCAGTCTACAACACATTTATCATTATGTATTGAATTGTATTAGCTGTTAAAGAATAGTAAATGAAGACCTGACTATGCACCAGAATACGAAAATCTTTCTGGGGTTTCTTCAATGATTCCCCCACTATCACCCTCCAACAGTGCTTCTCATCTCTCCATAGCCCCTGTCACGTGTATTTCATTTTTTATAGCATCTCTCATACAATTGTAGGATGTCAGAGCAATTTACATCACACACATATAGAGACAGTGAATCATACGTGTAAATCAGTGTATAGAAAATGTTACATAAGGCAAAGGGAACTACAAGGTGTAGAACTCACATGTCATGGAGAAGGACAAACTCAGGATTAAGAACATAACACAGTGGTTAGCATTGACTTTAACAATAAAAATGTATTTCCACCCAAATAAATCTTTCTAGCAGCATCAGGATAATGAAAGACTGGGGAAAAACATAAGTCACGTACTTGTACCTTGCACTTTGCAAGCAGTTGTTTGATGACAGTTTAGATTATGATTGTCACTTATGAACTGCACTTTAACAAAATAATCTCTCTGACAAAAGCAGTAACCCACTGACCTATGCATATAAAATACTGTTTTTTAAAATGCATGGTACATGTTCTTTGCAGTAGGAATATTAACCCTCTGTGCTACATTAGATAAGTCAAAGCTGCTACTGGACAAAACTCTCATCTCTCTCCAGCAGGGACAATAATCACTGGCTTTGTCTTGTCACTTTTTTTGTTCTTTGAAAACTGCTAATTAAACAAGATATGTTGCAGTGCTTTCAAAACTGCTGCCTACGGACCCCCTGGGAATGTGTCAGGGACCCCTGGGGGTCCGCGGACCACAGTTTGGGAAACTCTGCTATATGGCACCAAAAGGACGAGTGGATTTTGTTACAGGACAAGTGATTTTATGAAGCATCCTGTCCCATGGACAAGTAGATATTTTATTAAATACAACACCCCTGCTCGTGGTTATTTTGTGGGTTTGATAGAGTACAAACCAAGATAGGCCAGTGTCATAGTTCATGTGTCACAGAAGGGTGATAGTATCTTGAGCTAGTTTCCTCGAGACTTGGGATTCATGCTCGATCCGAACAATGTCCTACCTATCTTGTTGAAAAAGAATTGTGAGGTGCATTAAGTAGATATGCCTGCGACATCCAGTGATATTTTTTTTTAAAAAGTGAAGCTGGAATTCCTGCAAGTTTTTCAAGAAAAAGTGGGAGGCATAAAGAATTATGTACAAAAATGTACAGAAAATACGTATCATTGCTGATGCCAAACCTGTTTGAAGTAAAGTTTGTACTAGACAGACTGCAGTGAAAGGGGACATGCATTTGGAACTGCAAAGACTAAGATGTGATGGCATTATTGAGCATGTTGAGGGAACAGAATGTTTGGCACCAGTGGTGGTAGCTAGAACGGCCAATGGGTACCTGCGATTGTGTGTTGACCTCCGGGAACTCAACAAAAACTTAGTTGTAGATAGGTATCCCCTGCCTTACATTGCTGATATGCTTGTGTTGTTGGATGGTGCCAATATTTTTTCAACTATTGATCTTACGTCAGCATATCATCAGATCAATCTTGATGAAGCATCCAGAGATCTCACAGCTTTTATCACTCCTTTTGGGACTTTCAGTTATGCCAGATTTTCATTTGGGTTAGTATCAGCTGCATCTGTCTTTTAGAGGGCGTTGGAAAAAGCTGAGAGGCAGCATCGCCATCATAGTTCTTCACCTCTGTCACCAAATCCTGTTTCTTTACTGCTCCCAGCCCAGATAAGTGTCTTTTTGTTTCTCTCCTTGCACTGTGCATACTTTTTAGTGGTTGTTGAGGCTGTGTGTATGTTTATTTGGAGTAGCAGGACCACTTTTTGCTCCTATGTGACTGAACCTAATTCTGTGGTAGTGGCAAAGTGCAGTGGGGTCCTCCCCCCCACGCCCCCCACTAGGTGGTGCAGTGGTTGTGCCATTTTGCTTTGGCTTGCAATGCGTGATTTCGGAATTCCTGTCAGCATGAGGGGAGCCAAAATCTCACGCCGCTTGCCTCAGCCACTGCCTGCCCCTGGAGAGTGACTTCCCGGCTGGGGTCTGTACAGGCTTGCAAACCTGATCTTTGAACAAAATTGACACCAATCACGAGGGCCAGTAGTAATTTTTTGCCTAACGTCCCACTGCGATCTGTATTGCTGTGTGTCAGGCTGTGAAGCCTTGAAAGGGACCCGCTCCCAGGTGGCTGCTTCTTCACCGGAGATTGAATCGAACATCCCGCCGGGGGGGGGTGTCCCTGGGGCTTAGACCCCTAAGAAAATTACGCTCTGCCCACTATTGACCCGCTGGGCCCCCGGCACCTAAACTGTTGGCTCTTTGCGCTGAACTCTAAGTTCTAGGTGCTTCAGGTAGCAATGCGCTGGGCTATTGGTTAGTGGAAACTCTGCTATCACTAACTGACATTGTTCCCACCCACCTGATCAGTCGCCATGGAATAAGAGATGCCCAGTATGAGGAGTGGCCCTTGCCTGCCCTCCTATGGGATGATGCATTTTATGATACTATTGATGCCTCGATATATATCGGGCAGTGGAAGAAGCCATGGCACTCATGGCGCAGTGTTTGTCACAGCAAATCGCATGTGAATGCACGAAACTGCCCAGGGTCCAGAGTTCTGCAACACCTGACCCGCCCTCAGCCCAACGCCTTGATAATGACCCCATACCAGCCAAGCGCCCCCAGGAGGCGGGGGTAGACCATGATGACTTTAAGCGCCTCAGAGAGGCTTTCTTGAACCAGGCCCAACCTGCCCACAGCCAGGGGATCCTGCAAAGAGGGTACCAGATCCAGCCTCACACCCTCCTCCAGATGATGATGCCCACAGGGACAAGGACGATGAGACCGGTCCTTCGTACCCATGGCGCCATTCTCCTACACCACAAGCCACTGGCTTCAACCCTTATGACTATAATTCGAATATGCTAGACCCTGAGGAACTTATCCATCCCTGTTCCTCTGAGTTGGCACCCTCTACCAAGGTGGCAAATAATGTGGCAGGGTGTATCAGAACCCCGCTGGGGTAAGAGGCACGTAACTGCCTAAAAGCAGAATGCCCTCGCCCATCTTTAGACAGCAAGTTTGCCCTGACACCAGAACTGGATCCCAGAATAGCTACCCTTTTGGCCAAGTTCATCAAAGACCCCAAGAAGGGCATCAACATATCGTGGCGGGCCTGCCAGGATAAGCTCCTCAACACCCTAGACCCCTTCACCAGGACCCTAGACATGGCTGATGATGCTAAGGCTTTGGGATCTCTCATATCCCTGAGGTCCTCTCCGGGCAGGCTCAACGTGCGCTTGCCTTCATGGGCAATGCCAATTGCACTCTGTCTGCTGAGCGGTAGCGCTCTTTCCTATTTAGGGTCGACCCCAAGTTGGGGGACATGCCCGACTCAGAGGCAGGAGCGGTGGCATAAGGGGGCCATTTATTGGGAAATTTGTGAATACCTTTACTTCCTTAGATAAGGCTCAATCCTCAGTCAACAGGGTCTTTTCCTCTTGGGTTTTTCATGGGGCCGGTCGAAGCAGGGGCTACTCAGCAGGACAGTACTCCTACCAGCATACTAATAGAGGGCAAAGCACCAGAAGCGGGCAATACCAAGACAAATCCAGCTTTGGGAATTTCTACTAGACCCATGGACCGGGATTCAGAGATCGAGGACTCAAGGGGTTTGATACTACCTCTAATTCCCGTGAGTGTTCACCTTTCTTCCCATGTAAAAGTAGGGGGCCGTCTGGTGAATTTATTTCATGTTTTGAAGTCAATTACAAGTGATGCGTGGGTCCGACAAACGATTCAGGGGTTTCATATAGAGTTTTGGGGACACGCCAATAGATTACGAGCCCCAGGCCACTGCAATTCTCGCAACAGGAGGCAGAACTGGTGGACGTTACCTTGCTTCTCGACAAGGGAGCTATTTGTCCCACCACCCCACCCACAGGACTCGGTAAGCAATATTTTCCTGGTCAACAAGGCCGATTGGTGGCAGACACCGGTTATCAACTTATGCGAATTCAACAAGTGGCTGGTTTATCGCCATTTCAAAATGAAGGGGACCCACCTCCTTCACTATGTTTTGCATCCCGGGATTGGATAATCTGCCTGGACCTGAAGGATGCTTACCTAACTATCCTGTTTTTTTCACCATACAGGCATTTCCTCAAGTCCTCTGGTGGCAGCAAGTGTTTCAGTTCACAACCCTGTCCTTCAGTCTTTCCCCTATTTCGTGGTGTTTCGTGGAGCACTTAGGGGCGCAAGGGTCATGCCTCATTATTTATCTGGGCAACATGCTTCTCCTGGCGCAAGATCCCTGCCAGTTGTCGTCCCAACTGCAAATGGCAGTCACCCTGCTCAAAAATCTCTACTTTGTCACAAACGAGAAGAAAACCCTTATGACTCCCGCGCAAATAACAGTTTTTCTGGGTTTCGTCATAGATTCCACAGGGGCTACGCCAAGTCTCCCGTTGATGAAGATGGGCAAGATCAGACACGAGTTGTGGCAAATGCTAGTCAGACAAAGAGTGTCTTTGCGGCAGATTGCCCGCCTGGTGGGCCTTGTCTCCTCATCCATCAAGGCCGTCTTTCCGGTCCTCCTGTAGTTCTGTGCACTTAAGTGCTTAAAGGAACACACTTGCGTAGGAACTTTCTTATTCCCAGTCTGTGGTCTTTTCAGAGGACACATGCAAAGAGATCCTCTGGTGGCTTTCACATTTTTAAGCATAGAGTGGCAGAGCGATTTTCGGCTCAACTCCAGATCTCATTATAGAGTCCAATGCCAGCAGGTAAGGCTGGTGCGTGTGGTGTGGGGAGTTTTCAACAGGAGGATTGTGGTCTTCTCAAGAACAGAGGTTACACATCAACTGTTTGGAACTTCTGGCAGGGTCCTTTGCAGTCCGCTGTTAGATGCGAGACAAAGCTGGGCAACGTCTCAGCCATCTAATACATAAACCACATGGGGGGCTACTCGGTCCAAAGCCCTCTCGGATCTCGCAACCAATTTGTGTCAGTTTTGCCTGGACCATCGGATATTGGTCATGGCGGAATACCTCCCAGGACAGCACAACATGGTGGTGGACTGGGAATCCCATTACTTCTGGGACTCCAGTCTTTATAAGCTTCACCTGGAGGTCTTTTCCAACCTCCAGGACCATTGGGGTCCATTTTCAGTGGATATGTTTGCCTCCACTTTGGATCACCAGCTGCCCAGGTTCTTCAGTTGGAGGCCGGATCCTTTGGTGGCTGCTACGGACGACTTTCTGCAGGGCAGGGCTGGGAACCAGAGAATGGCTATGCTTTTCCCCCGTTCCTGATGGGGCTTCGGCCCAGATCGGAGGCCAACAGGTGGAAGTAGTGTTGATCACTCCGATTTGGAAATATCAAGTTTGATTTCCAGTTCGACTCTCTTCCTATTCACGACTCTCCTCCTATTCACGACTCTCCTCCTCAATCTGGATTGGACTCCACATATGACGGTGTTGGAAGTGTTGCTTCGCCTGATCGCATGGAGGACTACAGGGGACGATGGTTGCTCCTGGGTCTTTTGGAGGAGGCTGAAGACCTCCCATCATAGCCATTGTCACACGGCTCCATCAAACCATACCGACAGGCTTGGAAGAGTTGGTGGTGTTGATGTTTGCGATGGGGTAGTGATCCCGTGGGTGCAGAGGTAGAGGAAGTTTTGGCCAACCTAGCGCAGAAAGGTATGGCATATTGAACGATTAACACCTTCTGTTCAGTTATCTTGGCTGGACATCTACCGGTTGAAGGGCTCCCCAATAGGGGAACACCCTATGTGTGTAGACTCCTCTGTGGTATTAGGCTATCCTTGCCTCCGGAGCTGCCTTACTCTGCTCTTTGGGATGTTAACAAGGTTTTAAACCTTTTTCGTCATGGCAGCCTACTAGGTTCCTATCAAGGAAAGAACTCTTGGCAAAATTGGTGATGTTGCTCTGCATGGTATCGTGCAGTAGGGTTTCGAATGATCAAGCCTTGGACATTATGGGAAGGTCTTTCTCTCTCTCTGGAGTGTCGTTTATACTGAGCAGGCGTACAAAATGCAATACAAGAGTTATAGAATACCCAGCTTTCTAGGATTCTCCTAAACTGTGCGTATTCCAGTGCCTTAAGGCACACAACATGTCAGGGGACTTCCGGCCCTCGGGTGAGAGGCAGCTTCTAATCGCTCTCACTTTTTGCTACTCTGATTTTGTATAGAGACCCTGTATAACAATATCAGTCTGTGCTGTGCTTTATTATTCGTCTCTGTACTTGTTGTTAGGGCCAATTGGTTTTGTTGTTTCAATATAAAATAAAATATTAATAAAAAGATTTATTAAAAACTAAATATTCAAACCCATGTGCCAGTTATGTTTATATACGTGCCTCCTAAATTATATACCATACAGAATGACAGTAAATAGAATTTACTTTCATATTGCTAATTTTTATGTCAATGATAATATTTTTTAAGAGTAGTACATATCAGCTAGCTTATTCACTGCCGCAGATGAAATGGCTAGTATAAGTGGTCTACGGACTGTAAGGTAAATCTCCTACATTAATTGAATTCAGCTTAATGGGGTGTATTTACCTTTTCTGTACATCATTGTCACTTTTCTCTTGACTACTGACACCATTTTATTGATCTCGTCACTTTGTTGTTATTTCTTCTAGACCGCTGTCCCATTTTTCCCTAATCTCACTCCCCTTTTTTCTTGATTTCTGCCCTCTTTGTCTTGACCTCTGTCCCCTTTTTTCTTGATCACTGTCCCTGGTCACTTGCTTTTATCGCGTTGGATAAAATATTCGTGTATCCTCCAAGTACTGCACCCAGGGTCTTTCCTCTGACATGCTGCACAGTGTCTCCAATTGTACTGAGACAGAGCTCCCCATCTGGAGGTCATTACCTGTCGGATGTTCATCTTGTATATGTCTTTTTATGGGTTAACTTTCAGTGTTAAACAAAGGGAGCTGATGGGAACCAGCTGTTCATAGTTCTCCATATTCAGAAAGTAGACACTGGGCTGTCAGTTCCTTTTCACAAAGCTCGACGCCTGCCTGCCAAATATTGCCTTGTATTAACCATGTTCCCTTTTCAGTTTTTCAGCTACACATGGGTTAGCCTCAGGCTTCCTCAACAAGGCATGTTAGAGAATTGACATTCTTCATCGGAATGTTTCAGGCAGATTACAGCCCTCCGATGCCAAATTCATGATCAGCTCATGTGTTGCTCTTATTGAACACTCACAGATTATTTATGGCAAAGGAACAGGGTCTGTTTTATTCATGGTAGTAAACTGCTCATCACTGCTGAGTCTGGGCTACTTCCCTCGCCTGTTTCTTATCTGAAATCCTATTTGCCTGAGCCATAATCTCCTATTTTGTGTTTTTAATTATTTTCATTCCTCTTCATTAAACAAAAGTGTTTAGACGTGGGTGGGATGTGTTGGGAGTGTTTGATTGGCTACTAATAGAATATGTTTGCAGTGACCCTGTAGAAAAACGTGGTTTGGGTGAATATTTCCCGGCTGTGAATTCACTGATCACTTGCCTTGAAAATGTCAACTAATTCGTGTGTTTTCACAATGTGCACTTCCTAATCTCCTTGGTCATGGCAAGGTTTCACTGGCTCTAATGTAAGCAAGGAAAATGCACCCACTCTCCTTGGTTGGATAGTCTAAAACAATCCTAATTGGGATGCAGAGGGCCCCTCACATCCTTGGGCCCTGGTGCCATTGCACCTACCCCACTAGGGGTAGACACGCCCCTTCCGATCTCATTAATCTACAGTTTCAAAGGCAGTGAAGGTAAGCATATTGGTTCTTTTCGTACTCAGGGTGGTTTTTATCAGACCCTAGTGAATCAGATATTGTTGGGCTGAATATCTAGTGCTATCAAGTCACTTCTGTGGCATGTCTGCTGCTAAAGTAAGCTTTTTAAATTGAAGAAAATTACAAATCCCAGCTAATTGTCATGGTTTGGCACACCTGGGAGCACAGGCAAACAGAAAACTTATCTGCGAGCTATAATTGTTTAAAAAGCGTCATAAGTAACGGTGATCAAATCATGAACTCTGGCATAGAAAACAGGAAGCCAGCAGCCCTTGAGGCTTTGTTGATGTGAATCTAAACTGGAAATGCATTTAAATCTCAAAGATGTCTAGTGGTTTCTCTATTTTTTTTAGCATCTCGTCTCACTGTTGTCAGGACGCCACTTGCTCAGTGCTGGGTTTTCAGTTTGCAGCCTGCAGTGTTCTGGGGGTTGTATCTGTGGTTTGCTTCCATTGACCTGTGGGTCATGATGTGTAATGCCCTGACGACATGGAGTGAGGGGGCTGCCCTCACTGTATTCTTCTAGTGTGAGGTTGTCCAACATCCAAAGTCCAGGTCGGTTCTTGACAGATTTTCAGGGTACTCAAATAGAATATACTTATGTGCAGTGAATCTAAATGGAACTCATTTTCAATTGTTGAGAGTTGTGCAAGCATCTCCAAGTGGTGTATATTTGTGCATTATGGGCGTGCCGCTTTACACTTTTATTTTATCTTCATTGCCCAGTTGCTCTTTCAACAGCTCATACTAGAAATAATTAGTATATCATTGGTGGTAGCCTGTGTGATTGTGTGTGCCTACATGCACATCATTCCAGCAATTTAATTTTATATTTAACATCTATACCTCCCCTTATTCTGTTCCTTCCTTTGAACTGTGTTGACAAATAAAATATTCTATATATGACTATCTGCCGTTATTTTGGGGAGGGAGCTGCCCATCACATCAGGTAGCTGTCCACAGCACTGCATCACAGTAAGACATAAAACACTTTTTAGTAATTCCCTGACAAGATAACAGTCATACATAGGTTAGATTCTGAATGTTTTCACTGAGCTTCTCTCAGATCTCACACAGCTTCTCTCAGCTCCAACACAGCTGTTAACCACAAGCATTTGCAATGCAAAAGGTCTCGTATTTACGAAACTCTCGTAAAAGCGATACCTATTTCATTGCAAATGCTTCTTTGTAAAAGCGTTCCATGCGCGCTTTCACTTTAATGTTAGCGGCACCTCCTTCCTTAGACATGCCACATGTAAGGAAAGGGGGGCAGTCATCATGAAAAAGAAAGCGCAGTATGGGGTGCTTTTACAAAAAAATGCATTTGTTTGTTAAGTTGACAAGCACATTTTTGGGGGGTAAAAGCACTCCATGGCGCAGTTACACTTTAACGGTGGCCGCGCCCCTTTCCTTAGACGAGCCTCGTCTAAGGAAAGGGGAGCGGCTGCCATTGAAGTGAAAGCGCAGCATGGAGTGCTTTTACCCCCAAAAAATTTATTTTTTGTAAAACCGCTCCATGCTGTGGTTTCTCTTTAATGGCAGCTGCGCCCCTTTCCTTAGACGCAGCTCATCTGAAGAAAGGGGCGCAGCTGCCATTAAAGAGAAAGTGCGGCATGGGGCAGTATTTTTTTTTTTTAAAAAGGTAAACAAAACAAATATGCATTACAATTGGGGGTGGGGTCGCACACTACTCGCACACCAGCGGTATCGTCCCTAAGGACTGTGGTCAATGTAGTTACGTGTTCCGCGATGCATCTTCTTTCGATTATCTGCTATCTTCGCTATCTTCGCCATCCCTGGACACGTGTTTCGGGGTATCACCCCCTCGTCAGCAGGGATAGGCCGTGTTCTGGGGTTGCCGGTGGCTGCCAAATATCTGCCAGGTTTATTACCACTCAGGCGCGCAGGTGCGGGGTCCCAGGCTCGTCAGCCAACTGCTCGAGGGGCTTTAACATTACAATTGGGGGTGGGGTCGCACACTACTCACACACCAGCGCTATCGCCCCTAAGGACTGTGGTCAATGTAGTTACGTGTTCCGCGATGCATCTTCTTTCGATTATCTGCTATCTTCGCCATCCCTGGACACGTGTTTCGGGGTATCACCCCTCGTCAGCAGGGATAGGCCGTGTTCTGGGGTTGCCGGTGGCTGCCAAATATCTGCCAGGTTTAGTACCACTCAGGCGCGCAGGTGCGGGGTCCCAGGCTCGTCAGCCAACTGCTCGAGGGAGCTTTAACATTACAATTGGGGGTGGGGTCGCACACTACTCTCACACCAGCGGTGTCGCCCCTAAGGACTGTGGTCAATGTAGTTGCGTGTTCCGTGATGCATCTTCTTTCGATTATCTGCTATCTTTGCTATCTTCGCCATCCCTGGACACGTGTTTCGGGGTATCGCCCCTCGTCAGCAGGGATAGGCCGTGTTCTGATGTTGCCGGTGGCTGCCAAATATCTGCCAGGTTTAGTACCACTCGGGCGCGCAGGTGCGGAGTCCCAGGCTCTTCAGCCAACTGCTCGAGGGAGCTTTAACATTACAATGAGTGGTACTAAACCTGGCAGATAAGTAACTCCTTGATCGAGGCATGCCTGAATACCTCAGAGTGTCGTCCCAAAGCTGCCCTATGGGGAACTTCTTCAGCCCCGCTGCCTCCTTTCCGCTCTCGCCCAGTTATCGAAAGAGGCACGCCAGTGCGTTATATGTGGGGGTTCACTGCATTTCCAGCGCTTGGTAAGGAGTCTCTTGGCCGCGATAAGCCCGAGATCCCAGAATCTGGAAGGGACTTTCTTGTGTTTCGTTCTTTTGTATAAGCCTAGTAGACATGTCTCCCACGTGTGCTGTAGGTCCTCGCCAACCCCCTTTGCCAACAGTGACGTCACGGCGTGCCAGTATGTCTGTATAGGGGACAGGTCCAGAGCATATGGAGGAGATCTGCGCCAACCAGAAAACATCTCGGGCACGCAGAGGTATCGATTGCAAAGTACTGGTTAATTTTATCTGGCGACAAATATGGCCGATGCAATATGTAAAACTGAATGAGTTTGAAGCGGGAGTTGCGTGGAATGTTGATGGGGCCTGCCAGTATCATTGTCCATTCCTTATCTGTCCATTCCCTTCTCCTATCTGCTGCCCACTTATCTCGCAGCGGCTGGAGGGTGCACTGTGTGTTTGTCAAGAGAGCCTGCGCTAGCCAGTTGATCACATGGGATCCATTCCCCATGACGTGCAAGTCCTGCACCAGAAGATGCGTCGGCAGCTCCTCGGAAATGTCGCCCAAAGCCCGAACGAATGTGTGTATGAGGGATGCATGTTGCAGAAACTGCCCAGCTGGGAGGCCGGTGTCCGCAGCCAGCGCACCAAAAAGAATTAGGGTACCGTCTGTGTACAAATCCGCCACCGTGTCCACTCCAGCTTTTGTCCATCGTTCTAATGCAGCCTCTGTCACCACCCACGGTACCCAGCAGTGGGAGTATCGGGGCGAAGAGCTTCACTGCGCGAGTGAGTTTCAGGCTGCGTACATAGCATTTGCGGGCCAAAGCCAGGTGTAACTGACACGGGCAGGAAGTTTTGGTCAAGGGGTGGAACAATGTGTATATCTGTGTGTGAGTCAACATTGTAGTGTCTGTGGCTGTATCGCACAGGTTCTTCCTACTCAACCATCCGGCCACCCACTGCAGCTGGGCCGCTAGGTAATAAAGTTCTGGATTGGGAACTGCGAGACCCCCAGCGTCTGTGGGCGCATAGAGTTTTGTCAGTGCTACTCGGGGTCTTCCAGTGTTCCAGATAAGGCTCCTGATCAGAGTTTCCAGCTCTCGAAAAATTCGGGCCGGGACATACACTGGGATATTAGAGTAATAATATAGCAGCCTTGGTAAAATTATAATTTTTGTCAGCGTCACCCGGCTGGGTACGTTGAGGGGGAGGGTCTTCCAAAAAGACATTTGCGCCTGTAAGGAGGAAATAGCTCTTACTAGGTTGCCCTCCAATACGTCTGTCAGGGATCTGTAAATGTGGATGCCGAGGTATTGGAACGTGATGGGGTACCAAGCAAGTCGTACATTGTCAATGCTAACCTCACATTCTTGCATATCTGGACTGAAAGAGTACACTCCAGATTTGGTCCAGTTAACCCTGAGCCCCGACATGGCCTCAAAAGTGCGAAAAGTGTCTGACAATGCCATTGGTAGGCAGGTCAGGTCTTTAACATACAGGAGTAGATCATCTGCATATAAAGAGACCGCATGGATACCGTCCGCTAAGGGGATCCCCCACTCCGTGCCCTGAGTTCTCAATAGTACAGCGAGAGTTTCCATTGCCAACGAGAAAAGTAGTGGGGACAGGGGACATCCCTGCCTAGTGCCCCTTTTGACCCTGATAACGTCGGACAGCAGTCTGCCGGTGCGGACTCGCACTGTGGGTTTCTGGTACAATAAGCTTACCATGTCAATATAGTCGTCTCCAAGAGCATACTTCCGCAATACTGCCATGAGATAAGGCCACTCTACGGAATCGAAAGCTTTTTCAAGGTCCATCACCAAGCACCCTGACCGAGGCCATTGTCGTGTGACATAGTTCTGCACTCTGAACAGCCGCCGTATATTATGCGAAGTGCTCCGTTTGGGCGCAAATCCATTTTGGTCACTATGTGCCAGGGTGGGTACTAAGGGGGCTAGCCGCTGGGCTAGTGTGGAAGCCAATATCTTGTAGTCAGTATTTAAGAGGGCTAGCGGTCGATACGAGCCCAGGCGCGTGCTGTCTCTGCCCGGTTTTGGGAGGGGGACGATATTAGCCTCATTTAGCGTAGGGGGAAGGGAAGAGTCCTCAACAGCCGCCGTGTACATCCGTAGCAGTTCGGGAATGAATATGTCAGAGTAGGCTTTAAAGAACTCTGCGGGCAGCCCATCTGGGCCTGGGGACTTGCAGTTGGAGAGAGCAATGATGGCTGTGCGCAGCTCATCAGACGTAAGCGGGGCTTCCAAGTCATTGCGGTGGGCGTCTTCCAATTCTAACAGGGCTATGGCGGAGAGATACGCAGTAATATCAGCAAGGGGGGCTTGTAGCCGAGAGCAATACAACACGCGGTAGTGAGCAATGAAAGCAGCGTGAATCCCGCTTTGTGTGCATACCACCTCATCGCGGCTGGTGTGTATCGCTGCCACAGGCGTTGCACGGTCTTCCTGTCTAATCAGCCAGGCCAGCAATTTTCCGGGTTTGTCACCCAAGTGGTGTGTGCGCGCCGAATGGGCCATGTAATTGAGGTGACGCAGCCTGTCCAGCAAGTGTGCATGATCCGCGCGAGCCGCACCCGCTCCCCATCACCCTCCCTCGCCTCTTGTTCTCTTTAAAGCAGGTCTGCCTCGATCCGTGTCAGGTCTCCCTCCAATTTTTTTCGCATGTTAGCTTGTGTGCCCAGACAGTGGTCCCTGATAACAACTTTAAAAGCGTCCCACTCTATTTGGGGGGTGGATGCAGTGCATGTGTTCTCATCAAAATAATGTGCTGTTTGTGCATATAGGGAGTTCCGAAAAGGGGCGTCAAGGAGCAGGTCTGGTTGTAGTCTCCAGGTGGGTATGGGTGGGTGTGGTTGTCCCCATGCCCACTCCAGCATGTGCGGATTGTGATCTGAGTGAGTGCGGCCCATGTAATAAGAGTCAGTAACATGAGGGAGTAAATCACTTGACAACATATACCGATCAAGCCGTACATGCATTGCATGCGCACCCGAATAGTAGGAATACATCTTGGTGGTGGGATTGCGGTTCCACCAGGCATCATGTAAGTCCCATTGTAAGGCCCAGTTCACAAGGGCTCTCATGGCGCCTTGTACAGGTGCGCCAGGCAGGGGTGGAAAAGAACGATCTAATGCAATATCAAGGATACAATTATAATCCCCTCCCAACACCCAGGGGAACCCGTGCCAAGGTGACAGATCACCAGATAACTGTGCGAATAAACCATTCTGGTCTGTGTTAGGGGCATACAATGAAGTCAAAACCACCGGGTGCCCATCTAGCCTGCCATGTACTATCACAAATCTACCCTCCGGGTCTATGCGGGAGTGTGTGACTGTTAAAGTGGTCCCCGGCTTCGCCCATATCAGCGCTCCACGGGCATAGGACGAGTATCCCGTGGCATAGAGTTGCCCTCGCCATCTGCGGCGTAGTGTGTGTGTCTCCGCATTGTTCAGATGTGTCTCCTGTCGAAGCGCGATATGGATATGATGACGCTTAAGGTGTGAGTAAATCTGGTACCTGGGTGATGGTGTATGCATACCTCGTACATTCCATGTACAAAGCTTTATCGCTGACATTTTAACATTTCAAGTAACCCCCCTGCCCGCTCCCCGCCACAACCCCACAGTAGATTGTAACGTCTGCGCCACCCAAGCACCCCCATAGTAAATCACCAAAGACACATCCATGATTGCTTGCAATACAAATATAAAGAAATAAAAAAATTGCAGCCCTAATAATGTAATAAGCCATAAAAAACAATACAAATGAATAATGCCAAAAGGTTGGCTTCTGGTAAACGAGATATACGATATGGAATTTTCAACTGCTAAAATTCGAGGGATTGGTTCTTTGAAGAAAGTTCATAACATTTGGGGTAATTTGTTTCCTATTCACGAATGAACGACTTTATCTTTGCAGTACTAGATTTTTGAATAGGTCCTATTTATTTCATGGTCAGAGCCTATGCGATGCAGAAGAAACTGATGTATTTTTCTTTAATATACCGCAAATCTCTTTGCCTATTTTCTATTTGATTAAGTTTTCGAGGAATTTATGTATTATAATTTTCTTCTTTATTTTTTTCTCTTGTTGAAAAATGCTTTATTTTTGAAATGTACGTCTACTTGTGCTGTCAATAAAAAAAGTTTTAAAAATACAAAAACAAATGGTCTGCTGCCGAACATGCCGCCGTCCAAACTCTCTAATGAGATAGTTAACATTTAGATCCAAGGGGGTCGCTGTGCACTAGGCACGGTTAAGTTATCATTACGACCGGGTAAGGAAAGGAAGCATCACCCTTCCCAGGCAGCATAAGTCAGGCACAGCTGATGCAAAACGTTCCAGTTAAAAAAGAGTACATGGCCTGCCATATATTTCACACCCAAGCCGGGTCGCCGTCAAGGAGGCTAACTAATTCTCATTGTTCCCATCAAACCAAGGCAACAGCAGCCGGGACCCAGCAGGCAAGAGCATCGGCAAGCATTCACCAGCTCAATGGCCCTCTAAAAGGCCAAACGCCGAAGGTCAGTACTCACTGCGTCCCGCGGCGAGCAGCCAAGCGCCCAGAAGGCGGCCATGCCCTGGGAAGCACTCAGCAGGAATCCAGAAATGTAAAGCTACCAGAGTATCACAGACCAGGCACTTAGTTAAAAAGGGCTTTGACATCCAGTCAGTGAAGCAGATCTGCTGTTTGTGGTGTGACATCTGGTCGTTCCATGGAGATCTGGGAGTCAGGCAACCCATAGATAGTTTCGTCATCACTGGGCAGTTCCTGGGGGCTATTATCCGGAGCTGTGTCTGTGGTTGGAGAGCAACTGAGTTCCGCCACCATGCGGAGGGCGTCTTGTTGCTCGCGGCGTACAAGTTCCGCAGGTGGGCTGATGCCCGCCGCCGCCCGTGTCCTGTTGGCCGGTGACGACCTGTTCCTGCGACGCCGCCGAGGTCCCTGGACGCGCTGTGAACCGGAATGTCCCGATACTCGCCGGGGCGCCGGGTCCGTTCCGCTGTCCAGCCATGCCTCAGCCTCTTCCGGGCTGGCGAAGAAATGTGTTTTGTCCTGCGCCACTCTCAGCCTGGCGGGGAATAAGAGGGAGTATTTGAGGTCAAGCTGACACAGGCGTTGTTTCACGACAAGGAAGGAATGTCTCTGGCGCTGGACTTGGTCCGTGTAAGCAGGGAAGAACATAATCTTTGCATTGTCAATTCGGACATCTTGAAGTTGCCGTGTTTCGCGCAAGATGGAATCGCGGTCGTGATAATTAAAAATTCGAAGGAGTAGCGGTCTAGGGTTAGACCCCGTGGGAAGCGGCCTCGTCGGCACGCGGTGTGCCCGTTCTACAACAAAATGTGGCGATAGCGGACCCTCGGGTAATAGGGTCTTCAGCCAGTCCTCCATGTGCGTCGCAGGTTCCTTCCCTTCCCACCGCTCCGGCTCACCCACGATTCTCACGCTATTTCTTCGCGCCCGTCCTTCCGCATCCTCTGCGCGGTCCTCTAAGAATTCGACCCTGTTAAGGAGGTCCTGCACCTGTTTATCAGTCTGGGTGACCCGGGGCTTAAGCTCTGACATGGCGCCCTCCAAAGTCGTGGTGCGTTCCGCCAGTTTTTTATGGCCAGCTCGCAGGTAAGTAAGGTCAATTGCGACTGTATCGTATGACGGTAAAACCCACTTTTCAGTTGCCCAGCCCATGATCAATCATCGGTCAAACCCAAAATTCTTCTTTAGACAGGTCGAACGAACCCATAATAAAAAAGGCCACAACCCAATCATAAATAGACCATAAAGAAAGGAGCAGAAACAGGTGAGAGTAGGATAAGGCATATTTGTGTGCAGTAAAACTTTGATGTCCTGTGCTCTGATCCTTAATCTGGATCAGCTAAAGGGCAGGAACTGGTTTAACAAGGTCAGCTTCAGGCAACAGGGTCAGTTCACTCAGGTCAAACAGGAGTCAGCACGAACTCGAGCTAAGGTGTACATGTCCTTAAAAGACTAGTTCAGCCACAGTCATCGGCCTATGTGAGGGCAACCACAAAATGGCTGCCATACACAAAATGGAACCCAAGGGTTCAGAACGAAATCCCTAAATACGTAGTGAATCCATCGGTCTAACATGACGAAAACACTCATACTTGCCGCACTAACTAGTTCGCTAATATCAAATTCGTAACGAAACCATGACCTCTATGGAACAGGTTCAGAATTCACGGAACCTCAGACCCTCCTTTTGCCCTTACATAGGCAATAACCTAAACTCACGTCAATCTGAGTCCAGGTCTATATTCATCAGATCATCAAGATGTTGCTGGAGCATAATCCTATTACTTAGTACCTCTCTTGGAGCAGGCCTCCTTGCACACGTAGTAGCACAGAGGCCACATATAGCAGGAGCGCACTGCACACAAAGACAGAACAGGAAAAGAATCGCTAAAGCCATCCCAATGATCATCAGAATCTTCCATCCCCAAGTGGATAACAATCCCCAAAACCATCCCATCAACGACCAATCTCCTTCGTCCATGTGTACAGACTCGGAGATCTTATGTAGCTTGGAAATGGCCTGGTACACTGTAGGAGCATTGTCGGGAATAAAAATGCAGCAGCTCGATTTAATCAATTTACATACCCCTCCTCTGTCTGCAAGTATGACGTCTAACGCAACTCTATTCTGCAACGTCATAAGACGATCCGATTGGAGCTCAGCAGTCAAATTACTACGGGCACCGGCAGTCTCAACTATGGTGGACTCAACCACTCTCGTCAATTGCCGTATGTTCCTACTATTAACCATAGGTCCCCAAAAAGGCAGGAAACCCTTAAGAAAATCTCCCAATTCTTGTCCTGAAGTATCTTCCTTACTGAAGACACCTCTAACTACTCTAGTTCTGTGGTAATCTGCCGCTGCAGTATACGTAGGGGGCAACAGATACGAAACATAACATGTTCCCGAAAAATCAGGGGGCAACCATGTATATGCTCTATCATAGCACACAAAATACGTACCCTTAGCTGCTAAAAACGGTGGGGAAGTCTGGGACACAAAAACATACGTTTCAGTACAAACACTCTTCCCTAATTGAGCTCTCGGATTCTTGCCATTACCTTGCAGACAAAAATGACCACGATGGGGCACGATCCAAATCGGGGATGATTTTTCCCTTCGCTGCTTTTCACTCAGACTAACACCATATCCAGTCACGTTCCAACCAATATAAGCTAGTGTCTCATCTATAGGGATAGTCTCATAGGAATCGATTCCTCTAATCATATCTACTATTCCTTTCACTAGAGCACTATTACTTGGATTATCTTTCATAGAACGCAGGGGGTAAACTTCATGGGCATAAATAAACATCGTCCTATATGCCCATACAGATCCATTATAGCTGAATGGCAGAACCAGGTAAGGAATACCCTTATCCGTGGTATGAGGCATAAGACCACACACCTAGCAATTAGTGGTGTTCACTACTAACTGATGCTGATGCAGAAGCTGCACAAAGGAATTATTAACTAATTCCAATCTTCTGATAGATTCATGTTCAGGCAAAGGATGAAAAGAATGCGAAGAAGTAGTAGTAGGAAAAGACATAGGTTGTATGGTGGGTGCAAAAGTCACTTGGAAAGAAAAAACAAGATATCCCGCTAAAAACATCGTTATGGTAAGTAACATTAAAAGACATGTTATCAAAAAACATTTGCTACTCATTAGTCTACACAGTCTCGTCTTAAAGTTCATTTCTACAACAGCTCTCTCGATCTCAAAAAACTCCATCCTCTAACCGTGCTGTTCGCGGCAGGTGGTTGTCTTTGGCTCAGAGGTACGTCTGTTAGTCCAGGGAACGCCCTAGAACAAACCAGAACCGTCGACCTTATGTCTACACGGCTGTACACTCCAAGGCTTCATACCGCGACCCTACAGCTGAACCCGGATGGCGGTTCGAAAAAGAAAAATAGATCAAAACAGCTTTTCGGATGAGAGAGCGTTTTTTTTAAAAGCAAAAAGGAATTAATTGTTTATTAGTCCATCGGCTCTCGGTCGTAGATTATAGCGGCCTTTACCAGGCACTGTCTGATCTCGGAACAACAACTCAGGCTCAGTAGTGTCCAATCGTGCAGGTGGAGACACAGCTTCTTGCAAAATATCGTTATCCTCGCGCTCAGAACTTGTCCCAACCAAACGTGCGTCACTGAATGGAACGTAACGTGGCACTGTATCAGTCTCTGAATCACCAACACCCTCCTGGACCCACTGGTCGTACGGCAGAGGCAATGATACCCTCTTACAATGTACGCCGTGGATCCAGTTCTTCTTGCCCTGAACTCTCACTGCGGTACGCGTCGATAAAAGGACTTGAAATGGTCCAATCCAGCGGGGCTGATCATTCTTTGTCCGCTGAAAGTTGCGCACCAACACCCAGGAACCAGGGTCAATGGCGTGTCCTGAATCTTCAGATGCTTGAGGAAGTGTATTGTAAACCTGTTGGTGTAAGACACGCAATTTAGCCGTCAAATCATACAAGTAGTCAATCAGCACGGGATGTTCAATCTCGCTAAACTTTGTTGGCCTCGGCACTCCCCATACATTTGCCGGGCGGCCAAACACGATCTCATAGGGACTAAGACCAATTCGGGAATGCACTGTAGTCCTTGTTGACAAAAGTGCCAACGGCAAAGCATCGGCCATTGAAGACCAGAGCTCGCCTGAATCTTGGCTAGTTTCAGCTTCAGAGTGCCATTATAGCACTCGACTAGGCCAGCTGATTGGGGGTGATTTGCAGCATGAAATTTCTGACGGATGCCCAAACCCTCACACACTTTCTTCATGACTTGTCCAACAAATTCACTTCCATTATCACTCCATACCATCCTTGGCAATCCGAATCTGGGGAAAAATTCCTTGAGTAGGGCTTTAGCTGTGGACAAGGCAGTATTATCTTTCAGGGGGTATGCCTCTACCCATCTCGAAAAGGCACAAACAACTACAAGGATGTATTTTAGATTATTACACCTTTCCATGTGTATGAAATCCAATTGTAGCACCTCGAACGGATATGTCGGAGGCGCAAAGTGACCAGCTGGAGTTGGAGTTCCCTTGCCAGGATTAGACATCAGACAAACCATGCAGTTCTTGACCAAATTCTCCGCACACTTAGGAATTCCAGCTTTCTGCCATACTGGAGCCAACAACTTACAAATCCCTTTCGCACTAATGTGAGCCATTCCATGCGCCATCATAACCACTGCAAGCATATACGCATCAGGTAACAACCATTGCTGATGTTCTGACAACTCAGTCCAACAACCAGTCGAATCCAATTTTCCCTTACTCACTCTTCACACACTCAGTTCTTTCTCCGTAGCTTCAGCCTGAATTGACTTCACACTCTCTATCGTATCTTCACACATTCGTCTATCCAGAACCCATCTTGCTGGGCCCGCAACATACATTCGACATGTCGCATCTTTCGCCGCTTCTTTCGCAACTTCATCCGCAAACGCATTACCACAAGAAACATCATCGGTAACCTTCTTATGTGCACTGCATTTCACAATCGCAACTTGCATCGGCAACGTAAGTGACTCGAGAAGCTCATTCACCAACTGACCATGCTGAATCTTCGTACCATGCGAAGTAAGAAATCCACGTTCTTTCCACAAACGCCAAAACTAAGAGCAACACCAAACGCATACTGGCTATCGGTATACACAGTCACTCTCTTTCCTTTCGACAACACACACGCTCTCGTCAGTGCAATCAACTCTGCTGCTTGGGCTGAATTTTGTGGGATACGTGCAGCTTCAACAATTGTACACAATGTCGTCACAGCATATGCTGCAGTCGTATCACCATTCGGGAGCTTGTAGCATGACCCATCAACCCATAGCGTACCATCAGGATCCGAAAGAGGAGTGTCTTTCAAATTGACTCTCCCTTTCGTTTCCTCCTCCGTCCTAAGAAAACAATCATGCTGTTCCTGACCATCTGTGTCCACAGAAATCGGCAGCAATGTTGCTGGATTTAATACATTACACCGCTTGATGTGCACATGACTAGCCAAAAGTGTCAACTCATAACCCGACAACCTCGCACTAGTAAGGTGCTGAGTTTTGGTTCGATTTAATAAAGTATCCACTGCATGTGGAACCATCACAACCAATGTATTATCCATCACTAGCCCATCAGACTGTCGAATAGAAACAGCTGCTGCAGCTGTAGCTCTCAAGCAACTCGGCAATGCTCTAGCTAACGGATCCAAAGTCGACGAGAAATACGCACATGGACGCTGCTTGTCATCAAACTGTTGCGTCAAACTGACAACGCACAACCCTCTCTTTCGTGGACATAGAGTGTAAAAGGCTTACTATAGTCAGGAGTACCCAACACAGGAGCAGAGCACAATGCATCACGCAATTCAGAAGAACTTTTCTGACAATCGTCGGACCAAGGAAGAGGGTTCGGTATATCCTTACAAGTCAATGCCAATAGAGGTTTTGCCAAAAAAGAAAAGTTCGGAATCCACTGTCTACAATACGACGTGATACCCAAGAAAGCACGCACTTCTCTCTGTGTACTTGGCACAGTCATTCGAGCAATCGCTTGAATTCGTTCTGGGGTCAACCTTCTTCCCTCCTTCGACAAGAAATGACCTAAGTAGGTCACTTCTTGGCAACAATACTGCAACTTAGAAGGTGACACTTTATGATGCAAGTCCGACAAATGTCGCAACAAAGAAATAGTAGCTTCTTTACAAGTTTCCTCATCATCAGCAGCCACTAATAAATCGTCAACATACTGAATAAGAGCAGCACCAGCAGGCAACACAAGAGTATCAATCTGAGTCTTCAAAGCCTGGCTATAAATATAAGGACTTTCGCAATAGCCTTGGGGGGAGCTCTCTTAAACCGGAAGCTTCGGCCTCCTAAAGAGAAGCCAAAAATATCTCTACTTTCCTCGGCAATTGGAATGCTGAAGAAAGCATTCTTCAGATCTATAACCAAAAACTAGGCAGCTGAAGAAGGAATCAGTCAGCAAAGCAGTAATGTCCGGAACAACAGGAAACTGTGGCGCGACAATCTTGTTAACCTCTCTAAGATCAATCAGAAACCTATAAACAGGTGGCTGAGAAGAGTCAGTGCGCTTCAGGACAGGCAAAACGGGACAGTTACACACATTACCTCTCGTTTCTTCAATCACACCTTTCTCAATCAAATCATAGATGATCGCTAAAAGCGCTCTTTCACCATCGCTAGAAATCCTATATTGGGGGATGCGCGGCAATTTAACATTCGCTTTAAGCGTTACAACGTAAGGTGGAATCTCCAAAAGACCCACATCATTAGGACCAGTAGCCCAAAGAGTATCAGGGAGAGAACGCAATTCCGGTGTAAGCCGATCTTTAGACAAATACATCAGAGAGATCACTTTCTTACCCAATGTAAGCTGTACTTCCGAAGGAGAACAACGTAATGTTGCATGCAACCTTTTCAACAAATCCAAACCCAACAAATTCTCACCACAACCTGTCGTTAAAATGAGAGGTGCTTCCAACTCACAAGGCCCTATAGAAAGAGACAAGGGACGAGAAACTGGGTTACGAACTGGGGCGCCAGAGAATCCTACTGAAACATTAGTTAAGCCAGACAAAGGTGCACCAGGGAGTTTAGAGTGCATGATAGAACTCTTTGCTGCACCAGTATCCAAAAGAAAAGGCTCTACCACACCCGATGTGGCTACTGCAACATAAGGCCCACTCTGATCTACTTGAAACGACACTACTCCCTCTCTTTGTCCATGGCTGTCCTAGCAATCATTGTAATCAGCATTCTCACTCTCAACATAATAGTCATCAGCATAGTACTGAGTCGACTGACCAGATGCAACTTTCTGTTGATCAAAGCAATTCATAGAATTCTGAGGGGGAAAGGAACGTTAGTTCTGAGGAAACGCACCACGTCCTTTACCCCTAGACACTTGCTGAAAACCACCATGGCCTCTCGGGCCGTCATACCACTCGCGCGCTGTCGCAACACAGGACACTCATTTTTATAATGGCCTTCCTCCCTACAATACGCACACTGATTTAAACCCAAGGGTGGTCTTGGAGAAAAATACCCAGCGTTCTGTTGCGGTCTCTGAAACTGTGGAGGTTACTGAAACTGTGGGCGTTGCTGTGACTCTTGCTGATTCGAGCGAGGCGGATACGCCTGCTGCAAAAGAACCTTTGTCTTTAAGTCTTTTGTCTTTTTCTCTGCTTTTTCTTTCTCGTCCTTATCCCTATTCACATAGTGCTGTGCAGTCGCCAATATCTGGGCCGACGATGAAACAGCCCAAGAACTTTCAGAATCTTTCAACTTATTAGAAAGTTCAGGGAGCAAATTAAAGACAAATTTGTCCACAAATAATCTTTGCCCATCTTCCGTACTCATGTCCTGACCACTATGATCTATAAATGTTTCTTCAAACCTAGTGAAGGAATCAGATACACTTTCATCTTTCTTCTGCTTACATGCTGCTAACTTATCCCAATTCACTCGTAAAGCAGGCATCATCGTCTTCATTAAATTAACAATTCTACCTGGCAATTCCGTAACCAAAGGTTCAGGTTTAGCACCTCCCTGTTGTCTACCATCTGCAGCAATAATATTCACCCAAGTATCTCCTAATTCTGCCGCATGATTCTCATGACGAATCTTCGCCCACAAAGGTTGCGGAACTACATTACCCATCAACATGCCGATGTCGGCTAAATTCATAATACATGCATCTACTGTCTGAGACAATTCTTTGTAATAACCAGCAGGATTCTTACGAGGATCAGGTAAGGTCTGCTTAAGAGCCAAGACCTCTGCTCTCTTCCAAGGGACATGTACCCATACTTGCTGAAAATGAGCCGGTGCGGCAACAATACCCTGATTTACATTAGCCTGAACTGCTTCCTTCCATACAGGAGGAACTTCTCTCATGGGATACTGTCTTGCTTTTCTTCTAACAGAGGAATCAGGTTCGTACAATGTCTGAGGCGGAAGGCTAGATCTAAAAGCCAGTATCGTCTCTACGGCATCTGTAATATCAGATTCCACTATCATCCCTTTAGCAAAATCCGACTGAACATCAAGTAGTTCCTGCGGGATCAAACCCAAATCATTATCTTCCCATTCCTGACGCACAAACATACACATGACATTAAAAACATACCTTTGCTTGGGCGGTTCCCACTGAAAGAAAACATCCATAACCGCTGGCAAACTATACCTTGAGGCATTCATAATCCATTTACGAGCTAACAAATCCAACACAGCCCGTTCCTCGGAACCAGGAAGCTGACTACGACTATGTTCCGAAACAGGGGTCATATTCAATGACCCAAATAATGGAGACAATAAACTAGAAACAGTCTCTGTCATTCGTTTTCGAACAGAAGGAGAAGAAGCAGACATAAGAACAGGAGAATAAGTATTTTGAGGCAAAGAAGGTGTAGGAATAAGAACAGTAGGAGTCTCAGATGCAGAAGCAGAAGGCAAAGGAGTTTGAGGCAAAGCTGGTAGCGAAGCTTGCGACCCTAGAGCGGGTTGCGCAGGAGGAGGTAAAGCCATCTGTGGAGTACCGGGTGGCTGCGCAACAGCAGGAGGTTGAACCACAAGGGGTGGAACAACCGGAGGTAATAGAGGTGCAGTAGCACCCTGCACATAAGGAGGTGGTAATCTTAGTAAATGAGACATCAAAGGATCTTTTTCAAGATTTTCAATCGCTTTCGGAGGAGGAGACGGCAAGGCCGGATAACATTTATCTATGGCCATACAACACTGCCTATCTGAAACTTCACTTGCTCGCTCCTCTCCATCATCCCTGTACTGCCTAGCAGCTTCTAGTACTGACATATTCTTATCTTTCCTATCTCGTTTAGCTTGTTTAATTTCTCTCTGTTTGACTTCTTTACGCCAAAGGCGAAAGGAGTCAAACATTGCCGGCCGGGCTTTCTTCCTAAATAATTTAGTTTCTAAATTATCTAAAATCTCGGTATCAAAACTACCATATTGGGGCCATCGTAAAACACCATCTTTCCTAGTGTAACGGACCCATACTTCATTAAATGTAATGGGACCCACACCGTGTTTAGAATAGAGCTCATAAGTCGGGGTTCCAACTGGAGGTATCGGACATGAATCCTCCAATCTGGAATCCCTGTTACAACCACAACAGAATATCCTCCTAATTTTGCTAAGACTAGGCATCTTCGCTCACTAATCTAGCTTCAAACTTCAAGGGATTATCTACAACGATAGTCTCGCAAATATACGAGTCCCTCGGCTTTGGAAATTGCAATTTTCAAATCAAAACTAAGGACCAAACAAACTAAGAACCAAAGAACCAAAAACTAAGGACTGGAAGCGACCCACTTATACTTAACTGAGGTATCAGTCACGCCACCAGAAGACCCGTCTATCGTCTCGCCGTACAAAGCATCACAAATGGGTCCAAGACAGGGCGACAGTCAGGGCAGCAGTCCTTCGTAGCCGTCAGGAAAGCGGGAAGCCTCGCAGAAAAGACCTTCAGTCAACATTCGACATGCCGGGGTCGATGAAGTGGTGGCCGTCCTCCAGAATTTCCTCACGAAGCTCAGGCTTGGACCGGTACCGCTGAAGTGGCCCCACGTTGGGCGCCAACTGAAGAACCGGGTTATTTAATACCCAGCGGCGCCAGGGGCACGCCCAAAGTCTTCGGGTTCCACCTGTCTTAGAATACAGAGACACGGAAACTTCTTGGTGGTGTCAAAGATCAAATTTATTGGCTGCAGCCAGTAACAGAAGTCCTAGAAATCATCACAGTATGAGTTCTCAGGAGACTGCTCAATTTTACAAAGCAAGTCATCCCTTTTTATGCCAAAAATCACATTCCAGACAAATACCTAACATTTACAAACTGTCCAATCACATGTATCCACACCAAAGGTATCGCATGATGGAAAAACCCACTTTTCATTTGCCCAGCCCATGATCAATCATCGGTCAAACCCAACATTCTTTTTTAGACAGGTCGAACGAACCCATAATAAAAAAGGCCACAACCCAATCATAAATAGACCATAAAGAAAGGAGCAGAAACTGGTGAGAGTAGGATAAGGCATATTTGTGTGCAGTAAAACTTTATGATGTCCTGTGCTCTGATCCTTAATCTTGATCAGCTAAAGGGCAGGAACTGGTTTAACAAGGTCAGCTTCAGGCAACAGGGTCAGTTCACTCAGGTCAAACAGGAGTCAGCACAAACTCGAGTTAAGGTGTACATGTCCTTAAAAGACTAGTTCAGCCACAGGCATCGACCTATGTGAGGGCAACCACAAAATGGCTGCCATACACAAAATGGAACCCAAGGGTTCAGAACGAAATCCCTAAATACGTAGTGAATCCATCGTTCTAACATGACGAAAACACTCATGCTTGCCGCACTAACTAGTTACGGTTCGCTAATATCAAATTTGTAACTAAACAATGACCTCTATGGAACAGGTTCAGAATTCACGGAACCTCACCGATGATTGCCCTGTTGAAAACCCACTCCGACAGCACCACATCTGTGCCCCACTGAAATCCGCATCGACAGGCGGCTCTGCTCCGCGGCGGCCGGTGGCGCGTGTCCCCGGTCAGCGCCTCGCTCAGCCCTGGTGGAGTATTGGATTGTCGGGGCGGGGGGCCGATCCGGCACAAGGTCCAGGCCCAGCACAGTTCTGGGCCACAGCTGCAGTCGCCCCTCTGTTTTGCAGCTTGTCTAGACAGGAGTATTGTGCGCCTCACCTTTCGGGCCTGGCCCCTGGGCCCAGTCGGCTGGTCAAATCCCCGGCCTCACGCAGATGCGTATGCCGGCGGCGTCACCGCCGCCCGCAGCGTCGGGCGAGCACCCCGCCCCGGGGCACAAGTGTTCCGGTATTTGAAGATGTCCAGGGCGGATGACAACCAGGTGAGAGGATCAACGCCCGTGTGCTCATGGGCCGCCGCAGCGAGCGTAGCGGCCGTGCTCAGCGCCCCAGGGCAGCCGCGATCACGCCACACCCCAGGCCGCGCCGCAGGGCCCAGCCCACAGATTCCAGCCCCGGCCTCGCCCAGACTCTCCTGCCGGTGCGCGGCCGTTTTGCTTCGGGGGACCGCGGTGCGGTCGGTAGCCTCCAAACAGCACCAAACTCGGCAGGGCGGTGGCCCGTAGCTTAGTGGCTCGGTGCCTAGGTTCGTAGCTGGCAACGATTCAAAGAAACGGAGAAATGTCCTGGAGAAGGGGAGCTCAGGCCAGAGCTCTACCCAGAGACGCCCGTCTCCATTGCGTGCTTAGCCACGCCCCCAGAGAGCTCATCCTGCCATTTAACAAAATAGTACTTGGAGGCTGTATTTAAAGCCTACCGAGTAACAACACATGTAACAGGGGGTGTTGCCATGGGAGGATACAAAATGAGACATACTGGTACTAAGGAGGGACTACTTAGCCTCTTGACAAATGAGAAGCCACAGTTTCCAAAGGGGAATGACAAAAGCCAGTGAAAAATATGGGGGAGAGTGGGCGTAGCTTGAAGTCCTTACCTGAATACAACATGCCTCGCGGAGCAGCTTAGATGCTGCCCAGGCTTGACCTAAAAAAGGGCCAAACAAAAGTTGAGGAACTGCTGGCACCCTTCTGCGAGGGTGTGTTTGCATGCATGCGGCGGGCGTTGGGCTGTAGAATCCTGAAGGACCCCAGATTGGCCCTACTACCTGTGATTGCAGATTTGGACTGCAACAGGTATTAAGCGGCACTGCTGTGGACAGGGCTAGTAGTTGCTAAGAGAGACATAGCCACAGAATGGAAGAGTGCAGACCCTCCTCTTTAGATGGTTGGAAGAGAGGCTTGGACCTCTGCATGAGTCTGGAGAGCCCCATATCTGCGGCTAGGGGCTGCCCGCACAAGCATGGAAAAATATGGTCAGACTGGAGCCAATACAGGGGCATCTTCTTAGATCTAGAAGTACGCAATCTCGAACCCTGGATGGCGAAATTGGAGGCAAGAGGTAATCACGGTTTTAGAAATATGAGACAAATTTGATGAATATAAACACGGAGTCATGGACACTTGAGAGGAATTTTCACGCCCCGTTTGAAATTGTCACCGGAAAGATAGCTGTCCTGTTACATGTACAAGAGCCCTGAAGAAGTCGCAAAAACGGCGATAAAACACGTGTTGGCTAAGTACAGAAGATGAGATGAAGAAGAGCAATAAAGAAGTGGAAGGAGTACATGCTTAAATTGTGTTTTCAACTTGATTGTCTCAGCGGGTGCTGGGGAAAGTAATGACATTGTTTATGTGGTCCAGGCCACATTTTTGGAGAGTAAGATGGTCTCCTCCGCCTTTAGGCACTCCACATAATTAGTGATTGCTTTACCAATATATTGTGAACCTCCCCTCTGGACGCCACTACATTAGTGAAGGCCACCTATTAGAGATACAAGTGTCAATTGTGACATGGGTCCATGTTGAGGGTGATTATCCTATGATGTTGTGCTCATGCGGACTACAGGTATTTTACTGCTCTGACCACTGATATGTCTGGAACAATAATCATTAAAATGTGTTCTAAAAAAAAAAACATTGAAGTAGGGGGTTAATTACGGCTAAAAAGTCTGGAAAGGTAATTTGAGAAATTACACATGAAGTAGATGTAACCTGTTAGACCTGTCAGCCCTAGGGTGGCCTTTCCCTATTTTTTTCGCCCTTGCCTCATTTTTTCCCACCTTCTTTTTGTTGGCCTTAGCTCTCCGGGCACCTTCCCTATTGCTAAACAATGCTATGGTGCAGGTGCTCTCCCCTACCAATATGGCTGCCACAGGCCACTGCTACTGCGGAGTGGACTTGATAGTAGCACCCTAGTTGCCAGGAGCTGGCTGGAACCCTTAAACATTGTTGCCATACCAGCCTGCCTTCCCTACCCATAGCTAGAGTGAGGAAGCTCCTGGAACCTTCCGGAATAGGGGAGTGGTCACCAACTGCCATCTCAGAGAGTGGTCACCTGACCTGGGACTATAAAAGAAAAAGGAGGGAAACTTTCCAGTCAGTTGGGGAATCACTGACCTGGGGGACCCTACGCAGGAGACTTAGGCGGTAGGGCCTAGTCAGAAACCTATACCACTGGGGGTGACAGGGTTTAGGCGCTGCCCACCTAGCTGTGTGAGGAACACTGAACTAGCCCACTGATCTGGCCCGGCGGGAGGGGAACCCAGGGACCACCTACAGTGACCTGCTGAGGAAACCTGTCAGCAGCCTTCAACTCAACCCCCCGTCTTCAAGCAACCAAGAATCTGCTTCCACAAAAAGGGCGCCAGAACCACCAAGCGCCAAGAAGAAACCTAACTGACCAGGACTACTGGGGATCAACCAGGTACTGGGCTGTGCCATCTGTGCCCCCTCTGTTTGCACCTGTGGCCCCTGCGCTGTCCTGCCTTCACTGCCTACCCAGCGCTCCCCTACTGTGCCCCCTTGAGAAGCGCTGAGGTCCTGGAAGCTATTGTGCCTTGAAGCGCTGTACCTGAGAAGCGCTATTACTTAGACTGCCTGTCCTGCTAGAACTGCTGTGACTGCCCCCATAGCGCGTGTCACCCAAGCGCTGGGCCCCCAGGAGAAGCGCTGCGAAGCCTTGCTAGCTCTGTGCTTTGAAGCACTGAGGAGAAGCGCTGGTGGCCCCACTCACCGCTGCGGCCCTTGCCGCCCCGCCAGAGCCTCAGGCGCCGTTCGCGGCCTCTGCCGGCCCAGAAGCGCCGACCTCATCACCCCCACGGTGGCCCCCGGCGGCCAGGAGGGGGCTGCCGTAAATCTTAGTCAGGCCGCGATCTGAGGAGAGGGCCGCGCTAGGCCCTGAAGCCTGCCTCCACCATCATGTGACGGGGGCGTCGTCCTGGATCCCGCCCCCCGTCAAACGCCGCACAGCCATTGGTCCTGGCTGGCGCACCTCCATTATCTGCGCCCCTATTGGCCGTGAGATCCAGGTCCTTCCTTATCAGCCTTCCCATTGGTCCCCCACACTGCTGACATCACGACAGGCCCGGGAACGAGCAGCTTCACCATCGGAGGGCTCCGGAAGAGCCTGAGAGCCCCTCCGAGCTGTGACGCCCTCGGGGCCGGCCCTACCATCAGCGCGGGGCCCTTGCCGCCCTGCTGTGCCTGCCGCCGGCCCCTCTCACCCCGAGGCCTGCTGACAACGCCGCAAGGGGCCAAGGAGGCCTGAAGAGACCAGGTAACCCCCGGGGAGGAGGGCGGAAGGCTATAGGAGGTCCCGAATTCGCCCCTCCCCTGGGGAATACTGTTGTTGGGCCCCGTTGGCCCTGTGAAATCCTTCCAAAGTACTTGAACTGGGCCGGAGCCCCAAGAGACACCTTTGAGGCCTAAGTTGGTCCAAGTAGTTGGTTACAGGCGACTGTTAGACCCTACTACCAGGAGTGTGGTGATTACCTTACATAATGTTGCTCCTGAGTAAGGAAATGTTTATACCTGCCGAAAGAGGAGGTTCACGCTGATTTAAGGATGTTGCCTAGTTTTTAATGGAAATGTCTATCCTGGCCTGATGTAATGTTCATACTGCTTATTTATTGAGAAGCTGATTGCGACCTCATGCACCAGACCTACCCCTGCTAAATGCAATATTGATGGAGGTTCCCACTAGTGAATTCCTTGCAGGGGGTGATACGATATAATTTTGACAAAGAGGTTATTACCGTGTATTTTCTCACAGGCTGACTAGGAGCAAGGCTGATGCCAGGCCTACAGTTATTTACTATTTATTAGTTATCTATCTCTTTATGGCTGAGAAATGAAAAGTATACTCTTTCAAGGAAATGTGAATTGAGTTAATGCTATCTTGATTACCTGATCGCCCCGAATGGTCTATCAGCCGTGACCTTAATCCAGATAAAATTACATAGTTTTAATCAAACTCACTGGTGTGGTCTCAGTCATTGTGTGTGTTACCTGTCTCAGTGGATGTGTGTGCTGTGTGGTCACTTTACACCTAAGCTTCGGGTGCCTACCTGCTCGAGCCAAGCTACCCCCCGGGGAACTGGTGACCCCAGTTCCTACATAACCATTTTATGATGTCTACTGGGCCTTTTTAGTAATAATGTGAAATACAGACCACATGTTAGTGAATGAAAATATGTTAAAATGTCATTACATCTAATGTAGGGTCGGTCTCAGATGCTGAACCTCTGTGGGAGGTGGGGGAAGCCTAATATGCGGGGGGTTGATAGCTCCTACTGTGCGACGGCTCGTAGTACTGGAGGCTCCTATACAAGCGGAGATGAATGTTGGCGACCTTGACCAACGCAGTCGTAGCGGGGAGGGCTATCATATACGGTAACAGTAAGTACAGGCGCAGCAAAATTACGCTGCCCTCCTCATGAACGAGGCCCGACTCGCATGGTTGGCCACCCGCAGTCGCATATATCAATGGGGGGATAAATCTGGGAAGATGCTCCATAGATTTTGTGAGGGGTTGTTTCACGCTCAGCTCCTTCCTGGGATAGTGGGCCCAGATGGACGGCCCCTCACAGATTCCCTCGAGGTGGCCGAAAGCTTTGCCACATATTTCACGGAGCTGTATGCCCCCAAAGAATGTCTCAGTGAGGACGTGATTGGCCGGTTTTTAGACAATCTGTCCCCTCGGGCTTTGCCGGAGGATGTGAGCGCGGAATTAGACCTTCCACTTATGGAGAATGAATTGGGTGCGGCCCTGGGTGCTCTTAACTTGGGCAAGGCACTGGGGCCCAACGGGTTCCCCTGCGAGTTCTTCAAGAAGTTCTTCCTCTAGTTAGGGTATCATTATCTTCGGGTGGTGGAGGAATCACGTGAGCAGGGCTGTCTTCCACCGGACTGACGGCATGCGGAAGTAGTGGTGTTCCATAAACCTGGCAGGCCCCCGGATAGCCATGCATCTTATCGCCCCATATCGCTCCTCAACGTAGAAGCCGAGATTTTGGCCAAGGCATTAGCTAATCGCCTGCAGGCTCCTATCACTATGCTTGTCTACCCAGATCAATCCGGGTTTATGCCCCAGCGGGCGACCCGACATAATATATGTCACGCTCAGGTGGCTGTGGAGGCCGTTCGGGGACGAGGTGAGCAAGCGGCGTTGCTGCCGGCAGGTATGGACAGGGCGTTTGAGTCCCTTAGTTGGGTGTATTTATTCGCTCTGTTGCGTCGTCTCAATCTCGGTCTGCGCTTTTTGTCCTATCTATCTCTGCTCTATACTGATCATACAGCCTCGGTACATGTGGCGGGTGCGGTTTTGGCCACCTTCCCTTTGGGGCGTGGCACCCGGCATGCTTGCCCGCTGTCTCCTTATCTCTTTGCGTTGACAGTCGAGCCCTTGGCTGCTTGGGTCCGTATGGACGCGCATGTGACGGGCTTTGAATGGGATCATGGGTTGTCGGACCGTATTGCGCTTTATGACGACGACGTGCTGTTTTTCTTTGACAAATGTGAATAGGTCCGGTCCGCGACTGCTTCACATCATGCATATCTTTGGAAAATCGTCTGGTCTTTCCATGAACCCAAATAAATCCACGCTATGGCTTAAGATGGTCGCACTTCCTCGCTTATTGTATCAGCTACAAAACTATCCCTACCCGATCCCCTTGCCCCCTCCCCCCCCCGCCAGTGGTTTCAACAAGTGACTTCAGTCCTGGGGCAGTTCCTGTGGGCAGGTGGGGCGGTACGCGTTGCCTTGCTGACATATTTCCGGTCCACATATTGCGGCGGCTTGGCGACCTCAGATGTTCTGTCATATTCTATGGCCTACAGCTACTTGTCTTAAATGAGTGGTGGTCTGGGAGCAGCGGGGCGGCAGGCTTTGCGGCGGTTGGGGTGGTGGAACATGCTGACCCGGGAAACCCCATTGTGGAATAACGGGCGCCTGCCGCAATTGGCTGGTTTGTCAGGGTTTCGGGGTTGGGACAACATTGGCATCTCTACCCTTGGGGATGTTATGAGAGGGACCACCTTGAAGTCCTTTCAGGACCTGCAGGGTGATTTTCAGATGCCAAATTCCCAATTATATAGATACCTCCAATTTCGTCAGGGCTTGTCTCCTAGCCTGGTGGGTCTGGAGACGCTCGCCGAATTCAGTCCGGTGGAAGCCAAGGTATTTCAGGACCATAAAATCTCCAAGATATATCAGACATTGGTGACACACAGCTACCCCACCCTGCAGAAACTTAGGGGGACTTGGGAGGAGGACCTGGGATTCATGGAAGAAGAGGATTGGATGGAGGCTCTGGCCTCCCCGCGAGGGGCAGTCATTGCGGTACATCTACGTCTTATTCAATTTAAATATCTCCACAGGGTCTACTTTACCAGGGTTCGCCTATGGAAGGCAGGTATGGTGGCCTCCCCGATGTTCCTCAGATGCGAACAGGAGGAGGGGACGCTGATTCATACGATCTGGCAATGCTCTTCCCTGGCGCAGTTCTGGCGGGGGGTGATGTCCTGCCTCTCAGAAGTGTTGGGATGGGACTTGCCCCGGTCACCGAAATTGGTATTGCTACACGTAATGGAAGGGATTGGGGGCAACATATATAAGCGCCATCTTATGATGCTGGGTTTTACATTAGCAAAGAGGGATATTGCTAGGGCTTGGAAGGCGCCGGCGCCACCGTTGGTGTCTGTATGGAAGAGGGGTCTGGACTTTTGCATGGGGTTGGAACTCCCTATTGTTACAGCCAGAGTTTGCCCGCAGAAACATTATAAAATCTGGAAGCAGTGGGCGGATTATCGTGGACTAATGTTAGAACCGATCGTGAAAGGAGTCGCCCCCCCGCTTTAAGCTTGACGCTCCCTCATGTGGGTACAGGGTGTCTGCTTGTATGGGTGTATGAGTTGGGGCAGCCAGTGTGGTGCGTGGCCTGGTTCTGATTGTTCTTCGGGGGTTGGTTGCGCGACTTGGGAGGGTGGGGCGGTAGTTGGGAAAGGGGGGAGGATTTCGGTTTTAAAAATAAAAGGATGGGGGGGTATTTTTTTATCTGCATTGCATTTCTTCATCCTTGCTATACTTCTTCCCTTTGGTTTAAAAACAAGTCAAAGTCATGATGTTGGTTATTGATTGTGCAGAGGCCTCGGGGGTTCAGAGCTCTGCGACATATGTGGCATTTGATGAATAACATTTGTTTAAAAAAAATGTCATTACATCGTTTGAGTATCTCTCCAAATATTTATAGCAGCGTCGGCTGGAGTGCGACAGGACACGGCTGCCTGTTTGTGGAGGTTTGACATGGTGGAAAAAGTTACCTTAGGTTCTGTTGTGCACTCAACAGATTGGCTTATCAAGAGTCCTCTGGGAAGCTCCACTGACGTGAATAACTTGTCCTTCGTGGGAGAATCTGCCTCTTGTAGTTGAAGCAGGGAGGTAGTCACCAGTTTTCTGAGGATCGATTCTTCTGATTTGTTGGCAAGTTTTCCTGAGTACTGTGTTTCAAGTGGACCTAGGTCATACACAATGTTCAACGAGGTTTTCCATGGATGACATAGACTTGGCAGGATAATATGTTCTGTACTTATCAGGATGCTGGATAGGTGACCTACCTTTTTTTTTTTTTTTTTTTTTTTTTTTGTTTTTTAGAACAAAGTTGCTCACCAACAACGTACTAGACTTCAGGGGGCTCCTTGAAACACGACTTTAGAGGCCCTGTCAAGGCCATGACACAGCTAGCTCTTATTGGCATTTGATTAATCATTGTGGGGTACAGGTCTTTTTAACCGCACTGCAAATTGAGATGGCTGCTTACTGGCTGTTTGTGGAAGATCTGGGGCCCCTCCCTTCCCCTAGAGTGAAATTACATGTAAATGATACTTATAATAACTTGTTTAATACAGAGCCTCATATTTTGCCATTTCTAAGCACTAAAAGATGATATAATATTAACCAAATTATTGAGGGTTGAGGATCGCATATTGTGGGGTGCCCAGACTTGGGAGGAGCAGTGTAATGGCAGTGTAAGAACATGAATTGCTATGTTAGACGTATAAACCCTTAGGTATCTGTTCCATTTTCTGCTCATTACTTTCCACCTTTGCTACACAAGCTGTCTGAGCAAAGTTGGTGTGTGTCTGATTTGAGTCTGAAAACTTTTAATTGGAACAGAGAGTCATTGTTTGAACTCTGGATCTAAGCCTAGTTGCACAGTTCAGGCTATGGCCTACAAAGAAGCAACATCTTTACAAAGACCATGCCCCAGAACATTGCCATGGCTATCGCTTGCACAAAAGAGTTGTGCAGACTGTCTTCTCCACTCTATGTGATCGACTGTGGAAGAAGAGAGCATACGCTCAGCTCTGGTACTGGAGTGTCTAGAGGAATCTCAGTGAAAAGTACTCATTTCCTAGTGGTATTATGGGATGTCTGCCATCACCATGGAATGAAAACCTTTGTGAATAGCATCAGGATGTTTTTTACTTAAAGGATGACCTTAGGAAAGACTCACTTGAGCTTGATTGATTCACCCCTCAAAACGTCAAACGCTACACCAGTTTAAGAGGCCCCATCTGCCTCTGTTTGTGACTAGGGTGAATTGAAACAGACACTGGAAATGTTTCTGCCCTCCCTTAAGGTCAGCACCAGACTCGGACGACTTAGGGCAAAGGCTTGCTGTTGATGTGATATCTAAGGAGAAGGAGATAGTCTGCTCTGCATGCTGAAAACATAGAATTGTAAGGCCAGCTGCTATGAATGCTGTCCTGAGAACTGAGACATAGGAGAAATGAGTCTTCCTTTGACCAGAGAATTACTGTTGCTCCTCTGCTTGATCCAAAGACCAATATTGATTGGAGAGGAACTCTTATCATTTTCTACCTGGGGAGAACTGCCCAATATTAACTCAAGCTGCCTAGTATGCATCGAAAAGCTCCAGAATGCCTGAAAGGTAAACTGGCGTGCAGTGCGGGTTTACAAAGTTGCTATTTTTTCTCTCATGATTGGCTTCCACATTTTGTACGGGCCCCATTGCCCTGTTCTATTGATTCTTTTCCTACTTGATCGCAAAGTCCACAACATCCTCGTTGAGATTGCCTGTGCTCTTTCCTTATGCCAAGCTGTCTTGAGAATTCCACATGTAAACAAGGACAGTAGCCTCAAACTTCCCCTTTGAGCCGGCATTCAAGGAAACCAGGTGCATCCTCTCTGTACTCTACCTGAATCTGCTGTCCTTCACAGAAGCATATATATTCACTGAAGAAACAAAAGGTTGAAGTGACAGTATAGTTAGATGTTGAAATTAGATTAAAAAACTAACAAAAAACTGAAATCCACCAGCTATACTTTAGTAACAATAACGTACGCCCTTACCTTGCACTGCCTATGACCTCACATTTAAATTAGTCATGACATCATTATTATTATTATTAAGATGTTTTATATAGTGCTCAGCTACCCACTTGGGGTTTCCTGGCGCTTAGACATCAGGTCAGGTCTATCCAAGTCTAGCTAACTCAAAACAACCAGGTCTTCAGCTGTCTCCGAACGGTCGTTAGCAAGGGACAACTTCCAGAGGTTCTGTTCGAGCGTTCCACAGCTTGGGGCCCTGATACGCAAAAGACTGGCCCCCCATACGTGTGTGTTTAACTCTAGGAACAGCGCACAGGGAAAGTTCACCGGAGGGGACCGGCAGATTGGTGAGATCTAGCGAATTCATGAAGATATTGTGGACCCACCCTGATCTTGCTCTGTGACATAATTGATGACATCACTGATAATAGCACAGTCATACACAGCATAGAGTTACTGAGTTTACATGTGTGGGTGTAAAAAATCTGTGAGGAAAAGCCAAAGCTTCTGCTGACAATAGATTATCCACCAGTGGATATCTGGGCACTTTGACGTGTTAAATATTTGTGCTGTAGACAAATTCTATGTAGTAAGAACGTTTATAGGGTGTGGATGTTTATTTCAGGAGATTCCCTGACTATTTTGAGGCATTGCAGATTGTTGAATACCCTTGAATGTTGCTGTGTCCCACTTAGAGGTAGTTTGTCTCACACTTGCCTTCTAAGCATGGCTCTAAGGTTGTAGTTCATTGTGATCATCTTTGAAATGTATGTAGTGTATTTTGCCAGACAACGGAGGGTTGTCCATAGGGCCTGTCAGAGGGTGCTTTATCAGTGGCAAATGCATACCTACCAACCTCTTGACTTACAATTGCAGGTCAAATGAAGGTTTTACGAGGGTAATCCTGCTAAGACGACAAACTCATTTTTAGAGGTGTAAAAGTTTAACAAGCACTTGCAATGCAATAGATCTCGCATTACAGATAGTATGAGGTATTGGCGTTGCAAATAATAATGCAACGCCAATAGCTCATACTTTCAGTAATGCAAGACCTAGTGCATTGCAAATGATTGCATATTGAACCAGGAACCAGCATTGTATGTCTCAGTGCAGTACCACAAGCTGCTTCTAGAGCTCCCTAGCGAGCAAGGCACCAGCACTGCTTGTCTAGGTCCAGCACCGTAAGCTGCTCCTAGTGAGCATCATAAACTTTAAAGGTATGGTAAATCCACCCTACCCTTAATGCATTACATGCAAGACAGTACCACAAGTACATTCAAATATCTATGTCCATTTATAAAATTAGTAGCTTTTAAATGTGACAAAAGGTTGATATTAATTCCGGATTAGGTTAGGTTGTACTCTGTGTGGAGCTGATGAAGGGACATTTATAGAAGATCTAATACAAATGTAAGATGTAGTAGGTGCAGTACCGCAAGCTGCTCCTAGAGGTCCCTAGTGAGCAAGGCACCAGTACCACAAGCTGCTCCTAGATGTTCCAAGTGAGCAAGGCACCAGCCCTGCGTGTCATGTTGCAGTACCGCAAGCTGCTCCTAGAGGTCCCTAGTGAGCAAAGCACCAACACTGCATTTCTAGATCCAGTACTGAAAACCGCTCCTAGAGGTCCCTAGTGAGCATCAAACATTTGGTCACATATGGTCCTCCCACAACGCATTGCATGCAAGACAGTACCACAAGTACATTCAAATAGTTATGTCCATTTATACAATTAGTAGCTTTGAAATGTGAAAAAATAATTATTATATTAATTCCGGATTAGGTTGTACACTGTGTGGAGCTGATGAAGGGAAATTTATAGAACGTCTAATACAAATGTGAGATGTGGTAGGTGCAGTACCGCAAGCTGCACCTACAAGTCCCCAGTGAGCATCATAAACTTTGAAGATATGGTAAATCTACCCTAACCATAATGCATTGCATGCAAGACAGTACCAAGAGTGCATTTGAATAGCTATGTCCCTATATACAATTAGTAGCTACGACATGTGACACTAGAATTATTATATTAATTCCGGATTAGGTTGTAGTCCATGTGGAGCTGATGAAGGGAAATGTATAGAAAGTCTAAATAAATGTGAGATGTGGTAGGTGCAGCACTGCAAGCTGTGGCTAGATGTCCCTAGTGAGCATCAAACTTTTGGTCACATATGGTACTCCCATAATGCAGAGATCTCTGGGTAGTTCTCAAGTTTAGTTGGAAAGCAGCCACCTAAACTTGAGAACTACCCAGAATTCTCTTCTTCTTTTTGCATAGTTTATGCATCACTCTTTGCCTGAAAATCTATTGTTTTGACTTATACTGACTGCTCCCTTGTGTCTGGAAAAAGCTAAACCTCTCTGAAGAGCTCTAATGAGAGTGAAACACTGTGTCAGGGGTTGCTTCTACTCATTTCAGGTTCGCTTGGTTTGTATTTTACCAATTGAAAGCTGTAATACTGTGCCTGGAGTGGTAAATAGATTTTTTGTCATTTTACAGCTCGGCATGGACAGCACTGTGCTAGTCCTATGCTTAAAGACTTTGCTGTAGAAATGGCAAAAGGTTTTGTCTCTTTCTATCTCGGTGTGGGTGGCTCTGTGCTAATCCAATGCTTAAAGACTTTGATAGTAAAGCAGACATTTGAGGTGAGCAGATCTAGAATGTCGCTGGTGTTGAGGGTGCTTTATACTGGAGTTGCTTTCCACCTAAACTTGAGAACTACCCACAGTTCTCTGCTTCTTTTTTTTGCATCGATATAGAATATAAAAAAAAATTCTACATACACTTTTGCCATCTTGAAAGGTCTGTGGAAAAAAAATCCACAGCAAAGGCAAGGCACTATAAGAGGTGCCCAACACCATGGGAATGCTAAGGGGCTTTCTGATGTGCGGAAAATAGAGTTAATACAGAATATGAACACATTTGCGACTGTAAAGTCATGGATTTGTGAGCATCACATTCAATTCGCTACCAGTTTGTATCCGCAAACAGCCACCCGCCATCCTAAAATCACAAATTTCATGAAAAAAAAGTGAGATATTCATGAAATTCTCAAATAACCGTCAAAAAAATAAAGCAATCAAGGCTATGGTTGGGTGAAGGCCCTAGTAGGTTTGGCGAAGGCCCTAGTAGGTTTTGCAACTGCAGTGGCTGTCTCGTACTATTGAATCTTTTTTACTGAGTAGATGTCATATACATTTTTTCAAGCCTGGATCATTTATTATGTACCATTTAGAGGTTGCCAATATCCATGTCTCTAACCCACACCATCTTAACGGATTATGATACGTTGCTAACCTTAACTATTCCATGAAAGTCCAAGCCTGAAGACGTAGTTCTTAGCATTGAGTAAGTGCGCAGTAGTATCTGGTTCCCGAGGGTACAGGTACAGCAGAAAGTCTTTGTTAAAGAACAGCCCAATTGTCCTTGAATTGTTTGTGTCCCGGAGAAGGGACCTGACACAACTGATGCAGAAAAAGCTGGATTATACCTCAGTTGTGATGCACAGTTTTCTCAATTTACCTCCATCTGCAGCAGGTGTGTACAAAGGGCGTCCTGTTGAGAGTGTGAATATTCTGTTTGAATCATCCACCTGACTGTTGAACCCAAGAAAGGCAAGTCTTTGACAAATGTGGTCTGCATTTGGCAGAATCCTTCTACAAAGGTTTCTTTGTGCAGCATTGAAAGATCAGCCAGCTGCACTGAAACCAGATGCAATACATGATTTCTAGCTGATGGTCAAGCTTCCCACAGGAAACATGTGGCTTTTTGTTTTAAAGCTAGAAAAGAAAACCAGTGGATGAAAAACAGTGTTTTGGTGTCATAGGTTTTGTAGGCTCACTCACCTACTTAGATAAACTTCAATGGCCCTCTGCACAACACAGAGTTACTGATATATCTTAAATATCTCATAGAGATCCTGCCTGTTATGACTGAGGAATCTGGTTGTAACATATTTAAAAGTTTAAGCATGATGGAATGTAAGTCAAAGTGCAAAGCTCGATTCACAGCAAGGTACTTAGCACTGTTTGTGTCACACAGTATGGTATAATGGATCAGGGTTCTTATTGTGAGAATGGCAGTCTTAAGAGGGAGCACTGAACACAAGCAGAGCAGATGTAAACATGATGCAGAGCTGAAGCTCGGGTAGCTAGCCACCTTATAATGGTTGCTAACAGTTATAAGGTTCTAATCACCTCAGTGCACAGAACAATATGCAAGCAGAAAGCCAAAGGAGAAATGCAATGCAGTACGAATAAAATATCCAGAGTTTACAGAAATAAAGAACTCACAGTTAACCAAAGTTGCAGAATGAAAATGCCATCTCACCAAAACAGGATACTTTGTGTTTCTTAAGTTACTTTATGGTGTTTGCAAAAACCTGTGTGTGTGGAAACGCAGTTTAAGGCAGGATTCTCCAAAGTCGGTCCTGGAGGGCCGGATCCATACCCGAGTTTTAGCATATCCCCATTTCGATAAATGTAGTTACCTTAAAAATCTGGCATGGATCCTGCCCTCTAGGACTGACTGTGGAGAACCCTGGTTTAAAGCAATAACCAGTTAATATAACAGAAGAAACAGAATCATATATGCCTGCAAAGGAAGAGGACAGTGCCTTGTAGTTTTTGCACATACATAGTAGAACTACGTTGCCCAAAGGTTTTCAGCGATCATTAGGCAGCAGCTTAAGAGCTCTGAGGACTTAGAGTTGACCTCAAAGGTTCCAGGATCTGGGTAGGTGGCTAGCCATCTGGGTACTGGGCTAATGTGCACAGCAGGCCAAGGAAGCAATTGCTAACAAGTATTTGCAATGCAATAGGTCTCGCATTAGGAAAGTTTGAGCTATTGGTCTTGTAAATGACAATTTTTTTATTTATGTGTTGGTTTTGAAAATAGCTAAATTAAGCTTTCTCATTTATAATGCCAATAGTTATAACTTTCGCAAATGTGACACCTATAGCATTTGTAATGGAACATATGTTGTATTTACGTGACTTAGATGTATTGATATTACAAATAACAATGGCTTTTATTTTTTTTAAATAATACTTAAATAAAAGTGATTGTAATTTATAATGGCAATACCTTAAACTGTTGTAAATAACTTTTGTGAAGATTATGTTCAGTGTATTTTATTGTGACGAAAATCCAAGAACAGAAGTGAAATATTAACATCTTTTTGTGACATTTGTAATAAAGCTTGAACCATTGAGAGAACATATTTGAACCAGTTGTTGTTGAATGTTTGCGCAGATTGATGCTGGGGTGGCGCTGAGTGGTGCTGTGGTGATAATCTGTGCACGGGAGCACCCATGTGACAGCAATTACATTATGCGTATCTAGCTTGCAGTAAAGCGCTATACTAATACCATGCCACTAGTGAGCACTGACTTTCCAAAATGATATCAGGTTTTTGGATGTCCTAAGTGCTGCTGCGTGCCTGAGGTACTAGGCTTTCTTTCCAAAGTCTACCTGCGCCTCGCTAACATGTGTCTTTGTGTTGGGCGCTGTGCACCCCATAAGCTCCCGAGAGGGTGTGTATATTATGCGGAGATATGTGAACAGAAAGTGAGCTTACATCATTGACCGTGCAGTGCACTGACGGCACAGGGTGGCGTGCATGCGTAGGTGACGCATCATTCTGCAAGAGTTTGTGCACTTAATTAGCACTTCTGATTAGAAGTGATGCTTGCTCCTACTAATTCATTAACCCAACGTCTCGTCAATGCTGTGCTGTCTGTTGGATGCTGGGGTGGAGCACATGGGGGTGTCGGCGTGGGCTCTCTCCAAAGGTGATGTGTGGCAAGAAGAAGTCATGTGTTGCATGCACTTATCTTAAACGCGGACCAGGGGCCATGTTTGCTCCTGGCTCACTTGTCTGAAGAGAACCCCAGTAGAGGTTTGTCTCCCCCTCCTCCAGTCCAGGAACTTTCGGTGGCGGACATTAGTGCGTTGTTTTGCTGGTCTGTTCAGTGCACAGCGTCCACGTGCACAACACTCATAGCGCTAGCGGGGCGAGAGAGGCGCTTCGCAGCTCCAATGAAAGAATTGACGTTCCTGTTATGACGTCGGGGAGGGGGTGTTTATTTACCACAGCATCTCGGGGTGCGAACATAGCCTGCAGTTACAAACCTGCTGCAAGTAACATCACGCTCTCAACACACTACATGAGCAGCAACAGAATACAGACATTAATTATGTTTATGAAATATAGTACAACCAGGGACGGGTTATTTGTGCATTGTCTTACGCATTTAATGAATAGGGGCATGAGGAGAATATATGACCTGACAGAATACCCAGCGTTGTGTCAAGGTCTGGGCTTGAACAAGTTCCCTGTTAGTTTCAGGAAACCTTCCTATTGGCTGCACCTCAAAAATGCGTTACTCAGAGGCTACCTTCTGGCTTGTAAGGAGTGAAATGGATTAATGCCTTTGCTATGCTTGCACATTATGTGAACCTGGGCATATCGAAACGAAATGTATACGTACATATATAAATGGACGAGCGCCTTTGCTAAAAAGCATTGGGAGCACACCTTTCTTTTGCTAAATCAGAATATTGTCACGACCCTTTATATACTTTTAAAGGGGCGCCATAAAGTGCAGGCGTTCCCACGCGGGCGCCTTTGCACTAAATAAGATCCATCGGTCAGAATACAATACATAGCTTGAAGTCGTGTGCCAATTAAGATGGGAAATGTCACTTTTTTTTTATATTCCGCCTAAACGCACAATGGTCACTGGAGAATGCAGCTTAGGGGAAAGGAGTAAATCATGTGGGTCGCCCTGCTGCAGGGAGTATCACTGCAGCATCGCCTTCATCCAGGTGAGCTTCCGAGACGAGTGACAATCACTTCGTGTCCTTTTTCCAAGGTCATTCGTACCAGTGAAAACCCACTCTGCGTACAAGTGCATATAGTTAGGCGACTGTTGTAGCTGATTCGCCCACGATCACACATTTTGGTAAAGCGGGCAAGGTCACGAACTGGGTGACTAAACGTACACGATGATCAGCATCCAGAGTGCGAAGTAAGCCCCCTCTACGCTCAGCATCCCCTATCCCCCTCACCCCCTCCCAAATCGCCTGGAAGTCATTTGCCAAGAATGACAGCTTTTAGTTAAGGGGTGAACGTTCCAGCGCTGGCACTCAATGAAGGGGATGTTTAGCATCCACGCTTGGAGCTGAGCATCCTTCAGATCTTCCCATTCGCCTGCAGGTATTCAGAACGGAGGTGCACGTATATTTAGTGAATCGGCCAAGATCACAATGTTGAGTGAAGCACGAAAGGCCCCAAGCGGGGTCAATCCATGTAGGGGGCGTCTAGCATCCACACTACGAACTAAACATCCTCTGCTCCCCCCCCCCACCCCATTGTCTGCAGGTATTAGAACGCATAGGCATGTGTTAACAGTGATTCGTTCAGGATCACACAGTTGCCCAAATAAGGACAAACTCACCGTAGAGGACGTTCAGCATGGAGGGCGGCATGACCAGGAAGCCCAGCAGCATGTCGGCGACGGCCAGGGACATCAGGAAGTAGTTCGTGGCGTTCTGGAGCTTCTTCTCCAGGAGCACGGCCATGATGACCAGGATGTTGCCGGCAATGGTCAGCACGATGACCAGCGCCGTCAGCAGGGCCAGCCAGTTCTTGCCGGGAGCAGGCGGCCTGCCCTCGGAGGTCAGTTTGCTGAAGTTCCGGGGCCCCGCCGTCCAGTTGAGGAGCTCGGCCGCCGCTCCTCGCCGGTGCCCGCCTCCTTCTCGTAGAGCCCCCGGCCATCCTGGCGCAGCTGGATGAGCGAGCTCATGCTCAGGTTGCCAAAGTTTTCCGTGCACACAATGTCCATGGCTAAGCCCGAGCTCTGCGCGGAGATGACGTGAAAAAACATCAAGGTTTTACTTTCCTCCAACATTTGGGTTCAGTGCCCCCAGGAGCGGTACCAGGCAGGCATCGGGAAGGGTGTCAGTCCATAAGCTCCCTATTGCGCGGACACTGTTGCTCTATCAGAAGCCACGTGCACATAAAATGGGGGCACACGAGCACCCCTCAGCCCTTCTGTGGTTCCCCAGTCGCTCTAACGACCAAGGGTGGCGACTTTCATGCAGTTTGCAAAATACAAAAATGGCGGCCGCAGGCTTCCGAATTTTTCGGAATCGGGGGCGTGGTTTTGCTGTTTTGAGTGACGCATGACGTCACTGTCTAAAGAACAGCAAAACGTACGCCCCCGAAGCCTAAAAAAAAGGGGCTAAATCGGAGTGACGGCTCTCTCCTCCACTGGCTGGCCTCCCTTTAGGAAGCCAGCCAATGGAGTTGAGACGAAAAGAGAGGCGGGATAAAGCAGCCACTCTAAGTAACAATAATTCTCCGGACTTCCGGTCTTGGCCTACGGCCAAGCCTACGGTCCCCCGACCTAAAAAGGCTGAAACAATAGAAGGTGGTGTAAAGAGCTTTGTGCTTGACCATCACCTTCACGTCTATATTTGCTGGATCAATTTCTTGGGCAGCTCGCAAGCTGAAAAAACTGAATGTCTTGAATAGCGGACTCAAGATTCCTTCAGGTTCTCTATAGATGCAGATATCCTTGGGGCTAACTTGAAGCTTCCAGGATGTGCAAAGACAGCCGCACGGGACAGATAAGAGGAGCATTATCAGGGCCTAGGCTTAGTCTCAGCCAGGAAGAGGTGGGAAGCACTTAGGGTCTGCACTATGTTCACAAATCAGCAACAAAGGGTCTAAGCATGATCAAGTTCAGACAATTTTCATTGAGCTACAAGGCAGCTCCTTGTTATATTCACAAAAGCAGAAATTTGGTAAACCTCCAAATCAGTCACAACAAATGCACCTTTACCATATATTAGATCTACAAGAACCCTCTTTTGGAATCGGGGTCAATAGAATTTTGAATCAACAATGTACCAATGAGGTGTAGTTTAAAAAGTAACTCAAGTATCTGCTGGTATGCGTCATTTATACTATATACTTATTTTACTATGTTGTTATGATTTATTTTGTGCTAGTCTGTTAAAATATTACACTTTATGGCCCTTCTTAAACTGTACTAGCTGGGCCGACTACCCTGCCCGGACCTTGATTGTTTACCCCCTTTTTGTTTATGTTTATGTTTATGTTTATGTTTAGCATTTATAAAGCGCGGCTTATACCCGAGGGCGTCTTGGCGCTGCGATTTGCAGACTTATTGATTGGTGTGGCCTGTAGTGTTCAGAGTGATTCAGAGATAACCGTTATTGATTGAACAACCATGTCTTTAGTTTCTTGCGAAACTGCAGGAGTGATGGGCTTAGTCTAATGTCTTGGGGCAAGGTGTTCCATAGTTTAGGTGCCGCTATGAGGAAACGACGATCACCCCATGAGACTGTTTTGGATCGAGGGACCATGAGTTGATTGAGATTGGAGGACCGGAGCTGTCTAGGGGGCAGGTATCGAACCAACTGGTCCTTTAGAAATTGGGGACCTTTGTTGTTTAAGGACTTGTAGACTAAACATAAGGATTTAAATTTAATCCTATTGTGGATGGTCAACCAATGTAAATCTTTTATTGTTCCTGATATGGCCGCAAATTTTGGAAGTCCGGAGAGTAGACGGGCAGCAGCATTTTGTATCGACTGCAACTTTTTGAGGACCCTGGCCTGAGTGTTTAAAAATAGACCATTGCAGTAGTCAAGGGCCGATAGAACCAGGGAGCTAACCAGGGTTTTAATGGCAGCTGCTGGTAAAAACGGACTTATTTTCTTAATCATGCGTAGCTTATAGTGTGCCAAAGATGCTACTTTATTCGCATGGTCTATGAAAATGAGAGCATCGTCGAAGGTGACTCCTAAATTTCTAACCTTAGCCACTGGAGTTGGGAGAGCTCCGAGAGTAGATGGCCACCAGGCTGAAGACCAAGGTGGTTCAAGTGGTCCAAAAATGACCACCTCGGTTTTTTCAGAGTTAAGTTTTAGGCTGTTTATCGCCATCCAATCTTCTATGGCCAACATTCCTTCTTGAAAGCGTTGAGCCACATCCAGACCATCGCCTTTAATGGCTAGTACCAGTTGCGTGTCATCTGCGTATGAAGTTAGGCTCATCCCGTGGCTTTTGATGACACTAGCAAGGTCCGACACATAGATATTAAATAGTGTCGGACTAAGGGATGAGCCTTGAGGAACTCCACACGGCAGAGACAACTGAGCAGATTGGTATGTCCCCAAGGCGACAGCCTGGGTTCTGTCCTTAAGGAACGAGGCGAGCAATTTTAATGCCGTTTGTCCAATGCCCATATTACCGACACGGTCGATCAAGATCTTATGATCGACCGTGTCGAAGGCTGCAGACAAGTCCAACATTACCAGGAGAGCTGTCCCACCCTGGTCTCGTATAGCTCGTACTTCATCTGCCGCCTTGATTAAGGCTGTTTCGGTCCCATGATATTTCCGGAATCCGAACTGTGTATCATCGAGCCGTCTATAATTCTCAAGATACTCCGACAATTGTGAATTCATAGCCTTTTCGACCACTTTTGCTATGAAGGGGAGACTGGCAATAGGCCTGTAATTCTTCAGGTCACTTTTATCAAGGCCCGGTTTCTTTAAAAGGGGTTTCAAAAGTGTCTTTTTTAAAACATCGGGATAGGTTCCTGAACTGAGGATGGCATTGGATACCTGAGTAATTACTGGTATTAAGAGGTCGACAGCAGGGAGAAGAACTGATACCGGACATGGATCTAAGGCAGATCCCGATTTAATAGAGGTGACGATGGTCTTTACTTGGTTATTGGTTAAAAGATTGAAACTGTTTAAAAGGGTTGTATGTTTATTGAAGAGCGAGAGATTAGATGTGTTAGACTTAGATGTGAACGTCTGGTAAATATCGTCTACTTTAGAAAAAAAGAAAGTAGCGAGCTCATCACACATTTTTTGGGATGGAGGGGGGATAAGGTCAGGAAGATTACCAGACAAAATTTTGGTAATTTCATACAATTTTTTACTGGAGTGTTGAGCTTGCTCAATCTGGGCGCAGTAGAAAGACTTTTTGGCTGTGGCTATCATTCCTTTATAAACGGCGAGTGAGTCTTTATATCTCTTTCTACTCGCCACGTCATATGTTTTTCTCCACTGCCTTTCAAAGTGCCTACTGTGTTGCTTTTGTGTTTTTAATTCTTCTGTGTACCACAATGCTGTAGGCCTAACTCGGTTTTTAGACATAGATTTTATGGGGACCAGGAGATTGGTAGCATGGCCCACCCAGTCATGAAACTGTGATGTTGCAATGTTAGGATCGGGTGAGATCACTGGTCGCGTAATGTCTAGCTGATATATCAGTTTAGAATGGTTGATATTCTTCCAGGCTTTAAAGGGAGTGTGGGGAAAAGTTTTACATTTTTTATAATCCGTGGTTGGGACTCTTATAGTAAAAAAGATAGCGTGGTGATCGGTCCAGGACATTGGCAGAATGTCGGAAACTTGGAGGCCCTTAACATTGGAGAATATACCGTCCAATGTATGTCCTGCCTCATGTGTGGACGAGGTCACCAATTGTCTGAGCCCTAATATATCCATGTCTGAAAGCAAGGCCAGAGTATCGCTCTGGCTCTTGTCTTCCAGATGGAAGTTCAGATCACCTAAGACCGTAAAAGAGTCCTCAATGGCCAGTGATTCCAGTATGGAACTTAGGCCTGATAGAAAATCTGCCCTGCCTCCTGGAGGTCGATAAAGGAGTAACCCTTTAATATTACATAGGGCACTAAGCTCGACTCTGAACTGTAAAGCTTCGCAGGAAGTTTCTGGGATAGATGATATTGTAATACGAAACCTTTCTCTGGCTATAATTGCTAATCCTCCTCCTCTTTTTCCACCTGTTCTATCCTGTCTATAAACTTTATAACCATTGGGTGTAGCAACCACTAAGTCCGGCTCGGAAGCTTTATCAGTCCATGTTTCAGTGATGAACAGTAGGTCTAAATTGTGATCTATTATGAGATCGGCAATTTCTTGTCTGTGTTTGCAGAGGGAGCGAGCATTAATAAGGGCCATAGCTATAAGTATATCAGTATCTGTGATATATGTAATAGCTGAGTGTTTGAGCGTGTTGTTAACTATCTCTTTGTTACAGTGTGCACAGTGCATCACATCGTTATTGGGGGTTACTGCCATGTCGAAAAAATGACAGTCAGGTAATAAAGGTGGCCGTAAATTAAGCAGCGAACTGCGTGAATAAACAATGCGACCAGCATTATTGAATTGGCCATAGGTCGTGGCCCTAGGCCCGGTCCCGGCGCGGACGGGCGCAGACGGGCTTGCCTTTGGCGAGCCTTCGGCGCGCCACCGGCGCGCCCGCTGCGCCCGCCCGCTGCGCGGGCGAGCTAGTATGACGTTTTTATCCATGTATTCGGTGATAGGGAGGAGGGTGGGAGGGACGATCCACTAGACCGCCAGCCTTCCCCTATCAAATATGGCGCCTGAAGTGGCTGGAAGGTCTGCTCAGCGCTGTTAGTAGCAACGCTGTTCCAGGCAGGGAGTAGTGCGAAACCTCGGGCGACGTCAGTCTCACACCCAGGTATAAAACAGATTTTAAAAAAGAGCTATTTAAAATATTTACACAGTATTAAAAAACGTCATTAGTAATTCAATAACGATTTCTGTAATGCTGTATTCGATGACAAAGAGGCACCAGAGCGTGCATAGAAACCCCCGGCTTCCGCCTCAAGGGTGAAACACAGTAAACACAGTTCACAAGACCGCAAATGTCACGGGGCTTCAGTGTCCGTCTTTAAATACCATGGGAGGGCGGGAGGGACGATCCACTAGACCGCCAGCCTTCCCCTATCAAATATGGCGCCTGAAGTGGCTGGAAGGTCTGCTCAGCGCTGTTAGTAGCAACGCTGTTCCAGGCAGGGAGTAGTGCGAAACCTCGGGCGACGTCAGTCTCACACCCAGGTATAAAACAGATTTTAAAAAAGAGCTATTTAAAATATTTACACAGTATTAAAAAACGTCATTAGTAATTCAATAACGATTTCTGTAATGCTGTATTCGATGACAAAGAGGCACCAGAGCGTGCATAGAAACCCCCGGCTTCCGCCTCAAGGGTGAAACACAGTAAACACAGTTCACAAGACCGCAAATGTCACGGGGCTTCAGTGTCCGTCTTTAAATACCATGGGAGGGCGGGAGGGACGATCCACTAGACCGCCAGCCTTCCCCTATCAAATATGGCGCCTGAAGTGGCTGGAAGGTCTGCTCAGCGCTGTTAGTAGCAACGCTGTTCCAGGCAGGGAGTAGTGCGAAACCTCGGGCGACGTCAGTCTCACACCCAGGTATAAAACAGATTTTAAAAAAGAGCTATTTAAAATATTTACACAGTATTAAAAAACGTCATTAGTAATTCAATAACGATTTCTGTAATGCTGTATTCGATGACAAAGAGGCACCAGAGCGTGCATAGAAACCCCCGGCTTCCGCCTCAAGGGTGAAACACAGTAAACACAGTTCACAAGACCGCAATTGACAGAGTATTGACTGATCTACTTCATTTGTACTATTGTGTTGGTTTTATTCGTGCTTTCGCCACTTTGTACAGCGCTCTGATACCCACAAGGGTCATGTTCGCACTTTATAAAACTTTTCAAATAAATAAATATACCACAACTAAATAAACGAAAGAAGGTAACCCCATTGTACCTCAAAAATATGATTGATTTAATCGAATATTTTATCATAATGATTTAGGAAGGACAATGGTTCTTGTCCATAAGCATGTGAACACGCAATGTGATTCTGACGACTGAAAACAAAGAGTAACTGAAATGTGCAAGAGAAACAAAATGGCGATAGACTCAGAAGTCAGATGTAGAGTGTCTAAAGCTATAAATGTCTATTGTAGAGGCACCCTAAAATGTACCCGCCAAACAGGTTGGGGGGTCAGTTTTGCTTCCTTAGAGAGCAGTTTGGGTTGGCAGGAATCAGTCTGACCCCTCCAGGCCTACTCCTGACAGGAAGCTGTAGATTCTTTCAAGAATCCCTAAAGAAAAGGAAATGGTAGGAAGAAGTGGCAGATGCATATGTCATTTGTGGCCAACTCTCATCCTCCCTCTTGTAAAACTCTATTTGTACTTAATGAAATATTTACGTGAACACTTAAGAGGTAATCCTAACCTGGGCATACTTGTAATGTGAGCGATGGCTTATAAATCCAGCACAACAGTATTTGTGGAGGGTGACACCAGAAAAAGCTGCACGTTAATATTTATGAACATTAAAAAAAATTAAACATGGGCGAGGCCGCCTATTTCTGTCATGTCACTGGAACTAATTTAGAAACAGTAAGATGAGTAGACCACTGACATGAGTGCACCTCTGCTTGTGCAGAGGGCTTTAACGGGTCTGTCCCTTTGAGTCTACATGCAGGGTCTCTTAATTCTTAGGGTGCAGCTATTGTCTGTGATAAGCACCAGATCTGCAGGTTAATTGGTTGCTGATAGACTCCCCACAGCTCTGCCAAAGGTGAAAAATACAGAAAAAAAATTACACGCAAATAAAGGGGTGTTGGGGGGGGGGCTCGGCTACTGTGTTAGTGCTGGACTTTCATTACTGAGTGACTATAAAGATTTTCGTTTTCATGGGGTACCTGAGGAATTGGGCATGTCTTGTTTTGAGGTCTGGCTTTTGACCTGGGTGTTTGCATTTGGTTTATTCTTCTACCCTGTGCTCCTTCCTGCCTTTCGCATATTTCCCTTTGCTGAATGGAAGGCAGAGAAGATGGGTTGTTGGAGGTTTAGGCAGTTTCAGTGCTGACAACTATTAGACGCAAGTGCTGGGGCCAATGGTGCTGGTGTTGGTCAAATGATTGTTTTAGGACATGAGAGTGCACACTGGCATCATGAAGAAGGGAGAGTCAGAGGCGCCTACTCAGCTCTACCTTCCTTGAGAGTATGTGCTGCAGTTGGGGTCTCAAAATGCTTTTGGTATCCAGCCTCATTGCCAGCAGCTTCATATGGGTTAACTTTTGCTAAAACAAAGTTGGTACCTTGGCAGTCTGGCTGTTGAATCAATTTCAGGGCAAGACGGCTGTTAATATGCAGCTTTGGGTTTTCATCTTGTGCAGTGTCTGATTTCACTGCCAAACAGCTACTTATAGAGTGTTTTCTTTGTTGACTGTGTTATTTCAAGAAATACAATTTTGCACAATAAATTAACTTAATGCAGAAAGATTTTACCACTGACAAATTTTAATACTGTAGGATGTTTTATTGGATGTTTTATTCACACAAATAAGAAACGCCAAGTCAGAAAGAACCTGAACACCAGACCCCAAGGCGCAGAGAACCTGGCTGAAAATGAAGCAGACCCTGTAGTTACTCGCTTGAAAGGAGATAGTGGTGTCCTACTATATGTTTATGAGAGCATGACCCACAGTCTGATTCTGGCTCCACTTTCCAACCTCCATGCACGAGAGTCTAAGTGTTGATCATGGATTCTTTCTGCACCAAGCCTCAGCAGCTATGAATTAACAGCAGTTCTGAATTGGAGGTGGAAATGAAATAACGAAGAATGCATAGAAAACTAGTTAACATGCCTCTATGTCGTGATAACAGTAGCGACTGGTGCCGTGGAAGAGTGGCGGGTGGAGGGTGGGAAGGGGGCAGGGGGGGGGGGAAAAGAAATGTACAAAACCATACCTGCAGCCGACCGTGTCGCACTCTTCTGCTCCCTTCCTCTTCTCGCACTCTTCTGCTCCCTTCCTCTTCTCGCAGGCACAGGCTTCCAGACTCCACTGTTTCCAATCCTGACGCTGCTCTCATGTCATGACAGCAGCATCAGGATTGGCTTGAGTGCCGAGGATTTGCGCTCCCAGGGCGACTGAGAGCCTGTGCCTGCTGTCTCCAACCCAACAGTTTGGCCGGCATGAGACAGCCGGCCAAACTGTCATGCGCACTGACAACAGTGCACTATCACTCCTGCGCCTGTCATCCCCCATGACCCCGCCTCCAAAGACTCGGCAGGAAAGAAAAAAATAAAACGATAAAGTGTTTATTATCCTTTTATTTTGCTGTCCTTTTGAGGCAGCTGGCTGGGGAGGGGTGGCGTGAGAAATGCTTCTCAAGAGTAGCACACCTGAACACAATTGTGTGACCCAATTTGATGCAAATGCAAAACACACCAGATACCGTTGCAAGATGGCTAGACTGTCCCGGGAGCTACTCCTGGTAAATTATCTGCTTGCAACAATGCCCACGGGGGGGGGGGGGGGAGCCAAGCCGGCAACCGCAATGGCTGCTTAGTCCCTCGGCTCCGATCACCATCTCATCCTGAGACCACATCCTGTATGCACTACCGCAGCAAGACGGTGTGCGCGGGGACATGAAAGCGTCCGCTTCCCGAGGGTGAAGCCCCGAGGTCCGTGCCTGCTTCTGGAGGCGAGTTAGGGTCGGCGAAGTTTGCGGCCCGCGACGGCCCGGGGCCTCGGCTGGACTGAAGCGGGTCCCTGAGTGCATAACAGCGGCCGCCGGTGACCTGGAGGGACCGGTCAGCTCCGTGGTGGTGTGTAGCGGCAGTTTTTCTGGCGGGCCCATATTGGCGGACTGTGCGCAAGTGTGAGGACCGTGCATATCATTCTGCCTCCATGTGGACGGATGGTGCGACACGGTCTTCGATAGTTCTCCGCCGAGAAGTGTTTTGTCCCGCTCATGGCGGGAGGCTCCCGAATTTCCAACGAGCCGCCGCTCAGCTGAACTAACCCCGGCGGTGCCTTTTAATTGCTCTTGGTTACACCGCTTGCCGCCTTGCTGCCTGTGCCGCGGCCCCGCTCCGGCCCTGCTCGGCCCCGTGCAACTATGGAGAAGGGGTACATGATACACGGGGGGCACGGACCGGATCTACATCTTGGTGATTTGATGGCTTCCCTAGCTTCCCTCCGTGACACCTTGGTTCAGGGCGCCCGATTATTGGGGGGCAAGTTGGACGGGGTGGCCCTCGCGGTGGAACGAATGAGATCAGCTGACCCGTCAGCGCATGGCGAGACGCCGTCTTCGGCACCCAGAAGCTTCAAGATGGCGCCCATTACTGCAGCTGGAGGATCAGAACCACCGTGCCTCGTAACATTCAATGATCGTGCCCTTGGATGCACTGGACAGTTCAGCGGCGCTGGACTGCATTTGACTTATGGACCCTTTTCCTGCGACCTGCTGCCGGAGATCCTGGTGCTGCTCCTGTCGTTTTCGGATATTGCCATGTTGTTCTCCTGTGTTACCTCGCTGCATGATGTGTGGGAGGTCTGTTTTCAAGCTGGATCTTGCCCGTCACACTTGCTGGAGTTTGGTAATGTTGCTGGATCTGGTGATATACGTAAGACTGGACAGGGATGACTAACTTTCCTTCGGGTCCTCGTCTTTTGGGCTGGGGGCTGTGAGGGTTACGCGACACGTTGCCTTCCTTAATGCTGCGCTGGGTTGATTTTGTCCCTTGCGACTAGCATACTCTGATCTGACTTTTGCTGCTTTGGTTCCCATCCTGTGTGACTATAATGATTATGTGAGAAGAGGCCGAGGGTCTGCTGTAACTTTGCTTTTTATTTTTGTTTTTGGTTTATGCTGCATGGGGTACTGTTTTCATAACGTGGTTGTTATAGTGGATGTTGCTGATATCGGGGGCGGAATGTGCTGTTTTTTTAGCCAATCCTGTACCATGCTTATTACTGCTTCCGCTCCGCTCGCAATGGTCCCGTCTGTCTACATTTTGCTCAATGATGACCCCTTGTACGTTTAGGTTTTGATTGCCGGCTGGGGGCGCTGAATGCCCGGGAGCGAGTCTGTCTCTCTCCTCCTCCACTCTTTATATTTTTCCCTACTGTGGGGCAGTTCCGGGGCGACAGGCACACTGTTAGTGGGTTTGGCCATAGCCATTACAGGGGTGCGGGGTGGAGGGTGCGGGGGGGGTTTGTTTTGTTCTATGGTCTTTATCGCTCTTTTCCGGCTTTGGGAGGGTTCTTTCCTCTTTACTAGGGTTGGCTGTCTCTGGGTCGCACACCTTCTTCTTTGCTGTGTCTTCACAAGCTTTTCTTTCCTGTTCTTGGGGGTGGGCTCTCTGGGTTTACACCCAGAAATGTTGATTCTGTAAAACTGCTTGTTGTCCAGTCTTACCGCTGCGGCTGCTCAAATTCTATACTTGCCGAACTCGTAGCCTATCTCTGATGGTAAATGGGGTGGTTCCCCCTTGTTTCTACTGTATCTCCTTATGTATGGTGTGTAGTCCTTGTTGTTGCAGCCCCCTCTCTTCTTCTAAATTTAAAATGAAACCCTCATATCCTGTGTAGCGCACCCCGCAATCACGTCTGGTGTATTTTGTACTATCCTGAGTGTAGATTCATCTACGGTTATCCTGTTTTTATTGACTGTCTTTGTGGCCGGCCACGATGGTTGTAGGCTTACGCATGTATCTCCTACTTTTCACAATAAAGGTTTTTAAAAAAAAATAAAAAAAAATAAACAATGCCCACGGGCATGGCAGTGCTCCTTCAAGATCCAGCACAAGGGGCTGCTCGGGGAGCCCTTTTGTCGGCTGTCATAGATTTCAGGAAGAACTCCCAATGTAACTATTGAGAAGTATCATGTTTGTGCTTTGAGTGACCTACACACATACCTGTCTTTGGGATGGGCCTAAGACACAATCAGGGAATTGAGGATTGACAGACAGTGCACTCTACCTTTAGGAGGCCTTGTATTTACTTGCTTGTTGCAACAGTAAACACGGGCACAGCTGTAGTAGATGTCGAGAGACTTGTACGACTGAGGAACACCTATTTGAGGTTATACTCCACACCCTCTCATTTTTTAATCCTTCGTGCATCTTGTTTTAGTGCTAACCGTTAAACCTTTGTCCTCCTCACCATAATACTAAATCCTTTCATGCCATTCTCGCTTCTGTCCTTCTCCTACCTTCTCCTCTACACATGGGTCTGTCCTATGTTTTCTTTATTATGTTATGCCCCCCTACTTGCGTCATTAATCCACATAGGCCATTTTGGTGTACATTCTTCCCTCTTTGAAGTTTGGTGTACCTGTCCTTCGCTGGAGAGATACCAGGGAGGCGTTCTTGACCAGGGAGGCGTTCCAGTGATGCTCACAGTACAGGTGCGGTCTGATGGATTTGTTAGAGAGTTGTACTTTGTATTGTATCTTTTGCCTCTGCTGTTTCTGGGTGATCTTGAGATTTTGTATTTGAGAATACTTACTTATAGACATGTATCTTCTACTGAGTTGGCTGTTTGAAGCAAGACATTTATTTTGTGTTTAAAACATAGATATTGGTGAAAACAGAAGGTGGAGAATTGGAGTACAGTGGCCTAGACTTGTTCCAGAAACTTTGAAGATGAAGAATTTGAATGGGTTTATGGAAAGGTGGTGTCTGGAGGCATGTCTTTTCTAGCCTGCAAATCTTTGAGTTACAGTGGGGATAGAAGGTGCTGATAAGAAACTGAGGAGCGAATGCCTAGAGATGTATTCCTGCAAGCAATAGATCACGCCTGAGGAGGGCGAAGAAGACATTTAAGGATACAGCCCAGAGCAAGAAACCATCTTGATCCTAGTCAAAAATTAGTACATAACCCTGCCTGGTAAAAAAAAATGCAGTGCAGAGATGGAGTCTGAAGAAATGAGACAGAGAAGGGAAGTGGGCTACATCTAAAGGTTCTTAAGAGAGAAGAAAGAATTGGGGGACTCATAGGTAAGAAAAAGACAGGACCTCTGAGATGTTGCAGATAGAGGAATAGCAGGGACAGTGAGGTGTTCCCAGGCAGATGCCCATCATGAAGTGGCACACATGAAGATCGTTGCCTATTGAGTTAACTATAGAGAAGATGTCCAACGTTCCCAAGGGGATAAACATGTATAGTTTTGTATGATATACCCTAGTGAAGAGGGCAGATAGGAAGTTGACTCAGGAGGCAATAGAGGAAACGAGGGGATCAAAATGCTATCACAGTCACCAACAAAGTGGTTCTGTAACCATTTCAGTTCCCATCGGCCAGGACTTGTCCAACAAACCCACAGAGAGTCCCAAAAGGCCTACCATCGCAAGAATTCACAGTGATTAGCCAAGCTGAGAGGAGCAAGTGTCTTTGAAGATCTAGGTCACGGAGACAACTCCTGGGATAAAGTGGAGCAACTGTAGGTGCTCAATAGTGATTGAGATGAGTAACTGAAGAAGTATGAGTATAGGTAATGGTAAGCCCGCGGCATAGTGCAATACATAAGCCCATATCCTCTCACTATTCTTTATCTCGTCTCTCGTACTTCACAACATAGACCCATAAAATTGTAATGCGATAATACATCAGCACAACGGCATAAGAGTGTAATAATGCAAAAAGTTGACTGTACAATAGTACAAGAGGACCAGTGTGCTCAGCAGGCCTGTATTTGTGGACTCCCTGACGTTTTCTCATCCCACTCACCTGGATCGTGGTGGTCACCCCTCGGTACAGTATAAGTTGAAATACTTGGATATAGCTGTTTGTGCAAATGTATAGGTGGGGCTAGAGGTTCTGTGGTGTAGGCAGGGCTAAAGACAAAGTGTTATAAGAACTTGTAAAGGTACCTTTGTATATGCCGAGTGTAGGAGAGTAGGGTCTGCTATCCTATGGTCACCCCAATTTTTGCTTTTTGCTTCACTGGTTTTCGACTTAATGTGGCTGTGGGCCTGCTAATCAGACCCACAGCCTGCTGTTCTCTCTCTAAATTCACAGACATGTACTATAGGTACATGACCAATTTGGTACTGGACACCTTGTCAGCCCCTGTACTATGCACTATAGGTGCTCAGGGCATAGGTGCATCCAAGGCCTACCAGGGGCTGCAGCATATCTTTTGCCACCCCTGGCTGGTACTTAAATCGACACAACTGGCTGTTCACACAGCTGGGGCAAGGTGGTGTACTCACCCCTTGCTTAGATATAGTATACCTATGTCTAAACCTATATCTGGACACATAGACACCTATAAGTCACTCCTATGGTAGGCCTTTACAATCCTGGAGGCAGAGTGCTTGGTTTTATGTGAGATGGTGCTCTAGCATGAGCTGAGCCTGTCTGCAGTGTTCGGAACCATTTCCTTACTGCTGTTCCAGTGATACTGCCATACCATATACTCTTTAGTGCATTATAATCCTCGCGGGGAATGCTAACTTTGGTTTGGCTTTATCAAAACATGTCGTGTTTGGTGTCATACACTTTGGAATACTACCCCCTCACCAGTTCTGGCGACGGGGGTAGCATTCCACCCTTCTAGAGGGAGAAGACATGTTACTTTACTTAAAACGCGGTTAATCCTAACCAGAGCCCCAGCATTACAAAATGGATGCTGCTGCCACAGACACGAGTCTGGCCTCCTGCTGCTGACCGAAACTTGGCAGAGGACGCCTGGACAAAGGGTTTTCTGTCACAGGGAGGTGTCACACCACCCCAGACAGGAGATAGTGGATTGTAGCAGGGAGGGTTGAAAGAAACTAGACACTGCCTGGGGCGCACAAGGTGTCCCCAAGCAAATGCCAGCCAAACCGGTTCTGGGGCACTCCACCCCCAGTCTTGGCGCGAAGCTGGACAAAGGGAAAGGGGTGTAACCACCCCCTTCCTGGGTCCCACCCATAGAAGGGACCTAGCAGGTAATCCAGCCCCTTGATTTGGAATAAAGGTAGGAGCTGTGCAGATGCACATCAGATTATCCTGACTGAAACTTATGAAACAAAACTCTGGACCCTTCGACATCCCACTCGACGTGGAAGTCTGAAGAATCTCCCTTGTGGTCAAGGAGTGACCACCCTGTGCAAACAGGCACCATCCAGCACCTCAACGTTTGCTTTGTTGCAGTTCCCGCCGGAACTCGAGCGACAGAGATCGACAAGACCCAGCGTGCCTGCCTTCTAACAGCCCGATCCACAGTCCCTGCAGAGCTGAGACCCGTGGAGGCGACCTGAAGCGTGGGGCCGGCCATCTTGGAAAAACTATGAAGCGCTGACCGCGCAGCATCCGAGGCTCCCTCGAAGCTGTGCATTGGAGTTTGAGAAGCTCCAGTCCCGAGCAGCTTTTGCACCGAAGCTCACCCCTCCACACTCCTCGAGTACTGCGTGGGGCCCTTTTGCATTTTCCTGCTCGACGCATTGGTCCGGTCGCTTGCCCGTTGGCTAGTGCCCCCAGTACCGACGAACCTTTGAATTTGCTCTGCTAGTCTGGTTGCTCCAGACTGGCCCTCGCTCCCCTGAAAAGGAGCACCCGCTCAGACCTTGCTGGTCCGAGTAAGAAGCCATCTTCGAATCCTGCGTGGGTTGCCTTTGCCAAGGCCTGTTGACTCCGATCTTGAAGCCGACACCGCCGACATCGAGAGCCTTCGTGGGACAGCTCGTGATTCCCTCCAGGACATCCTCGGTGCCCCAGAGTCAACGTGGCAGCGGAGACCAGCTTCACGACAAGCACCTGATTGCGCCCGACATCGCCTGGTTCCTTCCTGGTTCCGTCCTGGTCACTGGCTAGTGACCCAGACTCTGTCCCCTCTGCTTTCAGGTACTCTACATCTTCGATCCACCCTTGGATCACACCGGACACTTCTCTTCTGGACGCCTGCAGCATCTTCATCTCCAGGCACCATAGATCTTCGTGACGAAACCCGACACATCTTTGCACCTGTGCACCCGCTTCCTGTGGGTGAGGTAACTCTTGAACGCCGGTGCTCCTGTAGTGATTTACACCTCTAGTGTCTAAGTCTAAAGTTTTGTCCTTCTAGTCCAGTCGGAAGACTATTAAAACTGTAACTCGATAACTTTTACGCACCATTGACTTTGCATTGGTGCATGCGTGTGCTTTCTGCACTGCACCCGAATCCCGCGTGCTACTCCCGTCCTAACTGCTGTTATTCCAGTGTAGTCCCAGCGATTCCCAAGGCCCTAGGCCTTACCTCTGATCGATTAGTGATACTAATACCACTTTTTGATATATGGTTTGAGTGGCCCCCGGCCTCATCCATAACTGTGCAACTTGTATATGTTATATTGTGCTTTTGTTTAAACACTTGTGCTTCATTGCTCATAAAGAGTAGTGGGGATTATTCTGAGAATAAATACATATATTTTTATAATATATAACTTGTGTGGTGTCCTTTCATTTGATATTACAGGATTTCATATGGTAAAACAGCTGGCTTCACATGTCCTCTTGAGTTAAGCCTTTAGGCTGCTTAGTCCATGCTACCTCTAGGATAGCTTGTCTTTAAGGTTGACTTACAACCACCACCATAAGGGATTGTTTGGACTGATATAAGGTGCCCCCAGAATTGGAGACATCATACATCAGGCCAACTTCTCACATTGGTGAGCAGCGGTGCGGATTTGAGCTTGCTGTTGTTTTACCTTTGCAATATTTTATCAAATTGAAAGATCACATTAAGTACCGTAGGTACATATAAACAAAGCTTAGCATATTTAAGTTCTACTAAACTTAGTAGTTGTAGGTAGAATGGCTTAGCACACCCTGACTACAACTCACTAGCAAGGTACAGTAGGAAAACACTTAGTGTAGATAAGTGCATCACTTACACCTCACTAGAGTCATGTCTGGCACAGGTGAAGCTCCAAGCTCTCTACCTGTGGTGGTTGACCCTCCACAGGCAACCTCGGACTATGACAAATTCAGCCATAGAGACTTGAGTGCCTTGTACACTGCAAGGAGGCTGAAAAAGGGTCACAACCCTACCATTCCTATCATGATAGCCATCCTGGAGAAGGATGACCTTGAGAAAGGCAGAATAGTTCCCTCAGGGTCAGGAGAAGGAGTGAACCCCCCAGAGACTGAGAACACCTCCCCAGAAGTAGAAAATGAGGAGGCAGACCCTGAATCAGAAGGTGAAGAGTCAGACCAGGATCAGAGGGGAAACCAGGTACCAGTGGTAAGGCTTAGCCAAGCCAACTTGGTCCTACATGGGAATGGAGAAGGGAACCACTTCTCCAGACCCAATAGCAGAATTCTCCCAGGCAATAGGAGAGAGAGAACCCCTTCCAGGGATTCTCACATTTCTAGTGCCTCAAGAGAATCTCAGAGGGGGATGACTTCCCCCCCAGAGAAAAGAGCATAAGGCCAGGATGAGAGCTGTTCGACTCCAAATAGAAAGGGAGGAAGTAGCCCTGGCCCAAGCTAAACTTGCTTTTGCAAGAGAACAGAGATTGTGTGGGGAGACTCCCACTGGTGGCAGCATTATCCCTAAGGATAAAGACAAGTCCTATGATCATAGAAACCTGAGTAAGATTGTGCCCACCCTACAGAGATGGGGATGATATCCACAAATGGATAACTGCTCTGGAGAGGGCCTGCATGGTACAGCAGGTCCCTCAAGATCAGTGGGCAGCAATCTTGTGGCTCTCCTTTTCTGAGAAAGGGAGAGATAAGCTCCTCACTGTTAGACCTGAGGATGCTAAAAACTACTCTGTCTTGAAGAGTGCTCTTATTGAAGGGTTTGGCCTAACCACTGAGCAATACAGGTTGTTGTTCAGAGACACCCAAAAAGCACAGACTCAAGACTGGACTGATTTTGTTGATTGTGCCACTAAGGCTCTGGAGGGTTGGTTGCAGGGAAGTAAAGTCTCAGACTATACAGGATTGTACAATCTTATAATGAGAGAGCAGATCGTGTCAGAACCAGCAATTGCATCAACACCTTATTGACTCAGATCTGACCTCTCCCCAAGAATTGGGAAAGAAGGCAGACAAATGGGTCAGAACAAAGGTTAAGCAGAAACCCCAGAACCAAGGAGGTGATCAGAAGAAAGCAGACCAGGAGGGTGGAGATAAGAAAGAAAAAGACCAGAAGTCTTCTACAGGCCCCCAAAATAGTAATAAGGAGGCTGGTTCCCAGAATGGTAACAAGAAAAAGAAGAATGATGGCCCAAAGAAACCTTGGTGCAATACTTGTATGTTCACTTCTCATTGGGGAAGTGAATGCACTAAGAGAAACTCAGTTCCTACCACTGCAGCCCCTAAGGCACCTGCACCCCCTAGTGCAGTTAGCAGTGGTAGTGCACAACCCAAGGGGATAGTAGAGTTAACCCTGGGATCTGAGATGGGAGTCTGGCTTAGTCAGAATCCCTACTCAGGCAATTCTGATCTGTGAGGGGGACATAGCTATGTCCTCTACTATAAGTCCTAATAACTTGGGCAAGTACAGGCAGACGCCTTTAATTAATGAGAAACTGGCTCAGGCCTACAGGGACACTTGTGCCAGTGTCACTATGGTGACACCTAACTTTGTGGACCCTGAACAGATGATACTAGGTGAGAACTACCTAGTGACCAATGCTAGCAATGCCACTACTACACATAGTGTGGCGGCTGTTAACTTCTCCTGGGGAGGGGTAACTGGCCTCAAGAAAGTTGTTGTTAGTGCAGACCTCCCAGTTGACTGTCTTTTGGGCAATGATCTTGAGGAATCCTTATGGTCAGAAGTGGAGTACAGGACTCATGCAGAAATGCTAGGGATTTCAGCACATGCCCTTGCTGTAACCAGGTCCCAGGCCAAGAAGTTCCTACCTGAACCTGTGGTGGATCTTGAAACTATAGACCAACCACAACCCAAGAGAAAGAGCAAGAGGGTCAAGGCAGCGCCTTCCCACTTGCCCCAGGTTAAGGGTCAGACCTCACAGGAGGGTGATTCTGTGATCCAAGAGGCGACTGTCCTGGAAAAACTTGAACCTGATAAGGTTGAGTTTCTGGGGACAGGGGGACCCTCAAGGGCAGACCTGGGGCAGGCTCAGTTAACTTGCCCTTCTCTTGAACCCCTCAGACAGCAAGCTGCTGCTGAGGCTGCTGGGAATGCTCAAGGTACCCATAGAGTGTATTGGGATGATGGGCTCCTTTATTCACAGGCTAGAGACCCCAAGCCTGGTGCTACCAGGAGGTTGGTTATACCTCTACAATTTAGGGGCTTCCTTCTAACCTTGGCCCATGATATTCCCCTTGCAGGACACTTAGGCCAGAACAAGACTTGGGACAGGCTTGTCCCTCACTTTCACTGGCCTCACATGTCAGAAGATGCCAAGGAGTTTTTTCGCTCCTGTGTCACCTGCCAAACCAGTGGCAAATCAGGTGGCACCACAAAGGCCCCCCTTATACCTCTACCTGTGGTGGGGGTGCCCTTTGAGAGGGTTGGGATTGACATTGTTGGACCAATGGATCCCCAAACAGCATCTGGGCATAGATTTATCCTGGTGGTAGTGGATCATGCCACCAGGTACCCAGAGGCAATTCCCCTGAGGACCACAACAGCTCCTGTTGTGGCAAGGGCCCTACTTGGAGTTTTCTCCAGAGTGGGCGTTCCAAAGGAGGTACTTTCAGACAGAGGTACCAACTTTATGTCTGGATACTTAAAGGCAATGTGGAAGGAGTGTGGAGTGAACTATAAGTTCACCACACCCTATCACCCACAGTGCAATGGGCTTGTTGAGAGATTCAACAAGACCCTAAAGGGAATGATAAAAGGATTGCCTGAAAAGCTCAGACGTAGATGGGATGTCCTTTTACCCTGCTTACTCTTTGCTTACAGAGAGGTCCCACAAAAGGGGGTTGGCTACAGCCCTTTTGAACTTTTGTTTGGCCACCCTGTGAGGGGTCCATTGTGTCTTGTGAAGGAAGGATGGGAGTTACCTCTCAAAAAGCCTAAACTTGATATTGTGGTCTATGTACTTGGTCTCCGCTCCAGGATGGCTGAGTACATTGAGAAAGCATCCAAAAACCTGGAGGCCAGCCAAGAATTACAGAAAGCTTGGCATGACCAAAAGGCTGTTCTGACTGAGTACCAGCCAGGGCAGAAGGTGTGGGTGTTGGAGCCAGTGGCCCCAGCAGCCCTCCAAGACAAATGGTCTGGACCCCACACCATAATTGAAAAGAAGGGAGAGGTCACCTACTTGGTGGACCTTGGCACCCCTAGGAGCCCCCACAGGGTGCTCCATGTGAACAGATTAAAAGCATTTGTGTACAGGGAAGACATGGGTTTACTCATGGCTACAGATGGGGAACAGGAGGAAGAGAGTGACCCTTTCCCAGACCTGCTTTCCCAAAACCCTGATGATGGCTCAGTGGATGGAGTAGCCTTGGCAGGCAGCCTCACTGACCAACAACAGATGGACTGCAGACAGGTGTTGCAAGCCCATAGACACATGTTTTCTCTTACACCCAGTCAAACTAAGTGGTGCACCCATGTGGTGGACACTAGTGCCAGTCTGCCTGTCAAGAATAAAATCTACAGGCAACCTGACCATGTCAGGGATTGTATAAAGGCTGAGGTGCAGAAAATGTTAGAACTTAGAGTGATTGAGCCATCATAGAGCCCCTGGGCCAGCCCAGTAGTCCTTGTGCCAAAACCTCATACCAAAGATGGAAAGAGAGAAATGAGATTTTGTGTGGACTATAGAGATCTCAATGCTGTCACTAGGACAGATGCTCATCCCATTCCAAGGGCAGATGAGCTCATTGATAAATTGGCTTCTGCCAAATATCTGAGCACATTTAACTTGACAGCTGGCTATTGGCAAATCAGGTTAGCTGAGGAGTCTAAAGCCAAAACAGCATTCTCTACCCCCAGTGGACATTATCAGTTTGTGGTGATGCCCTTTGGTTTGAAGAATGCACCTGCCACCTTCCAAAGGTTGGTGAATCAAGTCCTTTCTGGGTTGGATGACTTTTGTGCAGCATATCTAGATGATATTGCTGTCTTTAGCTCTACCAGGGAGGATCACCTGATCCACCTGAAGAAGGTTCTGGAGGCCCTGCAAAAGGCAGGCCTGACTATCAAGGCTACCAATTGCAAGATAGGGCAGAGCAAGGTTGTGTACTTGGGCCACCTAGTAGGTGGAGGCCAAGTCCAACCATTGGAGAGCAAGATCCAGGCCATACAGGACTGGGCTCCTCCAACTACCCAGACACAAGTCAGAGCCTTCTTGGGCCTGACTGGGTATTACAGGGAATTTGTAAAGAACTATGGGTCCATTGTGACACCATTGAATGATCTGACATCCAAGAAGATGCCCAAAAAGGTTCAGTGGACAGTTAGCTGTCAAAGGGCATTTGATGACCTGAAGAAGGCCATGTGCTCTGCACCAATCCTTAAGAGTCCTGACTACTCCAAACAGTTCATTGTTCAAACAGATGCTTCTGAGTTGGGGGTGGGAGCTGTGTTTTCACAACTTAATGTAGATGGTCAAGACCAGCCCATTGCTTTCATTAGCAGAAGGCTGACCCCCAGAGAGAAACGTTGGTCAGACATTGAGAGGGAGGCCCTTGCTGTGGTTTGGGCCCTGAAGAAGTTGAGGCCATATTTGTTTGGTACTCACTTCCTAATTCAGACAGACCATAAGCCCCTCTTGTGGCTAAATCAGATGAAGGGTGAAAACCCCAAACTACTCAGGTGGTCCATTTCCTTACAGGGGATGGACTTTACAGTGGAGCACCACCCAGGGACTGACCATGGTAATGCAGATGGTCTCTCCAGGTACTTCCACTTAGAACATGAAGACTTATCTGGTCATGGTTAAGTTTAATGTCCCTGCTTTTGGGGGGGGGTGTGTAGGAGAGTAGGGTCTGCTATCCTAAGGTCACCCCAATTTCTGCTTTTTGCTTCACTGGTTTTCTACTTAATGTGGCTGTGGGCCTGCTAATCAGACCCACAGCCTGCTGTTCTCTCTCTAAATTCACAGACATGTACTATAGGTACATGACCAATTTGGTACTGGACACCTTGTCAGCCCCTGTACCATGCACTATAGGTGCTCAGGGCATAGGTGCATCCAAGGCCTACCAGGGGCTGCAGCATATCTTTTGCCACCCCTGGCTGGAACTTAAATCGACACAACTGGCTGTTCACACAGCTGGGGCAAGGTGGTGTACTCACCCCTTGCTTAGATATAGTATACCTATGTCTAAACCTATATCTGGACACATAGACACCTATAAGTCACTCCTATTGTAGGCCTTTACAATCCTGGAGGCAGAGTGCTTGGTTTTATGTGAGATGGTGCTCTAGCATGAGCTGAGCCTGTCTGCAGTGTTCGGAACCATTTCCTTACTGCTGTTCCAGTGATACTGCCAGCCCATATACTCTTAAGTGCATTATAATCCTCGTGGGGAATGCTAACTTTGGTTTGGCTTTATCAAAACATGTCGTGTTTGGTGTCATACACTTTGGAATACTACCCACTCGCCAGTTCTGGCGACGGGGGTAGCATTCCACCCTTCTAGAGGGAGAAGACATGTTACTTTACTTAAAACGCGGTTAATCCTAACCAGAGCCCCAGCATTACAAAATGGATGCTGCTGCCACAGACACGAGTCTGGCCTCCTGCTGCTGACCGAAACTTGGCAGAGGACGCCTGGACAAAGGGTTTCCTGTCACAGGGAGGTGTCACACCACCCCAGACAGGAGATAGTGGATTGTAGCAGGGAGGGTTGAAAGAAACTAGACACTGCCTGGGGCGCACAAGGTGTCCCCAAGCAAATGCCAGCCAAACCGGTTCTGGGGCACTCCAGCCCCAGTCTTGGCGCGAAGCTGGACAAAGGGAAAGGGGTGTAACCACCCCCTTCCTGGGCCCCACCCATAGGAGGGACCTAGCAGGTAATCCAGCCCCTTGATTTGGAATAAAGGTAGGAGCTGTGCAGATGCACATCAGATTATCCTGACTGAAACTTATGAAACGAAACTCTGCACCCTTTGACATCCCACTCGACGTGGAAGACTGAAGAATCTCCCTTGTGGTCAAGAGTGACCACCCTATGCAAACAGGCACCATCCAGCACCTCGACGTTTGCTTTGTTGCAGTGCCCGCCGGAACTCGAGCGACAGAGATCGACAAGACCCAGCGTGCCTGCCTTCTAACAGCCCGATCCACTGTCCCTGCAGAGCTGAGACCCGTGGAGGCGACCTGAAGCGTGGGGCCGGCCATCTTAGAAAAACTACGAAGCGCTGACCTTACAGCATCCGAGGCTCCCTCGAAGCTGTGCATTGGAGTTTGAGAAGCTCCAGCCCCGAGCAGCTTTTGCACCGAACCTCACCCCTTCACACTCCTCGAGTGCTGCGTGGGGCCCTTTTGCATTTTCCTGCTCGACGCGTTGGTCCGGTTGCTTGCCCGTTGGCTAGTGGCCCCAGTACCGACGAACCTTTGAATTTGCCCTGCTAGTCTGGTTGCTCCAGACTGGCCCTCGCTCCCCTGAAAAGGAGCACCCGCTCAGACATTGCTGGTCCGAGTAAGAAGCCATCTTCGAATCCTGCGTGGGTTGCCTTTGCCAAGGCCTGTTGACTCCGATCTTGAAGCCGACACCGCGACAGCGAGAGCCTTCGTGGGACAGCTTGTGATTCCCTCCAGGACATCCTCGGTGCCCCAGAGTCCACGTGGCAGCGGAGACAAGCTTCACGACAAGCACCTGATTGCGCCCGACATCGCCTGGTTCCTTCCTGGTTCCGTCCTGGTCACTGGCTAGTGACCCAGACTCTGTCCCCTCTGCTTTCAGGTACTCTACATCTTCGATCCACCCTTGGATCACACCGGACACTTCTGACTGACTGACTGACTGAAATATTTGTAAAGCGCACGAATGCCGCGGCGTCTTGGCCACTTCTCTTCTGGACGCCTGCAGCATCTTCATCTCCAGGCACCATAGATCTTCGTGACGAAACCCGACACATCTTTGCACCTGTGCACCCGCTTCCTGTGGGTGAGGTAACTCTTGAACGCCGGTGCTCCTGTAGTGGTTTACACCTCTAGTGTCTAAGTCTAAAGTTTTGTCCTTCTAGTCCAGTCGGAAGACTATTAAAACTGTAACTCGATAACTTTTACGCACCATTGACTTTGCATTGGTGCATGCGTGTGCTTTCTGCACTGCACCCGAAACCCGCGGGCTACTCCCGTCCTAACTGCTGTTAGTCCAGTGTAGTCCCAGCGATTCTCAATGCCCTAGGCCTTACCTCTGATCGATTAGTGATACTTATACCACTTTTTTGATATATGGTTTGAGTGACCCCCGGCCTCATCCATAACTGTGCAACTTGTAGGTGTTATATTGTGCTTTTGTTTAAACGCTTGTGCTTCATTGCTCATAAAGAGTAGTGGGGATTATTCTGAGAATAAATACATATATTTTTATAATATATAACTTGTGTGGTGTCCTTTCATTTGATATTACAGGATTGCATATGGTAAAACAGCTGGCTTCACATGTCCTCTTGAGTTAAGCCTTTAGGCTGCTTAGTCCATGCTACCTCTAGGATAGCTTGTCTTTAAGGTTGACTTACAACCACCACCATAAGGGATTGTTTGGACTGATATAAGGTGCCCCCAGAATTGGGGACATCATACATCAGGCCAACTTCTCACACCGAGGTAGCGGCACTGGTAGTGCTCCCAGAGTATATGTAGGGGCAAATGTATTTAGGGTATAGCTATAGTTTTTATGTTTAAAGTATTTTATTGCAAGATTATCAACAAAGACAAGAGTACAAACAGTGTGAAACTTGTCGTCTAAGAGTCGCAAATCAGAGTCTCCGCTCCCAGGGTGCCATCAGAATGCTAAACTGTGCAGTCAATACACATTGTGGAGCCACGTGCTAAGTTAAAAGGTTATGACGACTGACACCCGAACCAAAACCCCCCCAACTGCCCCCCGCCCTACCCTCCCCCGGAACCACCCCAGCCTCCCCTCCCCCCCTTTTTGTCCCCCCACCCCCCCTCCCACCGCCTCACCCTCCCCCCTTTCCCCCCCCCGTATGTGCTGAGCCACTGTCTTGCTCCTTCCACACTCCCGCGACCGCGTCTTGCCTCACATCGCAGATACTCACACCGCAATTAAACCTGCGGAGAAGTCAAGGACGTAAGTCTCATGAGCCTGAGGTATCGAGGGCAGGTAATTTCCTTAAACTCCGACTGCAGTAGGGTGAGAAAAGGCTGCCACAATTCCTCCAGCTTGTCTACCTCACCTGCCACCGTTAGGGACAGTTTCTCCATACCCAGAACGTGCCACAACCTGTGTAACCAGCCTGTAATGTTGGGAATAGTGGTGGTGCGCCAATAAATGAGTATGTTCTGTACCGCAGAACCCAGCGCGATCGCTATTTGCCTACCCCTTCTGGATCTGAGAGGATACATCAACCCGTTAGGCAACCCCAAAAGGACATAGGCGGGAAAACGAGGCAGTTCAATATCAAAGCACTGGTCAATCTCATTTAAGACCTCTTCCCAATATGGACCTAGCAACGGGCAGTCCCACAGTATATGTGTCAGTGTGCCAATCTGTCCGCACTCGCGCCAACAGGTGTTCGGGATGACGTGGTTCATCTCATGTAGTCGTTGAGGTGTGTAGTATCAGTATGTGGTTATTTTAGTAAAGGTCTCGGTGAGCCCGGTGTGATATGCCGAGTGACGTGCGCGGTAGGAGATGTCGTCCTATTCCTTGTGACTAAGTTCCCTCCCTAGTTCCCGCTCCCATCGGCTCCGACCGGGATTATAGATGTGAAAGGGGGGGGGCTGCAACAGTTTGTAAAGGTCTGAGACTAGCTTGGCATCCGATGAACGTGTCGCCAGCCACATCTCGTAGGGCGTAAGTTTCCGATCGGCGAGGTCACGTACCGCCCGTTGCAGCGCCCAGTGGCGAACCTGTAGATATCGTAAACGCTCAGTCTCAGGCAGGTCGTATTCACGTCGGAGGTCTTGGAACGACACGATTCCCACATGTGAACCAGAGCGCAGCATTTGGCCGCACGCCAAAGCGAGAACGCGCCAGGTTCCATCCCGGGTTGAAAGTCAGGATTCCCAAACAAGGGTGTAAGCGGCGACGGGAAGGTGGTAAATTCCCGAGTGGCATTCACGGCGTCCCACACTCTGAGAGGAACTTGCGTGATCAAGGACGCGTAAAGATTGGGAGGGCGATGTGATCTGCGCATGAAGGGTATCTCCTGCAAGGTTCTACCCGCCACGGCTTGGTCCTGAAACAGCCAGTGCCTGTCAGATTCCCATTTGCTCCACTCCACAAAATACCTCAGTTGCGCCGCCTGAAAATACTTGTGGAGATCCGGTATACCGAGTCCCCCGGATTCCGGGGCTAGCATAGACAAGGTCCTTTTAAGCCTCGGCTTACGTCCTTGCCAGACAAAGCGGGCGATGTCAGCCTGCGCTTGTCTGATCCAACCCTTCGGGGGCAGGAGCGGCAGGGCCCGAAACAGATACAGAATCTGCGGTAAAAGAGTCATTTACACCGCAGCGATGCGCCCCAGCATGGATAGAGTGCCCTTGTTCCAGCGGGACAATTCCGCCTTCATCTTTTTGCCCAGTGTCGCGTAATTTGCCGTCGCCATGTCGGCTAAGGAGGGTGCCAATAAGACGCCCAGGTACGGGAGCAGATCCTTAGACCAAGTCATGGGGAAGCGGTTCTGCAACTCAAGTCTTGTTGCAGCGGTCAGCGAGAGGTCTAGGGCAGACGACTTCTTCATGTTCATCTTGAAGCCTGCCACCGTGGCAAAGGCCTCCAGTTCAGCTACGCAGGCCGGGAGAGCGGTCCCCGGGTCAGCAAGCATGAGGATAACGTCGTCCGCGTAAAGGCTAATGGTGTGAGTGTAGCCCCCCATCCGGACTCCAGTCACTTGCGGATTCCGGCGGATCCTCTGGGCAAACGGCTCCATATAGAGGGCAAAAAGAAGTGGGGACAGTGGGCACCCCTGCCTGGTCCCCCGTTCTATCGCAAAGTGCGCTGAACTGCACCCATTCACCCTCACCACCGCCGACGGGCGTCTGTAACAGTTAAAGACAAGGGAGCGGAATTTCTCCCCTACCCCAAACCTGCAAAGAACTCTCTCAAGGTAAGACCAGCGCACTCGATCGAACGCCTTCTCAGCGTCAACCGATAACAACATGCGTTCCCCCGGGACGCGAGAGGCCTTCTCTAGGACGTGTATCACTCTCTTAGTGTTGTCCACCGTTTGCCGGCCGGGGACAAACCCAGCTTGATCCGGGTCCACAAGTCCCGGTAGATATTGCGCAAGCCGAGTCGCCAGGATCCCCGTATAGAGCTTAAGGTCCACGTTCAACAAGGAGATTGGCCGATAAGAGCCGCACTCAGACCGGTCCTTCCCCGGTTTGGGAATAACCGACACAGTCGCCCGGAGCAAGTCTGGAGGGATAGCTCCCGGCTCCGCAAAGGTGTTATAAAGACTCGTCAACAGCGGGGCCAATTCTTGACAAAATGTCTTGTAAAAGAGAGGGGTGTACCCATCGGGCCCCGGGGCCTTCCCAGGTTTAAGACGGGAAATGGCCGCAATCACCTCCTCCGGCCGGATGTCCCGTTACAGGTGTTCCGCCTGATCCGGGGTGAGAGCAGGTAGCTCGACCGACTCAAGGTAATCAGTCTCAGCCAATGCGTATAAGTCAGCGTAGAACCGGCGGAATTCTTCCGCAATCCGGGGGTCCTCCGCAACGGTCTCTCCGGTGGAGGTCGACAGCTCCGCAACCCGCTGACGTTGATGTTTCACCCGGAGCTTGTTCGCCAGGAGGCGGCCGCACCTATCCCCACCAGTGTAGTATGTATGTTTCAGGCGCAGCGCTGCATATTCCGCCCTGTCCATGTCCAGCGCGGAGAGCATTTTCCGGGCTGCCTTAAGTTGCTTCCAAATTCTAGGGGCCCCTGTTCTTTGATGCATCTGTTCCAGCTCCCGCACCCTGGCGGTAAGCTCATCTCGTTTTTGTTGTCGGTCTCTATTTTCCGCTGACGAGGTGGCGATGAATTCCCCACGAAGCACCGCCTTCAAGGCGCCCCATTGCGTCGCGCGTGAGGTATCCCCGTTTTCGTTATGGGACCGGAAGTCGGCGATCGGGTCCCGTATTTGTTTCACCGCCACTTGCTTATGCAGCAGGGTGTCCCTGAGGCGCCAGACTCCCCGAGTGGGTGACACCGGCGGCAGTTGAAAGGAGCCTGTCACCGGGGCATGATCCGATATGTGAGTACCCCAATGTCAGAATCCGTCGCAAGTGCGGCCATCGGCCCCGTAACCAACAATCTCGCGTACGTCTTGTGTGCGTGTGAGTAATAAGAATAGGCCCGGGCATTCGGATGTAGGCGTCTCCAAAGATCATGCAGGTCAAGATCGCCTAGGTGAGAGCGACAGAGGTCTGAGAACTCCCCTGTGTGTGGGCGTCGCTGTGCCGACCTGTCCATGAGGGAGTCAAAGACCCTGTTCAGGTCCCCCCCAACGATCACGTGTCTGTCCGGTGTAGTCGCTATGTTCTCGAGGGCTGTTTGTAAGAACAGGTCTTGATGGTCATTCGGGCTGTAGATGGAACCCACAGTAAACAGGAACCCCCCGAGTTTGAGCCTGTAAGCAAGGAGCCTCCCTTTCTGCTCCGCAACTTTGTGTAGGACCTCCCCCTTAAATGACCTAGATATTAAGATGGCTACCCCCGCAGTCTTGGTAGGCCCCGAGGAAAAGAGCTGTACTGGGAATTTCGGTGACCTCATCCTAAGGCAGTCACGTGACAGGAGGTGAGTTTCTTGTAAAAGGCAGATGTCCGCCCGGGTGTTTTCAAGTAGGGATAATATCGCTCTACGTTTGACTGGGTTGTTTAGCCCTTTCACATTGAGAGTGACTACCTTAAGGGCCATGAGTAGTTGTCCCACAAAAAGCGTTCAAAAGAGGCTAAGGCGGGAGTGATCGCTGTGCGCACCAAGGGCGTAAGGCCAGGCAAATTCCGGAACCCAATAGCACCATAATCGTAGCGCAGTGCATGCAGTGTGAGGTCAGCGCAAAAATAGCAATAAAGCAACATAAGCCAGCACAAGTCCCCCAGTCCCCCCCCAACATCCCGCAACCAACCCAACTCCCGGCAACTCCACCCCGAACTTCGAGTCCCCGGGTTCACCCTCCCCGAGCCCAACTGCCCACTCCCCGTGCCCCCCTCAACCCCCCGGCCCCCCCCCTTCCCCAACTTCCCATGAGCAAAAATCATAGTCCCAGTCCGGTCCTTATCGGACAAGTCTGTGGTGAGTCAGTTATGTGGACGTCCAGCCACCTCCTGCACCCCCCCGCCGCCCCCTCCCCCCCAGAGCCCCCGCACCTGCTGTGAAGATGAGGCATGAAGATCTCCCCCCGGAGCCTGCTCAGGCCGTCAGGGCCACATCACCAGACGACGTGTCTCTGGATACCTCCAGTATCGCGCTGTCCATTTCAGCTCTGACTGTGGGCGAGTCCGGTCGCGATGACAAACGAGTGGGTCGGCGCCGTCGAACAGTCTGCCAGCCATCCCCGGCAGGGCGCCGGCGGGAGACCGTGGGAGTGTCGGTGTCCACCGCTGTGATCCCCAGCACCTCGCAGGTATCCTGGAGGGACCGGAGTTGATGCAAGGTGCCGTTCCAGCGAAAGATCAGCCGAAAAGGATGGCCCCAGGAATACTGTGTGCCGTGTTCTCTCAAGAAGTCCGTGGCGATCTTGAAGGATTTGCGCTTTTGAAGGGTGATCGTGGATAAGTCTTGAAACAGCGCCACTGGATGGCTCCGGAACTGCAGTGGTTGGCGACGCCGTGCCTCTCGAATGATCCGTTCCTTCAAGGGGAAGTCCGGCAGGAACGCCAAAATGTCCGGGGCTGGCGCCGAAGCCCGTCGAGGTGGGCCCACTCTGTGTGCTCTATCAATCCTCACCGGGAAGTCGCTCGGTTCACCTAAGATGTCGCGAAATAGATCTCCCAGATAAGCCGTCATGTCCTCCCCTTCTTCTCCGGATGGAACGCCGCGGACTCTAATGTTGTTGCGCCTGGATCTATTCTCAAGATCCTTCGCGTGGGCCTGGAGGTCAATCTGCTGATCTCTGAGTCGCAGAACCTCCTGCTGCAGGTGCGTTACTTCCTCATCTCAGGTGTGGTTAGTTTCTTCCACAGCGGCTACACGTTCACCGAGGGAGTCGACCTCCCTCCGCACCTCCCGCACTTCCCCAGCCACTTCTTGTTTCAGCACCTGGAAGTCCTCTCTGAGGGTGCTGAATAGCGATTCCAAAAATGAGCGGGTCACTGGGGGTTCCCCACCTTCTGCCCCGCGAGAGCTGGATGGGGGGCTCGGGGCTGGCTGGTTCCTGTCCTGCCTTGGGGTCGCTCTGCTCAGCATATCGGGCAAGGTGCGCTCGCCTTTCTTACCCCCACGGTTGCCAGACATCGTGGGAGTGGGGGAGTGGGGGGTGTCTGTGTCGCAGAGTGTCACAAGAAGGGGCCAAACCTCGTGGGTCGTGATGAGTGCGGCTGCACTCCGGATGCTACTGACTCCACAGTCTCTCACAACTGCTCTCTAGGGCGCGGAAAGCATCCAGGACCAACGGTAGCCGGGCTACTCCTCCACCTCCACTTCGCAATGGAACACCACCCGTGGTGACCTCAGCGTGTCCCGAGCAGATGTCTAAGTTCAGGTCCCAGAAAGAGGGGGACGGCCAGCCCCCCACCGTGGCGCTGTGGAAACTGTGCAAGCCTGCCCCCTCCAAGGCCAACGCGCTCCACTGTTGCCTCTGCACCGTCCAGTTCAACGTCCAGGCCGAGAACCAGGCACTTCTGGGTGCCCCCCAGAGGGGGGTCAGCCGCACAGTTCAGTTTCAGCGGCCCACGCGGCGCAGGAGAGGGAGCCCCCAGCTAGATATGGGCCGCAGGCTCTCCGGAGGCCGCCCGAAGGGCGGGCAGGGCCCCCGCGACCGCGCGACCGTGGGCGCTCTCCGGCCGCTGCGCCGGACTCTCGGGTCTCGGGAGGCGCCGCGGAGGGCTCCTCCCGGAACGATGCTGAAGCGTGGGCCTCCTAGAGGGGTCTGGGGAATCCCTCACCGTGTCGCCACGGAGGTGGCGCGAATCCGTCGTCTCTCCGGTCTGCGTCCCGCTCTCACTCCCTCCAATGGTCCGCGCAGGCCACCAGAGCGCCACCCAGGCCGGGCCCCCAAGGAGTCCAGCCGTATAGTCCAGGGCCGGTAGGCCTTGCGGCGCGGGAAGCAGGGGCCGCCGGCAGGCAGGGCTCTGAAATGAGCGACGGTGCTCCCCAGAAGGCCCGCTGGGGCCCGGTCCAGAAGTGCGTCGGGGCGAGGGCCTCTGTGCAGTGCTCTGGTCACTCCGTGTGCTCACAAGCGCTCCCTGGAGGCTCCGTCGATCCCCTCGGCCCCGCAGTGTGCGGCAGAGGGCCCCAGAAGCCGGCGCCCCGGGGTAGGCCTCCCGGCCCTCCGGATCCCCGGGGTCGCGTAGTCCAGACTCCCCGAGTCCGCCGCTCGGGACTCCGGCCCGCCCCACGCAGGGCCGCCACGATGTGCTGTCTTGTCCGCTAGGGCGAGCCCCACCTCCGCCTGTCGCCGCACTTCTCCGGGGCTCCAGGGCTCCCCGCCGCTCCGCTGTCGTTCTGCGCGGGGCGGCCCGCAGACGCTCTCCGACCCGGCGGTAGGCCTTCTCACGGGGGCTCCCTCAGCCCGGCTCCGTCGCGGTCCACAGGGCACCGGGGATCCCCAGACTGCATCGGCGTTCGTGCACCGGCACCGAGCACCGTCTCCCACAGGATCCGGGGGAGATCAGCGGGAATAGGCAGTACTAGGGCTCCGGGGTCTCGAGAGCTCGGCAGGAAAGCGTCTTCCTAGCCCGCCATCTTGGCCACGCCCCCTAGCTATAGTTTTTAGAGTATGATTGATGGTGCAGGATTACTCGTAGGGTAAAGAAAAATTTAGTTTGGGGGAAGGGGAAGAAAACGACTTGGGCGTAGGAATAGGGATTACAAATAAAAATAGGAGGGGTGTGAGCAGGCGTGGCATGGGTTATATTTAGATTTAAGTAATCTGTTTGATCCTGGAAAAAAGGATGCAAGGAACATGTCAATATTAAAGGAATTCACCAGGTTCATTTCCACATTCTAGCAATGACTTTCATTTGGAAACATTTGTGGAAATAGTTTCTCCAAAACACTTCCTTAAATTGTTTTTCTTCACAATCCAGAATCTGAGGAGAAGTGTACATAATAAGATGTTAAAAGCATAGCAACCATGTTGATGTGTGCCTGTTCTAATGTATTGGCGGAGTGATGGGTTCAAAAGCGCATTTTATCCAGGCAGTATTAGTTGCCTATAGGAAGGACTTTTTCCCTCACACTTGAGATAGTGGTTTGCCTCACTCTTTATTGTTATTTTATTGTAGTGCTTCAGTCTTCAGATCATTAAAATAGATTAAAACTTCCCCCCAAAGGTTGCATCATTTCATGCAGTGCTAAGGAAAGCAGCTGATGCCCTAGAACTTCCTTTTACCCTCCGTTAAACTAGAGCCATCTACTTGACAGACGTCCTCCAGCCCACATTTAGAAGTTCTGGGCCCTTACAGCCCTGTAATGCAGCCCTTATGGATTCAGTCTTAGCAACATCAGGGAAACACACCACTGCTCCAGGAGTGGGTAGGCTAATCGCAAGGAGGTACAGGAAAGCACCAGGGTCCTCAGTTCTTCGGTCTGTCCACCTGTCCCTAGAAACTGATATCAGTCTCCTTGGGCACTATGCAGAATCTGTGATCTTTTCCAGTTGCTCTGCCAGATAGAAGTCAAATAGAGCTGCTGGCTAAGCAGGATTTTCAGCTGTCAGACTGGCATTGCGCTTTTTGAATTCCGCCTGTTTGCTGGAAGACACTCACACACTTATAGAACAGGGCATAAATGCTGATTCCTGACTTACCTGATCATCTTCGGGATCTCTTTGCTGAGGTTGTTTAGCATGGCCAAGCTGCCTATAGATGAATAGCGGCTGGTGTGGGGTCGGAGTGGCGGGGTGGGAAGGAGGGGGGAGGTGGGGAGGAGGAGGATTTAAAACAGACAACACACATAAAAGAAATACAAGGAATGTATCTGCTGCCAGACGCTCATTTCTGTGTCCTCGCTGCCGCAGGCTCTGGATGCGGTCTCCTTCCTCCTGGCTCTCCTCAGCTGACTCCGGCGGAAAGGGAAGGACTTCGGCTGAGGACAACGCGAAACCAGCCAATCCTGGAGTTGCGGTGCAGCTGCAGGATTGGCTGGAGCAGGCCAACCTGGCGCTCATTTTGAGGCTGTAGACCTGCTGCTTCAATCCCGCTGCTGTTTCTCAGCCTTGGGATTGCAATCTCTGAAGTGCGCAAGGTCAGTTTGGCCAGCTGTAGGCAGCCGGCCAATCTGACCTGCGCACTGGCAGGGGGCTGCATTACTAATGCAATCGCACTAATAAGCCCCACCCCCCTGCCATTGCGCTGTAACAGCGCGAGCCTTAAACATGTGTGTGCCTGCTGCGCTATCCAGTCTATTTAACAGAGCAAGGATTTTTGGAGACAAGGTGGTTTCCACAGTTGAGCGTTTCAAGATGCAAGAGCAACCATCCCCTTGTGTTATCCTTGTCCTGATGACCTCTAGTCATGAAGGTCAAAATGCCGTCGACACATACCTGGATCTCTAATTATGACATGATCCTTCATTTTTCTTTGTACTCAAACAATTCATGCATAATATTCAGCTAAATGTTTCCAATACGCTGTTGTACTTTTACTTTTCACATGTTTCACTTGCGCCGTGTGAATATTTTTTCATGAACACAATGTGTTCGCCTTGCACTTTGTACACATTCTAAAAAGCATGGTTGATGTTGCATTATAAAACCTGTGAAGCATCTTGTTATGCCTCTGTGGACAATATACCTTCATCAAATTAAAAAAGTTGGACTTGGTCTTTTTTGTTTCATTTGTAATTAATTTATTATTACAGTATCCCTTTATTCGTGGAACTGTCAGGGAAATTACCATTTTAAACTATAGGGGGTCTCAACAGGAATATTATGGTCCTAAGACCCTAGTGCCAACATGTTTCAGTCCACCATTGGCCTTAAGGGTCCAGGACTTTCTTCAGGGCAAAAAAGGGGGGGTCCTCCCTGGTTCCTCACAAGGGCAGGTAGCTGCTCCTTTTAAAAGCTAGAAACAAAAGAAATTTCTCTTCTAAAATTAATTTACTCCATCTGAAATGAAAATGAAAGACAGAGAAAAAGATCATAGTGCAACATTGCTATCATGAAATCAACTCTTGGGAAGAGTTGATTTCATGACAATAATGTTGCACTATGATCTTGGGAAGAGCTGATTTCATGACAATAATGTTGCACTATGATCTTTTTCTCTGTCTTTCCTTTTCATTTCAGATACTGGGATCTGTCTGAGGATTTTTTATCTTTAAATACCCCCTGACCATATCTTTCCAAGAGCTCCCTTGGAAACGGTCGAGCCCACCCTGACTTTTCGGGGTCAGGGTGACCCGATAATGAAGCATGACACTATTAGAGTGTGTGAGGGTAATTAAAACAAAAGGAATGATTTGCTTCCGCACCATCTAGTAGGCACATCTAAATCGCTTCATATCCATCGTCTCTTATTCAACCAACCAAGTTTACTTTAGGCACACAAACGAAGTTTTTGAACTTGTGGGGTACTTTATGTGGAATAAAGTGTACAGTACCACAGTAACGCCGTGAAAACTCTACAAAAGGAGTCCATACCAGTTTAGAAGAATAGGCAATATGTATCTGAATAAAATAAGACCAAAATGACAAAAATCCAATATACGCAAGTCAAGCTATTTTTTTAAAAAGATTAAGCAAGTGTAGTTCATAGAAATTTATGGATGCCTTTGTTTTACCACAAAGTATCTTAGATGCATCAAAAATCAAAGATTGTGACAGGCGCAGGGGAGGTGAAGCACAGGAAAAGCAAAGCGATGCGTTGGTTGCGTACTACACAGGGAATGTGATACGTCAGTTCCTTACTGCCAGAGAGGTGATGCGTCAATGCCTTACTGCTAGGCAGGGGAGATGATGCGTCAGTTTCTTACTCGAAGGGGAGGTGATGCATCGGTTTCCGGACACACGGACTTGGTTCTTTACCGTGGTGCGGTGTTAATGAAGAATCTGCGTCGAGAAGATGCATCGAAATTCCAGAAGTGCTACGTTGTTGCGACATTGGCAAAGCAAACACTGCTTTGATTTCCAGCCGCAAAGCAGGTGCTCCATTAGAGTCAGAGCAGGTGTCACACACGTCGGTGACACGGTGCTCAGAACTCACGCTGTGGTGATTTTTCCGACGAGCTGGTGACTGCGGGGAAAGCCGTGGTTGATGATTCCAGTAGAAACCATTCTTTGGTGCAGGGGGCGGCAATGCATGGATCTTGTACAGTGATGCGTCGAGAAAACAGGGCCTAGGAACTGGATTTGGAATCACTTGGCAAGTCCAGACTCAGCAGAAGAGCCCAGGTACTGGTAGGTGAAGTCCTTGATGGAGACGAAGTCCTTGAAGTCCTTACTATTAGGATACAAGCATGCACAAGCCCTTGGAGAATCATGGAAGCAGGATGTAGAAAGCATCTAGCTCTTCTTCCTCGCAGAATGTCCTCAGTCCAGAAGTGTTTTAATTTTGGGTGTCAGAGGTCCAATCTTATATCCTTTTCTGATTTTCAAGTAGGCAAACTTTAAAGGGAAGTCTTTGTAGTGCGCAAGATCCTGCCTTTAAACGACCTGGCTCCAGACACACTACAGGGGGCTGGGCACAGCTTTGAGTGAGGACAGGTACAACCCTATTCAGGTGTCAGTGACGACTCCTTCCACCACTTTCATCCCCAGAAGGCTCATTAGCCTGTTGATGGGCCATCAGGATATGCACAGCACACCTCAGATCCCTTTGTGTGACTGTCTAGAGTGAATGCACAAGAGCCCAACTGTCAGACAACCCAGACGTGTATTCTACAGACAGGCAGAGGCACGGATTGGTTAAGCAAGAAAATGCCCACTTTCTGAAAGTGCAATTTTCAAACACGCAGTTTAAAAACCAACTTCACCAAAAGATGTATTTTTAAATTGTGAGTTCAGAGGCCCCAAACTCCAAATCTCTATCTGCTCCCAATGGCAAATTACACTTAAAAGATATTTCAAGGCAATCCCCATGTTACCCAATAGGAGAGATAGTCCTTTTCAATAGTGAAAAACTAAATTAGCAGTTTTTCACTGTTCGGACATGTAAAACACGCCAGTACATGTCCTACCTTTTACATTGTACCCTGCCCATGGGGCTGGCTTGGGCCTACCTTAGGGGTGGCTTACATGTAGTAACGGGAAGTGTGGGCCTGGCAAGTGGGTATACTTGCCAGGTCGAAATGACAGTTTAAAACTGCAACCACAGACACTGCAGTGGCAGGTGAGCCATGTTTGCAGGGCTACTCATCTGGGTGGCACAATCAGTTTTCTAGGCCCACTAGCATTTGATTTATAGGCCCTGGGCACACCTGGTGCACTTTACTATGGACTTATTAGGAAATCAAATATGCCAATAGTGGATAAAGCAATCACCAGTACAATTTACACAGGAAGCATTAGCACTTTAGCACTGCTCAGTGCTGAAGTGCCCAGAGTCCTAACACCAGCAAAATGAGGTCAGAGAAAATGGGAGGAAGAAGGCAAAAAGTTTGGGGATAACACTGCAAAAAGAGCCAGGTGCAACACCGAAGGTAAATACGTTTCTCATCATGGCACCATGTGAGCTGAAGTGATGGTGTACAGTGAGTGTCTCCTGGCTTCGATGGAGGAGTCAGTTACTAGCAGACCCTTTAAAGTTTACAGTGCTGCAGCCCTTATAATCTCTGCCTTGTTCCTAAAATCCAATGTTTTTGGAGACAGAAGACACACAAAGCTTCAGATTTACGGTTTGCTATTGTAAGCAGGAACTTGATGCTACTGCACATGACTCGGACGTGAACTATCCAAGCAGAAAACTGCAAACAATCTGCTAACACAATATTTTGAAGTTCAGCAAGTGTTTTGAGAGTGATTAGCAGGGTTATTTATTGTAAGTGTTCTCAGCTGGAGCAGGCCCAATGTTGCTCATAAATATCGCGCGGGCGGGAAGGCCAAGGGCAGCTCCACTTTCTGAGCTTAGTCAACAGGATTTTGTGTTCTTTTCAGCCCTCGTTATGGTCGTGAAAAGGATGGAATTCCTTTCAGAGCTGTATTTAGGCAGCAGAACTCGAGACCCGCACACCGATTTTCAAGGATGCCTGGTTGAGAAGCATAATGCCTTCTAGCGCTTTAACACCCTTTTAACACTTCTTACCGCCCATGCTAGGCATTCGATAGAAAACATGGCGGCATCTTTTTAAATGCATTATGAATTTATTGTCTATGTATTTTTCATTTATTGAGGAGATAGAAAATAAAATGTAAAACCAAACAGACTGGTACCAGCTGAGTACTGCCCATATGCCAAGGATGATACCTAAAGCCAGTCTTGACTTTGAAGCCAACAACGCTTTGCATTCTGGGACGTTTATGCCCAAAGGCATAAATGCATAGCGGATGTTGCAACATGCGCAATTGACTTCTTGGTATCTATGGCTGCACACGTAACGCCGACATAAACTTGAGAATTGCCTATCTAAAAGTTGCAGAAATAGGGCTTATGCGGGTGCTGGCAGCTAAGAGATAAAGCAATGCATGTCTTGGCTTCCTGGCAGGGTAGTGATGGGAGAATGGAGAGGGTGTATTATATGTGGTTTCACTGTGTTTCAGCAACTGTCTTGCCCGCCAACCCCAAAAGAGGCAGGCCACTGGCCTACGAAATGAACCCTTGGCTCATGTTTTGGCATCATTGGACATCTACTCAACTCTGAGGTAGACGCTGGCTGATGTAGGCATCAGCAAAAATCAATATTGTTAAAAACATAAAGAAAGCAAGGCCCAATCAAAAATCTGTCTCAACATTACAAAAGTATTAACTCAAACTTCTTAATATGACCTAAGAAGGTTGCCACTTCACCAGCTCAGTTGAGGACCTTGTCCTAGTCTATTTATGCAGAAATGTAATTCCGCTCTTCGTAATATGGAGATTTTGGGACCCACAACTTGAGAGACCTACACTTAAGATTTTGTTCAGTCTATTTGCCTTATCACAAAGGTTATGTTATCTTCCATTTATAACGCGTGCGGATACTGCAAGTGTGTCCCGGCGCGAGCCTTGAGAGATGGACAGCAGACCTAGCTCAGACAAAGAGGAAGGTTATCAGATTCTTTTTAAAATGTGTGGGGTCCTGAATGCAACGAAGAGCACAAGGCAGCGTATTCCAAGCACAAGCGGCTTTCACCGCCAAAGAGCTGCCACCCGCCCTTTGCAAGCAGAAGCAGGGAACTCTAGCAACGAATAGGGATGCGGAGCGCAAGTGTCTTCCAGGGGTGTAAAAGGAAAAGCGTTTCTGAAGATAGACTGGCGCTGTGGCATGGAGAGCGCGATGGGCGATAACTAAGGACTTAAATTGAACCCGCTCGGCCACGGGCAGCCAGTGTAGACCATGAAGATGTTGTCTAACATTGCTTCTGGCAGGGATGTTCAGGAGAAGCCTGGTCATACAACAACAATATACTAGGACGAGCAGAGGGAGATTCAGAGATGTCCAGCTCCGACTATAGCAGTTTTGAGCTAACATGACCTTTGTTAGGTGTCGGACTACAATACCAGGGAAGCAGTTAACATTTCTTTATTAACCACAACTTCAGATACGTCCAGCTCCAACTCTGTCCAGGGAGCAACTTCACCTGTAGAACCCCGCACACACAACACCGCAAATTTGAACCCAGTGACCTACTACATATACCCAACACAGTTAAAGACATAAACAACACTACACAACCTTCCTTTGCTGGTTATTCTGTCTCTTTTTTTATCCTCATATCGCGTCAGACTTTTATGTCTTCCCTGTCTTGGAGTGGGATCTTACCTAGGGCTTAGCCCCATCTTAACCGGAGATTTTAGGTGTAATCATTAGATATTGGACATCTCACCCGTTCTGAGTTGTCAACCCTGTTAACCAGTGCTAAATTGGTTGCCGCATCTTTGCTTTCTTCTCACTGGAACATTTACAATCCATATCTCAGATATACTTGACATAGTCCAACCATTATGCATAGTTTGGCAGGGTTTTCTTACTCCAATTACTGCATATTTCTCTTTTTGCCAATCACACAAAATAAATAATATCTTGGTGTCATTAGTTGATAAAAGAGCACTTATATCACATTCTTCAGGCACACCAAATATAATCAAAGATCTTACTTTACTTTCCACCTCTATAATTTCGATTATGTCCACACCTTACCAAAACGGTATTATTCTTGGACAGCCCGTAAACAAATGTAGGTTGTCTTGTAACATTTGTCATTGTTATACCTTCCAAATTTTTTCAGCTTTGATGGGGTCCAGTAAGCTCTGTAAAAGGTAAACAGACGTCTCTTCCTGAGAGTGGCACATTTAACAGTGATATATAATGCACACCTTGATTCGATCCTAACATTTATTCTCAGAGCCCATCGTTAGCAAGCCTTTTCCCCACGTCTCTCCACTCAGTCTACATTGACATTGTGTGTGTCTATGTGATTCTCTTTCTCTATCAATTAAAAAAATCTATAAACCAATATAAAGTTGTTTTACGCTTTCTAATTACTAATTTAATATCCATCTTATTTGATCCACTCTCCGACAAATAGACTAAATTGGTATTGTTTGTTCCTAGCCAAAATATCGACTTACCCTTCACTTACTTCCCTGCTTAATGCCTGACACGACTGAACTGCATAATGGAAAACGATCCAAAAGTGGGCCTGCAGGCACCGTGGATGGAGGTCCCACCTCCGGTCAGGATAGCTGCATAAAATGTGGATATTATTATAAAATCATGGCTGTCAGACGTCAACCGGAGATGGTAGACAAGAGGAAAGTCCTTTCGGAATTGTCTTCTACATATGAGATTAGCTACCACTGAGGCAGTAGGTGATGCCTTGCAAAACAGCAGCTTTCTTTTACCATTATGGTGGTTGGTATTTGGTCTTTAGCAAGGGTGAGCCAAGTCTTGGAGAGTTGGAATAATGTGCAGCAGTGTGAGTTACTTGAAGTAATCATTTCTGGAAAGAGATCCAGCAATTTTTGCCACTGGAGAAAGCACCCAGTTATGGATCAGAAGAGAGTAGGCTTTAGTTTAGCCTCTCCTAAAAACAGATAAATTAGAAGTAGGGTTGTGGATCCACAGAAGGCTGATTTACTTATGATAGTACAAGCATAATTAAAACAGTTGATGGGTACTGTTACAAAGAAGTCTCTTTAAGAAAGTCCGCATAGAAGACATAATCCCGCAGGACTTGTACATCTTCATCCAAAAGCTAGGCATTTCAGGAGTAAACTGCCAGGCCAACAACCGAGAAATCATGAGGAACGAGTTTACACATTAGGTGTTCTCTTATCCTAGTGAAAGTTTGAGAATTTATCCTCACCACCTTCTACCAGCAGTGGTGTATTCCTCCAGTTTCAATCTAACCTTGGGCTCCTTCTTCATCAGGTCCTCAAGGGCTCTATCAATGTATTATATCATGTCACTATCTGTATTATTTTGTATAGTTGATGGACAAAAGGAATTGGGGTACATTTGATATAAAAATAAACGTCATGGTGAATGGGAGAATCTGATTAACTTATACATACCAAAGTGTGTGGCAATGATGTACTACTTGGAATCAACTGAGACATGGATGCTATTTACCATCAAATCAATTTAATAAGGGCTCATTTAGTGAGCAAGGCATTGTTTTCCTCGAATGACTGTCTGCTACCAGAGATGTTATATGGCATTCTAAAAAAAAAGTATATGTTAGAAATGAGGGTCTCTAGTTGGCAGGGGTAGGTACCTTTGTCCAATTAGGGGCCCTTGCTTCTAGTCAGGGTAAGGGCTATACACACTTTAGATAACACCTGCGCACCCCCTGGGTAGCTTGGCATGAGCTGACACAAAATTTACAAGGCCAAACAGCCACAGAGATGGGATGCGTCAGTTCCTGAGACCTTGGAGAGGCGTTGCAACAGTTCTGCTACATGCAGAAGTGATGCGTCAAATCTGGTCTGTTGGGGGAAGTGATGTCTTGACTCCAGACGATTCTGGTCCGCTGGTGATGCGTTGGGATAACTTGCCGCACAAGTGTGATGCATGGAAATCTGGGATGCATCGGCGATCGATGCAGCGGCGGTGAGTGGCTCTGCGTCGGTTTCTTCAGCTGCGATCCCTTGATACATCAGTTCTTGCAGCGCCGACAGGCGCTGCGTCAGTTCAGCAGCGGCGCGGCGATGCGTGGTGATTTCTACTTGCACAGTGGTGCTGCTTCAGACAAACACCAGCAACAAGAGCAATGTGTGGATTTCGTCAGTTCTTTAGGTTTCTTCCAGCAGCAAGCACAACCTCCAGAGGCCCAGAACTGGAACAGGCACCTCCTAGCATGTCAGAACTCTCAGCAGCAGAGTTCAGGGGGGCTGGGGTGAAGTCTTTGTGTCCCTGAGACTTCAGAACAGGAGGCCAGCACACACCTGCCCTTGGAGGTCTTCTTCAAGCAGTTTCAAAGCAAAGTTCCAGTTTTTGTCCTCTCCTTGGCCAACCTCATACAGCACACAGCAAAGGGGCAGTGCTCCTCGTTACAGCTCTTCAGCTCTTCTCTTTGTCAAGGGTTCCTCTTGAGTCTAGAAGTAATTTAAAGTTCTGGGGTTTCAGGTGTAATACTTTTTCCCCAAAATGTCTTTGTTCTCTTTGTGCAAGGGTATTTGAGCCCAGTCTAAACCAGTTCTGTTCTCTTTGGTGCAGTATGACCACAGGGCATGGAGACAGCATTGTTCAAGGGAGACAGGCTCTATTAAAGGTGCAATGAAAACTACTCTCACTGCTCAAAATTCAGCCAAGGTCAATTCAGCTCAGCTCCCCGTCATCCAGGAAGGGCCAGACACTCTCCACCCCCCCCCCCCCCCCCCAGTGGCTGTGTATAGTGAATGCACACCCCCAACACCTGTCACTCCAAAACCAGACAGTCAATACGCAAACAGGCAGAAGCAAACCGAATGGTTAAACAAGAAAATGCCTACATTCTAAAAGTTTTGAAAACTAAGGAGTTAGGTCCTATACAAGGGAAGGGGAAGGCTGGACTTACATTCTAAAAGTGGCATTTTCAAACACTCATTTTAAAAACCATCTTTATTAAGTATGTGTTATTAAATTCTGAGTTCAGAGAGCCTAAATTGTATTTCTCTATTGTGCCCCAATGGGAAGTTATACTTGTAAGATGTTACAAAGTATTTCCCATTCTATCCAATAGGGCAGATAGCCTTTCAATGGTTATAAACAAAATTGGCAGTATTTTACTATCAGGACATGTCTCACACACCAGTACATGTCCTACCTTTCACATACATTGCAGCCTGCCCAGTTGGGTGCCTTGGGCCTACCATAGGAGTGCCTTACATGGGATAAAATGGAAGGTTAGGGCCTGGCAGCACTTGCCAGTTGACATGGCAATTAACAATTGCGCACAGACCTTTTCAGGACTACTATGTGGGTGGCACAATCAGTGGTGCTGGCCCACTAACAGCATTTGATTTACAGGCCCTGGCACACTTAGTACACTTTACTAGGGGCTTAACAGTAAATCAAATATGCCAGTCAGGGAGAACTAATTGTAAACACAATTTACACAGGGAGCACTTGCACTCTGACACTGATCAGCAGCGTCAAAGTGCCCAAATCATCTAAGCCAGCAAAACCAAAATCCAGCACAGCATCGAAAATACAAGAGGTACAGGCAAAAAGTCAGGGGAAACCATGCAAAGATGCCAAGTCTAACAGAATATATGAGGGTGAACGTTTTATTGAGACCAGGCATACGTAAAACCTGCCCATCACTATCTCATACACCACTCTACTAGATCTCTTGTATGTAGCTTGTTTTCACTACATAAATTCATACATACCATAAATCTGTTCACAAATACTACTGAAAAACTTTCAAGGATTGTCTTCATGCATGCAGCAGTTTGAGGATTTTAGCCTTATGGGAAAACAAAGCTTGAGACAAAATGCCTCTTGTTTGCAGCTTTCACATAATTTATGAATGTCTGCATTTGGTTCGTTGGGAGCCAGAAGACAAGTGTAAATAAAAAAATGGCCAGCGAATGGGGTTCAGAGAAATACATTTCTCAGGGTACAGTCATTAGCTAAACAACTGCTCAGCAAAATGAACTAGTAGTCAAGGACAGCAGGCATTCTCTCCTTTTGGTTAGGAAGCCCCAACATACTTCTAGAAATTATTTTATGTGTATGTAAGAATATTTTATCATACATAAACATCTGGCGAGATGTCAACATCAAGAAACTAACTTTAAAAAGCTAAGTCCAGAGTCCGAGTGTAGGAGAATCAAGACAGAAGAAATAAGAAGTCCCTCCCCTCCCTTTCCCAAGAAAAAGCAGCATTCCTGAGTATGCCATGCAATAGTAACAAATGGAGGCAATTATAAGATCAGTTAGATCAGATAATATACGGACAAAGCATATTGCCATCACAGTGAGTTTCGGGGTTGGTTGAAATAGTCTTTTAGTTGGCACCTCTTTTCCTCCAGATGTAGGCTTAGCCTATACATACATACATACATACATACATACATACATACATATATATATATATATATATATATATATATATATATATATATATATATATATATTTATTTTTTGGGGGGGGGGGCATATTCACTTTTCCTACTTCCTCAAGTAAGAGATCACCACTCCAGAGCCTGCTGCCTGAATATTTAAAGATTGCGTAACGCTGAAACCGGTCATGCCGATATTCTTTCTAATAAATGTCCTTTTCAAACCACGCTGTGTGAGAGAGAGAGAGTGTGCCTATGGGTCCCACAGAAGAGGAAGGCACTCATGTGGGGTCTTCGCCGGTGGCTTCGTCCTTGGCACCGGATGAGTGCGTCGACTCCGACCCGGAATCGATACGACATCGAGGAGACACGGCCTGGAGGGGCATCCCAGTCACCAGTCTTGCCTGCCGGTCCAGTCAACGAATAGCTCCATTCAGCTTCCTGCGCTGATGTCTGCTGTGGCACCGAGTTCGATGCCCTGTCGATCTCCTACCTCCCTGCTGGTGGAGGTCGAGTCGCCGTTCATCCGCGCCCAGATCGCCTCCCCTCTGGAGGTTCTCGACATCCAGCCGAATGCGTCCTGGCGTCGTTCAGTGCCAGCAGCTCCTCTTTTGATGGGAGATGTGCCCCCATTGGGCTCACCGATCCCTGGGTCGTTTCACAGCCCCTTGGTGTAGGTGCCTAGTGTTCCTTGGCCTTTGGATCAACCCCAGGATGATCCACCTTTATTTTCTAGCCGTCGGGTTAGCCTTCAACCATCCCCGACTGACTGTTTGTTGTCGCCTCCCCGGCTTGCGACGGAGGCTAGTGCGGCCTTGGCGAGAGCTATTCACAGGGCTGCAGATATTCTCTGCTTGCATCCCCTGGCGTTTCCCTACCCACTGATCTTTTACTGGTTCTCCTACATATGGAGCCTGTGGACGTGGAGCCTTTACTGCCTCATGGCGAGTCATTGATTGATATCATGTTTGGTATATAAGCACGCCCCTCCTCTGGTGACCCTGTGGATAGAGCAATTGTTCGCCAGCATTGCCCAGCCCCAGACGATCCGGTTTGCTTGTCCCTTCACCGTAGGGTTCAGGGTCTGGTTGTCCAGGCGGCTTTCGCCTTGCAGCCTTCTTTTGCTCTGCCGTTGCTCCCTCCCACTAGGGAGTCTCGGTGGCTGGAGGCATGTGGGCGCAATATTTTTGCCTCTGCCAGTGCGGGCTTCCGTGCCTTAAACATGACTTGTGTGTTCGCACATGCTTCCTTTGCCCTTTGGGACTTGGTTGAGCTCCTTCTTCCTTCTCTCCCAGAAGGGCCCCAAGCTGACTTGAATCGTCTTCTTCTTGATGGCCGCGGATTGGCACAATATTCCATTCGATCGGCTCTGGACGCTACTGACTCTGTTAGTAGAGCAATGGACCTGTCGGTTGCTTTGCGCCTCCATGCTTGCCTGCGCGATAGTCCTTTTCCCGAGAACGTTCGGGACGCTCTGCGGGATCTGCCATTCAATGGTGGGGACCTTTTTGATTGTCACGCTGATTCAGCGGTCTCCCGCCTCATATCTGGTCTCTCGTGATTTGCTGGCCCTTACAGCCAGACTTTCTCGACCTTGTGGCCTGTCTTTGCCACATGCTGTGTGGCTTTATGTTGCTTTTTCCCGAGCCATGAACCAGGTTATTTTGCCTTGCTAGAGGCGACAAACGGTCCCCTAGCGCTTTTTCAGGTGGCAGGATCCAATCAATCAATCATGCCATTTGTATAGCGCACTACTCACCCGGGAGGGTCTCAAGGCGCTTGGGGGGAGGGGTATGCTACTGCTCGAACAGCCAGGTCTTGAGTTGTTTCCTGAAGGCGAGATGGTCCTGGGTCAGCCGAAGGTGGATGGGGAGGGAGTTCCAAGTCTTGGCAGCCAGGTAAGAGAAGGATCTTCCTCCGGCGGTGGCTCTTCGGATGCCTGGTACGGCTGCGAGGGCGAGGCTGCTGGACCGTAGCTGGCGGGTGGGCGTGTAGAAGGTCAGGCGGTCGTTGAGGTACTTGGGGCCCAGGTCGTGGAGAGACTTGTGTGCGTGGGTGAGAAGCCGGAACGTGATCCTCTTGTCGACGGGGAGCCAGTGCAGGTTCCTCAGGTGGCTGGAGATGTGGCTGCGTCGGGGGACATCCAGGATGAGTCGGGCGGAGGCGTTCTGAATGCGCTGGAGTCTTTTCTGTAGCTTGGCTGTGGTTCCGGCATAGAGGGCGTTTCCGTAGTCCAGTCGGCTGGTGACGAGTGCCTGGGTGACAATCTTCCTGGTCTTGGTCGGGATCCAGCGGAAGATCTTGCGAAGCATACGCAGGGTGTTGAAGCACGATGAGGAGACGGCGTTGACTTGTCTGGTCATCGAGAGGGAGGGGTCCAGGATGAAGCCCAGGTTGCGTGCGTGGTCGGTTGGCTTGGGTGCGGTGCCCAGGGCTGGGGGCCACCAGGAGTCGTCCCAGGCGGAGGGCGAAGATCCCAGGATGAGGACTTCCGTCTTGTCTGAGTTCAGTTTCAGGCGGCTGTCCTTCATCCACTCGGCGACGTCTTTCATCCCTTCGTGTAGGCAAGTTCTGGCGGTGTCGGGGTCTCTGGTGAGGGAGAGGATCAGCTGGGTGTCGCCGGCGTAAGAGATGATGTTGAGGTTGTGCTGGTGTGCGATGGCTGCGAGAGGTTTCATGTAGATGTTGAAGAGGGTGGGGCTGAGTGAAGATCCTTGCGGGACGCTGCAGATGACTTCGGTGGCCTCGGAGCGAAACGGGGGGAGGCGGACTCTTTGTGTTCTTCCGGCGAGGAACGAGATGATCCACTCCAGTGCCTTCTCTTGGATACCGATGTTGCTGAGGCGCTGGACTAGGGTGCGGTGGCAGACCGTGTCGAACGCAGCGGAAAGGTCCAGGAGGATGAGGGCCACTGTTTCCCCCTTGTCAAGCAGGGTCCGGATGTGCTGTGGTTGGCTCTGAAGCCGGACTGCGAGGGGTCGAGGGATCCGTTCGTCTCGAGGAAGGCGGTCAGCTGTCTGTTGACGATCTTCTCGATGACTTTAGCAGAAAAAGGGAGGAGCGAGGTGGGGCGGAAGTTTTTGAGATCGGTGGGGTCCGCTGTAGGTTTCTTCAGGAGGGCCCTGATCTCGGCGCGCTTCCAGCTCTCCGGGAAGGTGGCGGTGTTGAAGGAGGCGTTGATGATGTTCCGGAGTTGGGGTGCGATGATGGAGTCGGCCTTGTTGAAGATGTGGTGTGGGCAGGGGTCGGTCAGTGATCCGGAGTGGATGGTGTTCATCGTGCGGGCTGTGTCTTCGGTGGTCACCGTGGTCCAGGTGCAAGGGTGGCGGTGGGGGGCATTGGTTCGACGGTTGGGTGCGTGGGCGGGGCGCCGAAGCTGTTGTGGATGTCGGCGATCTTGCGGTGGAAGAACGAGGCGAGGGAGTCGCAGAGGTCTTGTGACGGAGTGATGTCGTTGGTGCCGGTGCTGGGGTTGGAGAACTCCTTGACGATAGTGAAGAGCTCTTTGCTGTCGTGGGCGTTGTTGTCCAGTCGTTCCTTCAGGGATTTCTTCTTGGTGGTGCGGATGAGCTGGTGGTGCTTGCGGGTAGCGTGTTTGAGGGCGGTCATGTTGTCGGTGGTCCGGTCGAGGAGCCAGGCTTTCTCGAGGGTGCGGCAGGTCTTCTTGGAGTCCTTGAGGTCGTCGGTGAACCAGGATGCCTTCTTGCTTCTGGGTCTGCTGGGAGGGTTCTTTAGTGGCGCGAGGTCGTCGGCGCAGGCGGTCAGCCACTGTGTGAAGTTGCGGGCTGCTTCGTTGGGGTCCGTTGTGTTGGCGGGTGGGCTCTGGCTGAGAGAGGTGGTGAGCTGGTCTGCGGTGATCTTGCTCCAATTCCTGTGAGGTACCTGTTGCGGGTGGTGGTGGGTCGTGGATCTTTTGAAGCTGAAGTGGACGCAGCTGTGGTCGGTCCAGTGGAGTCCGGAGGCGTGGCTGAAGGTGATGTACTTGCTGGAAGAGAAGACGGCATCAAGCGTGTGGCCGGCGTAGTGGGTGGGGGTGTTGACCAGTTGCTTGAGTCCGAGGTTGGCGAGGTTTTCCAGCAGGGCGGTGGTGTTGCGGTCCTTGTTGCTCTCCAGGTGGAAGTTGAGGTCCCTGAGGAGGATGTAGTCGGTGGAGGGGAGGGCGTGCGGGCTGATGAAGTCTGTGATGTCTTCACTGAATTGTGTGCGTGGTCCCGGGGGTCTGTAGACGAGGGTGCCTCTGAGGGTCGTCTTAGGGTCGGTGTGAAACTGGAAGTGGAGATGTTCGACTGCGGTGAAGGAGTCGTTGGCGTCGGTCGTGATGCGGATGGTGTTCCTGTGGACGATGGCGATGCCACCTCCGGTCTGGTTGATGCGGTCCCTCCTGATGATCTTGTACCCGTAATGTAATGAGACACACGTAACCAGACAATGCTTTACGTGCAGGATCTGTGAGTATGCTGATCCACCACATACACAGCGCGCTTTAGGGTGCGCGCTGATATAACTACACACCACAGTGGCCAGCCTAACATTTTTGGCCACATGCACCTGTGGTCCTGAAGAAAGCCTCACGAGTATCGTAGAAGGCTGAAACTAGTAGACCTTCACTCACTTTTTAAAGAGATACAGAGGTACATTGTTACCTCCACTATATCTTACTGTTGTTTTTTACCCGTGCCATAGGACCCTTCTCTTAAAACTTTTGAAAAAGGGTATTTCCTATAGGTACTTTTAACTCATATTTCACTACACATATCACTGTCACTTTTCACAAGAAATCCTGCTCTGCTGTAGACAGGCATTGCAGCACAGCTGGATCACATTCGGTGATCCAGTTGGGCCCCGATGATGAAGCATGCCACCTACTAGGTAGGTGGGTGAGGGGTTTCTTAACAACAACACCCTGTTGTTAGCATCCAAAGCCCAGATGACAGGGGACCATCCCTGACCTGTACCTGCTCAAGGTCTTGTCCTTGTTGTTCTATGATATATGTCCGGGGAAAAGGACAAGCACTACGGTCTAATCCTCGCTCTCTTGTTGTTACTTTGTTTTTTCTTGGTAGGCAGCATTGCCTTCTTTGTTTTGGACTCTGGGTTCATGACGTAATCCCCAGATGGTCTGGGCGGATACTCCGCCATGTTTACCTTGGTTGGTACGGCTGGTCAGCTGGTTCTGCCTTCTTTGAAGTCCTCGGTCTGTGAGCTTAACTCCAGAGGAGGCCCCCTCGTTGGGGTTCAGATTTACCCTATGTGGGTATTTAGTGGCTGTTGTGTTGCTGCATTCCTACAAGGAAGGCTTGGTACGCTCCTGTGGAGTATTCCTACAAGAAGATCTTCTGTGGATCACTCTGACTTCTCTCTTTCTGCTGTATGCGACCCACAGGTTAGTGTCGACCTACTGCATTTTCAATTAAGGTTGTGGTCTTCGGTTGTCCGTCCTACTTTGAACCATCAGTATAGGTTTCTTACTGTGAGGCTTCTGCCTCGCCTGCACTTCACTGGGGCATTTTTCAGCATCGCTTTGCTCCTCTTTGTCCATGTTGGCTGCTCCTCTTTTAGCCAGCCACTGTCCCGTGGGGCCCTTTTTCTGTTCCTTTCAGGAACAGTTCTACCACGGCTGACACCCTATCATCCATTGGCACCAGGGAAGAGCGGCTGTGCAACACGCTTCTTTAGTGTTTGCACGTACTGGGAGTGCACCCTGATATGATTCGCTATCATAGGATGTTTACGTTCTTTCTAACGCTTCTGCGGTACTGGTTCTACCCTCCCCTTTTTGGGATGGGTAATGGTTTCTCCTACTTCAGCCATGTCTGGTCTTGTTCTTAATGGTGGCGTCTTCACCATGTACGTCTCTGCTGTACATGGCCTTGTGCCTTCTATTTTAGGGCACTTCCCCAACATGAGTTTTTCCTCTTTCCCTGCTGCTTTCTGCACAGGTGTTTTCCACACTTCTGCTTTGGGTTCCTGCTGTAACACTCTCAAGGGGAGTGTTCTCTTCATGCACCATAGTCTTGTATTATGTAACACACCTTTTTACATTCTCTTCTTAATCTATATCTGCTCTGTGCTCTTTGCACAGCGGAGTTGTGCAGGCAACGTTCCTTCCTGCGGTGTCTGTGGTCTTCGCCCCGGTCTGCTCATTCTACGAGCTCTTGTGTGGGGGTCCAGCTTGCCATATACCCCTTTTTTTTACAGATAGCCTGCTTACTAATGCATCCTTCGCATCTGGCAGCTCCCACTACCCTACAGGGGTTGTTTCCTTTGCTTCGTGTGGTTCTAGCGTCCACACAGTATGCTTATGTGTGTTCCTGTCTTCCACATGACTATCACTTTTACTATAGTCCTGTTTTGGGTGCTTCTGCTTGTTGCCGTCAGCCCTCTCACATGTCTTGTGACAGGGCCTCTGTGTGCAGGAGTGTCTTGTGTTTCTGGTACTACTGACACTCGCTGGCCATGGGTCAGCATCCTGCCACTGCTGTCCCGCGTATTTTGCCTGGTGCGGGTTCAACAGTGTCTTTTTTCCATTGTTGTGCATACTGAATCGCTATGCGCTGACCCTGTTATACCAGTGTGTTATCTCTGGGTTTTACTTACAGTCGACACATCGGATCCTGCGGGTCCATCAGACCCTAGGCTCCGTTCCTGTTCTTGCGAAGCCATGAACTCTCACTTCTGCACCAACACTTTTGGCTTATGCTTCCTATCTCTCAACCTGCATCTACATACGAGGTGTTCGTGCTGTTCTTTAACAGCTTGTGGTGCCTTGGCCTCCCACTGTTTTTCGCTCTTTTCAGGGCTTCATGGTCTGGTGTGGCTGCGCTGGTTTGCTGTCCCCACCGTGTTTCGTCACCTTGCTGATGGCTAAGTTCTCTTGGGAACTTGGTGGGGTTCGGTCGCAGACCCGCCTCCTCTGCGGGTATGGCTTTGGAATCTAATCTAAGTTAAATAATCTGCGGCTAGATGTCTCTAGCAGATGGACGAGTTACTTACCTTCGGTAATGATGTATCTGGTAGACACACAGTCTAGCCGCAGATTCCTTAACACCTGCCCATCAACCCCGTTCTGCGAGGACCTTTTTAGGTTGGGCTTCCTCAATTCGCCTCCCTCCGGGTGGCTTTGTCTTTCCGCGGGGTGACATTTTTCACTTCACTCCAACACTCTTACTTCATTCTGTTTTACTTGCTCTACTCCGCCCATTCTTGTGATTGGACGGTATGCCCATATGTCATGTGTCCCTTTTACATCACTACTCCCTGGGTTGTCCAGTGTGGGATCTGCTTAAGGTTCACCACCCTCGTTATCCCCTTCTCAATCGCCTTGGGGTCTCTTACCTCCCCTGCGGTGTATTGGTTTGAAGTCTCTTGGATCTGCCTCTGACTATAGGTCTCTTACTGTGGATACGACGTCCCTTTCTGGTGCCGTCTTCTGGTGGATTTCATTTGCTCATGTGTTCCGAACTTGTTGTCCTTCACGGTTATATATTGTGGCTGCAGACTTCTGTCGTCTGCCATGATGTTTTTTAAAAAAAATTCTGCCTCTAGGGAGGGTTTAGCCTTCGATTTTGCGGGGTTGCTTCTCAGAGCTGTGCTCCCCTTTGTTCATTTGCAGTATACAGTGCCTAGCACTATCCTTTATGGTGCTGTTTTCACCACTCTTTTTCTTTTTTTTTATTCTTTACGCACCTTGTTTCCATACTCTCACAGCTTTTGGTGGTGACTCCGTGTTGTGGCGCGGAAAGGTTTTTCCAACGAAAACTGACGTCAGCGCGCCGGGAGGGGCATATATGGATCCGCTGATGTCACGTCCGAGGACAACGTCAGGGCTGAGCCGTGCGGCGCCCCCCCGACGCACAAAGGTACTGCTGCGGAAAGTTTTCCGGATCCAGTCTAATACCTGGGGATATTCTAAGCTAAGGAATCTGCTGCTAGACTTTGTCTCTACCAGATACATTGTTACCGAAGGTAAGTAACTCGTCCTTCAGAAATAACAATTGGTGTACTTCGCAGAATGAGGCTTTCTTGAGTCACTGAAAGTTCATCACTTAGATTTTTGAACTTAAACTGCTCACTGTCATTAGTGAGAGGTGCTGGTTCCACAATTGATGAGTAATAATGTCTTTTAACTTTAACATTTCACTGTCTTGGTTGGTGGTGGTTGCAATTTGTTCTAAAGTCATGGAAGCTGGTGTGCTAGTTTTCACAATTAAATTGATGTAAGCCTCTGTTGTCTTAGATGCTGTCCCAGGGCATTATAATGGCACTGTTGACAAATAATCAGTAGGATCCCGATCTTTGCCTGGGCGATGAAGAATTGTGTAGTTGTATTCTTGTAACCTCAAACTCCAATGTTCAATTCTAGGAGGCATTTTTGCTTTGAGTTTGCTGAATATCGTTAAATGTGCTTGATGATCAGTCACTACTATGAGGGGATTTCCATACTGACGCACATGGAAATATTTGCAAGCCCAAACCACTGCCAAACTTTATTTGTCAGGTTGTGATTAAGCACTTTCGGTTTGTCAAAGGCTTTTACTGGCATTAGGCCACGATATGTCTCCGGTAATTTGGTTGTGTTGCAGAGATTCTGTACATACACAGAACTATGCGCAGGAAAACAGGACCTCGGTGTATAGGGGTTGTACCTCCCTACCACATTTGTACCCCAAATCCCAAAACCGACTAGCTATAGTGTCTCATTTGTTATCCTAAATAAACATGGAGCTACAAATGATTAGGCAACCCAGAACACAACACTCCTGACTCTCTCAGGAATCGTGGGAGCAAGACATACCCTTTTGCTCACTCACTCGTACTTGTCCACAATAAGGATTGGCAGAGTTACTATAATAGTTGAAAATGTTTATTTAAACCGCTTCACCGCGGCACAAATTCTGCTGCTGTGCAGTGGAATTTAACGCATGCGCAGATCGGATGGCGCCTGGCCGTCCGACGCGAACGCCCATCATGACGTCGGATGGCCGGGTGCCGTCTGACGCATTAAAGAGGTTAACCATTGTGCTCTATAATGCAGTATACGAGCCACTACCAGCAGCAAAATGCATAAACCTAGCACAGTTACAATACCATAGATTATAAAAGGGGATGTCATTATATACAGACAGTGGAAAAAGGACTATAAGGCCTAACCACCCTTCCCTTGGTAAGTTGAGGATTATTATATAAAGGAATATCTCTGGGCTTTGTCAGCAGACCCCATACCTTAAAGCCTAGATGGAATGTTTACATCATAGGTACAGCGTAGCTCTTCTCCATGGAAAGGGCTCTCTCCAAGTGTGTGTGAACAACATGCATCCCCGTAATATCAAAGCACGAGTCTCCAGCAATGCAGCTGTGTTTAGCATGTTTTGTGTAGGTGTTAGGGACTGACCAGAACAAAATAACAAGGGACATGTTTATCGACCTTGCACATCGTGTTCAGACTAAACTCCAGAAACTAGCCGAACCCGAAAAGCAGACAGTTCTCATGTGAAAGGCATAAACAGAGTCTTGCAAAATAAAGTCATGTAGTAACGTGCTCAAAAGCAGCATCATGGCAGCAAAGCTCATGCTAACTTAGCAATGTCGAGAATGACCCTAACGGCCATATAACAGTTGTCCGTTGTGCTGTGCAAGGGTTGCGCCTAACCAGACAGAGCTAGTGTCAACTACAACCTGTATGAAGTTAGGGATCAGAGTAGGTCATTTCAGTGGCACTCTCAATAGCTTACTTGATCTTTTTGAAGCTCTCCTCAGATTCTTCTGACTAATGAAAAGATATATTCTTTTTCGTTAGTTCTCGTTAAGCAGTGTACTGACCATAGCAAATTCTAGTATGTATCTAGAACAGTAACTGGCCATTCCCAGAAACGATAGTAACATAGAAATGTCTTGTGGGGGATTTGCAGTAGACAGCGCTTGTATTTTAGCTGGATCAGGTTTCATACCCCCATCAGAAAAGACAGCCAAAGAATTTCAAGCTGTCCTTGTGGAATTCACATTTGTCAGCATACAGAGTTAAACCTGCATCATTCAGCAAACAACATACTTGCTTGAGAGCTTTGTCATGCTCTTTCTGTGCAGCTCCAAAAACCAATATGTCATTACTGTAATTAAATGCATGTCCCGGGGTTGCCGGGTTGGAGGGATACTCGACCACCGGAAGGGGAACTGAAGGGGTGAACAGAAATACTGGTGCCTTCAGTAAGGGTGTCAGGGAAGGCTTTATTGGAATGTATGTCCTTTTCATCAAACAAAAGAGAGGGGGAACTCAGTCTCTTTACAAGGGATGCCGAGTATTTCGTCTTCAGGGTAATTAGGGTCCTGGCGGTCTGCTTCCGGGAGGGGTTGATTTGGGTCCTGGCGGTCCTCTTCCAGGAGGGGACGTCTCTCTCGCAGCCACGCTCCTCCCGTGGGCGCGTGGCAGGGCGAAGCGTCCAACCGTTGGCCTCCTGGCTTGTCGTTCTCGTTCTCTCTGGCCTCTCGATACCGCCTTCCTTCCTCCTCGGTCTCCGTCTCCTCCAGGGAATCGCCGTCCGTCTTCTTCTCAGTACTTCCGCCTTTTGTCGTCACGACGCTGGCGAGGGGCGGGGTCTCGTATTCCCGGTCCGATGTCTTAAAGGAGCCGAACGCTTCCTCTTCGTCTGGCCATACAGTCTCGGGGTTCTCGTTCCAGGTGAAAGTTTGAGGCTGTGGGGAAAAGGTGCAAGGTGAAAGGGGGGTGGCGGACCACCAGTCCTTGTATAGCATCGGTTCCTGTTCGCTGGACCCGTGACACACCTCCCCCCCTGGCTTCTCCCATTCGGGGAGAGGGAACACATGGGAAAGGAAGTCCGCATTGCCATTGTCCTTCCCTTTACCGTGCTGTACTGTAAAGGAATATGGCTGCAAGGATAGAAACCACCTCAACACCCGAGGGTTGTGGCTGCTGTTCTGATGTATCCACTTCAGGGGGGCATGGTCTGTATGTAGGATGAATGGTTTGCCTTCCAAGTAGTACCTTAGGTTCTCTATTGCCCATTTTATAGCCAGTGCCTCTCTCTCAATGGTGGAATACCTACACTCCCTTGGGAATAGCTTCCTGCTCACATACAAAATGGGATGTTCAACCCCTTCCTTGCTGACTTGTGACAATACTGCACCTATCCCCTGATTGGACGCGTCGGTGATCGGGAAACACCAGAACGGGGGCAGTAGTCATGGTCGTTTTTCAGGGTTTGGAAAGCTTTCAAGGCTTCAGGTGAGGGATGACTGTATTCCTGAATCTTGGTGTCCTTTCTGAGCATGTTTGTTAAGGGCGCAGCCGCCTCGGCAAAACCGGGAATAAAACGGCGGTAGTACCCGACCAATCCCAGGAAGGCTCGTACATCCCTTTTGGAGCTGGGAAACGGGACTGCAGCTATCGCTCCCACTTTCTCGCTTTGGGGAGCAATGGTACCCTCCCCTAGTACATATCCCAGGTAGTTCACATTCTGGAAAGCGGCTCGTGACTTTTTTGCATTGATATGGAGTCCGGCTCTCCGAAGGGCTTTGAGAATGGTTTGCAAATGCCGTAGATGCTCCTCCCACTCCTGACTGTAAATGACGATGTCATCTAAGTCTGCTGAGCTAAAGGCGGAATAAGGCTGTAAAACCCTGTTCATAAGGCGTTGAAACGTCGCTGGGGCCCCGTGTAGGCCAAACGGAAGTACTGTGAACTCATAGGCCCCGTCATCTGTCACGAAGGCGGTTTTCTTCCTATCTTCCTCACGAAGAGGCACCTGCCAATACTCCTTCGTGAGGTCGATGGTCGTGATGTATTTGGCGTCGCCAATTTTCTCTATTAAATCGTCCACCCTAGGGATAGGGTAGGTATCAAAGTGAGACACCGCGTTTAAGGCCCGGAAGTCCATACAGAACCGTTTAGTTCCGTCGGGTTTAGGAATCATAACAATGGGCGAGGACCAATGGCTCTGGGAGGGCCGGATGACCCCCAACTTGAGCATGTCCTGGACTTCCCTACGCACGGCCTCTTTCCGAGCTGCTGGTATTCTGTAAGGTCTCTGTTTCACTACTGCTCCCGGAAGAGTTTCTATACGGTGTTCTGCTAGGTCAATTCTTCCGGGTAAGTCTGAAAATACGTCAGCGTACGGTTTCAAGGCTTCTGTCAACTCGATCTTCTCCTGGGAGGACAACGCCGGGTTCACTACCAGTTGTTCCACGGTCGAGGTGTTGGGCACGCTGGTCTGTCCCACGAAATGGCCCGCTCGGGGGTACCGGTCCCCACCATTCCTTCAAGAGGTTGATGTGGTAAGTCTGGGTTTTGGTGGCTGAAAGGCGCAGTCTGTAGGTGGTTCTTCCAATGGAGTCAATAACCCGAAAGGGGCCTTGCCACTCATGTTTGTTCTTGTTGCTGAGGGAGGGCAACAACACAAGAGCCCACTTTCCGACGTCTATGGTCCTCAACCTCTTTCCTTTGTTGTACGTTTTTTTATATCTCTCCTGTTGGTGATCCATGGTGGAGTGGGCTAGTTCTCTGAGCTTTCCTAGTCTAGTTCTCAATTGCGTGGTATATTCCAGCATGCTTTTCTGTTCTTGGGAGACCTCATTTTCCCACATTTCTTTTGTAATGTCTAGGAGTGACCTTGGTAGTCTTCCATACAAGAGTTCGAAGGACGAACATCCTAGACTACTTTGTTTCTGGGCCCGTATGACATACAGGGCAATGGGCAGGAGTCGGTCCCAGCTGGGTCCTTCGGCCGTCAGCATTTTCTTCAGGGTTTGCTTGAGGGTCTGGTTGTACCTCTCCATGAGGCCATCGGTTTGGGGATGGTACACCAATGTCTTCAGATGTTTGATATCCAAAGAGGCACAAACCTCCTTCATGAGCTTCGATGTAAACGGGGTCCCTTGATCCGTCAGCACCTCTTTGGGGAACCCAACGCGAGAAAATAGCTCCACGAATTTCTCGGCGATGGCTGCGGTTGTTGTGGTTCGCAAGGGAAATGCTTCAACAAACCGGGTCGCGTAGTTGACAATCACCAGGGCATACAAATGCCCTCGACCTGTCTTTGGCAGGGGTCCAATGATATCCATACCGACTCGCTCGAACGGGACTCCTATGATGGGCATCCTTTGTAGGGGCGCGGCGGGGGGTCGGTGGGTGTTTCGCCTTTGGCAGATTTCACATTTAGCGCAGAAGTCCTGTACATCCTTATAGATCCCTGGCCACAAGAAATTCTTGAGGATGCTGTCTGTGGTTTTCTCCTTGCCTGCATGGCCGGCCGTTAAATGTGCGTGAGCGAAGAAGAGCACCTGTTCCCGAAAGGACCGGGGCACCAACAGTTGTAGATCTCCATCGGACCTGGCCTGCCTGTATAGTAAGTTGTTCCTAATCAGGAAACAGGAGTAAGACTGGGAGTTGAGCCCATCCGAGATGTGGGCGTTTTCCCAGGCATGGAACAGGGTCCTGTCTTCTCCCTGAGCAAAACGAAAGCTCCTGTCTATAACCCAGGGTTCTGGGGACAAGTAAGACGGTAGATTCTCATCCTTTTCTGGTCTGGAGAGGAATTCCCTAAAGAGAGAAAGGAATTCGGGATTATCTGTTCCTAAGATCATATCTTCAGGTAGGGAATCCACCACCCCCACCCGGACTGTACAAGGTTCTCTATCCGGTAGGCTTATTGTGATAGATGCAACGGGGTAGGGCTTCACATCCCCGTGAACACACCGAATATATACAGGACTATGGGGATTCATCTGTTCAGGTGTAACAAAGCGCGTCTGGACGACGGATTGTCGACACCCTGAATCTAACAGGGCCTTTACTCTACAACCATTCATCCACATACTCACATAGAACGTGCTGCCCATTTCTGCTGAGTACATCACTGTCGGCGGAAGGTAGCCTACTTCCATGGGCTCTTCTTGTGTCTTTCTTTTAGGGCACATTCTCGCTATGTGGCCCCACTCCCCGCACTCGAATCATTGGGGACCTTTATTCATGGCGGTCATCATTCCTGAGGGTTTAAATGTTCGGGGGACCTCTGGCACGACTTTAGGTCCTTTGTCCAACTTCGAAGGGGGCAGTGTCTTGGAGATCTTCTCCGGCTCCCAAGGAGTGGTCTTAGGTTGGGCTCTGGCGTACTGCGAGGCCATTTCTATGGCTTGTTGCACCGTAATCCCTACATGTTGGCGCAGCCATCTTTGGGTGGCATAGGGCAATGCCTCAATGAATTGTTCTAGGTAGATTTTATTCAGAATGTCCTCTTTCGTACACACGTCTGGGCGTAGCCATTTGTCGGCCGCCATTTTTAATCTAAAGAACAGCGTCTTTGGGTTCTCCCCTTGTATCCCCCTTTCTTTTCTAAAGCGGACTCTATAGGCCTCCTGGTCTAAACCTAAGTGATCCAAAATGACCATTTTAATGGTCACATAGGGGGTGGTCCCCAGGGGGTTGGCTGCTTGATAAGCAGATTGTGCTTCAGCCGTAAGAAGGGGAGCTAAAAAAAAACGGCCATTTCTCCTCGGGCAAGCTCATTGCTCGAGCCGCCCTCTCAAAGTTCAAAAGAAACGCGTCCGGATCTTCGCCGGGCACATATTTCTGAAGTGCCATTCCTGGGGGATGGGGGCTGTGCAGGCGGACTTCGCTGGTAGAGGACTGGGAGATAGGCGGCAGACTCTTGATACTTTCCACATGTGCTGTAATAGTCTTAGTGAACAGTTCCCGGTCCGCCTGGGCCATTGTCAGCTGACTTTCCACGGCCCATTCGAGTTTTTCTTGGCCTTTAATTAGGTGGTCGATAAGGGCCTCCATCTTGTCCTGACAGATGGATGGTGGTGGAGATCCCACTTCTGACACCAGTTGTCCCGGAGTTGCCGGGTTGGAGGGATACTCGACCACCGGAAGGGGAACTGAAGGGGTGAACAGAAATACTGGTGCCTTCAGTAAGGGTGTCAGGGAAGGCTTTATTGGAATGTATGTCCTTTTCATCAAACAAAAGTGGGGGAGAACTCAGTCTCTTTACAAGGGATGCCGAGTATTTCGTCTTCAGGGTAATTAGGGTCCTGGCGGTCTGCTTCCGGGAGGGGTTGATTTGGGTCCTGGCGGTCCTCTTCCAGGAGGGGACGTCTCTCTCGCAGCCACGCTCCTCCCGTGGGTGCGTGGCAGGGCGAAGCGTCCAACCGTTGGCCTCCTGGCTTTTCGTTCTCGTTCTCTCTGGCCTCTCGATACCGCCTTCCTTCCTCCTCGGTCTCCGTCTCCTCCAGGGAATCGCCATCCGTCTTCTTCCCAGTACTTCCGCCTTTTGTCGTCACGACGCTGGCGAGGGGCGGGGTCTCGTATTCCCGGTCCGATGTCTTAAAGGAGCCGAACGCTTCATCTTCGTCTGGCCATACAGTCTCGGGGTTCTCGTTCCAGGTGAAAGTTTGAGGCTGTGGGGAAAAGGTGCAAGGTGAAAGGGGGGTGGCGGACCACCAGTCCTTGTATAGCATCGGTTCCTGTTCGCTGGACCCGTGACAATGCATTTACTCCAGGCTGTATGATACGTCGAATGAAGGCTTGGCAAAGTTCTGCAGCAGAGAATATACCAAAACACTTGTAGAAAAACTAATATGCGTAGAAAAGGTTGTAATGTACCTGGATTTTTCTTCAAGCTCCAATTGGTGATCTTCAAGCTCCAATTGGCGATATCCTTTATTTAGGTTTAGTCGAGAGAAGGACTTCGCACCATTCAATTGAGTTATATCCGCAATGTGTGTACCAGGACGTCTCTCTCGCTCAATTGCCTTGTTGGCCTAATGCATGTCTACTCATATGTATACAGCTCCTTGACTGACTCTACTATTACAATGAGATATACCCATGGTGCCGGACCAGTGGAACGTTCAATGATGTCATGGTTGAGTAACAAATTAAGTACTTTTTCAACAGGTTCTAGCAAGTGAAACACAAATCGTCTGTGCCTCATTTACGTATAACTTTTCTTTCATTGTTTTGAATTTCCCTAACCCATGAAATAATGAAGAAAACTGAGTTACAATTTCATGATGAGCATTCATATGTAGCTCACTGATATCAGTCCCATATCCGCCGCAGGGTTGAAACTCCGCAAACAGGAACTTGAAACTGTTCCTTGAAGTGACTTCGTAAGTCGTTATAACTGAGACAATTCTTGACACTTCTGAGGTTCCGTGGTTTTCGGGACCAGACTCCATTTTGTTTGAGTTGTTCGTGATGCCATTTTGTGTTGCCCTCACGTAGGCCGTGGAGGTAACGGAACGAACAAAGTTGCATGGGCTTCGTTGTTCATGTACGTATTAACGAGGCCTTTTCTGACTTGCGAGTGAACTGCAAGATGCTGACCCCGTCACCTGAAACTAACCCTTTTGCGAGGCCAATTTCTTTAGCTGATCGTTGTCTGAAATTGCCAATCAATGTTCAGGATATCGTTAGCTTTTAGTTTCTTGCACACATCTTATCCTACTCAGCATCTGAATTAGTTTCTTTCCTCATGTCTTTTCATTACATGGGTAGTGCTTTCAATTATGGGTTTGTCCGGCTTGTGGTAATCGAATTTGGGACATTCCTAATAATTAACTTGTGGGTTGGTACAATGTAAAGTGAGCTTTTGGAATCTAATAATGTGTGGGAAAATGTATTTCATTCGTTAGAATTTGCCGCAGTGGGTGTGCATTTGTAATGAAGCAAATTCGGGATAAAAAGAGATGTCTTGCTCTACGAAAATTGAGCAGTCTCCTGAGTTGTACACCGTGTTGTATTGCTTGGTGTACTGTTACTAGCTGCAGCTAATAAATTTGATCTCTGACGCCACCTAGAAGTATTCCATGTCTCTGTATGCCAAGACAGGTGAATCCGAAGACTTCGGGTGTGTCCTTGGCACCACCGGGTTCTAAGAAAACCCGGTTCTTCACTTCTCCTCAAGCATGATATTTATTGACGCACGGCTATCAATCAATAATGGCATTGAACACCTGTTTATCTTTAGAGGGATCTTCGAACAATGTTTGAATGTTTGTGGTGCTATTTAATGTCAATTTTTCTTCACCTTGGATTTTTCCTCACATTCAACCAATCCCACATGTGCATACCTTTTTGAAGTACACATTTACATTACACAATTGTCATTGTCACTTTCACTGGAAACTGATACTGAGGAACTCTTTGTTGATGATTTAAACGACAATCAACTTGGTTTGGTGTTGATTTGCCTCAGTTGGTGTGGCCGCTTGACTGTGTGGGGCTGTGTTGAACGTCGCTGGTCGGCCATTTTGTCTTCACGCTGTGACACACTTACCTTTCTATTCAGCTTGCAAGTCGTCACAAAATGGTCCACTTTACCACAACCAAAGCATATCTGCCCAATGGCCGGACATTTACCTTCATGTTGGAAATGACAGTCCACATTTGTTTACATTTATTTTATTAATTTTACATTTCCATGAATGACCGAATACATTATATAAGACCCGACCATAGTTTGAACCATACAGCACTATCACATAGACATTTCAATTAAGCAAATATTCGATTTAGAGTACCTGTCGGTGGCAATGTTAAGACAGTTACAAGCTGAGCTTCAACTGGTTGTCTTTTAGATCATTCAGCGTGAGCTACTGAACAGATGTTGGAAGTAAATACAAACAAACTCCAAACCAATAACGGCAGCATATGACAGTCCACATTTGTAACATGTTTTCTTTTTCTGTGGAGACTTTGCTCTGTATCCCTTCAGCCTTGTATTTTGGCTTACTTTTCCTGCTCACGACTGACGCACTTTGGGCGCCTCTGGCCTCCATGTCAGGTGCTTGATGATCAGCACTCTCTTCAGCGCGGGCAGCCTTGAGGACTTGTTCTAAGTTCAGAGTTTCTTTCAGAATTTATTGTCGAAAGGAATCTGGCAGACATTTATCAATTACTCTGAAGCGAGTAGCTTCCTCATCATTACATTAATTAAATTTACAGTGTTTCACCAGAATATCCAGTCTCTCAAGAAACTCCTCAATGATTTCACCTGATCTCTGGCGTTCTCGACTAAATATGTACCTTTCATAATCCACATTTGGCACTGGATTAAATTTGACATTCAAGGATGTTTTGATTTGATTGTAAGTCACTTCACCTTCTTGTGGTATCTTTTCCATGGCTTCTTTCACTCCTTCACATGCCATGTTCTTCAGATACTTCATAGTCTTTTTATCATCTTTCATCTATTGAAATCTACAAAAGTCTCTATCCATGCAGTCCATCTATTGCCAATATTGTGTTTTTGGCATTATCAAATGCAGATGGCGGTTTTAAGAATGCAGCAGCCATATATACATTGGTGGACAGTAGTGGTCTCTTGTGCGTGTCCTGTGGAACTTGATCAGACAGAGTTTCTCTAGCACCTCATGATGTGCTGGATTGGGGATCAGCCTTAATGACTTTTGGAATTTAGATCTCGCCGTGGCTCTCCATCAGAGCTTTTTATCAATGGCTGTCTAAGGAGTTGTTCTGGGCCCCTATGCTGCAGCTTTGGTCATGGGCCACTTCATCTGGAGATAACTCCACTAGCACAACCCCTCCAACTATCCTTGTGGGGCCAAGTAAGTAGATAAATATTTGTACACTACAAGTCCATGAAAGCAGATAACATTGGTCAGCTTTGTTCTTAAATGTTCCTTTACAAACCCCTGGTGAATCTCTGCTTTGTAGCACATGACTTTCAATTTGATTTGTACTAAAATATTGCTATGCACTTCTTTTGTAACCTGGTTGCATCCACCTTTAGCGTTCTCAATCCGTATAGAGTATGGCATTAATTTGCGTAATGGTGAAGGACCTTTTACTTGCGGCCATTTCATCAGTTCCTGGCCATCAGCACGTAGACTCTCAATGTTGCTTTCTTTATGTTTAAGCATGTTTATGCTAGCTGGCTTTGCACTTAGACTCCACTGGTGCCAGCGTCAATTCTGCACTTCGAATGCAGCACACATGGCATGCATGAGCAGTTTGCTGGACCATGACAAACTCTCTGGAAGAGCGCTTTCAGTGTGCTGGCTTTGTCTCCTCTTTCTCGTCGCCAGTTGTAGTGCCCTGCCAGCCCAGGTACTTGCCAATAACCACACCATGCACAGAAAGTAATTTTACATGTCTTTATTCTGCTGCTTGTAAGTCAGAACTCAAAATTCTAAGCCTATCTTGAACTCATCTCTGCATGCTTCTATCACAATCCTAAGGTGTACAGTGGGTACCGAAGGAGTTCCAGCGTTCTTTATTTACAAGACACTACACCCAGGGTATGGCGTTATGGGCAGAGCTGCTGTTTGTGGAACTGGGGTTGGAGCCTCGGCATGGGCTCTACAGCCTGTGATTCTAGGCAAATCACTTAATCTTCCCTTGCCTATAAAAAATGAATGTAAACTTGTGTGCTGTAGCTGGTCTTCACCTAAAGTACTCCAATACCTTCTGCATTCTGCTATGTAAAAACTACAAAAAGATGCACAAACAGAAAAAATGTGTCCATTACTTACTGATTATGGCATTACTCCTAGTCCTACTCATCGCCTTCCTTCTTAACATGTGAGGTCCTCTGCCTCCTCCCAGACCCACTCCAGCCTATAAAAACACTGCCCGCCCCCACCACCTCCCGTACATAAATAATGCTAGAACTCAGTTCCGCACCAGGAGGGCGGGAGGGTCCTAGAAGGAAGGCGAAGGAGTAGGACTAGGAGTAATGCCAGTAAGCAAAGGACGCATAACCTCCCGTCCCTCCCTCGCCTTCCTTTTTAACATGTGAGGAAATAGCAAGCAAAAACAGAGACGTACAACTGAGTGATAAACAACTCTATTTTAATAACATGCCCAAATCACAACACAAAAAAACCCTATTCCTTCAGAGAGGACAAGACTCTGTGGCCCATGACATTATCGAAACGTTCCAGACCAGTAATCCGGTAGTGGCGGACAAAAGTGGAAGGGGAAGACCAAGTCGCAGCCCACAAATTTCCACCACAGAGGTACCCTGCAATTCAACACAGTAGCAGCCATACTGCGTGTAGAACGCCCTTGCACCCCCTCATGAGGATCCACCTCTTTCACTTCTTAAGGACCACAGACCGAACCCAGGGAATCAAAGTAGCCGTGAATGGTTTCTCACCCTTCTTAGCAGGACCAAAGTTCACCAACAAAGCGCCCCACTTCCGGAAGGACTCCACCACATGAAAAAGCCATAACAAAGTCTGCTACACATCCAAACAGTGTAAACGACAGCCCTCAGCCAAGGAAGGATCTGGACTAAACTCAGGCATAATCACCTCCTGACGGAGATAAGAAACCGAATTAACCTTACGTAGAAAGGACGTTACCGGTACCAGCACCACCCGGTTCAAAAAGACATTGTAGAAGGGATACTTGCAGGTCAATGCCCTCAACTCCCCCAACCTTATAGCCGAAATGATGGCGACCAGGAAGCAATCCTTGAAAGTCAAGTGCTTCAACTCCAAAAAGAGGACCCAAAATGACATCAAAGACCAGCTGCAAATTCCAATAGGGAAAGGAACGTACAGGCCAAGGAAAAAGGTTAAAAAAAATAACTAAAAAAATCAAGGCATCAGGCCCCAATCATCCTGCAAATTACACTAGGATCCCCTAAAAGCCTGAATGGCCGTCCACTGCACCCGCAGGGAAGCAGTCGACAAACCCAACTGGGCCCCATCCTGCAGCAACTCCATAACCTAAAAGAGGTCAGCCACGGTAGGATCATCCTCCTTACGAGCACACCATGCTGAAATAGCTATCCAATTCTAGCATAAGAGAGAATCGTAGCAGATCTATGAGAAGCCTGCAACGTCACAGCCAAATGATAAGGGACCCCCAGACCAACTAAGCCCCGCCGTTAAACTGCCATGGCATCAAGTGTAACTTCCTTAAGGCGCCATGGGGAAGAGTTGAAAAAATCAACAGAGACGGGACCACAGGAAGGGCCCACTCCGGGTCGCAACTCAACAGACCTAGGAGAGGAAATAATTTGCACAAGGCTACCTGGGCACAATCAATACTACCTGAGCCCGATCCCTCTGCACCCGAACCAGAAAGGGCCGGACCAGCTGAAACGGAGGGAAAGCATAAAGAAGGCCCAGAGTCCAAGGACATGTCAAGCCGTCGACACCCCATGCCATGGGCCACTGACCCAGAGAACAAAACGGCTCCACTTTGGCATTCCCTGTGACCGCAAGCAGGTCCACCACCGGGAGGCCCCAACGGACTACCAACTGGCTGAACAAAGTGGGAAGCAGGGAGAAATCCTTGAACAATGGAATGTTCCTGCTCAAACAATCGGCACAAACATTCTCCACCCCCTGAATGTATAGAGCAGACAGCCCCAGAACCCATCCCTGAGACCACAGAAAAATGTCGCTGGCCACCAAGTTCAAGGAACGGGACCTGGTCCCCCACCTGTCTGTTAACATAGGACTTCTCAACTAGATTGCCCATCTAACCACCACCATCTGAGAAGGCACCCCTGAACCTGCTCCAACTCCAGCCAAGCCCCCCCAACTGGACAGGCTGGCATCTGAAGTCACCACCAGCGGGGCCGGGGCGACAAAGAGATCCTGTATAGAAGATGTTGCTGGCAAAACCACCAGAAGAGGTCCTCGCGGATCCGGTCTGTCATTTGTAGCAAAGTCAACAGATTCTTTTCCTCGGATACCACCCTGCCAGAATCCAGTTGGTTAAGCGAATAAGGTGAAACCGGGCCCAGGGCATAAGAAACACCACAGAAGCCAAATGTCCCTGAACCCTCAACCACTTCACCTCTGAAGGACCCTCCTGGGACATCAAGGCCAGAACCTGCGCCATTAAGGAGACCAGGCGCCTTTCGGACAGAGTAACACAGCACGTCAAAGTCTGAAAACGAGCCTTGATGAAGACCATGTTCCAAGTGGGGGCCAAAGAAGAATTTTCCCAGTTCACCAAAAACCTGTGTCCTTGAAGAACCTCTAAGGCCCTCTCTACCTGAGCGAGCAACAGAGACTCCTCCGTTGCATGAAAAAGATCGCCCTAATAGTGATGAACGAACACCCCTTCCGCATGAAGGATAGCCATGAGTGGCACCAGAACCTTCGTAAAGACCCTTGGAGAGGACTTGAGGCCAAGGGGGGGACCACAAAACTGAACATGGGTGTCTCCTACCGCAAACCTCAGGAATCTCTGAGAAGAGTTTGTGACAGGGACGTGAAGAGAAGCGTCCTCGAGATCCAAGGAGGCCAAAAACTTTCCCAGCCGGACCAGCGGAATGAAAGTTTGAATGGTCAACATTGGGAAGTGAACAGTGCGATCCCAGGATTTTACCCACTTTAGATCCAGAAGGGGCTGAAAACCTCCCGAGACCTTCTGTACTTTGAACAAAATGGAGTAGACCACTGAGCCGATTTCCGACTCCGGCATCCTGCAAATGACCCTTTTGGCAAGCAAATTCCTGACCCCTTCCAACAGTGCCAACCTTCGCAGACTCTAGCAACTAACTACAGGAGGATACCCATAAACCCAGTTGAGACCTGGGAGGATAGTATATAACATACAACAATGTCTCAACAGGTATTATTTTAGTTATCAATTATAAAGGGTATTGCATATACTGTGTAACAGGGAAGGGAGAAACAAGAGGAGACAAAAAGCCAGAAAGCAGTGAATGCCAACTCATCTTTTTCATGTATTTGACCAAAGAAATAGCACGTTGTTACATTAAATGTCATGTAACCTGTACAGACCTGTACATAAGTGCTTGTGAGGGAAGTGAATGGTGCAAGTGAATATATATACAGAGGAAAACTTACTACAACTACTCGACAGTTGTTTATATAGATATAGCCCGCTGTAATTCAATAGAACAAGGGCTGAATACCCTGGATGAGTGGAACAAGACCATTATAGACTAGTTCTCTAATATCCCCCCCCCCCCCGCAAACACACCCTCCTCCCCCAGGGGTCCTCAAAGGTCAATTCAAGTAATACCGCCTTCTCCCCAGGATCTGCTTTCTACTGCCTGGGCCACAAGGAACGTCGGGTGGCCACCAAGGCCCCAGTGGACATAGCCAAAGCTCGAATAATATCGAAGAAATGTCTGCCAGCAGATTAGTCTGCTGTTCCTTGGTGACTAGGAGATCAGAACCCTCTGAACCCTCCTGCACCGCCATGACCAACTTTTCAAAATCCTGCACCAAGGACGGACTGGGCAGAATAAGCAGAAAAATGCTATCCCCCAAAGCCAAGTTCTCAGCAGCATAGGCCTTCTTAAGGCCAAGGTCCACTTTCTTGTCGGTGGCATCGTCAGGGTAGAATCCTTCGCTTGAATGGCAGTCTTAGTGATCAGAGTAGCTAGAATCAAGTCCAACCGCAGAGTGCTAGGCAAGAGGTCATCCCTCTCCAATAAGTATAGCTTCTGGAGAAAAGGAGGGACCTGAACCTTGTCCACCTCTCTCCATTCCTCCATTCCCTCATCACCATCTCCCGAACCAGCCCCTGAAATGGCATGCCCAATCGGGAGGGCTTCACATAGTGTGGGAAAAGGGCCCCTCCGTCCTCCCCCTGCTGGAAAGGAGGAAACCCTAAGTTGTCCTGTATATAAGCCAAAACGTCCCACATTTCATACCTGGAAACATATTTTCCACCAGAAGAGGTAGAAGGCCCTTTCCCCATCTGAAGGGGATAACTCTGCCCTGGGATCCACTGTCCAAGGCCGGGAAGTACCAACAGGCAAAGGATGAACCTGCAGGGCTTTGGAAACGGACGCCTCAATCATGCCCTGAACCTCCTCCCTGGACATGAGTCACGCCACCCCCATCATGGCCCTGCATCCTAGGCCTCTTCAGGGTAACTGGAGACCCATACGAAGAGGAGGAGGACACCACGTTGTTCCTCTTAAACAACCTCTTGCAGCCCAGAAATAGCTGTAGGGAAACCCAGCGGTAAACCAATGAGGCCAAGCCACAAATTCCCCATCCAATCAGGAAAAACAACAAAAATCAGGCAAAATACATTAACAAAAACGTGAACCAACCCGTCCTACCAAGTCTCCAGGACGCTCCTGTTCCAGGCGATCCGACAGCATCGCGACCCTAACCCGGAAACAACCGCCCCAGCTGCACAAGGACCCCCAGACTCTCTCATGGCATCCACACGCCAGATCTCCGCCGCTCCAGAACAAGGAGACTCCCGAGCAACTGCGTCGCTGGATGATCACCGCCTACTGCGTTGTTAAGGCAGAGAGCCAAGAACCGAAGACTCCCTAGCACCGCCATAGTGAGGAAAACTGAAGGTGAGTTTCACCTAAGGAGACAAAAAAGAACAGGAGGTGGTTGGGGCGGGCAGTGTTTTTTTAGGCCAGGGGTGGATCTGGAGGATGGTGGAGGACCTCACATGTTGAAAAGGAAGGCGAAACAGGGACGGGAGTTAATGAAAGTGTTAACATAAGTAAGGAAAAAAATAGATACCCATTTACTGGCTGATTTGTACAAAGTAAAACAAGAAAACCTGGCTAAATCTAGTCTTTTTCACTTAAATTGTGTGACCTTAGGCAAATATTTTAATTGACCAAACCTCTTTTTTCTTCATTATCGCATATAAAAGCTCTTTTGAATATGTGAATTTAGAATACCAGTTGTACAAGAACCTATTAAATAGATTATAATGTTTCTCTATAATAATCCCGGAACTACACGGTTTGCATGACAACTGTCTTGCCTTTAAATTCCCTAGGGTTCATGTTTAAAAACTATCACTTTTAATAAGTCATTCTCAGTGCAGGGCTATAATATGAAATATTACTGTCAAAGCTTCCACATGTAAATAAAAGTAACTTTTTATTTTTATTTTGAAGAGACATCCTATTTTACATGAAGTTTGTTGTATGGTTTGCATTGCAAATATTCCAGGGCTTGGCTCGATCTTGGGCTCTAAGAGCCGAGCCTGACTCTTTTCTCGACTCTCGACTCCCCCTGTTAATTTGTTGGCTCGCCCGCCTCTTATGGTTACCCTCCTTCTGTGACAGAGATCTTCTTTCCTGCTGCCATGACGTCACACTACTCTATCCTTAGGCGATTATTATTGGTTATTGAACTCTCTTGAGCTATGTATTGTGATGGAATGGTGTAATGCCGTATAAACCATTAGCCTGGTCATTAAATATTTGTGCATTTCAATCCCTACATTATATATGACTACGTACAGATATATGTAAGTATCAAGGTGTATGCCCATCTTATTGATTCCTTACTAGCTCCAGTCAAAAGTTGTGCGAATTTTTTTTTCAGTTTTGCCCGTGATGAAGACGTTGCTCTTGAAAACATTTTCATGACGATGATGAAGGAACCGAATACGTGGTCTGATACGTTAAATAATTGAGTTTAACGCTGGGTGCGAGATAGTGCGTCACGTTGAGTAGGCGACGAGCCTCGTTATCATCGGCGAGTCACAAGACGTGTTGTACCAGCGCAGGAGTGCAGTGTTCACATCAGCCCTTATCTCCCAGAGACTGTCCTTTTCAGAACCGATAGCACGTTCATTACGTCCCCGAGCCGCAGAAATCGCACGCGTGTGCCGCCTCCAGCACAACACTGCTGTTGTGTCTTTCGCATGAGCATCACAAGACATGCCTTTTCAGTAGAACTTTTTTTTTTTAACAAATTGACCTCTTCCTTTCCTGATTTCTTTTGCGAAAACAGCAGTGTCCAGACTTGACACATGCCTACTTTAACAGGAACTTTACAAGGGTTTTTGTTGAGCTCCAGGCAAAATAGAATTTGACTTGTGGCGCCTCCCCCCTTTACTCCTCCCCCACCACCACACACTGAAAATTTCAGCTTTCTGCCTTTGCATTAATTCGGTGCTGTGAGAACCATGATACGCAGAATGCACTGTGCTTGTGCAGCAGAATCTCAAGGCGTAGGTCAATGAGACTCTAGGCGCTATTCCTTTGGGGGCACTGATGGGAAACCAGTGCCAGAGGAAAGGAGGCAGGGGCGTAGCTAGGTCAGTAAGACTGGGGTTGTGACCTTCAGATTTTCCGACAATCACATTAGCATATCATGTTGACTATAATATGAGAAGCAGTGCTTGAAGGGTGGTGGCAGCACTCACGAGGGTCCGCTTGTGCATTTGGGGACAGATTGCGAGCTGTGAGAGGCGCGGCCTCTGTTACCCGTTTTACCACTGTACCTCATGTTGCTTTTTAAACTGATTTTACTACTGTTTTGTACTTTTTAAAAAACTTTCCACTCTCCTCACTCTATCTGCCTGACTTATGATACAGCGCGGGTAATTTACTACCTGCCTCATCTCCAGGGTGTGCCTCCCTGCCCCGTTCCACCACGGTTGAGGTGCCGATTGTTGTGGAGGGCAGGCGCTATCTTGGGTGAGGACCCGGATCCCGGCGGTGCCAAGTCATAAATTGCAATGTCCTGCCGGACGCGCGCAGCGGGCGCGCCAAAGGCGCGCCAAAGGTAAGCCCGTCTGCGCCCGTCCGCGGCCGGTCGGTGCAGGGGGCAGGAAACTTTGCCAATGTTATCTCTTACCCAGCCTCTGAACTGATACGTCTACACGACCATTGGCCTCTCTGCCCCACCATTTCTTCCAGATTGGATTCACTGGGACTTCTCTGCCCCCGGAAGGCTTTCCTGGAATTCGATTCCCCTCTGGCCATGGCACCACCACCTGTTATGCAGTCCTCCCGGGCTGCTCCTTCCTTTCCGACCAAAAGAGCTGTAAATGCCAACTTTAAGGTGAGCTACCTGAACACCCGTTCGCTGGTCAAACATCAGTTGGAGATCTTTCAGCTCCTGGAATCGGAGAAACCCGACATATTGTTTGTTACAGAGACTTGGCTTAACGAGGAGTCCTTCCCGTATATCCTCGCGGCGGTCCCGCTTGGCTATTACATCCTTCAAGCCAATAGATCTTCGGGCAAACCGGGTGGTGGGGTTGCAGCCATTATTAAACACCTTATTAGATTCTCCTCAATGGATGTTGCCAGTATCCCTATGGTTGACTGCCTTATTCTTAAACTTGAATCCTCGGTGGCTTCTTTTATTTGCGCCCTCGTATACCGGCCCCCTCAGCCTATGCCTAGTTTTCCGTCAATGTTCGGTGACATACTCTCTCAGCTGGTAATAAACAACTCAAAAATTCTGATTTTAGGGGATTTTAATTATTGGCCTTCTGACGCTAGAGAAGAGTGTCAGTTCATCCACCTTTACCGACCTATTAGTCGGTATGAACTGCTCTCAACATATCCACTCAGCCACCCAGGTCAAGGGCCATATTCTAGACCAGGTCTGGACTTCTAATCTGGATATTTCTACTCCCCTTATTCTTCCCTGCCCTTGGTCGGACCACTTTATTATCACTTTTTCCTTTGTCATTACCTCCCACGTAAGTCGTACCCTGGAGGGAAACCTCTTAGCTAGGAACTGGAATAGGGTCGATCTCAATGAATTTGTCACCTTACTCAGGGCGTCCCCTCCCCGCTGAGTGCGATTCCCCAGACACCCAGGCCTTAGGCTTAAAGCGATGGCTCGAATCAGCAAGTGACACGGTAGCTCCCCTTAAACGCGTTAAGCTAAAGCGGCCTCATGACGCGCAAAGATGGTTCTCAGAGGAACTCAAAGTAATGAAACTTAAGCTCAGACAGGCGGAGAGCTGCTGGCGACGAGACTACGCCCCGAGAAGAAGCTGGTATTCGCAGCTCTGCTCAAAGATTATAAGCAAGGCATTATACAGGCAAAAACTGCTTACTTTTCTAAAAAAAATCGCAGACTCAGCCTCTAAGGCAAAAGATATTTTTTCCATTGTGGAAGAACTTTCGCACCCAGATAGGGTCACTTTGTGACTCCCTCAATTTCTTTGTGGTTGACAAAATTGCTAAAATTAAAAATAGCATCTCCTGCCGTGCCCCCTCAGCCTCACCTATTCCAACCATTACCCCTGTCATTCCCAACCCCCATTTGGTCACACAGATACCCTCGATTTCGGAGGACGAATTCCTGGTCCTGTTAAAGAAGGTTGCCTCTGGTTCCCCCACTGATTGCTGCCCTCCCCACATCCTACGCAAGGCCTTCACTGCCTGCCCTATACCCCCTCTGACACTTCTCAATAACTCGCTTAGAGTGGGCTTGGTTCCGAGCTCTTTCAAGACCGCTGAAGTAGTGCCTATCCTAAAGAAACCCAATGCTGACCCGTCCCATGAGTAATTTCCGTCCCATCTCCCTGCTCCCCTACCTCAGCAAAGTACTGGAGGCCCATGTTACCAACTTTCTGAGTTCATTCATCGAACGCACTCAGTTTCTCGATCCCCAACAGGCCAGTTTTAGACCCGCCCACTCAACTGAGTTTGTCATCCTTTCGGTGATGGAGGAGTTGCGGAGGGGGGCGGACCTCAAGATCAGCCAGCCTCTGGTGCTCCTGGATTTGTCGGCTGCATTTGACACGGTCCACCATGATATTCTGGTCGGCCGTGTCGGGGATGCAGGCATCCAGTGGCCGGCCCTTGAGTGGGTCCGCTCCTTCTTGTGCGACCGTCACCAGGCTGTCCGTCTTTCCCACTTCTCTGCTGATAAAGTTAGGTTGACATGTGGCGTCCCCCAAGGCTCTTCCCTTTCCCCCCTCCTTTTTAATTTGTACCTCACCCCCCTCATCCGCTCCCTACGAGGCAGTAATGTCACCGCGTTTAATTACACGGATGGCATTCAGCTGATCTTTGACATTGATTCCTCGGACCAATCCATCCACAATTTTCAGTCCACCCTGTGTCTCATCAGTGACTGGATGGGAGCAAATCACTTGAAGCTCAACCCCGACAAGACCGAGCTGGTCTTGATCGGGGGTGCCTCCAACCCATGGAGCGCCAATTTTTGGCCTCCATGCCTGGGCCCTCCTCCTCGCCCTGCTGATTCTGCTAAAAGCCTTGGGGTTATCATTTGTAAAGACCTCTCGATGAAGCCCCACATTAACACCGTGGTCTCCTCTAGTTTTTTCCACCTACGTAAGATTCGCACGATATCTCGCCTTCTCACCACGGAAGCCCTCACCCTAGCACTCCTGGCCCTTGTAATTTCCAGGATCGATTATGCCAATTCCCTCTATGTTGGTATCCCTGCCTACCAGCTGAACCGTCTGCAGCTGGTACAGAACTAGGCTGCAAGACTGATCTTTCACCAGCCCAGGCACCAGCATGTTCGCCCCCTGTTAAAAACTCTCCACTGGCTCCCGGTAGCCAAGCGCTGCGAATTTAAACTGGGTTGTATCATCTTTAAAGCCCTGGCCGGGCTCGGCCCTGTCTTCATCTCCTCCCTCCTCCATCATTACTCACCAACACGCAACCTTCGTTCTACCCACCTTGCTCTGCTCACGACGCCCACCTTTAAACGCAAGAAGCTTGGTGGGCTCAGATTCTCGTTTCTTGCTCCTTCCTTCTGGAATGCACTTCCTTTGGAGTTCAGACTTACCACTTCCTATCTCTACTTTAGATCTCTTTTGAAAACCTATCTGTTCCGCAAAGCACATGATTAGGCTTCTTCCTTTCCCCCTCTTTGTTACCCTCACTTCTTTTTGTCAGTCTCCTTTTGCCCATAGCGCCAAGAAACCGTTGGGTGTATGTGCGCTTTACAAGAATTTTAACATAACATAACAACATGAGAGGAAGTAGTTTAAGGGCCAATGGAAAGTGCATATTGTGAGGGGCACTTAAAACAGTGTTTTGTAACATACCCATGGTTTAAGACCTTCAAAACAGAAGAATGTATGTATATTTTTGTCTGAGTATTATATATTTATTTATTTTATTTATTTTTTCAGTTTATAGAGCGCGGCAGCTACCCAAAAAGGGTTTCCCGGCGCTAACGGAGACAAGCGCCACAAACACTGGGTCATAGATTATTGGTTAAACAGCCAGGTTTTAATTGCTTTCCGAAAACGGCCATAGCAGCTTTCAGCGCGGATGTCCAGAGGGAGGGAGTTCCAAAGCCTGGGACCCATGGAGGCGAAGGACCGCCCGCCAATCCTTGAGAGTCTGACCTTAGGCACACAGAAAAGTTCTTGGGTGGACGACCGCAGTGTGCGTGTTGGGGAGTATGTCTTGACCAGTTGTTTCAGATATCTTGGGGCCGTGCCTGCTTTAATTTTGTACATATAGCTTAGGGCTTTAAACTTCACACGGCTCTCCACTCTGAGCCAGTGAAGGTCCCTAAGATGCCCTGCAATAGGTTTATATCTTTTGCAGCCGCAGAGTAGACGTGCCGCGGCGTTCTGAACCATTTGGAGGCGCCTGGTGACTGCCTTGGTAGCCCCCAGGTAGAGTACATTGCCGTAATCCAACCGGGAGGTCACCAAGGCATTAACCACAGACATCTGGGTGTCAACAGGCAGCATCCACAAAATCTTTCTCAGCCAGCCCAGGATGGCAAAGCAAGTGGCCGCCACTTTGGCGCTTGTGTCTGCATTGTAAGCCCCTGATCTATAATCACCCCCAAATTGCGGACATGCTCAGATGCGGATGGAATAGGGCCCATTTCGGCCGGCCAATGCTTGGAACACCACAGATCATGCTTATTATTAAAAAAGCCCAGGTTAAATCAGACAGCCATCTTATCACACCGACTGAAAGCTCTTGTACCAAACTATTGACTAAATAATACATTTATTAGGGGGGTGTAACACCCCAAACCACCCACCCCCCCGGACCCTCTTCAGTGGTTTACATGTTTCTCGCCTATGTGACTCAAACAGGATGGGTAAGGTCTACACGCAGACGCACTGAACTAGGCAATAAAGCTGCCATGGACCACCCTGATCTGGATCCCAAGAGGGCCTCGTTCATGATTCAAGGGGGTCAACATAATTTGGAGCATCTGAGTGAAGTTAATTGGGATTACTCCTACAGTGGTTTGCACAAAGCATGGTGTAACCATCTATTTAGTAATTTTCCTAAATTAGTACAGTTACATAATTAGGTCCTGATGAAACACTGATTGATTCTTTGGGGCACATAGGCGAGAAACATGTAGACCACAGTAGAGGGACCTCCGGACTATTAGCGTTCAACTGGTCTTCAGCATATATATTTTTAATCTTGTCTGCGATTCCTTGATTATTTTTATTTCTTTAAAATTGCTCTCTTAAGTGGATCACTAGACAATTTTGATTGCCTTTTTCACACTATACCCACCATCTACACTGACGCACTGTCGCACATCACAGGCAGTTAAAAGATCTCCACTAAAGAGCCCAGGGGCTCCATTAGCGCTGGTGGCACCAGGTGCGACAATGTTTGTTGGTGCCCCCCAGTGAGCACCTCTGCACGGATGCCCTCACTACCACCCTTCAGCAGTGCTCATCAAGTCTCCATAACCACTCTCTCTCGCATGCATTTCTTTTGTTTTATAGAGCCACTCATACCAGTGTAGGGTGTCAAAGCACTTTACATCACAAACACATTACACAGAGACAATAAATCCTGTGTGTACTGCCCTAGAGCCGGCTCTGAAAGAGCCCTCATTGAGGGCCCGATAGGCATTGCAGTACCCAGCTTAGAGACGAACCCTATGATGAAGTATGCCACAGAGGTGGGTTGGGGTTCATGTTACTAAAAATACTCTAACGGTACATGTAGGAGCAGGAACAGGGTGGAAATTACTACTATGGTAAGCCTACTACTAAACTAGAGTAGATTCCCATCCAGGAATGGTGTGTTTTTTAGCTGAGTTCAAGGGAATGATATGTGATGGACCGGCGACATCCTACCAGCCCCCCATTTTTTGCATCTATACAGGATTGCAGTGGCAGAGATTCCCCTGATGTAAGAATGCTGATCCTCAGTGCACCAGCACCTAGGTCGGCTAAACAGTATTAAAAAGATCCTGGATGATAAATCTGTGCTCTTGTCCTGGAAGGGCCAGCCAAAGGAATGGGAAAGACCTGGATAGGCAGAGTTCTGCCAGCTTTAATCAGAGAAGCCACCTGAGGAGAGGGTTCTCCTTCCAGATGTGGAAACTGTCAAGATAGCTCTGTCCACATGCTACCAAGACAGTCAAGCCCAATGTATGCCATCCTCAGGGAGGTGTCCAGGTTGTAGACTATCAGGGACAGTCTTGAATAAACAAGGGCCCGAAGTCTGTTTGATAACGTAAAATTGAAATGATATATATTTCAGTGGCAGAAGATTGCATTAGGGGTTTGGAAAGCAAATGGGAATCCGAGAGACCATCAATGGTAACTACAACACAAAGCAGACAGGATGACATAACATTCAGGAGATAGTCCGGGATATAGTTTGATGCCTTCAGGAGCAGGATGACAAAGAGGTTACATAGCTGTTTAGTTATCTTCTTCAGTCTCTGGGCTGACTGTTGAAGTGGTTTCCCAGTTCAGGTAGAATTTCAGGAATAGGACTATCAGTACTTAATTTGAGTTGGTTGTTTCCGGTGCTCAGCACCGGCACTTAATCATCAACACCAGCGCTTTTCATGAGCACCAGTTCAGGACGCAATTATTTCTGATAGGTACGGGGAGATTAAGTGATTTGCCCAGAATCACAGGATGTTGAGCCGACGCCAAGACTTAAACCTGGTTCCCCCCCGCTCCGAAGTCAGCAGCTCTGGCCATTGCGCTACATCCTCTCCCCAATTTCATGGTTAGTGGTAGGATCTGTTTTAGGCGGCACCAACAGGAGATATGGGCTGGCGCAAGCTGCCTGCTGACGAGAGCCTGGCACGTATTCATTTTTTTAATACAAATTAACCATTGAGGACTATGGAAGTTATATTCACACGGTAAACCACTGGACCAAAGAAAGCAAAAGTGCAGTGTATCTGCCAGAGACATACACTAGATCAGAAGCCATGAGTTGGATTTGGACTCCCGCACACAGTAAGTTTGAGACCAGAATATCCAGGAGTGAATAATGGTGCTTACTCCAGTATTGGAACTTTCATAGATTTATATGCCTGAATCATTCCCCGTCGTCGAGACAGGAGCCTCCGGTACATAAAAAAGCAATGCTTAGTAGTATAGCAAACTGAAAAGAGGCCTAGGCCCATTTTCCTTTTGCAACCCCACAGCCTTAGTTATGTAAAAAAAGGCCCAAACGTTTCCCTGAACCAATCAGAGCTCCTCACCCTCTAGAACACTCCTGAGAGAACCTTTTGCCCCTCCGATTTTTTGCCGCACGTTGTGCTAGGGAGTCTCCTTTGAGCTCTGCTCAAACTCTTCAATTATACTCTTTGATTGGGATTTGAGTTTTCTCTTTTTCCAGTTTTACCATATTTGAAGTTCCTTATTCTCCTACCATGGCTGACAAGGAGAAAAAAAGGATTATTTAGAGCTTGAGCCACCTGCTCTAATAAAAGGCTTTATACAGGTGACCCTCATAAAGACTGCATATACTGCCTCTATCCAAACCATCAAGCAAAGGATTGTAAGGTATGTCCAACCTTCTCAAATAAGACCTTGAGAGATCGTGAGGGGAGACTACTACTCTGGTTTCAGAAGGTTAAATCCTGGAAGGAGATCCTCTCAAGTGAGAGTGAGGAGGAGTCATCTTCGTCTAGGAGACCTCAAAAAAGGAGCAGATCTCCTCAGGTGAGAGACCTAAGAAGGCCCCCAAAAAGACCACTCTGGGGTCTTCCGGGTGCTGTCCCTCAAAATCTCCTTCAGACAAAACTAAGGAGAAGAAGGGTTCTGCTTCAGAGGCAAAACAAGTGAAGAAAGCTACCTCGGAGCCTTCAAAATCTCCCAGAGTCAAAATTACCATCAAGAAATAATCTTCGACATCTTCTGAGGAGAAGGAGAAGAGATCTGTGTCGTCGACGAGAAAAATCCCATCATCGACAAAGACGGCGTAGTCGTTGACGAAATCTGAGGTAAAAGCTGTATCGCCGTCAGCACTTCTACCGTCGATGACGGTGTCGACGACGAGTCCTTTGACGACGATGGCACTGACGACGACCATGACTACACTCGCATCGTCGACGGGATCGGCGATGACCACGGGACCGCCGACGACGGTGACTACAACGACAACAGTAGCGTCGACTATTATGATTTCGTTGACGGGCTCGTTGACGAGGGAAAAAACCCGTGAGAAGTGTTTTTTGACCTGGAAAAGAACAATTACGCCGGAAATTACGTCTCCAAGTAAGGTGTCGCCAGTAGTTCCATCTCACCTGTTGGAGTAGGAAGATTCAGAATACAAAGATGATGGTGGGCCTTTTGGATATGCTACTAGACCATCCCAACTAAGGGTAATATACCAGGAAGAGGACTCGCAGGATGAGTATGAAGATTTTCAGGAACATCCCCAACAACACCACCACCAGGAACAACGAGACGAGATGACAAGTGTACCATCATCATTATTAAAGGATCTTCAATTCATGTTTGAAGATTATAAGAAAAGATATCCTGCACCTCAGGCCTCTAAGGAAATTCCTGAGATTACACCTCGACCACGCTCTGTACCAAGTACGCCAGTGCGTAGGTGGGAGATCTTGCCAGAACCTCTCCCTAAATCTCCGCCACCAAGACCTCAGCAGGATACTGACACTACTGATGATGATCAGGAAGAGGGGGAGATTACGGATCCTAGTAAGGAGTGGGACGATTACCTCATCCCTTCACCTTAGTCTCCCTCACCAAAACCTGTAGATTCCCCACCAGAGGACATTGGTGGTTTTCATAACCTGATGGAAAGGGCCACTAATGGTGGAGAATAAAGCTGAGTGTTTCCTATATGACTTTAAAGAAGCACATCGTAGATCTGTTCGGGCCTTGCTGATCGTAAGTCATATTTGGGAAGAAGGCCTAAAGGTGATGGAATCACCGGCTATAGTAACTCCAGTGCTTGCAAGACTGGATAAAAAATATAAATCGCCTGCAGATGCGCCGGCCTGTCTTTTGGGTCACCCCAAACCGGACTCGGTTATTACACAAGCGGAGCAGCAGAAGTCGAGAAATCCGTCGGCTCCGATTACGGCGCCCCCAGACAGAGAGGGAAGGAGGCTGGACAACGCGGGTAAAAGATTCTCCTCGATGTCAGCTCTGCTAGTGAAGGCGGCGAATGCCCTGGCTATCCTAGGAAGATACAACAGTTAAATGTGGTGTGACCTGTCACCATATATTGACCGGGTGCCAGAAGTGGAGATGCAGGAAGCCAGGAAGATTCTTCAAGAAGGGGAGCCGCCATCTTGGGGTGGGGTGTCCCACGAGCCTGGCCGGAGTTAGCGGTCCAGTGTTCGGGTGGGAAAGCACATAAAAAGCAATGTGCTTCCGGGAGCGCAGCGGGCGCGCCGGTGGCGCGCAGAAGGTGCGCCTAAGGTAAGCCCGTCTGCGCCCGTCCGTGGCCAGACGGGGCTGGGGGCGCGTCCTTATGCCTAATTCATCACATATTCTTCTGAGGAATTATCGGCAATTCAGGGGCGCTGGCTGTTGGCTGACTCTACCATCAACTACATTGCCTCCCTCGGTCTGTGTCCCCCTGCCTACTCCACAGTCCCCCTTTCTCCTCTCCCCCCCCTGCACCTCACGATTCAGTTGTCAAGCGACTCTAGCTCACCATCACCCCGCCCTCTATCTATTATCTTACTTAATACTAGGTCGGCGGTTAGGCACTATCAGGAGCTGTTTGTTTTACTTGATACACATAAGCCCGACATGTTATTTTTAACCGAGACTTGGTTTTGCGAGTCTTCCCTGCCCTCCCTCCTTGCTGCTCTCCCCCCCTCCTATGTTGCCCTCCGCGCAGACCGCCCGGCTGGCAAGGCAGGGGGCGGTGTGGCTCTCATTGCCCGGTCAGAATTACATTTTCAACTTCTTCCCTCATCCCCCATCGTGTCCACTGATTATCTTGTTATTCGCTCACCCACTTTTTCCCCCCCCGCTCACTTGCTTATTGATGTATCGTCCACCTCAGTTTTCGCCCTTGTTTCTGCCAGCCCTCCAGGACCTCTTGGCCACCCTGGTGGTCAACCATGCCTCGGTCCTTGTGTTAGGGGACTTTAATTACTGGCCTACTGATCCCCATGAGTGTACTTCCTCTAAACAGTTCTCAGAATCACTTCAGGCCTTGAACTTTGTCTCTCATGTGCAAGTCCCCACGCATATTCACGGACACGTGTTGGACCAGGTCTGGTCCCTCAACTGTTCTGTTTTATCGCTGTCTGTCTACCCTTGTCCTTGGTCGGATCACTTCCTAATTACCTTTTCCCTTCACCTTAGCCCTGTAGGAAAAGTCCCGCTTGCCAAAAACATCTGGGCACGCAATTGGAGTCGTGTTGATCTCCCGTCACTATCATCCTCCCTCCTGAATTCCTCGCCCAACCTGGCTGTTTTGTCTTCATCATCTCAAGCCGCCTCCATTAACATCTGGCTCGCCGGAGGTTGCGATTCGGTAGCTCCCCTACGGCGGATATCGGTCAGACGTCCCAATGAGGCCAACCGGTGGTTCAGTGAGGATTTAAAGGAGAAAAAGCTGACCCTTCGGAGATCTGAGAGGAAGTGGAGAAGGGACTACTGTCCCATACTGAAAATCCAATATACCACCCTTTTGGGAGAGTACAAGAGAGCTATACTTGGTGCAAAAACAGCTTATTTCTCCGCAAAAATTTTGGCTGCGGAGAATAAACCCAGGGAGATTTTCGCCACTGTCCACGACCTGGCTTTTTCGGACAGGGCTACCCTTAAACCCCCTCCCACCCAGTTTTTATGTGACTCCCTGAATTCTTATTTTTTGAATAAAATTAGTAATATTAAATCTAATATCCCCCCTCCCTCCCCTTCCTTTGTTGATCCCCTTCCCCCGACTGCCCAGTCTTTTCTCACCTCGATTCCTCCTCTTACTGAAGATGCGTTCCTGGCTATACTCCCCAAAGTCAAGTCAGGCTCTCCGGCTGACATCTGCCCGGCTCGCATTCTCAGACAGATTTACTCTGTTTGCACCCAGCCCCCTCTTACACTTTTGAACAGTTCCCTTGCCCAGGGGGTCTTGATTCCAGCTCTCAAATCCGCCACCATAGTGCCTATCCTTAAGAAGCCCGGGGTTGATCCTTCTGCCCCTGCCAATTACCGCCCCATCTCACTGTTGCCCTATTTGGGTAAGGTGCTAGAGCGCCACGTAACCGCGGTACTCAGCTCCTTTGTTGAGGTGAATGGGGGCCTAGCATCCCGTCAGGCAGGCTTCCGGCCTAGACACTCTACCGAGTCCGTAGTGGTGTCGGTCCTGGATAACCTCAGGGAGGGCATGGACCAAAACCAACATCAGGCCTTGGTGCTCCTCGATCTCTCCGCCGCTTTCGACACGTTGGACCATTCCATCTTGCTGTCACGTGTCGGAGCGGCGGGAGTCGGGGGCTCGGCCCTGGTCTGGCTTTCCTCCTTCCTGAGGGACCGCACCCAGGCAGTACGGTTGGGGGACTTCTCGGCCGCCCCATTGAGGGTCACGTGTGGTGTTCCCCAGGGTTCTTCTCTTTCCCCTCTTCTGTTTAACCTCTATATTTATCCTTTGATTTTTGCTCTCCAGCAGCTGGAGGTCACCATTTATAACTATGCGGATGACCTCCAGCTCAGCTTTAATCTATCTTCTTCTTCTCATTCTATTTCCAATTTCCAGTCTGTTATGATTTTTATCAGGGACTGGATTAACTTCAACCACCTGAAGCTGAACTCTGACAAGACCGAGCTGGTTCTCACGGGTGGTTGTTCCAGTCCCTGGAACTCTTTGTTTTGGCCTTTTTCTTTTGGGCCCCCCCCCCCCCCACTCCTTCTTCCTCAGTTAAGACTTTAGGTGTCAAACTTAATAATCATCTCACCCTTCACTCACAGATTAGTTCTGTTGTTTCTTCCTGCTTCCTCACCCTTCGTACTATCCGCACTGTCTCCCGCTTTTTTTCTCCCCTGGCACTTAAGCTGATCATGTCCGCCTTGGTGATACACCGGCTGGACTACGCGAATGCCCTCTACAACGGCATTCCGGCGTACAGTCTGCGGAAACTCCAGCTGGTCCAAAACCAGGCGGCTCGATTAGTTTATGGCCTATCACGTTCCCACCACTCAACCCCTTTATTGAAGGCGCTTCACTGGCTGCCTGTCAGGGAGCGAGCCCTATTTAAAATAGGTTGTATGGTCTTCCAGGCACGACGGGGCTCGGCTCCCGCCTTCATCTCCTCCTTGATCAGGGAGTACACCCCCACCAGAGAGCTGCGCTCGTCGTCACAGTCACTCCTGCTGGTCCCTCGCTATAAGCGCAAAAAGTGGGGAGGGGCCAATTTTTCTACCTTGGCACCCACCTTCTGGAACTCTCTCCCCGACCATCTAAGATCGGCCACGCATTATCTTCCCTTCCGGAAAGACCTTAAAACTTTTCTTTTTAAACAGGCTTTCTCTCTGTAAAACTGCTTCCACTTTCTTGAGTTTGTGGTTGTCATCTTTTTCCTCTGGTACCCTCCCTTCACAGCGCCAAGAAACCGCCAGGTGAATGTTGCGCTCTATAAATATTTTAAAATCAAATGAATTCGGCGGAAGTCATAGATTGCGCTATGGATATAGCGACAATGGCTTTCAGGTCTCTAGGAGGAGCAGCAGTGCTGCACAGACAAGGATGGCTGAGAGCAACAGCTTTTAGACCAGAGGTCCAGAATAAAATCTTGGATCTTCCTTTCAACGGGGAAGGCTTGTTTGGCAAGCATGTGGATGACACGCTTCAAAGTATCAAAAAAGATACTGCTAAGCTTTAGGAACTCTACAATATAGAAAAGTTCCTTTTCGAGGCTCTAACAGTAGGGGTCAACCATCTTACAGAGGAGGATATCAACAAGGGAGATATTCCTCTTATACCACCTCTTCTCAGCCCTACCGTCAGCAGTACACACAGAGACAATCTGAAGGTTATACCAAATCTACTCCAAGAGGTAGAGGAGGTCGTCTGGGGAAAGACAACGCCCGACAACAATGACAACCTTCAAATTCCGGCTACACCGATTCTACTGGGATCATATGTACCCCTGGGGGAAAGATTGCTCATTTTCTTCAAAATTGGCAGGAAATAACTACGGACCAGTGGGTCCTCAACATTATTCAATTCGGCCACACTCTAGAATTTTTACAAACACCCCCTTGTACGCCACAGATGCATCATAAGGTCAACCATTTGCATCAAATCCGGAAGAAGATTCGGACAATGCTCCAAAAGGGAGCAATAGAACCGGTACCGAACTCCCAAAGAGGAAAGGGGTTTTATTCCCGATTCTTTTTAGTCAGAAAGAACATCCTCAAATGGCGTCCTATTCTAGAACTCAGATCACTGAACACCTAGCTCAAGAAGCAATCTTTCAGGATGGTTTCTCTTCAGGACATCCTTCTACTATTGAACCCGGGGGATCATATGACTACCTTAGACCTACAGGATGCGTACTTTCACGTCCCCATCCATCCTTCCCACAGGCAGTACCTTCGGTTCATGGTAGCCGGAGAACATTACCAATTCAAGGTACTGCCATTCAACCTGAAATCAGCCCCAAGAGTATTCACAAAATGCCTGGCTCCAGTTGCGGCTAGCCGAAAGGAAACAGAAACATCAAGTTTTTCCTTACCTAGACGACTGGTTAGTCAAGGCACCATCGGAAGCACTAGCCAGAGCGTCAACAAGGGCTTACATAGATTTGTTCACCAGGCTGGGATTGACTCTACACGAGGAAAAATCCTCCCTTCATCCAAACAAACGGATCACTTTTCTGGGAGCAATTTTGGACACAGAGAGAAACAAGGCATTTCCCTCCAAAGAAAGACAGCTAAAGATTGTATCTCCCTTCCAGGAGTTTCAAAAAAGAAAGTATCTTTCAGTACGCAGGTACAAATCATTACTGGGGATAATGTCATCTTGCATCTCCCTCGTACCTCACTGCAGACTAAGAATACGCCCTTTGCAAGAGCAACTCAAACTTCAATGGCGTCAAGGGGGATCCTTCGAAGATGTGATCCAAGTGACACCGGTCATGAGAAAGGCAGCAGCATGGTGGGCACAACAACTAAATGTCTCTCAAGGAGTCTCGTTCCTTGCAGCACCAGCCCCATTGGTAGTGACTACAGATGCATCCCTAGAAGGGTGGGGAGCATTTCTTCAGAACCTTCAAGTCAGCGGTCGCTGGAAGTTGCACGAACAGCAATTACACATAAACTTGCTAGAACTCAGAGCAGTACGCTTTGCATTGCTGGCTTACCTGCCAAGGATAGAAGGTTCGTCGGTGTTGATGAGAACGGACAACACGACTGCGATGCACTACCTAAACAAACCGGGAGGAACAAGATCGCTCTCCCTCTCTCAGGAAGCCCAAAAAATATGGGAATGGGCTCTACAGAAAGGGATATCCATGTCAGCAGAACATCTCCCAGGAGATCAAAACACCAAAGCAGATACCCTCAGCAGGCTCAAATCATCCTGCCACGAGTGGGAGTTGGACCGAGGAGTCCTGGACAACGTTTTCAGAACATGGGGGAAACCAACAGTAGACCTTTTTGCCACAAGGGAGAACAAGAAATGCCGGTTCTATCTAAGCTGGCTTCCCCAGTGGGGGTCCTGGGGGAATGCGTTTTCGATGGCATGGTCCAGCGTCTTTGCCTACACTTTTCCTCCGATTCCCCTCCTGCCGCTAGTGATTGTGAAGATCAAGAAAGAACCGCGCAGGCTCATCCTGATAGCCCCATGGTGGCCCAGGCAACACTGGTTCACGGAGCTTCTGCTACTGTTGGAGAGTCAACCAATCCGCCTCCAATCGATGCCATCACTTCTGACTATGTCCCGGGGACAAGTGCTCCATACGGACCCGAAATCCTTGCGCTTAGCAGCCTTTCTCCTGAGCACCGTGAGAACACAACAGAATGTAGAAACATCCTCTCTAAGGCTAGGGCAGATAGCACAAACAAAACCTACAAGATGAAGTGGAAGAGATTTTGTCTCTGGTGTCAACGGAATAAGATACATCCTCTGACTGCGGCACCTCATGAAATTATACCATACATCTTACTATTGGCTAAGTCTGGATTGGCTCATGCATCTCTAAAGGTGCATTTAGCCGCAATATCCCGTTACAGGAGGTCTGCCTCAGCTCCCTCCTTATGGTCATCAAGGATCATCAAACAGTTTATGAAGGAATTAGTCTGAGTTTTTCCTCCAATAAAGCCTCCACCACCGCTCTGGAATTTCAACATAGTGTTGTCACAATTGATGAAGCATCCTTTCGAGCCTATCCACAGGGCGGACCTTAAGTTCCTATCATGGAAGGTGGCGCTTCTCATTGCTCTAACTTCAGCGAGAAGAGAAGGAGAGCTGCAGGCTCTAACGATTCAAGATCCTTTTCTACAGTTTAAAGAAGACAGACTGATTCTCAGGACGAATCCTAAATTTATTCCTAAAGTATCAACTGACTTTCATTTGAATTAACCATTGGTTTCAAAGCGTTTCTTTCCTTAACCAACAACGGCAGTGGAAAGAGTTTTGCATTCGCTAGAGGTTCAAAGATGCCTCAAATTCTATCTAAAAGAGACTAAGAGTTTTTGCAAATCTTCACAGTTCTTTGTCGCTTTCAGTGCACCCTCGGAAAGGTTTCCCTTTATCAAAACGAGGATTCCCAGTGCGATTGTCTACTGTCATCAGGCTGCTGGAAAATCTCTAGACACACGAGTTCGTGCCCATTCGACGAGAGCAGTGTCCACATCCACTGCATTATTTGGAGGAGTGCCAATCCAGGATATCTAAAGAGCAGCGACCTGGGCGTCTATGCACACCTTCACCAAGCACTACTGCTTGGAGGCGGCCGCTGAGGCAGAGACGGCTGTGGGAGAGGCGGTGCTGAGAAATATCCTCCAGTGACGGTGAGCCTTTTTCTTTTCATCCCTCCATCCTTTTCTCTTGTTTGCAAATACACATTTATTGTATTTTGCTATGCTCGGTTATAATCTTAATATATTACATGATGAGGAAATGTAAGAGACAAATGTGCTTTGTGATATCACTGCTCGCTATTCTGATTCAGGCTTTTGAATCTATGAAAGTTCCAATACTGGAGTAAGAAAACAAGTTACTTACCTGTAACTGTAGTTCTCCAGCATTGGAAGCTTTCATAGATTCACATGCACCCACCCTCGTCCCCTGAGAGGCTCACCTTGGATTTAGCACAAAAGTGTTCTTTATGCACAAGTGCGCAAAAATCTGAGGGGCAGGACTGTTCTAGAGGGTGAGGAGCTCTGATTGGTTCAGGGAAAAGTTTGGGCCTTTTTTACATAACAAAGACTATGGGTTGCAAAAGGAAAATAGGCCTAGGCCTCTTTTCAGTTTGCTATACTTCTAAGCATTGCTTTTTTATGTATCGGAGACTCCCGTCTAGACGACGGGGAATGATTCAGGCATGTGAATCTATGAAAGCTTCCAATACTGGAGAACTATAGTTACAGGTAAGTAACTTGTTTTCTTCTGAGCTACTAATATATTCAAGGCATTAACATAATATCAATAGATCAAAATATCAACTCAATGCAGAACCACCAACTGGGGCAAACCTGCAACTTGCAGCTAACTTTGGGCATTTAATTCAATTCAATATTTATTAAAGATTTGGAACTCATAGGAGGTCCACATAAAATACTTTCATATTATTACAAATTATAAAACATAACTGAGCTACTTCCACTAATTATTATACAATAATCAAGAATCCTGCTTTAGCAGGGCTAGAATTCATTTAAGTAAGAGCAGTCAATATTGTAACTTGCCCCAGTAAAGGTGTTCAACATTAAAAATCGTATGCCAAAGAAAATCCACAGTGCTGTTCCAACCGAAGGATCAATTTAGAAATAGCAGCAAATTGAGGGACTTATGAGCATACTTAAAATGTACAAAAAGCAGTAGGTAACAGTCAGTTCATATGCAGATAAAGTCCATGATTCAATTTTAACTGAAATATTCAATTGGGAATTAGCAGCGAAGAAAATATAGCTTAAGCAAATCTAACCTGTGCAAATAGCAATTCAGTAGCAGCCAATTCATGTGCAAAAATACATACAATTTCCTACTTCAAATAAGTTTTGAGGAAAACAACAGAAACATAATAGGAAATAAATGCATCATATCCATAATGTGCAAAATAGCAGTATATAGCAGCCAATCAATGTGCAAACGACAAAGTTGATAAAGTGCTATTACTTCATATGAAGATGAAAAACAAGGGATTTACTCCCCCAATTAAAAGAGATATTAAAAGTTTTTTAAAAACCATATTCATAAACTCCTTAAAAGAATTTAAAAGTTTTACACGCGCTGCTTTGTTTCTTGGACAAAAGAGATAGTCTCGGGCATTTTTAACTCGATTTTGTAAAAACATTGGCCGAAGCTAACGACGACGACTCGAGCCCAATGCTGGGCAAACAAACAAAATGTGGTCCAGGGTCTGAATGCTAAGCTTACACAAGTTAAACGTTTTTCCATTATTCAAATTCTGAGACCAGTTTGCTGTTAAATCATTTAAAGGTAAAAGGTTCATGCGACATAAAATAAGCAAGCGTCGAGTTCCATGTTCTAAATTCAAAAAAAAGTAGTTTTTTTGCAATTCTCGGTGAGTTTGCTCTGGCTATTAGTTTTAATCTTTCTTTAGAGTTGCAAAATGTCATATCTCTGTTAAAGCTAGATTTGCCGCTTACGGTTTTTAGAAGAGATTTAAATCCTGATGGTGGAGTGTTAACACTAATTCTTCTTGTATACCCAAGGTTTTTAATGCCAAAGAAAAATCACGATAAAAAAAGTGATTACCTGCCTTGACATCGAAAATTTCATAACGCATGAAACTTCTTAGAGTATCTGGCTCAATATTTTTAGCTGATATCCCCAGCGTATAACCCTGGCTAATCCTAGGATCAGGCCGAATTCCAATCTAATTGCTGCCGTTGCGACTAATGTGTTAAAATTACACATTTTACGTAGTATCTGACCTTCAATCCTATCTAAAAAACTCCAGTCCTTAACAGGGATTGATTTGATCGCATAAAGCAGAGTTGGAGGAATTTTTGCCTTAAAGACCTTCAATAAATGTAAAAAATGCCTTCTGCCCACAGCACTGTAAAAAATACGTAAACCATTGGCATGAGATATAGCTTTACTAGTGCTGTGTTCGATGTGAAGTTTATTCTTCGAACTACATATTAATAATTTCCCTAAATAAAGGTATGAATCTTCTACCTCCAGCCTATCAGGACCAATTTGCCACTTAAAGTTACATGATTTTCTACTTTTAATACTTTTCACAATTAAAATTTTACTTTTAGAGACATTTGTTTTCAAGAAGTGGCTCACTGTAAATGTTTGTAGTGATACTAGCTTTCTGTTCAATCCAATAGGGGTTAGGTCCATTACTACAATATCATCTGCATATAACTTTGGGCATTAAATGGTTAACTTTACTTTGGGACTTTGTACTTCTTGAAGCTTCTCAGCCAGATACCACAGTTCACCAAGAGGCTCCGCTGTACTGACCTGGCCACATTGGAGCCTTCTCGGATACAGCCATGTAGCCAAACTCTATATTTGAATGCAAGTGCTAGAAGATCAGCTACAGTGAGTATCTTATTGTTGGATTGAATAATTATGCTATGCATAACGTTTACATGCACTGAGGATTGTCTTTGCTCAGGCTAACAGCCAAAGGCGAGCCAGGTTGTGCTTATGGTTATCTCTCTGCGGGACATACCTATATTGACCAGTTTGTCATGCCACAGCTGTGACAAAAAGTGGCTTGCCCTTCATGTATAGATCAATGTTCACTACAACAATGTAATTTGTATTTTCTAAACATTCAGCCCAGGGTAGATGCAACCTTTGAATTGCTATCTGTGTTAGCCAGAGTATAATGGAGCTTGAGAGAATGTTGAAGTTTGAGAAAAGGAGTCATGTGTGGCAGTGATTGTGGTGTCTGCTGTATCTCTTCTTTGTTCCTGCTGTAAACCACATTTCAAGAATAAAGTGATTGCCTTCGATCTTATCTGCTGGCCTCATCTCTCCAATGAAACGCTGTTGAAGAGCACAGCCAGTGAGAAGAGGGTTGAACAATGGTATGTTTCGACAGGCACACTTTTGTGGGTGTTCCGGAGGGACAGACTTTTGGCAGCCGAGGAGGGTGTACCTGTAAAGATAAGTAGTTGAGGATTTCTCCTTTCCTAGAACATCAGCTCTGTTGTGCAGTCTGCACTGTAGTTCTTGGGTGCAGAAGGCCAAGCCTACCACCGGTCATCCACAGAGCAACATTCTTTTTCTAGGATGTTAAAGCCCTGGACCATCTTGAGAAGGCTGCGCCTGCCATAAGTGATATATATGAGCAATGTCCTCCCTCCAGAACATTGACCTTCGGGCTATCTTGAAGAGAGCCTGCAGAATGGGACACGCTGTCATCTTACATTGACAGACTGTCACCCTCTCTTCAGAGCCATTTTATATTTGAACCGCAGCGCTAGACATCACGTTTGACCGCTATCATTTGTGCGTTTATTGCCTTTACCGCCGTTTGGATATGTACAACATGCCCATTCAGGGAGACCTTCTGGAAGAATAGGTGGACCAACATTAAATAACTTAGCTGCTGTTTCTGATAATATTTGGCTGATATTCCTATTCACTGCAACATAACAAATACAGAGTTCCACTTGCTCACCAGCTTTTGGACCTAACTTTACTGGTAACTCCTAGCGAAGTATATTTGTATTTACATATGCCACTGAACACTAGGAGTTACGCTATGATAAAAATGCTAATACAGTTATGGAAAGGTACAAATTGTATTTTAGAAAATAGGGTGATGTTGAATCAATCGAATAATCTGTAGCAGCCCCAAGGTCTTCAGCAGTGAGCTGTGACTTCGAACTCATAAATTATGAACAAGTTGTTAGGGATCAGTTTCTCATGAAGACCATAGTAAGAAATCGCAAGAGTTATAATGAGTAGGACAGATTTGACTATGAATGCCACTATATACATTGCCATAAGGGAGGAGCAATCTGAAAAGATTGTGCAAGAGATTAAGGCAGAACCTTTTTCCACGGTTTCCTCAAGTATGTGAGTGATAAGAACAAGAATAGTAGGTTCTTAGATAAGAAGAAACATTGTTAACACTGTGGCAGCCAAGCACATGTTGGAACTTTCAGTAGTTAGACTACAATAAATGACATGCATTTGACATGCATTAAAAGGAGGAAGAAGGGTCATTGTGCGAGAATCTTCAGGAACTTTCAGAAGCAACCAATGTGGTTGAAGATGATTCTCACTGTTTAAATCCCAGTGTGGCGTTAACTGTGGTCTCCTAAAAGGCTTGGTCAACAGCTATGGGAAGGATATTACCTTAGAGTAACACGAATGGTACATAGTCGTAAGTCAATCATTAGTGGAGATGCTGTAGAACATTTGCCGAGGGGCCACAACGTATGGTCTGTGGTGAAACCGAAGGCTGCACTGTGGCGGTGGGGTGTCCTGGGTGGGTCAGAGATTGTGTAAGGAGGTCTAAAACATATTTTTTAATAAACTTTCAATCATTTATTTGCAGGTTAACTAAAGGTAAGGGGAGCAGGATACCACAATAGTTACTTCATGTGACCTGCAAATAAATGCTTGCACATTTATTGAACTGGAACTGGAGAAGTGTGGCTCAATGGTTAGAGCGGCAGACTCTGATGCAGAGGTCTAGCCCGGGACCAGGGTTCAATTCCCCGCCTCGGCGGGTCTTGGGCTCAAAATTCCACGGACCTGATAATTCTCGCCTCGGTGCCTATTCCAATCATGGAGTCCCACTCTGCAACTCTGGGCAATAGCTTGCTTAATCTCCACAACGGCCCCCACAACGCTAAGGATGCCTGGCCTCCACCTTGGGGGTGCCCAGGAGTGGACACCTCACAGGGAAAGCCAGGATTGGTTCCACAGCAGTATTCGTACAAGCGCCTTGAGACCCTTGCGGGTGAGTAGTGCGCAACACAAGTATCAATTTACATTTACATTTTTAACTTTTTTCCTGAGTATTAGTGCTCAGCAAGTAAATAGCAGCTTGTGCTACTCTTCACATGGGGCCGCATGTAAAGGTCAAGAGGGCCGCAAGCTGCCCCCGGGCCTTACTTTGAGTATCACTGGTTTAGACCATGGGTACTCACAAACATTTTTCCAGAGGCCAAAATATTTCGTCTGTTATGTGAACAAGGGCCGTATGAATGCCAGCACGGTAGTGTTCTGGGCAGGGGAAGGAGGCTTGGCTTGGGGGTTTTGGGGGTTTGGTGGGTTTAGAGGAAGCTAAATATATATAGTGGCTGAAACCAGAAAACCTGGGATTAATCTTGTTTTCCCACTTATCCAAAATGTGTGAATCTAGGCAACTGTTTTATTTCATTTTCCATCCTTTTTCTCCATTATTACACAGGACTATGAAATACATGACTTCAGGATGTGTACTGTACGAAAAAATCTTCTCCTACGTTTGATCTAATAAAATATAATGTATCTGAGGAACCGAGGACGCCCATAGGGTGCATGTAACCACTGACTTGCCTCTTAGTTCACTACTGGCAATCTGGCAATATTGTCAGGGTGGGTGGAAGAATGAATCTTTCTACATTCATGTTTGAAAACTATTACTTTTATAATAATACTTCTCAATGCAGCTGATAGAATCTCATATAGTAAGGAAAAATGGTTCTGCGTGTTTATGAAATACCCTTTATGAATTAAAAAATAAGACTATCATGATTTTTGCACGATGTCTTCACTTTAAGTAAATACTTGTCACTTTTTTTAATGTTAGTGTTGAGTCAAGTAAACAGCGGCCCAGGACTTCTGTTGACAAAGCGGCAACATGTAAAGATTGGGCGGGCCGCATGAGGCCCCCGGGCCGTACTTTGAGGATTACTGCTATAGAAGGTTAGAAAATTAGGTAAGACTGATATATGGCCAGGAAGGACAGGACAATCTCTTATGATACTTTTGGGCGAATACGGATTTTAAGGAGAGGCGCACTCAAGGGAAGGTGTATGTGGCAGATAAAGGGGAATCAGTCCTAGATTGGCCTCATGAACAAGAGATAAGGATAAACATAGACCCCCCCCCCTCGTGGGCTGATCTCCCTATTTATGTGGTAAATAATGTGACTTCAGTGACACTTTAGCCGGTTTGTAGAAATTATTTGCCAAATCTGTGTTCATAAATTCTAGACAAAGTTTCAAAAAGTTTTCAGTGGAAATGTAGGCAAATAAAATGGCATTAAACGTTGTATTATTTTGAAAGAGAGTGCTGTACCAGAAAAGCCTAGTGTAAGGAATGTACTGTTTATGTGCAGAGGGAAGTTAATATGCATTGTGCAAGACCTGTGCAAGACCTATGCACGAAGAAAATAGTTTAATCTCAGTCATGAATTTCTCTGGTGGTGATCTCTTTAGAAAGCTCGATAGAATTTAGACTTTGCATTGACTTACACAGTCTCAATGAGCCAGTTTGGTCGGTCTGGCATCCGTTACCCAACTTAAATTAAATACAACCTCACCTGCAGGTGGCAGTGTTTTTTCCTTCTTAGATTTGGCAAGTACCTACATCTGGTTAGTCTTGGCAGGCGAATCAACGCATTCAACAGTTTTTGTCACAATTAACGCCTTGTGTTGTCTGGGCTGCTGAGGATTTTCAAATGTTTTTATGGGGAACACCGTTTTTATTGAAACTGTTTGTAACCCCTTGGTTAAAATGTTGTCTACAACAAAAGGCTGTGGGGTGGGTACATATGCTAGTAGTGAGATTAGCCAGGTTAGCAGGAAAATTGCAGGTGTTCCAGTGAATGACTGATCGCATTCCTGGTAAAAAAAAGAAGGAACCTTTGTGTTGCATGTGCGACTGCTCTTATCAGGAGAGGCTGTAATTTGGAGACTTGTGAGAAAGGAACAGAATGATATCACTCTTGCAATGGGAGTGTGGACATCACAGATCCTGTGACAGTCTCAAAGTGGTTTACTGAAAAGGAGAAGGAATCAGCCAGGAATATGATATTTAGGTTTATCGGCTGTGGTTGGCCAGAAGAATGTAAACTGGAAGAGTTGAAGGGCTATTTTGAGAGCACTTGAAAAGCTTGCTTTTAAGAATAGTATCCGGGCCATGGGTGACATGATTCGACTTTGTGAGTTGCGAAGAAAACTATTTGTACTCGGCCATGAAGGATATCTTGGCTTGTCAGGTACCAAAACCAAGTATGGGAGTACTTTTGGTGGCCTTCGATGGGTGACACTATCCATAAGTTCAGGAGTATAGTTTGTGCAGACAGAGTGACAAGTGTGTAAACGCTTGTGCTGTGGAGCCCAACCTATCAAGCTTCTCAAGGGCCTTGGAGGAAGTTAGCACTTTTTCAGTAGTTCCACCGCAAGAGGCTGTTGGCATTGTTCCCATAGCCTATTTTTCAGAATGGCCAAGGATCAAAATGGGGGGGGGGGAGTTACCACTGAATTTATTTTTAGCTTTCTGAATCACATGTTCTTTAGGGAGAAGATTCCTGAAGAAATTGTATCAGAGAAGGGGCACCAGTTCAGAAGTAGAAAAAGGTAGGATATTTTTGGGAAGTGTGTATTCGGTATACTAAAATATCTGGATTCTATCCGGAAGCCACTCAGCAAGTAGAGTTAAAGCAGTGCTTAATTTGTAAAAGAAAAAGTGCTGGTGCTCGAAGCTGCTGCTCAGAAGTACTTGGCCGGTACAATTAAACATCAGCGTGCCAAATACCAGTTACAGCTTTCTCCCTTTCTAGATTTTTTTCTGTCTTTGACTTTGCTTATCTGTACAACTTGTGTGTTTTTCCCTCTCTTCTTTTCTGGAAATATCTTATGCAGAAAAAAAGGTGCAGTCCCTAAAAATAAGTGCCGGTGGACTGCACCGGCAACCACCGGCTCAAATTAAGAACCGAGTTAAAGAATGCAAACAGTTGCCAAGCAATGGTGGGATCGAGTACAAGAATTCTTTGCAACCTACTTTGCTTATGGATAGAACAACTCCCAATATAATTGGCGGACTCTCGTGTATTGAATTACTCAGGACGCATCAACCAGGATTTAAGCTTGTTCAGTGGTGGCTTAAAAAGAAATTTGGAGATTGGACAAGCATTCATTTCAAGAAAATAAGAACATTTATTGATGACTACAAGGGGAAAATGAAAGCGTACACAAGCAATAAAAAATGTAAAGATAGCAAAACATATTTTTAAGGGAGATTTGATCCGAGTCATTTTAAATCCTGATGTTGTTAAAGATTCATTTGTGTGGTCTGGCCAGTAGTGGTTACCGAAGTATCTAAGAATGCTATAAGAGTTGTTGGAGTTAAACTTTGAAATCTTTCCAGTGTCCCACTTTTCAGGGGGAAGGTTACAGAATATAGTAAGGGGTCTACAGTTGTGAGTGATGGAAGGCTAGTGTGTTGTCACAGAGCCTTTCTTGAGGTGTCCGAAGAAGAGGTGGGTGAATTACACTTTAGTAACATGAATAATGAGGCTGTGACGTCATGCAAATGCCTGTCAGATGATGGTTAGGACGCTTGTAGGCAAGCATCCGTGACCCTCTAGACGTACATAAAGGGGAAAAACAATTGCCCATTAAATTGCAAGATTTATTAATGTATTGCCCATTGAGTCTTTATTGTTATTTTTTGTTTTCATTATTTTTGTGAGTTTGTTCTTTTGGAAGAGGTGCAAGGTGAGTGGTAGCGAGCCTGGGACGTGGTAATAATGTGTTTAGTTAGTCAGCGTAAAATGGTGGTTGACCGAACATTGATGCTTGAGAGAGGATCAGTTGGAGGCGGATATCAAGGCATCTGCTGTATCTCTTTTTTGCACCCATTAGAAGTCCACATCTCATTAGTAAATGGTTTATATTAGCTCTTGTCTGTTCTCATCTTTCCAGTGTAACACTGTCCTTTCAAAATATGTCTATCAGATGCTTGTTGTAGGCCTAAAGCAGATTGATTACACCTTTGCCCCAGTGAGGGCCAAACCAGATTTTCATGATCACCGCACAAGATAAATGTCCATCATAAGAATGTAAATGTAATAAAAATACATTATGTAGATAAATACTTGTTCTCCAAAAACTGTACTGCTCTAACATTAGGCAACCACAGCCTGAGAAGTGAACATCCTCCCATTTGGTCTCTGTTAGGCAATCTTTTTCCAAAGATATTGGGGAAAGGGGGAGGCAGTTGAAAACGTTTCTCATCTGAGCCAACCAATATGGACTCTTGCTAGCTCTATGCCTCTTCTGCTACTAAACATTGGCCACAGAGTCAATACAATTTCAAGATGTGGGGTGATTTAGATAGTGAACATGAGTGAGTGTTCTTGGGTTCACAGAAGCCCTTCACTCTGTGCCTCCTTTGACGTAACATTTTGATCTACAGTGGATCCGTTTTTGATAAGGGTTCCTAAAGAGTTTATATTTCAAGGTATCCTAAAGTACTACAGAGATATCAAGTGATATTTGATAGTCGCCCCAAACCCTTGCTTTTTTCTGGCATTGTATTTTATTTCTCTTTGCATCATATGCCATTTCCTCTGTAAACACGTCTGTGGATTTCAAATATGTGTGGGGCTTTGAGATGTTGCTATGGTTAGTGTAGTGTGGTTTCTAATTCCTGCTGGATGTTAAAGCTATTGTTATAGATGGTGCCATGTATTATAAATAACCTATTGCGTTTAGATCTGTCACAAAAATTGTATGCACGTTTCACATTTATTTTTCATCCTTGTGTCATTCTGTAATGTATTCTCTTTTCGGTGCATGTATGTGTTTATGATATCTGTTGAGCCTTGAAGCTATTATCATGGTCATCGTAGTATCCTGCAAATAACAAACATACTACATTTAGCATATACTTGCCCCCTTTACAAGACTATACATATCTCTCTGCCTTCCTTTAAATCGCAGCTTGGCTTTCATATTTCATAGGAATCTAGTATCTCAGATTCATCAGACCAAGGTTTGAGCCGCTGTTTTCCCATCCCCTTCCTGCACACCGCGAGGCGGGAGCCTCGTCTCTTGAGAAGGTATGCTATGCCTGCAGCGCTTTCCATCAGGTGCGTGGCCTGCTTCTGTTGTTGGCTTGCTGCTCGCCTTCGGCCTCTGCCCCAGTGGGACTGAGCAAGGAATACTCTTTAGTGGTTGCTCCTGTGCTAACTCAATTCATAAACCTATCCCTCCAGGAAGATGCGGTTTCTTGCTTCTTCAAGGAGGCCTCCATGATCCCCTTACTGAAAAAACCCTCTTTGGAACCCACCATGTAATGTGATTTGCAGCCAATTCCTTGTTCACCTTTTCCAGCCAAAATCCTCAAAAACTAGATGCTGGCCGGCTACGGGATTCATCTAACACCCAAGCAAGCGTGGATGAAAGCACGGGGGTTGCTGCTCGGTCTTCTTGTGAGCCATGTATTATTCTGAACTTTCTTTTATCTAATTATGAATTCTTTTCTTTTTACGTTTAAATAGAAACAGATGGCCATCCCAGACCACAAAAGCAATAATCTCCCTCTGGACACGTTTTATTAATAGAGATTACAGTGGTGATCGCCGATAGGTAACACCAGGACGTTATCTGCTGATACACCCTTTTGTCCATGGCTGTGGCCCTGTCACACCAACCAGCAAGAACTGTCCCCCAATTCATAAAACATTGTTGCTCACCAAGTTTTACGTTTCTCTGAGTAATTGTTCTTTATTTACTGCTGTCCCTAGCCTTGAATGCTGTTGAACTGCTCATTGAGCCCTTTTAGGTTTTGACTCTTTAATGGGTTATGTGAATGAGCAATTAAGGCTTAATCTTTGAGGCGATGTGAGTTTAGATCTTATATACAACATGCCATAGTAATAACATTCAGGAAAGGTCACTGCCCATGGAGAGCTACACCTTGGAAGGAATATAGGTATGAGTGACAGTCACAATTAAGTGTGACTTGCAACTTCTTAGCGCATGTCATCTAGAGTTGGGTGACTCAGCACTTTGCTGGCTTAAATACGCTTATGAAGGTGATATAGATGCTGACACCGAACAGGGTAGGACAAAATGCATTGGGTTCACAGGAGGTGAAACCTAATATAGGCTCGATTCACCAGTGATAGGCGTTTAACAAACTGAATGGCCACAATATTTTCAAAGTTTCCTAATGGATTTAAGGCTAGGAGGAAACGGTCCTTTGTCAAGGGATAGCTCAGATATAGTAGGAAGCAGATCCTAAATCAAAGCAAGGGCCAGTTGCTTCTCCAGGGCATACAGAGCCAGATGCAAGGAAACTCTCCCAGTGGGTGTCTGCTCCTTAAGTCGTGGAAGAGGTGTGGCACAGCGGCCAGGGTGCCTGACTCCGGACCACGGGGTTCGCAGTTCGATTCGCGTCACCAGCGGCACGTCAGCCCAGCACCAAGTGACTCTGGGCAATAGCTCGCTTAATCTTCTTGAGGGCCCCCAGCGCCGGGAAACCACTTCGGAGGTAGCTGTGCGCTTTACAAATTCAAGGTTATTATTATTAAGTCTTTAACCTCCTTTCTCAACTGAAAGGTTACGTGTAAGCAGTGATAGTTTCTTTTATTACCTGAGATATGACCTTAGGGTTTTTGTATCAGGTCCCTCTCACACCAAATATATCTTTGCAATATCTGTGTGATTCACCAATGTCCCATTGGCTCTCAGATTCAGGAGGAAATATAACAATAATAGACCACAGCACTTTAGATCTCTGACATATCATATCAAGGGTTAAAAGAATTACATTCCGTACAAAGGGAGCTCCCTCCTGTTAGACATTGCCATAATGAAGTGGCATGTGGGAAAGAAATGGGGCATGTCAAAGGCAGCGTGACAGAACCCCTCAAAATCGAGTACCTGTTGGAAGAGCAGCTTTGGGAGTTGGGAATAGTGTGTGTTGAGCTAAATTGGCTTCAGACACCCACTTGGGAGATTCATCAGAGAAGAAGCTACCTGCACTGTGAAACTGAAAGATCCTCTAAAGGGATCTGTTGCAACCAAGACTCGAGTGCACCAATCAGATCTTCTTACCCTTCAATTAGGGGAGCCTATTTATACCTATTTTGCTTAGCAAAATAGGTATAAATAGGTATAAATAATTTTTACTCGCTCCTCTCACTCGAGCAGAGTGGTCGCTCCCAGTGTCCCCTGCCTGCACCTGGTATCGTTGGACTTGCATTTCCTTTGCTGGAATTACTTCTGACTATTTCATATTGCCTGCGTTTAGCCTGCTGCTCGCCGCTTTAGCTGCATTTGCATATTTGTCATCTGTCAAATTCATATTGCCTGCGTTTAGCCTGCTGCTCGCCGCTTTAGCTGCATTTGCATATTTGTCATTGAAAGTGTACTTTGTACTCGGTTTGCGCGTCTGTGCTCCCCCCTCCGCCTCCATTTTGTTTATTTGTTGTTATCGTCCTCGTGGACCCGCCCCGCCTCCCAGCTGAGACGCCCTCGCCCCTCCCCCTCCACCATCCATATATGCCCACTGCATCAACGCGTAGCGTTTACGCGCAGCGACCGCGCCCAATCCGCGCCGAAGGTGCGCCAAAGGTAAGCCCGTCTACGCCCGTCCGCGCCTGGACCGCGCCCAGCGCCAGACCCCCTGCCCCTCGCGCTCCCCAGCCCTCCCGCATTACCTATGATGCAGCCACCCTCCTAGCCCTTAACCCCGATCGCTCCCCCACCTGCGTCCAAGCCGCTCCTGGACACACCCATGGACCTTTCTCCTGCTACTCCTGCAAATTCAGCGGCACCGACAACATCTCCACTACGATCACACCACAGACTCTCGACCCCAACCACCTACAGTGCATCCTTCTCAACACCCGATCGGTCCACAGACACGCCATTGACCTATGGAACCTACTAGACACCATCTCTCCAGACGTCGCCTTCCTAACAGAAACTTGGATGAACGCTTCCTCCGCCCCAGACATCACCATTGCCATCCCTGAAGACTATAAGATCACACGCAAGGACCGCGCCAACCACACAGGAGGAGGAATCGCCATCGTCCATAAGAAATCAATCCGCATCTCTACCAGCTCTGACGCCAACCTCGCTAACTCCGAACACCTTCACTTCCAGATCCACATCGATCCCAAGACCACACTCAGAGGCACCCTCCTCTACAGACCACCAGGACCCCGCGCAAAATTCAGTGAAGACATCACGGACTTCATCACCCCACACGCGCTCCCCTCCAAAGACTACATCCTTCTGGGAGACCTCAACTTTCACCTCGAAAAGATCAACGACCGCAACACCGCCACCCTCTTAGACAACCTCGCCAACCTCGGACTTAAACAACTGGTCACTTCCCCCACCCACATCGCAGGTCACACACTCGACCCCATCTTCACCTCCAGCAATCATGTCTCCTTCAGCCACACTACGGACCTCCTCTGGACTGACCACAGCTGCGTTCACTTCACCTACAACAAGCCGAAACCCACCAACCACCTCCAACCAACTCTGCAAAGAAACTGGAACAAAATCACCTCGGACCAGATCTCCGCCTCGCTCCTTCTAAAAGCCCCAGCCCACTCTTCTAACGCAAACGAAGCCGCCGCCAACTTCACCCTATGGTTATCCCAACAACGCCGACACCGTAGCACCACTGAAAAAACGTCAAAGCAAACCTAGCAGCAAAAAGGCCTCATGGTTCAACGATGATCTTAAGAAGTCCAAGAAACTCTGCCGCTCCCTTGAAAAGGCCTGGAAAAAAGACCCAACCACTAGCACCAAGGACGCCTTCAAAAACGCCACCCGCACTCACCACCAACTAATCCGAAAGGCCAAGAAAACAGCATTCAAGGATCGACTTGACAACAACGCCCACAACAGCAAGGAACTTTTCAACATCATCAAGGAATTCACCAACCCTTCAGCCAACTCCAACGACATCACCCCCTCCCAAGCCCTCTGCGACTCCCTAGCCTCATTCTTCCACAACAAGATTGCAGACATACACAACAGCTTCGACAACCAAACCGGAAACCAACCCACCCTACCACTTGCTGAACATTCTCCCCCCGTGAACACCCTTAACGACTGGAACCCAATCTCCACCGAGGACACAATCCGCCTGATGAATTCCATCCACTCAGGATCCCCCACAGACCCATGTCCTCACCACATCTTCAACAAAGCAGACTCCGTCATAGCACCGCACCTCCGAGATGTCATCAACTGCTCCTTCAACTCCGCCACCTTCCCGGAAGACTGGAAACACGCTGAACTCACCGCCCTTCTGAAAAAACCCACAGCGGACCCCACCGAACTCAAAAATTACCGCCCCATCTCGCTCCTTCCATTTCCGGCCAAAGTCATCGAGAAAGCTGTCAACAACCAGCTCGCCGCCTTCCTCGAAGCCAACAAATCCCTCGACTCCTCACAATCCGGCTTCCGAGCAAAACACAGCACTGAGACCGCCCTCATCGCAGCAACAGACGACATTCGAACTCTACTGGACAATGGAGACACAGTCGCCCTCATCCTCCTCGACCTCTCTGCAGCATTCGACACAGTCTGCCACAGCACCCTTTTACAACGCCTCAATAACATCGGAATCCAAGGAAAAGCACTTGAATGGATCACCTCGTTCCTCTCCGGAAGAACCCAGAGAGTCCGCCTTCCACCATTCAAGTCCGAGGCCACTGAAGTCATCTGTGGCGTACCACAAGGATCCTCACTCAGCCCCACCCTCTTCAACGTTTACATGAGCCCCCTCGCGGCCATCGCCCGCCAACACAACCTCAACATCATCTCTTACGCGGATGACACTCAACTAATCCTTTCTCTCACCAATGACCCTAGCACCGCCAAAACTAACCTACACGAAGGAATGAAAGAAGTTGCCGAATGGATGAAACAAAGCCGTCTGAAACTGAACTCAGACAAAACAGAAGTCCTCATCCTAGGTACATCCCCCTCTGCATGGGACGACTCCTGGTGGCCGGAAGCTCTCGGAAAAGCACCCATCCCGACAGACCACGCACGTAACCTAGGCATCATCCTGGACTCTTCACTCTCAATGAACAGACAAGTCAGCGCCGTATCCTCTTCCTGCTTCAACATTCTTCGCATGCTCAGAAAAACATTTCGCTGGATCCCCACCGAGACAAGGAAAACAGTCACCCATGCTCTGGTCACGAGCCGACTGGACTACGGAAACACCCTCTACGCAGGCACTACCGCTAAACTCCAGAAGAAACTCCAACGAATCCAAAACGCCTCAGCCAGGATCATATTAGACATCCCACGCAACGAACACATCTCTGGTCACCTTAAAGACCTCCATTGGCTACCCGTCAATAAGAGGATCACTTTCCGACTGCTAACCCACGCACACAAATCACTCTACGACATCGGACCAGAATGCCTCAACTCACGACTGTCCTTCTACACCCCCTCCCGCCAACTACGATCTTCCAGCCAAGCCCTCGCCGCGGTACCTCGCATCAACAAGACCACCATGGGAGGCAGATCCTTCTCATACCTGGCTGCTAAAACATGGAACTCACTCCCCGCTTACCTTCGCCTTACCCAGAACCACCTAGCATTCAGAAAGCAACTTAAAACGTGGATATTTGACAAGTAATCCTCCTCCCCTCCTAAGCGCCTTGAGACCCTCTGGGTATGTAGTGCGCTATATAAATTCTATGACTTGACTTGACTAGCAGTGATATCTGAGGAAGTAGTCAGGTTCTTTCACACCTTTGTATGCTCACAAACTAACCCCTGTTCTGTAAGCCAGACTGTGATGGTTTTGCCCTGCTGGGAGGTTCCCCACCCCCTTCTATACTGGGGTAAAGCAGTGACGCTTGACTTGTTACGAGGGATTCTTTTATTTTAGTCGTCAGAATCCCCTGGCTACACCGTGGTCATGGGGCTGTCTTGTCTTTTCCGTATGACTCCGAGGGAAGATCAGGGTAGTGTAAAACAAAAGAAAGAAAAGAGGGTCTTTAGACAACTGTCCTGTTGTACACGAGGAAGGGGGAATAGGGATCTGTGCATCACCACCAGTGTCCCTAACTGTGCAGTGCCTTGGGTGATGGACTTTCAATGTGCTGGGTTTGGTGTGGCCCTTAATCCCGCCCTCCACTTCCTAAAGGAAAACGGGTGTGCAGACGCCATTTGCCTGTATTCACGACCCTCCGGGGCCGTGGTACGGGGAGAACCCACCTTCTTGTCCCTTCTTGGAGAGAAGGTATCGTTCGCGTTCGTTGGGGAGTCTTCTCCTGTGTCCGTAGGTCTGTCCGTCTGGTTGTCACCTTCAGTGGCGTCCCGCGGGGTGTCTTCGCCGATGGTCTTCTCCTCAGCTCGCTCCATCTCCTGGGTTCACCTCCAGTCGAATGCGTCTTCCTCCTCACTCCCTGGGCTTCTTCCTTTTTCCAGCCCCACAGTTCCGGTGCCCTGAGGCGTGACAACTAGACCGTCACCACTGCTTCCTGTTGGTGGTGTTTCGGTGGCGGCCATATTGGAATTCTCAGCGTTTTGTATACCGACCAGGGATGGGACGTTGGTGTTTCCATCACACAGACCTACAGGGGTGGTGATTCATTCATTAATAGTCCATAAAGGTCTGTGATGGAAACAAGTGGTTTTCAGTTCTCTCTTAAACCAGTATTGGTCTTGATCTTACCTCAATGCAAGGCTAAACTGGTTCTAAGTTTTAGCGCATCAGACCAATAGAGTTTTCCCTACAAAGCATTTTTCTTGAAAGAAGTTGCTGGGATCAGGTTGTGTGTCTGATCTCAGATTAGAAAACTATATATGAGAAACCTTTTTTTAATTTATTTTTTATTTAGATTTTATAAAAGATATAACCAATATGGCACGTACAATGCACAGGTAGAGACATAATTGCCAGAAAAAAGAGGAAATCAAGATTATCACAATAGCCGAAAATTACAGAGCTTCGTGTATAGGAACAGTCAGAGCAGTGATTTATTGTACCAAGGTTCATATGTGAGAGGTTCACTACTACCACTGGGGGACATATCTGTATAGGTGGAATCTACAATCGCTGCTTGTAGTGTGCAGGCGACACATATGGATGGACAGGAATCTGTCAACATGCTCCGGCACTGGAGGCCTGAGTAATGCTTGTGATATTAATCGGGTGTGTGAGCAAGTATGCCTTTAACCGGTCCCAGATGTCACGAGGGCATGAGGTGAGGGGGAAGGAGTTCTGTGAACGTGAATGTTTGTTCCTGCCAGAATACCATGTCGCTGATCCAGTCCTTGAATTAGGGTGGGTTGCCCCGATCCCACCTACATGCTATTCTTCTTTTAGCCAAGAGAAGGCTAAAGGACACAAATTTCCGATGTGCCACAGCCAAATTTTCAGTGTAACCCAACAAGGCAAGCAGAGGGGAAAACGGGAGCTGCAGTGAAGTCATGTGTTCGAGTGCTGGAAGGACTTGACGCCAGTAAGCTTGTACAGTGCCACAATCTTTGGCAAGATGGAGGAAATCTGCCCCCGCCAACACCACAGCGATCACAATTATCACTATTGCACAATTTGTATCTACGCATTTTGGCTGGGGTATAGTAAGTGCAATGTAAGAATTTATACTGGATGATGCGTAGTCGGCTACTGGATGAGCTTTGTTCTGTCTGGCTGCAACAGTATGTCCATTGCCTATCTGTGATGTCATGTCCCACCTCAGCAGCCCATTTATCTCTGGCAGCGCAATCTGTTGGGCCCAAGTCAGTGTATAGGCTATGATATAGTGTGGAGGCTAAATGCGACGCAGCGTTGTTGCGAAGTATCATGTGCAGTGGGGCGACCTCCGGGGGCTCCAGCGGGTGTGCAGGCATATGCTCTTTGATGCCCTGTCTCACACTAGCATAGAGAAAAATGTCCATGGGAGAGGGCAGCTGTTTGGAAAAAAATTGTTGTAATTTGCGAAACTTACCATTGAGATAGAGATCCCCCCAGCATGTGCTCCCGTATTTAGCTTTAGTTTTTTTGAAGACACCTTCCAGTAGGACTGCCATTTTCGGGTGATAGACCAGAGGGAGTAGTGGTAAGTACAACATGGGGGCCTGGGAATGCCTGGCGATGCCTTGCCATGCCTTCGCTCTACAAACAATCGGCGATGGGTCTACCACTCGTGGCGTAGTGGTGGTCAATATGGCGCCCTCAAGTGGTATGAGGTCAGATAACCAGTGCTCAGCTGCCACCTGAGGCATGTATGTCGGGGGGGGGGGGTTGAAACCAAAAATGGGCGCAGTGAGCTTGCACGCATAGGTAGTATAGCTCGAAGTTAGTTATATCAAACCCTCCCTGGGATTAGGGCCTTGTGATTGTCTCCCACTTTAGTCGAGGTTGTTTGCCTCCCCAGGTCAGCCGAATCAGTTCCGAACAGAGTGCAGAGAAGAAATGTCTGCCTGGGTCATACGGAATATTTAAAAGAAAGTTAGAGTAGCTTGTGAAGGATGACCATTTTTATGACAGAAGTGCGCCCTACGAGAGAGAGGGAGAACAATCCATCTTGTGATGGTGTTTTTGATGTCTTCCAGTGTCCGGCCATAGTTGAGCCGCATCAGCTCTTCCCGATCAGTGGTGATATACACCCCCAAGTATTTCACCTCATCAGCGCACCACTCAATTGGGAAGTCCGGTATAAGCATTGTCACAGACGAGGTGAGGTGGAAGATCTGGGACTTCGCCCAGTTGATGTGAATACCAGAGAGACCTCCAAAGCGAACAAATTCTCGAAGTAGTGGATTAAGATTGAGGTGTGGTTCTCGGACATATAGAGTGATGTCGTCAGCATAGAGGGAATGAGTATTGGCCGGAGAAAGAAACGGCGCGCCTTATCATGATGATATTGACTAACTCTGGCCGCAAGGGGCTCTATAGCTAGAGCGAAGAGTAGGGGAGAGAGCGGGCTGCCCTGCCGAGTGCCCGAGTGATGGGAAAGGGGGGAGAAGAGTGCCCATTGATTAAAACCCCTAGCCTCCGGACCAGTGTATAAAAGACGTATCCATGCCAAGAACCCTTTAGGTAACCCCATGTTTTGAAGGATAACAAATAAATAATCCCATTCAACTGAGTCAAAGGCCTTGGTGGCGTCTTAAAAAAACTGCCACCAAGGCCAGCTGGGGGTCAACTGATTGTAAAATCGAGAAGAGTATGCGTAAGTTATGTGATGTTGCTCGGCCAGGGATAAACCCAGCCTGGTCCGGGAGAACCAGTTTCTCCATGAGCAAGCTGAGCCTGTTAGCTAATATTTTGGCGAGGATTTTTGCATCGTATTGATCAGGGAGAGGGGGTGGTAGGGTTTGAGGAGTGAAGAAATAAGGGCTTCCCTCAACGAAGGAGGAAGAGTCCCCAGCTCTTGTGCATCACCAAAGACCTGTTTGAGAATGGGGAGCAGCTGATCAAGATATGTTTTAGAAAAATCAATGGGGAGGCCATCTGAGACCGGGGCCTTCCCGGACTTCATTTGCATAATTGCCTCACGTATCTAATCTTTTTCAAGAGGTGCGGTGAGAATCTCTCTCCGTGCATCCCCCAGTCAACCGAGAGTTATGTCTTTTAGGTATGTTGAAAAGTCTGGAGGCGCAGTTCTACTGGTGCTATATAAAGCAGCATAAAATTCGGTAAAAGCTTTTAGGATATCTAGACCCTCCCTATGACGCGTGCCGTTATTGTCTCGAATTTCTAGGATGTAGTTAGAGAACTTGGGCAATCGAATTTCCTGCGCTAATGCTCTGCCTGGGCACTCGCCCTCACCATATTTGCGCGCTGTGAAATACTTTCCCCGAAAACGAGCCTCCCGGTCAGCTGTGTGTTTGTAGTCCGAGAGCTTATCTCTGAATGTTGCTAGTTGATGGCCAGAGGAATCCCTCCGTAGAGCCTCATCCAATTGTTTCAGTTCTCCCTCAAGCGTGCATTGGTTGCGGCGGAGGTCTCTCAGGACTCCGAAACTTTTAGCAATAGAAGACCCCCGATCGTAACTTTGAAGGCCTCCCAGACCGTGCCCACCTGTGCGACAGAGTCTATGTTTCTCTGGAATAATTGGGTGATTTCTGTTCCCAGCTCAGCCCTGAAGACGGCATCCAGCAGGGCCTCTGGCATTAATTTTCAAAACCTAGTTGTAGCAATCGAGTTGAGTGGGGCAACCGTCATGGAAACTCGGGCGTGATCAGAGTACATCCTGGCTAGGTGCTCAGCTTTGTTAATCCACGTGACAACCCCCCGGGAGACCACCCAGTAATCCAAACAAACTCAGGATGAATATACTGCTGTGTAATGAATGCCTTCCTTACTGTCTGGATGCAGGTGCTGCCACGCATCTATTAGCCTGTGAGCAGAGAACATGTCAGCTAGTGCTCCTTGTGTCTTGGTGTAGTGCGAAGGGAGAGGGTTAGACCTGTCTAGGGCAGGATGGAATGCTGTGTTGAAATCTCCTCCCCAGATGATATGAGTGGAGCCTACTTGGAGTATACGCCCCCAAAGTGCTGTGAAGTAGTCCGGGTCATCTATGTTCGGCCCGTAACAACGCACCAGTGTGACAGATTGTGTTCCTAGTATGCCCCAGAGCATGCACCAGCTCGACTTAGCCAGGGTACTAAGGATTTGGGCTGCACGTTTGTGATAGCAGTAGCAGGAGTAAGGTCTTGTGCACAGAATGGGCAGGCAGAGCCCAAATAGTGATGCGGCACAGGAGGGCTAAATTGCAGGGAGTCTACAGCAAGCTGCCAGTGTTACCAGTATGAGTGATTTATTAGCTGTTGCTAGGCTTAAGAGAGTAGTGCCTCACTTGGCGAACCCTGTAGGAGTCAAGGGGTTAATTCACGGGTAGTGCAGGGGACAAATTCCGGAGAGAGCAGTCGTGAGGAACTGCGAGAACTGATCTGTCTTTGGAAGCCAAAAAACACAGGCCGTACGTTGCAGCGGCGCACGCAGTACCGAGGGCCGCACCGGATGAAGTAACGTGATGGTGTGTGCAAGGGGTGGATTTCTCCATCTGTCAAAAGCATGTCGACACCAGGAAAGAGAGCCAGTAAGGTGGCCTACCTGCTCTGGCCGATGAAGTCATCCGCTAGGCACCAATCTCGGTCCGCGCGGACCGCCTCACTACACAGCAACGTCCAGTGTTGTCCACGAGGGCAGATCTCAGCACTGGAGTAGAGCTGCCGATGCGTGTAGTTACAGCAGGAACTTTCAGCAAGAGAGGTGTGTGTATAATTAGGATAAATGCCAAATTATGCCGCCAAGCAGCAAGAGCCTCACAGGGGTGCGCCCATCTTGGTCGTGCGCCACCTAGCGCCCCTATATATGAGAAACTGTGCATGTGTATTTAAACTTGAGTCCAATACATTTTCTAATTCTTTCAAACCATCTGGAGTAATTCTTTGTTCCATTCATAGCAATTTCAAAGATGTCATTCAGGATGGTAAGTAGTCTGGCCCTTTTACACCTAGGATTAGTCTTGTTTGATTTTCCACAAGGATTTGTGGACATTTTCTTGTGGAAGATGATCATATGTAAGACTTTCCTTTATCGATTTCTGTATGCACACAAACGTGTATGTGTGTGTGTATATATATATATTTATGTTTGTTATGAATCAAAACAATACCCTTTCAGGCTATATAGAGCACCCTTTAACACCAGTGAATTTGCTCACCTCAAATATTTGTTTTTGTGGTAATTGAGTCTAGATCAGGACCGTGTAGCAATGTCAAATGCTTTTATATAGCGCAACTTATCACCAAAAGAGTTCTGAATAGTAGTATTACTAGATCTCTCAAATGAAATGAAATGATGATGATGATGATTGAAATGATTACGCACTTGTATAGCGCACGACTACCCGTAGGCATCTCGGCGCTTGTACGAATACTGCCGAGGAACCCTTCCTGGCCTTTCCCTGTGAGGAGCCCACTCCTGGGCACCCCCAAGGTGAAGTCAGGCATCCTCAGCGTTGTTGGGGCCGTTGTAGAGATTAAGCAAGCTTTTGCCCAGAGGTGCAGAGTGGGACTCATGATTATAATAGGCACCGAGGCGAGAATTATCAGGTCCGAGGAAATTGAGCCCGAGACCCACCGAGGCGGGAATCGAACCCTGGTCCCGGCCAGACTACTGCATCAGGGTCTGCCGCTCTAACCATTGAGCCACACTTCTTTTCTCTCAGATGATTTTGACGCTCTCTCACATCAGATAATGGATACCACGTCTAGCAAAGAGGGGCATTTGTGTGCTTGCCCTACTATGACTAAGATCTTTTCTATCTGATAGGTTCCAATCTGTTCATCTGTCTCCCTTTGTCTTTTCACAAGCCATTGAAACAAGGAGTCCCTCAAGATTCAGCTCATAGTCCTACACTGTTCAACTTTTTTATATTCCCCCTTGCAGAGATCATTGAGCCACTTGGATTCAAGGTGGTGTCATGTGCAGACAATACACAGCTACTGTTTTCTGTTGCAGAGGTTAACTTTGAATTACATCACTCTTTTCCATCTTGTCTTGTTAAAATGGCTGACTGGACGAAGAGCAGTTGCTTAAAGCTAAATGTAGCCCCACCCGAAGTAACGCCCTTTCGTTGCTCCTCTTCAATTTGCTCAAGGCATGGTGGCCTTTAGAATTCGGCTCTCCCTCACTCCAGTAGAGGAGTTAAGAAATCTTGGAGTCAAATTCCATAAGGAACTCTCCTTTGCTACACGGGTGAAGGCAGTCACATGTACATGCTTTGCCTTTCTAAAAAATCTTTACAAATATATTATAGTTCCTGAAATTCCTAGGCAAACCATTGTACATTCTCTTATCACCTGTCATTCAGATTATGCAAACATTTTGTATCTGGGTCTTCTAGACTATCTTTTTAGTCGCTTGCAGCGGCTTCAGCTGGCAGCTGCTAGGCTTCTATAGAATAGCCCCAGGCACAAATATATCGTGAGACACTTGAAAACCTCCATTGACTTCTGGTGCGACAGTGTATTCATTTTAACCCCTTCGACGCGCATGACAAAGCCAGCTCATCATGGGCGTTACCTGCGCTACGCGCATGACGAGCTGGCTTTGTCACGTAACGCACGATTTTCGAAATCTCAGCGCGCAGCGGGAAAACCCGCTAGCGCGCATGCGGTTAAATGTCTCCTTAGAACTTTCAGGGCATTCATTAGCAGAGGCCCTGTATGTCTGAGGAAAAGATTCCTAGAATATCACTGTGCAAGAGTCAGTATATCTTCGATTCCGTTTTTGATTGTGGTAACTACAGTACATCACACTTGCTTTGGTGCCCTAAACTATGGAACGCTTTTCCACTCAAATTACACACCCAATTAACACACTTTTAAAAAACAACTGAAAACATGGCTTTTCCAATCATGGTAATTAGCTGTGCACTTTTCCTCCCATTTTTCCAGCTTAAGTAATGCTGTGACGTCTGTTCAAACAGCAGCCCATTATATAGCTTACTCATTCATTCATTCTTATCGGTAACTTGCAGAATATATTGTGACCAATACCATGCTGGCTCATTCCAGTTTGGTTTACAGCTTCGTGAAACACACAAAATGTGATGGCAGGCTGCTTAGAATGAGTTTAACTACTGGAAATAGCTCGGAGTAGCACACCAACCCATCGTTCTTTTGCTCTCCATCCCACAGTTGGGCATACCCATCACACTGTGTCACTGGAACCAACCTGTACCTGGCTGATGAGCCTATAACTAGGGTGAAACTGGTCCTGGGTTGCTTGTGTTCCTGTTCAGGGAGGACCTCGTTTGGCAGTTTGGGCTGGACTGTTCCTATTGGAGCAGGGTCAAGACTGATGTGCACATAGCTGGGTCCAAACTGAGGTGGCATCGTGTGCAAAATAATGATGGATTGGGATGTGGCCTGAGTGATTACCTGTGGAGGAGATTAATTCAAGCATTCCATCCATCACTGTTTTGTATACTTGTGGTTTACAGCCTCATCATGGAAAACACTCATTATCACCTCCTAGGGGACCTCAACTTCCACCTGGAGAACAGCAATGACAGCAACACCACCACCCTGCTGGACAACCTCGCCAACCTCGGACTCAAGCAACTGGTGAACACCCCCACCCACTACGCCGGCCACACGCTTGACCCCATCTTCTCCTCCAGCAAGCACATCTCCTTCAGCCATTCCACCGGACTTCGTTGGACTGAGCACAGCTGAGTCCACTTCAACTTCAGGAGAACCACGACCCACCACCACCCGCAACAGGCTCCCTGCAGAAGCTGGAGCAAGATCACCGCCGACCAGCTCTCCACCACCCTAAGCCAAAACCCGCCCACCAACACGACGGACCCCGACGAAGCAGCCCGCAACCTCACACAGTGGCTCACCAACTGCGCCGACGAACTCACACCACTGAAGAACGCTCCCAGCGGACCCAGCAGCAGAAAAGCCTTGTGGTTTACCAGCGACCTCAAAAACTCCAAGAAAACCTGCCGCACCCTCGAGAAAGCCTGGCACCACGACCAGACAGCGGAACACATGACAGCCCTCACGAACGCCACCCGCAAACACCACCAGCTGATCCGCACCACCAAGAAGACAGCATTTAAAGAACGACTGGACAACAACACCCATAACAGCAAGGAGCTCTTCAGCATCGTTAAAGAGCTCTCCAACCTCAGCGCCTGCAACACCGACATCACTCCCTCACAAGACCTCTGCGACTCACTCGCCTCGTTCTTCCACCGCAAGACCGTCGACATACACAACAGCTTCGGCGCACTGCCCACGCACCCTACCACCGAACCAGCGCCCCCTACCACCGAACCAGCGCCCCCCACCACCACCCTCTGCACCTGGACCCATGTCGGCACCGAAGACACCACCCGTCTAATGAACACCATCCACTCCGGCTCCCCTACCAACCCCTGCCCACACCACATCTTCAACAAAGCCGACTCCGTCATCGCACCCCAACTCCGGAACATCATCAACAGCTCCTTCGCATCCGCCACCTTTCCGGAGAGCTGGAAACATGCCGAGCTGAGCGCCCTCCTGAAGAAACCCACCGCGGACCCCACGGACCTCAAGAACTTCCGCCCCATCTCGTTCCTCCCCTTTCCAGCCAAAGTCATCGAGAAGACTGTCAACAAACAACTCTCCGCCTTCCTCGAGACCAACGGATCCCTCGACCCCTCACAGTCTGGATTCCGAGCAAACCACAGCACCGAGACCGCCCTCATCGCAGCCATCGACGACATCAGGTCCCTGCTCGACAACGGGGAAACTGCTGCCCTCATCCTCCTGGACCTCTCAGCAGCCTTCGACACCGTATGCCACCGCACCCTGATACAGCGCCTCAGCAACACCGGAATCCAGGGAGCGGCACTGGAGTGGATCATCTCGTTCCTCGCCAGAAGAACCCAGAGAGTCCGCCTCCCCCCGTTCCAATCCACAGCCACCAAAGTCATCTGCGGCGTACCTCAAGGATCCTCGCTCAGCCCCACCCTCTTTAACGTCTACATGAGCCCCCTCGCGGCCATCGCACGCCAACACAACCTTAGATCCTTTCCTACGCTGACGACACCCAGCTGATCCTCTCCCTCACCAACGACCCCGCCACCGCCAGAACCAGCCTACACGAAGGAATGAAAGACGTCGCCGAGTGGATGAAGAACAGCCACCTGAAACTGAACTCAGACAAGACGGAAGTCCTCATCCTCGGACCATCTCCCTCCGCCTGGGACGACTGGCCCCCTGCCCTGGGCATCGCACCCAAACCAACGGACCATGCACGCAACCTGGGCTTCATCCTGGACTCCTCCCTCACGATGACCAAGCAAGTGAATGCCGTCTCGTCATCCTGCTTCAACACCCTGCGCATGCTCCGAAAGATCTTCCGATGCATCCCCACCGAAACAAAGAAGACTGTCACCCAGGCCCTCGTCACCAGCCGTCTGGACTACGGGAACACCCTCTACGCCGGAACCGCAGCCAAACTCCAGAAAAGACTCCAGCGCATTCAGAACGCCTCAGCACGACTCATCCTGGACATCCCTCGCTACAGCCACATCTCTGCCCAGCTGAAAGACCTGCTCTGGCTCCCCGTCAACAAGAGGATCACGTTCAGACTCCTCACACACGCACACAAGGCTCTCCACGACATGGGACCGAAGTACCTCAACAGCCGCCTCACATTCTACACACCCGCCCGCCAACTCCGATCCGCCAGCCTAGCCCTCGCCTCCGTCCCACGAATTCGGAAATCCACCGTCGGAGGAAGATCCTTCTCCTACCTGGCAGCCAAGACATGGAACTCCCTCCCCACCCACCTACGGCTGACCCAGGACCACCTCTCCTTCAGGAAACAACTCAAGACCTGGCTGTTCGAGCAGTAGCGACCCCCTCCCCCCCCCCTCAGCTCCTTGCTTGAGACCCTTACGGGTGAGTAGCGCGCTATACAAATTTTGCTGATTGATTGATTGACTTACAACAGTATCAGATCTTCATCCTCATAGACATGTCTGCAGCTTGTAACACCATTTACCCTTAGTTCCATCTGATTTTCATTCTTGTAGAGTGCACTAACACCAGAGGCTTCTTGGCACAAACAACATCACCTCTGGAGCAGAGCCGTTAACAGGAGCACATGAAAGAACTGAAAACGAACATAATAACAAGGTCTGCAAGATTTTCCTAAAATCTAGATGGGAGGTGATAGTGTTTACATGCAGCAAGAGTTGATTTCAGAGCTTGGAACTCTCTTTGTGATCTCCACTTAAAAGCTCTTACTTCACTCTTAGCAGCTTCAAGACCAGAGATTTGAATAACCAGGGGGTATACATTAGAACATTTGGGCAGAAGAAAGTATTTTTCACCAAACAGGCCATGTTGATGGCACTAGAAGTGGAGGGCACCAAAGTTTGCTAAGTTGTTTTTTATTGCCAAATGCTGTTTTACAAGAACACAAAGTTGTTCAGGCTAATTTAGGTGTCTAATCTCATTGTCCTTGGAATTGGACCCATTCTTCTGGAAAAGTAACGTTAATCACCCTTGAGACAAAAACAAAAGAAAGATATTTTAGGGTATCTTGTTTGTCGTTCTAGTTGTGCTAGTTTAGGGTGTTCATCAGTTAAAGGTATCCTATAACCTCACCTAATCAGTCATTCTCTGACTGGATTTGCTTTCAAAACCAGTGACCCTACAGTGTTTTTTTTAATCCTCAAACACCCTGTTGACGCCAAGCTTCATCATTGGGTCTAATCTAGTTCTCTATCAACAAGGTGGACTTGACCGTTTTCCAGGAAGTTTTTTAGCTATTAATCTCAGTGTGGTCTGCTGAAGTTATGGATAAAAATACTTAAGGTCACTCTAGTATCACTTTATTTGGTTGTTCTTGTTATGGTTAAAACTGATTTATTTTGGGTGTTTGTAGAGAATTAAGTGTCTTTACACCCTGGTATTCGGTCGACATTAGGAGACTGAACAGAGGACGAAACAGGTAGGGGCACAGGACACTAGGAGTGGCAGTGACATACCACTAACTGCATTAATACATGCCCACAATGAAAACTCAGGCAGTAGACCTTGTTTCATGTTCTATGTTATCTTACTGTATTACCAAGACACTGACCAATTAGGATGCAACATTTATAACTAAAATTAAAGTACACCTAAAAAAAAACTCCTGACGTGAGCCTGGACCCGGAGCGACCTACCAACAAATGCTGAAAAATGTTGATTGGATATTAGAGTGTAAAGACAATTATCTACTAACACCCCAAAAAAAGTTTTTAACCTTACCAAAGGCATCCAAATAAAAGGATACTGGGTTGACCGTTAGCTATTTTACTCATATCTACAGTAGACCCTGTTGAGATTAATATCTAAGGTGATCCTTGGAAAACGGTTTGTAACGGGGTTGTCTGCACAAGGGTCCTGGTAGAAAAATAGAATAGGCAGATATATAGGAAGGGGCTCTACAATCCTGTCACAGCCTGGGTTGTAAAAGAAGAATTATGCAAAGGCAATTCAGTTAAGTTCTGTGTTCCATAAATCAGTGACTAAATGACATAAGTGTCCAGAAAAATGCATCAGGCTTACTCACTTCCCATCTTGCAGGCAGTATCCAGATCATTGTCCTTACACCTTTCATCTCGTCACCTCACTCTGTGCTTGTTGGTGTCCCTCAAGGTTCTACTGACTCACTATCTTCCATTTGGACCTCATCCTACTTTGCTACCACTAGTCCTGTTTGCTAAATGTATGCATATTATGCATACGACACACAGATCATCTTTAAACTTGAACCAGCAAAAGATTTGGATCCCACAGGACCCTATGTCCTCTCTGTAAGGTATGGGTGACAAGGAATCACCTAAAAGTATGTCAGCAAGCTGAAAATCTTGACGTGCAGCTAGTTGCCTTGCACACTACTGCCCTTATTGTGACCAGCGTAGCTATTTTCTGCTCTCACACCTTCACCATTTTTAAAGAACCTTGGAGTCCCCTTGGCTGGTGGTCTTACTTAGGCTGAACACATAAAGTATGTATTACAGTAACTCTTCAATCTAGTTAGACGGCTACGGTAGATTTCCCATTGCCCTGAGTAAATTTTTGTTGGGAACTAGCTACAATAGTTCTTAACTCTCACTACTAGTTTAAACCAATAAGGTCCATCAGGTGCTCCTGCACAGTCTACAGAAGTTTCAAAATGTGCCATCAAAACGTCTTCATTTCTGGCTATTGGATTACGTATTCCTTGCTTTGTATGCATTCCTCAACTTCGGGCAGCTTGCCAGAATCGTTTTTCAAGCAGTTTTTCTGCACCTCAATCTCCATCGTAATGGGTCTACATTCCTTCATAGTAAACCTTGCCATTACCACTCAGGATGCAGCCTTAGTTCCAAGATAAATGTTCTTGCTGGCTCCCCGTGCTCTCTATGGACTGCAAGCTTTGAAACTGTCAGTATGAGTGCACAATGTTCACAATCACTGTGATGGCCAAAGGGCTTCCAAAATCTGACATCGCAGTCCACCCACTCATTGCCAATCTGCATTAGTTCCTAATGCCTCTAAGCCATCTTCTTACTGATCAGACAACCCCTTTCAATAAAACTACTTATTAAAGATGCAACACCCATCCTAATCTGCCATCTTAGTGCTGATTTTATGTACTGCCCCACTCACTCTCTTGCTCAGATGCATGTGCTGCCTGCAATCCCTGGCATGCATCAACAAATAATCTAGGTTATTTTAGCGTGATCGAACACTACCTAAGGTATCACACCAACTCTCAGTATTCACACTACCACCAAAACTCACTACATCCACACTCCTATGACTGGCAAGCAATTGTTGAATGTCGCCACACAAGTGTGTCTCTATTCTTTTTTTTTTTAATAAACATTTTTATTTGCATTTTAATTAAAGGCTAACATTACTATCATATCATCTTTGATCTTCACTCCCATCCCTTCCACCCTCCACCCCCCCAGCAGTTCAGCGCAATGTCCATCCAGTTCAAACAACCCGAGTTCTGTCTGCATAGTTCTATCACAGTATGATTTCCTAGACCTCTTATATCTCCACTGTTGATATCCTTGTTCCCTAATTTCCCTATTCCCCTTGTGTCCTATCCTATAGCCCCCCATCCAGCCCGTGATATCTTCTCCATTTGCCCCACACTCGACGAAATTTCTTGGGGCAGCCTCTCGCCTTATATGTGACTCTTTCAGCGGCCATGTAGATATCTAACCCTCTTCTCCACTCCTCCAGCTTTGGCGGTGCTTCCGCTCCCCAGCACTTGGCTACGTCTCTCTTTGCTATCACCAGTCCCAAAACCAGAAAGATCAGCTGAGGACGGGCGAGGTCCACATCATTAGTCATACCTAGAAGGACCAGTTTAGGATCAGTTGTAGGGGAGTCTCAAGCACCTCACCCAGCTCACTGAGCACCTCCTGCCAATAGCTCTGGATCACGGGGCAAGACCAGATGGTATGAAAGAAGTCCCCTCCAGTACCGCCACATCTTAGGCATCTCGTGTCACCAATCCTACCCATTTTATGCAATCGCACCCTGTCATAATAAGTACTATGGAGCACATTGTACTGTATGAGTCTTAGCCTGGACTTAATGGCTACCTCCCTCGGATGCATCAAGACCGTGTCCCAGTCTACAGTATCTATTTCTCCTACCTCGCTCTCCCACTTCCCCTTCAGGTGACTCAAGTTGTCGGTCATGTTGTTCTTCAACGTTCTATACGTGAGTGATACTGCCTTATCCTGAATCTGTTCCTGCAGTAATCGGCCTTCGAGGGGAGCGTATTCTGGGAGTGCGTCCTGTTGGATCTTTTCTGCTCGCCATGCGTGTCATAGTTGGGCATATTTAAAGTACTGCGTGTGATGTAATCCATGTTCCGTCCTCAGAGCTGAAAAGGGTTTCAGCTCCCCCTTTGCTATTATGTCTCCTATCGTTGAGATCCCTATGTCGTCCCATCTCTGGAAGCCCTTTAATTTATTCAATTCTGTCAGCCACGTACAGTGCCACACTGGTGTCTGGCGCGTTTTTTTTCTCCCATCCGGTACGTGTAGTCACTTTGTTCCATATCATCAGGGTAAGCCCAGTGGCTGGAAGGCGTTTCTTTCTCCCTTTACCGCCATACAGGAAATATGTATAGGACCCGGCGGCCATGCGGTACCTTTCAAGCGCATATGTGGGGTGGTCCGCGGATGCATGGAGCCAGTCATTAATTGGGGCTATATGTTCTGCCCAGTAATAGGCTTCCAAATTCGGAAGTGATATCCCCCGCTATACTGGTGACGTTGGAGGGTACTCAAAGCGATCCTTGGTTGTTTGCCCAGCCAGAGGAAGGTCCTAAGTTTCGCGTTTATTCTCGCGAACACCTTTCGCGGCAGAGGGTAGTACTCGTTTTGAAGAGCATATAGAAACCTTGGTAGCGTAATCATTTTAAACATGGCTGCCCGCCCTAATATGGTAAGAGGGAGCTGCCGCCACCAATTTGTGTCCTCTATGAAGTTCCGTATTATCCGTTCTATATTCTGTACGTAGGACTTTTTTTTGTCCAGAGTCACATAGACTCCGAGGTACTTAAACCTTTCGACTGTCGTCATCAACTTTCCGGGCAGGGCCGTCCAGTTCCCACTCCCCCTGGGGTCATAGAGGACCGATTTGTGCCAGTTTATTCGATATCCCGCGTGGGCCCCGTATTGTTCCAGTTCCGCGAACAGCTCCGGGATCGTGTTTTCCGGCCGTGTGATGTACAATAGGACGTCGTCCGCGTAGAGCGATATCTTCTCCTCGACCAGGTCTGCCTCACCCCTCTTAAACCCTTTAATGTCCTCGTTTTGGCGGATCCTGCCCGCCAGCACCTCTATTGTGAGTGCAAAAAGGAGGGGGGACAGCGGGCATCCCTGTCTAGTCCCTCTTTGGACCGGGAAGTCTCAGGATACTGTCCCGTTCACCCTAACCTTGGCCCTGGGCTCTGTGTATAACAGGCGTATCCATGTCTGAAATTTACGGCCAAAGCCGAACTTGGTCAGGACACTCTCGAGAAAGGGCCAGTGGACAGCGTCGAACGCCTTTTCGGCGTCTAGGGACAGAAACCAATGTGGCTCCTCTCTGTCGCTCACCTCCGGCAGCCAATTATGCGTGCGTCTGAGGTTTAATCTGGTGGCCCCGTCCTGGAGAAAGCCTGTCTGGTCTAGGTGGACTAGCTCAGATATCACCGACCGGAGTCATAGTGCTAGGATAGTCGCCAGTAATTTCACCTCTATATTCAAGAGGGAGATGGGGCGGTATGATGTGCAGTCTTCCACCGGTTTCCCCTCCCTATGTATTGAAATTATGATTGCCATGCATAAGTCTGGCGGGAGTCTCCCCTCCTGAACCACTTCCTCAAATAGCCCCAGTAGATGGCGCGCCAGGAGGTCTGCCGTTCGTTTGTAAAATTCTGCCGGGAACCCATTCGAGCCCGGTGATTTCCCCGCCCTCAGCTTAGTCAGTGCTATCTTAATTTCGTCTAGAGTAATGTCTGCCTCTAAGCCTCGCTGAGCTTCGGAGGTCAAGGCCGGCAGCTCAGTTGTTGACATGTAGCGTAGCGCTTCCTCCTGCGTCCCCAGGTCCCTAGCCCCGTAGAACAGCTCGTAATGGGTGGCATACGCCTCCACAATCTGAGTGTCCGATCTTAACAACATCCCCTGGGGGTCTCTGACTTGCTCTACCCATCTGGCTGCGCGTTCCTTCCTACTGAGCCATGCCATTAACTTTCCAGATTTGTCCCCCACATCATAAAGGCGGTGTTGTGTGGCCAGTGCCTGGGTTTTTGCTTCTCCCGTTACTACCTCTCGATACTGGTGCTGCACGTCCTTCAGCCTCCTCAATGTCCCTGCCTCCCTTGTATCCTGATGCTCCCTCTCCATTTCCATTATTTGCGCCTCTAATGCCCCAATTTCGGTATTTAGCTTCCGTCTCTCCTCGGCCAGCCTTGTCTGCGCCCTGTCTCTCATGACTGTTTTAAAGGCCTCCCAGAAAACAGCCCCGGATTTAACTGTACCTTCATTTTCTGCTATAAAGACCTTGACGTCTGCCCTTATTCCCTTCAATATGGTTGTATTTTTTAGGTCCCAGGCCGTCAACCTCCAGAATCCTCTTCTCTCGCCCCTCTCACCTCCACGGGGAATGGTCAGATATCCCTCTCGCTTTAAATTCAGCTATGTTCCCCCCCCCCCCGTCAGGTTTTGTCTGGGTATGAAAATGTAATCCAGTCTCGAGTAGACTCTATGGGAGCCCGAGAAGAAGGAGTAGGCCTTCTGTTCGGGATGCAGCCACCTCCAGACGTCTGTCAGCCCCATATTAGAAGTTGTTCTGGAGAGTAATGTCTGGGTCCGGTCTCTAGTTCCAGCCTCCGTCCTGTCCATTGTTGGGTCCATTACATCATTAAAATCTCCCCCGAGGACTTGTATGGTGTCAGCAGTGTCGAGTAGTATGTTCACCACCCCCCTGACAGTGGCAGCTTGTAGTTTTGGGGGGGCATATACTGAAACTATTGTATATTCCTGCCGTCTCCACATCCCCCTCACTCCTACGTAGGTCCCCTGGGGGTCCGTCCACGTCTTGGCTATGTGGACCCCATAGTGAACACCGCGTGTGCCAGAACTCTATATTGACCTCTAGCCAGGAAGGCACAGTTTGGTCCCTTAAGATGTGTTTCCTGCAGGAGTATTATATCAGGGTTCAGCCTTTTTATGTATGTAGTTACCAGTCCTCTCTTAATTTTACTGCCAAGTCCATTTACATTCCACGTTAGTACACTAAATCCCTCCTGCTTTTGAACCTCCCTCGTATGATCACCCGACATCCTGTCATGTTCTTTGAGTTGTATTGTTGATTCCTGGTGTGGGTGTGATGTCTAGGACATCGGAGTATGCAACCTCTGTGATAAGATCCCCCCCTCCCTCTCCCCCCCAACTCCTCCCCTCTGCCAACCCTCCTCCAGCTGCTGGATTCCCGTACATTCTGGACCTTTAAACAACCCCATCGCCCCCCCGCACCCCCTACCCTACCTTCCTCCTCCTTCAGTCCCATCCACTACCCCAACCTGAGATAGGACTTACTGGCAGGAAAAGGCCTGTCGCCCCCCTCGATTACCCTCCCTTCTACAAACTTACCCCAACTTGTCTGCCTTACAACAACTTTAAGTGAAATACTCTCCCAATGTCCATAGTTCTGTATAGTAGTTGAGAAAGAAGAATTACTAAACAAAGAAAAATATGTGGCGTGAAACAACTTGCGTGTTTCCAGTCTTTGAGACGATATATCTTCCATCCAGCTTGTCTCTCGATCAGGCGTTAGCGTCTTTGCCATCTCCCTGCGTGGGCGGTCCTTCGTTGACGGCGTCCCGCTCCATTTCGTTAATTGCCGCCACCAGAGGGTGTAGCGATTGTTCCTTTGCCTCGTCACTTCCAGATGTGATGCCCCCTGTGTCTTCATCTCCTTCAGAGCGTTCTAGGCCCGCCAGGCTGCAGAACCTTGATCCCGCTTGGGGGAACCAGATTCTCGTTGTCTCCTGGGTGTCCGGTTCTGCGTGGGATACGGCGTCGTCTGCACTCTCCTGTTCCTCCTAGTTCTACGTTTCCTTTGTGTTTTCACCGTCTCCCACTGACTCCCTGGCGTGGGGCCTGTTGCCGTCATGTCGCTCTCTCCTTCCACGCGCCGCCGGAGGGGCGGTCTCTCCTCCAGCAATTGCCAAGCATCTTCTGGATGCGTGAAGAAGTACATTTTCTCCTTATAAATAACTTTAAGTCTAGCCGGAAAGAGCAGCATGTATTGGATCTTTAGGTCTCTTAACTTCGCCTCCACTGCATCAAAGGAGCGTCTCATCTTCTGTACCTCTTGGCTATAGTCAGGGAAGATCATTATCTGTGAGTTTTCTACCCGTATCTCTCCCAATTTCCTAGCCTCGCGTAGTATTATATCTCTGTCCGCAAAGTTCAGAAATCTCGCAATGACCGGTCTGGGTCGTGCCCCAACTAGTGGCTTTGCAAGGAGAGCCCTATGAGCTCTTTCTATGATGAAGCAGTTAGAGAACACCGCCTGAGGCAAAGTTTTTAGTGTCCATGTGCGTAGGAACTCCGCCATATTGGACCCCTCAATTCCTTCCCTAAATCCCACAAAGCGCACGTTGTTGCGTCTTGCCCTATTTTCTGCATCGTCCACCTTCCATTGCAGTTGCTTGTGCGAGTCCCTGAGCTCCTTCATGTCCGTCTGGAGAGAGTGTATGATATCTTCCGCTTCACTCGTTTCTGCTGTGGTCACCCGCTCTTTAAGATTGCGGAAATCTTGGCGGAGCAGCGTAACTTCTGTCCCCACCTTCCCGATCTTCACCTCCAGTGCTGCACGTGAGGCCTGAATGTCTTCTCTGGATGCCTGTATGGCCCCCATCAGAAGGGCCATGTCTGAGCTTGCTCCGGCTCCCTCCGTGCCATTCATCTGTGGTTCAGTCGCAAATTTGTCTATCGTACCTTGCCTTGTGGCCCTGGGAACCGCCTCCTTTTCCCCCATGTCCCGCTGGTCTTTTAGTAGTCAACGGCGACCCGTCCCGGGAGGGGGGTCTCGCCTTCTGTGTCGCGTTCCTGTGCCTTCCTCCTCCGCCCACTGTACCGCTTTGTAGCTTGTCTTTTCCGGGTTTTTAGACTAGTGTGGTCTGTTGTACGCCCTCCGATACTTTGAGGCCCTTGTCTCGGTTCCACACTGTATGCCCCAGTGCCTTTTGCTTCTGTGACTGTGTATTGCGCGGTCCACCAGGGTTGTGGGTGGTCCCGGGTTGGGGGCGTTCAGATGTGTGGCTTGTGTCTGTGGCCTGTGTCACCAATTATCCTCGTTGGTACTGGACTGTCCCGGGTGGGGGGGGGAAGATGGGTCACGCCTTCTGTGTCGCGTTCCTGGGCCTTACTTTGAGGCCCTTGTCTCGGTTCCACACTGTATGCCCCAGTGCCTTTGCTCTTGTACCTGTGTATTTCGCCACCAAAGATGGGGGTGTTCCCGGATTGGAAGCGTGTGTTCGTGGCCTGTGTCACCAGTTATCCTCGTTGGGACCGTACAGCCCCCTGTGCCTCTCTCTGCGTTCCCCCCGTACTCGCCTCGCCTCAATTCCCCCGTCTTGTTCCGGTCTCCCGGCTCGGTGCGTTGCTTTCCTGGCTTCAGTGGGTCTACTGGGCTCTAGAGGGGCCAGTGTTACTTCATATTGTCCTCATGTGGCCTTATTTTCTCGCAGTTGCCCCCTGTGTGTCGTTCTCCACACTCGACCCACTGTACTCCGTCCCGGGACCACCTCCCGTGTCTATTGGGTGATGCGGGCTCGCTGGAGGCAGCCTCTCGACCCGCGAGTTGCCCCGCGCTTCTCTGGACTTCCCGGGGACAGCGGGGAGCGTACCGGCTCTCTGGGGGGATGAGAGGGGGGCACCTCACTCCTTTCTCCGTCCGCACCTCCCTTGCTGCCGGCTTGGCCTCAGGTTACGGCCCGCTCCGCGGTGCGGCGCTTGCTGCCAGCTTGCCTTCCCCGACCTCTGTAGCGGTTATCTCGGCCAGGTCCGGACCTCTCACCAGCTTTCCGCAGCTTCGTTTCGGTGCTCCCGTACTCTCGGGTCAGCCGCCAAGACGCAGCCTCTTCCTTCGCTCCAACGCTTGTAGGGATCAGGGCGCCGCCATCTTGTTGCCGCCTCCATCTCTCGGGCGCCAGTTTCTTTTCGCGGTTCTCGTACCTCTCCGCTCTTCCAAGTCGGGTCCAGTGTCTCCTCCCGCGTTGCGGTGCCTTCCGCACTTTGCGTTCCGGATCTGTACTTGGTACCTGGATGGGGTTATTGCACGTCGGATCAAGTCGGCTCGCCGGAGCTGCGGCGGCTTGCGACTTACTCGGCCATGTTGCTGGCCACGCCCCAGTGTGTCTCTATTCTTAAGGTTAACAAATAACTCCTTAAAAATACTTTTTGCACATGTGATAACTCTACAAAAACAAAGATTAGTTCTGTAGAATGTAGTGCATATTGATCAGGAGGATGTGAGAAATCGGGTTACGGGTTGAGGGGGGTGAACCCCTAATCAAGCAGCAACCACAATTCTTGTCAGAGTGAGGCATAAGCAAACCCAAATTAAACTGTGCACCACCCTCTGGTAGCTTGGCACAGAGCAGTCAGGCTTAACTCAGCAATGAGTGAAGTATTGATGCAGCACTTCAAATAGTAATGAAGTAAAAATACAGAAAAATCTCACACCAATTTAGAAAAAAAGGGTAAACTTTAATAAATAAGTCAGACCAAAACAACAAAAATCCAATCAGTAGAACAGGAGACGTGCAGGTTTAAAGATTTCAGTGAAAAAAAGCCCCTGTAAGCACAAAGCTCCAACTGTGAATATCTGGTTGCTCTGGGACTGGGCCAGAGTCACAAGTTTAGGCAGACCGCGATGGAGCGTGGGTCGGCCACAAGGACCCAGTTAGGCCAGTTGAACACAAGTACCTTAAATCCTAGTTGCTGAGTGTTGCGAGAGCCTATGTAGAGGAAGCGTCATGCAGCCAAGGCGATGCATCAGTTCCAAGGAGCTGCAATGCGAGGTCCTTCATTGTCGTCGAGGATCCGATTGATGAGGGTTTGAACTGTGAAGTGTGGCGTAAAGGGTGCGTCACGCAGTCGAGTCTAGGTGATGCATCAGTTCCAATGAGCTACGAGGCTACAAAAGGAGAAACCTGTATCATCGTCAAAGCTGTAGTGGACGATAGATTTGCGATGGAAGACAAACAAACATTGTCCCACCGACGTCATGCCTGGACAGACATTTCTTCCTATTCACTCCAACAACCTCAGGCTTACTTGGCAATTCATTTTAGCCAGCATTTAAAAAAAAAAACTTATCAATCTTCGTATGGGCCTTCATCAATCCAAGGATTTACGACCTTCCTGAAAACCCCACGACGATTGCCCAAAATGCAGACTCTGTGGATATCAAATTGAATCTCCAGTTAATTTGTTTTGTGTATGCCCAGCCCTCATGGTATCTAGAAGACGGCTTATACGGGACATATTGAACAATTTGAATATAAGATCATGTCGCCAGGCCATTATTTTCTGGCTGGGAGGTTCATCCCCAATCCTGACCTGTCGTGGCCTCAAATTTATGAAGGAAATTAGTAAGCAGTTAGAGGTCTCCCAATGATCATCCAAAATATTGCCGTGTCCCCATCCTTTTAGCCGCTGATCCCAAGCATACTTTCTAAATCCCTATGTTGTAAGATGGGGTGGGTTCCGAATAGAGCTCCAGTTTTAACTTCTTTTAATTTTGATATTCTTTGTGTTGTTTTTTATAATGTGTGATGTAATTTTTGGCTAATTTCATTTTTCTTATTGTAAGGATTTTTATTAATTCAACAATAAAAACGTATTGTATTGATAGATTTGCGATGAAAGGGCCTGCGTCGCTCAACTGCGGTTCCGGTGCAGGCTGCAATGTTGATGCAGAGTCCTTGCACTGGGAGAAACTTTGCAGCAGAGGTAATCAATCAATCAATCAATCAATCAAGGCATTTATATAGCGCACTACTCACCCAGAGGGTCTCAAGGCGCTAGGGGAGTGGGGTCCGCTACTGCTCGAACAGCCAGGTCTTGAGCTGCTTCCTGAAGGCGAGGTGGTCCAGGGTCAGGCGGAGGTGGGTCGGGAGGGAGTTCCATGTCTTGGCGGCGAGGTAGGAGAAGGACCGACCCCCTGTGGTGGCTCTTTGGATTCGGGGGACGGCGGCGAGGGCGTGGGCGGTCGATCGAAGCTGGCGTTTGGGAGCGTAGAAGTTGAGGCGGCTGTTGAGGTATCCTGGTCCTTGGTTGTGTAGGGCTTTGTGAGCGTGGGTGAGGAGGCGGAAGGTGATTCTCTTGTTGACCGGGAGCCAGTGCAGGTCTCTCAGGTGTTCGGAGATGTGGCTGCGACGGGGGATGTCCAGGATGAGTCGTGCTGAGGCGTTCTGGATCCGCTGAAGTCTCTTCTGGAGTTTGGCGGTGGTTCCTGCGTAGAGGGAGTTGCCGTAGTCCAGACGGCTGGTGACGAGGGCCTGGGTGACCGTCTTCCTGGTCTCGGTGGGGATCCACCGGAATATCTTGCGTTGGTTCTGCTCGAGGTTGCACTGCACGGCAGAGGAGATGTCGCGTCTGCTGGATCCATGGGTGGGCTGGCAGAGCATTTTCTAATCCAATTCCAAGGGTCCAGGACTTGGGTGCCACCGTTTGGCAGGGAAGGACTCACAGCTGGCAGAGTCCATGTGCTGGGTTCTAAGGCTCTAGTCAGGAGGCCAGCCCTTAAAGTCACTCTAGGATTCTGGGGATAACAGATGCAGATCCAGTCCTTCCAGCCAAGCAAGATGACCGCAGTCAAGCACCGGGGCAGACCTTTCAGCAGCACAGCCGTCCTTTTTCCTGGCAGAGTCTACAAGTCTAGAAGTGTACAGAAGAGTTGGTGTCTGAGGTAAAATAGTAATACCAGGTGTCCCCTATGAAGTAGAAGAAGCTTCTAGAAGGTTGCCTTTGAAGTGCACAGGAGTCCCGCTTCCCCTGCCCTGGCTCCGGACTAAGTACAAGGGGTATGCAACACCTCTGAGTGGAGGCAGGACAGAACCTATTCAAGTGTAAGTAGGGCTGTGCACAGCTCCGCCCTCCCATCCTGGTATTGATGGCCCATCCAGACACACCTAAGCTTTTTCTTGTGTGTGGCTTTATGGGAGGATTACATGAAGCCCAACTGCCAGCTACCCCCAGTCATGTGACCCAGTGACAGGCTACAGGCACTGAATGGCTAAGGCAGGAAAATGCCAACTTTCTGAAAGTGTAATTTTCAAAATTGTAAATTAAAATCCGTCTTTACCATAGGGAAGGATTTTTTTCATTACAATTCCAAAGGCACCGGTAATAAACTGGTTAGCTGTTCCCTTTTGGAAGTTACAGCTTATTAAATGTAATAAGGTAACTCCAATGTTACCCTGTGGGAGAGGCAGGACTTGCAGTAGTGAAAAAACTAATGTCGAGTTTTTAACTACCAGGATATGTAAAATATTAAAGTACATGTCCACCTTTTTTAATACACTGCACCCTACCGTCTGGGCTGTTAAGGGCCTACCCTTGGGGTGACTCATACGTATTAAAAAGGAAGGTTTAGGCCTGGCAAAAGGTTTATTTTGCTACGTTGACCCAGCAGTTTAAACTACACACCCGAGCTGTAATGGCAGACCTAAGACATATTTAAAGGGCTACTTAAGTGGGTGGCACACTCAGTGCAGCAGGCCCAATAGTAGCATTTATTTAAAAGCCCTGGGCACAGGTAGTGGCACTTTACTAGGGACTTAAAAGTAAATTAAATATGCTATTTGCATATAAGCCAATTCTGCCATGTTTAGAGGAGAGAGCATAAGTACTTTAGCACTGGTTTGCAGTGGCAAACTGTACAGAGCCCTAACACCAGCAAAAGGAAGTCAGCAAAACAGGAGGGTTGAAGGCAAAAAGTTAGGGTGAAAACTACACCCAGGATGCTAGAGCTAACAGGGGAACAAAGCTATGATGGCTGAAAATAAGTGTTTTGTATTTTCATTAGGATTTCCCAAAGGGAAAATATCTCTCTGAAAAACTGAGCGACATTCCACCAAATTTGTTAGGCATTGATAGTGATGGGCTCTTTCTATGCCTTTAACAATGTTTTTCCTGACATTTTTAAGAAAAAAGTCCAAAATATAGCTGTGAATACTCAGGCATGAGTTATGTTTGTTTACGTTAAACTACTCAAGAACATTGGGAAAATTAAGACTTGAGTCTTAAGTAGGTAAATATTAAAATTGTTGACAGATTGCCAGCCTTTTCAGGACATACCCATCTCGTCTCCCTCACATTTGATCACAAACATTCAGACATTTTAGATCAAAGCAGAGAAACTAACAACATATCATGTTTCATATGCAAACCATTAATAATCAAAAATGGTGTGTATAGTGCAGAAAGTTAATTTTTATGAAGGGAAATGCCATTTGTAAAAAATAATAATAAAGTGATGTTTGCAAACATCAAGAAAAATAAAACAAGCAGCACTGTGAGGGGAAGGGATGGAGCGAGAGAGAATGAGAATGAATATACACAAGTAGCCAGCCACGCATACAGGTCTCTCCCTGTCATAGAAGCTGGAGAGAGACAGAAAACAAAAGGACCATGGCCCCCAGCCGCCATTGGCCTGTCCCAGGATATTTCTAAAAGTCAACACAGGCATTGATAAAGGGGCAGATCTCAAAACAGTAATTTCCCTGATATTGGTCTTTGGTTGAGTGGTGTTATTCTTTCAGATTCACCCTGTTCTACATCTGGCCTAGTCTTAAGGGCTGTAGAGGGTCCTTGTACCCTCTGCTCCCCTTTGCTTATAGAATCCATTCTGGCCTTTCCAAGGGCTGGGATGTGGTGTGCCTCTATCCCTCCCCCCTATCTGTCTTACTTTCTGCATCTGGTGCACATTTCCCTTTCCTTGGGCCTTGTGCAAGGTCCAGATAGGGTAATTACCCATACCGCAATCCCCAACACAGATAGTCACATATAGCCACGCATGCCTTGCCTAAGGGCTGGTGTAGGGCTTGCAACTTACTCTTCTTCTCCCCCTCAGGTTGTTCCCTTGAGTGACCACGGGTGGGGTCCATGACAAACTAATAGTGCAATGGCATTCATTTGTCTCAGTCCTGCGTTTGCCACATGTTTTTGTGATAAATGGGGGATATATACCAATCATATGCTCTCTGGTGGGATATTTGCAATTGCAATCACTGGTTCTACTTGTCCGGCAAAGAGCTCTGAGACAGTGAGGGCCTTGGCAACCAACAGCTATGCAGGTGTTCTGTTCGCACCTGTAATGAGTGCACCAGGGCAACACTGTGCTATCATGGTGATCCCTATTATCCCAAATGATACAGAACAAAAAGTTCTGTGGCAAGTAGTTGCTCCTCCTACACAACTGGCTGCCCTTCATCCCGCTTAGGCAGTGCCAGGGAAATCACTCTCCCACCCTTGGGCAAGGTCAGGGATTTTTAATAAGGCAGGTTTGAAGGCATTAAGAACACTTCATGGCCCATACAACTATATGCTGACCATAGATCTTACACAACAACCACTGACTGACTGATGGAGGACCTGCACAAAAGGCCTGATGGTCGGGACCATAGACTTTGAAGCCCAAAGATAGCACCTACCCTATGGAAAATGGTAGATGGTCGTAATTTTAGGATTAGCTATGGGAACTTAGGTTTTTATCAAGGACAGGTGTAAGGGCAGAGATACACCAACAAAGCAAGCTTGTCGATCAAGTGAAATTTGGCCTAAGTGTTCCTGTTTCACTTTTTGAGTTAAGTAACTTCACCCGGTCCTCTTTGAGAACACCTTCGGCTCCTTCTAGAGCAGTGGTTCTTAATCTTTTGACTTCGGTGGATCCTCAGTGAATCACTATTGCAAGCTGTAGATCTCACTCTAAACAGTTTCCAAGGTTTAAACCTCAAAACAATGAACAAATATACATAACGCATATTATGTATTTCATTCACAATAAAAAAGTATACAAAATTCTACATTTTGATTTGAACTTTGTAGTTTTACAAAATGGGGTTTTATTTCTAAAAGAAAAATCAAAATACTGGATACCCCTTTGTGCTTTCTTTTTTTTTTGTTGCTCTATACTACATTTTGTTTGCTCTGCTTGTGTTAGTGCCACGAAACAACTTAAGGACTATCTTGATTTTTAGTCTCCAGTTTCAGGTTCCTTAACATTTACAGAGCGTTTTAAAAAATTCAAGTTTACGTTTTGCCTTCTTACGTACATGCACTTTATTAATCTGTTTCTATGTCATTTCCTGAACAGTCGCAGACCCCGTTATAGAACATTCCTTTAGTTTGCTCGTTGGGTGCTGTATTGTTCTGAAAAGTCTTGGCACGGAAGATCACATCATAGGCTGGGAACCTCTTCCCCGGGAGCCTTTCTGTGAAGAATGGGGCCTTTCCTTATTTAAGACAAATTATCGCACTGATATTGTCTAAAAGTGCACACTTTCAAGTTGTTCAGAAACAGTTCCATAATTGTGTACACCTAGTTTAAGGAAACTTCTAAAGATCTCCCCAAAATATATTTGTTGTGTTTTTTGTCGCTCGTTAATTTTGCAGACCGGATTTGTAGAAGTCTGGGCAGGGTCGGAATTCACCCCATATATGCCAGTAAAGCACAAGAACAAAAATAATAATAACTTCCGATCATACTTCCTTACAGATGTTTTTCACGCTCGCACACCTAGAAAGCGAACACTTTTTTTTTAAAATCCTCGCAGGAGACGAGGTGCATACATTTTACTCTGGAACCAAAGTAGTTAGACCGTCTAGTAAATCTTACTCAAGCATGGCCGGCGAAAGCGTCCAGGGCGAAATAAAAAGCGAATGTATCAACTAGACTGTTAATAAGTGTTCGAGCTGGAAACATGTTTTCTTAAGGGTGCGAGCAGGCTAGACGGAGTTTAATGCCGGCTTCTGCTGATTAGCATTGATGGAGGGACCAGTCTGAGTAGCGGGCGGCCCAGTGCATGTTGAATCAAAATAAATCATCCATATTTTGCGTCCGTGGCTTCAGATCGATAAACTTAGGCAAGCAATGCCTGACGCGCCATTTCCAGCAATTAGCAGTGCGGCTGATGGACAAAAGGCCGGAACGAGTCCGTATTTCCCATCGTTTCTTAGCATATAAGAACCTTCGTGTGTTATTTTCCGTCCTACCGTGTAATCCCCGCTACGAGGAAGCCTTTTCCATGTCATAATTCGACGCGGGGTTGATTTGAACTGTTTAGACAAATTAGGCCGCGTGTTAAATAAATCTGTTTTCAACCTGGGGATGTTTTGAAATGTTCCTAAACAGAGATGCTGTCACTTGAACGGTCCCCTCTCTTCCAGTGGAGAGAAACTCTACTCGACTGTTTATTTCTTTTTCTGCGCCATCCCACGGACAGAACGTGATCCACGCTCGTCACGCTCAACTGACGTCAAACAGTCCGTTTTCAGCAGTTGCACGAAGGACGTGTGAGGTAAATTGGAGCTGGCGAATCATGTTATGCTGAGGACGCTTTAAAGCTGAAAGGGCTTACCTTCTTTTGAAAATGAGACTGATAATGTAATTTCCTACCATCAAAAGGTGTTTTATTTACCTCAGAGTAGCATCTTCCTCAGCCCAGGAGCATGTAACCGATTACGCCACACACGAAGCTCAATGCTGTAACGAAACTTGAGGGGGCCCCCTGCAGTGTTCACAAAGGAGCCCCCACGCCCTGTGAGGCCTGGGGCCCCTCCTCCTGTGCCCAATGCCAGAGAGGGGCCCTCTCGCACCACGGGGGCTATTGTAACAACACTGACGATGCTCTGGTTTGCACGTCTTTATTCATCAGCATCCAACAGATAACCAAACGTACTACGCCACAAACTTTATTAATCAAACCCATCAGATTAGTAATACTTGTAAGGCGTCTGCCTAGGACCACTAGAGACCTCATACGCATAAACATAGGACACAACATCTTTTTTTTTAAATAATAACAAAATATATGCACATTATAACTCCTCGATGAGTCATTGAGGTGCTTGCACCAGTCTTGCAGATCTAGTTGTACGAGCTAGAGGAGGTTACCCTTCATTTGGCATCTCTGAAGCAGAGTCTGATGCTGGACTTGGGGACTCAGTGGACTTGCCTCGTTCATGAAGTCTTGAGCTGACGAACATCGAAGCAAAGGGATAAAGTGTGACGAGTCTCTGGTTATGGATTTTCCAGGTCGTTGGGCAGTTTCCATATGTTCTTTGCTCGCCATAACTCTTAGGTGTTCAGCATCAAACGGAGCGCCAGTCTTGCATGTCCACTTTTGCTTGACAAGAACACTGTCTCCTTTCTCGAAAACCATGTCTCGAGCACATCAGCGCTTTTCAGCGTAAGCCTACATTTTGCATTTGTGAGCGGTGTCAGTTACACGAATCTCATCAGGGTCCGTTGACTGACTGGTGGTACATTGTGGTATCGTTGTTCCAAGAGCTTTCCCGAGCATCAAAGTGGCAGGTCTTACTCCTGTCGTGGAATGAGCAGTGGAATGGTAGCCACGGAGAACTGGGTTTAAAGCTGACTTGAGGTCGATGCCTTACATTGCAGCACACTGAACCACCCTTTTCAAAGTACTCCTAAATCGTCCAACAATGCCATTTCCCTGTGGTGTACTTTTTTGATGTTTGATGTACAGGCGATTAAGAAAGTCTTTGATCTTTCTGCTATTGAAGGGGGGAACCGTTGTCAGATTTAAGAATGGAGGGAACACCCATGTTGTGAACATATCTTCCAGCCTCACAATGACTCTGTTATGTGTCGTTGATAAGTTTTCCACTAGAGGAAAACATGGGTACTAATTGACCACTGAGATGATGTCCATTATTATCCATGAGTACTTTCTCCAAACTGAGCATTCCTCAAAGCATGCATCATCGGAATGACTTGGAGAGACACCCATAGATGACTAGAAGGTGTATGACTTCTTCATCATTGAATTCATTGAACTTGCAGTGCTTTAGAAGAGTATCAAGTCTCTCAACAAACTCATCCATCTTGTCACCAGGTTGTTGTCTTGCTTGTTTGAAAGTGTACATTTCATAGTTGAGATTCAGCATTGGATTTAACTTGGCCCTCAATGTTTTCTTGATTTGACGGTATGATACTTCATCAGCTTGTTATATCTTCTTTATCACTTCTTTTACTCTGTCACCTAGTAGGTTTTTTAAGTATTTGATGATCTTATTGTCATCTGCTTCTTCTATAGCATCTATGAGGTTATTGAACGTTTCAGTCGGTCCATCTGGCTCCAATATTCTGCTTTTTAGCGGTATTGAATGAAGATGGTGGTTTCAGGAACACAGCAGCATCATATTTTGTGCTGTTCTCACTGAAGTTGAGGGTATATGCTGTTCAGACTGTCAGCATCTCTTGGCTTGGTGGCAGCCCTGCAAGCATCAGCCTGCTCACTAGAACTCTGGTCGTCGTGCCCAAGCTGAGGTCGGTGGGCGCCATCTTCCTTCTTCATGGTGAGTAATGGTTTCGATTCTTGCATGTGCTTGTCATCGCTCTCGACGTTATGCATTATATCTGGCTGTCACTGCCTTTAGCGTTTCTTCGTACCTGGTTGTCACTGTCTTTGCATTTCTGCTTTGTATCGTGGCTGACTCTGTATTTCTTCTTTCGGCCTTATCAGTAGATTTTTGGCCGGCTTACTGAGATTGTGCTCCTTCATAGGGCCAACATCATCTTCGAAGGCCCCTCAAAAGCTGAAGTTGCGCTTTGACTACACATACACCAACTATAGATCACTTCTTGAGGTACGCATGGCACAAAAGAGCAGTTTGCTGGACCATGGCAAACTCTCAGGAAGAGCAGTCTTGTATCCTTAGGGGCATGCATCCCCTTTCTCTTCGCCAGTTGTAGCATCCAACCCAGCCAGGATGCATGTAACTGACCACGCAACACAGGGTGTTCTGGTTTGCACATCTTTATTCTTCAGCATGCAACCATTAAACAAATGTACTGCATCATAAACTTTATTAACCACACCCAATCACACCAACCAGATTTGGTATTACTTGTAAGAAGTCTGCCAAGGACCACTAGAGGCCTCATACACTCAAACACAGGACACAACATTCTTGAGGCTTCTTGGGATATAAAGAAAAACAGAATAAGATGAACCTTTCTAGAGGGTCCTGGAATGTATTCTGAATGCTCTGTTTATTTGTACAGATATTTCTACAGTGTAGTCCTGGCAGAGGTACATTTTAGAAATAACTAAAGAACTCAAAACACACACTGAGAACAGAAGCTAGCTGCGGAGGTAAAAAAATATAACAGTAATGGAGGAGGGAAGTATATCTGACTCTGCAATTAGGTGATTTGGACAAGAAGGGTTGTCAGCGTATTGCGGGCAGGGAATGCAGAGCTGCACAGTGATTTCTTCAGTAGTGTGTTCTGGAGTTTAGAGACTTTATATTTTTCAGTTGGGTGATAAACTGGATGAGGTGGGAGTGCCTTTGTTTACTTGAAAGCCACCATATATGGTACTGCATGTTTGTCATAAACGGGTAATGGCGTCAAAATAATGCAGACAATCTTGAATTTCATTCTTGCCTTCACCGGGAGCCAGTCAATGGTGAAGAGTGGCTAGTGGCAGCTGGCCATTGGTGGCACCAGGGCATTGATCCATTGCCTTGCTCGGCCCCCGTTGCTGGGCAGGTTACTGCTTTTAAATGAAATCAAACTATCTCACAGATCGTTTGTATGTAAAAGTCGTAACATTACCTTGCCAACAGAAGAGGGCTCCACTCACTGTATTGCACATGTGTCAGACGGGGGCTGTTTCAGGCCGGCCTCACACAGACACAATACATACGTGACATACTGCACTGGCAGTAGGTAGTGTAGCAAGTCAGATAATGGAGCTTCACTGCTTATCAATCACACATCCACTTGCCCTGTCAGAAGCTGGAATAGATACAAAAAAAAGGTGTACCTCGTACCTTTAACCCTATTCCATCTTTTGATTGGGTGGTAGGTGTACCTGCCACAGGTTTGCTGCTGACGGACAGGGGAGTCGGAATCATGGACCTGCCCTCAAGACACAGAGCGTATACGCTCATGTCAAAGACTACCTCGGGTACGTTTTTGTGTTTATTATCCTGAGGGAGTGTTTGTTTGTGTGCTGGTGAGTGCATGCGTATGTCTGTCACTGTGACTGCCTTTGCGTGCCTGCAACTGTGTATGTATGTTTGCTTGTATGACTTAGCACATGTTTAAGTGTATGGGTCTGCGTGCAATTTGAAAGTTTGTGATTTGAAATTTTGTGTGCGTGCGATTTGAAAGTGTGTGCAAAATGAAAGTTTGCAAGTTGAATGTTCGTGAAATAAAACTGCAAGGCCAGAAGCTGGGTGCTGGAGTTATTTAGAGCTTTGAAGCATTTGCTGCTGTACACCCGGTCCGACCACTTCCAAAATCCACCAGCTGCCACTGAGAGTAGGGGAGTCCACAGCCCGATATGATGGCTCACAGGACACGACCTGCAAGACCACATCTGCTGCCATCAATAAAGGAAAAACAAATTGTACTAGAGCCCAGAAGTCTTCAGGGTGATGGCCATGTTTTCTTTCTCCTGAAGATTATTGTTCAAACCAGTGGCTTTGCATAGAGTACTACGATAGGTGAGACTCTCATCGTAGACAGTTCTATGAGCTATTACTAAACTGTGTGAGGAAGTCACCTGAAGATTTGAAAGGATTTCGTTTTGGGGAGAAACTTCTAAAACTTGTCATCCAGTTGAACGATTTGTCTTGATACTTCAGATTGGCACTGCCATCTTCAGAGAACACATGCGAGTTGGTTGATCTCCGCATATTGATGAATTGCAATGTTTTTCATCTAGAGCCAATCCCCCTTGCTCTTCATACAGGTAATACTGAACCCAGAATGTACACGGTGACAACACACAACTGTAATTGTGGTGGGTTAGGCCTGTATCACTCATTCTTCACATTTTGGGATTTCTGAATAAAGAAGAAAGAGCGAAAACTCACCTGCTCATACAGGAAGGTAGAAAAGCCAAGAGGGCCTTGGGACGAACTGACAAATGCAGACGAGGTCAAGAAGTGTCAAAGGCATTAGCCACCGGGAACATGAATATGTAACATTTTCTAAGAGGCAGGGCGACTGGAAGTATGCATCAGGGGCTGAAATAATTATGCAGCAAGGTTAACAAAATTATGCAACGACAAATGTCAAATTATGAGTCCTAATGACGTAGATTTTGTGGCAGTGTTACTTCACTACTTAGTCATTTTTACAGTGTTAACCCTGTTCGGTTAGAGCTTGTACCTCTGTATCAATTTAACACCTGAATGCAGAAATCAGCCAGGAAAAGTGGCCTGTTGCTGCACAGTAAAGGGCCCGACACTGCACTGCTACATGTGTGGCTATGTTTTTAGTAACTTTTGATCCGTTTGAGCAAGTATCACTTTTTGATGTAGTTAGAGTGCAAATTATGCAGGAGATGGTGGATTATGTGGCAAATGCATCAGTTATATAACTATACAGAAGACGCGGCTGCAACAGAATTTTGTTCTGTTTTTAAGAAACCTGCTTACCAAGGTGGAAAATGACAGAGGTGTAGTCTTTATGTGAACTGTGCCTGGGCTCCCACACTGCACAAACAGGCAGACTCACAAAGACAAATTAGGTCTGCTTTGGTAGATTGGCCTGGTCAGCACAACAGTCCTCAGACTACGGTGTGTGTGAGTAATAGCCAATAAAACAACGATCAGGGAAAAAGAATTTTGGATGTTAACGCCAATTTTAGGTAAAAAAAGGATCACACCAGTTATAAGCGGTTTAAAGCTGAATGTGAAGTAAGTGTCAGGAATGACGATGGTAAAACTGTTTCTTTAAATATCATTGTAAAATAGGAACAATTGAAACGTTAACTGTTCTCTGTAACCCTGGGCGAAGCACTACGCTACGCTCGCGGAGTTTCGAAGTTTCCGCAACTTCGCACTACGCGAGCTGCACGTAGCACAGTGCGAACATGCGTAGCGTAGCGTAGTGGTCATTTTTTGCTTGTTCGCGGTCCTGAACGTCATGTTCGCGACCGCGAGCAAGCAAAATGACATCCCGGCGAGATTCTCAACGCGAGGAGGTCAGGTTTCTCATTGTGAGTGGTTGCGCATGCTCGCGACCGCTCTCAATGAGAAACTGCCTGTTCGCGTTGAGAAAGCTGCCGCTCGAGTAATAATCTACTCGAGCAGCAGAAAGCTACAGCTCGCACTGTGCAAGATGCCGTTTTCAATGCTTGCACAGTGCCAGATGCTTGTCCGCACTGTGCAATCATTGAAAACGCATCTTGCACAGTGCGAACATGCTACTACGCAGCTCGCGTAGTGCTACGTGAAGTTTGCGAAGTGCACTTCGCGTAGGTTCGCGTAGCGCTACTTCGCGAACTACGCCCAGGGTTAGTTCTCTGTAGTGCTGACCAAGGCAAACCTGCAAGTGCACATTGTTGCATCCAAGCTGGGCGGGTTTGTTCGGGTGAAGAATTCTACTTTTGCACTCAGAAATATATTATGGAGGGAAAAAAGACCCAGTGTGGCCACCCTTGGATGCTATTACTGCTGGGAATCTTTAAAACTGGTGTGGTGTAAACTACAAATTTGAATAGGATGGAATGAGCAAGTAAATCTTACAACCCTAACCACCCCTTCAAGGGAGTTTGAGAGGGCAATCCACTCCTCCCCAAGAAACTTTGAAATAAAAGGATCAAACGGTGCACTTTACTGAATATAACATAATTGGCTAAAATGTAGATAGAATGAATTATTCAAGACTTTTGTGGTACAACTGTGCCCAAAGGTTTTGAGGGATCACCATCCCCAAGCAAACTTTGAAAAATCGTAGCACAACAGTGGATTTTTCTGGACATTTCTACTAAGAAACGACTAAAAGGCTATGCTGATTATTGGTAGTTAATGAAAAATCGGTCGTGACCCACCATCTTTCAAAATCTACATAGCATCTTTATTCACTATTTACCCATCCTGCCTCTTCAGTGTGGTGTCTCAGTCATATGTTTTGAATGGATTTTTATTTCAAAGGGGCATGTTGTGAAAATCAAAAATAACACCAAAGTCCCAATCACAAGCAAACACCAAACAAATCTGACAGGCTTGTACAGCAATGCTACCAGAGTGTGCAGGACCGGACAGATTACCAAACCTGTCCATGCTCAGGGCCCAAGTATTGGTAGTGATAACATTATAGAACGATTTCTCAGTGTAGATAATGAAATTACTCCATACAAGTGATCAAATAACTTATTGCTGTCTGATATTAATGCCTGTGTAATGTTGTAAAGCGCTGTGATACCCTCAGGTCTTGCCAGCACTATATAAAAAAACTCTAAATAAAATAAATAAATAAGAAACAGGCACAGTAGTATGTCTTCTGTGTCTCCCTAGCTCAGCATGAATTACCTATCAAATAGCAGCTTTAAAATATTTTTTGTGAATTAGGTTGTTTTCTCTCAAGCATCCCCATGGCTATTTCAGAAAATAAGTGTTTCACCTTTACATACATAATTCCACTTTTGCATAAATATTTTCAATGCAATGAAAAGCCACACATATGTCAAGAATACCCACAATATCTGACGGACAATCACTATTATGAGTGGGATACTGAAAAAGTTGCCTAACCTGTCCACAACATATCTTGGAGCAGCCTCTATTATGGATAGAATAACCAGAATATTGGCAAAAGTGAAAGCTGTGGAGAGAAACATTTTCTCCTGTGAACGGCCACTAGGTGCTGGAGTGGCACTGCTCTAGCATCCTGTGTAAGTACTGGTTACAGCCACTGTAAATGACTGTATTATACTGCACAAGGGACTATTTTATATCTGAAAAGTACACAATCTTCAGGGATTCAAATCTTGGTCCGTTTGCAAATCAAGACAGCCTGACTCAAAGATGGCTGCACTTGCAAAAGCAACAATATAAAAATAAAACAATATCGTAATGCTTTGGAAGAGTCTCTTGGAGTGAGGCCGTCATGATTTCTAGATAGAAAGACACCTTCGGCCCTGCACCTTTACCCCCTTGGGATCCTCCTACCTTCCATGCTGCTCCTACCACCTTGTATTTTTACTTGCCACCATTCTTAGCTTGCCCTTCCTTACACCCTCATCATTAAGGATGACTAACGTTGTTCCAAAGCGCTAGACCTTACTGTCTTTTTCCAGCACTTTGAGGTTGAAGTACTCTTTTTATTTTATTTTGTTGACCTCCCTGTCATGTAGGTTTTAATTGTGTAACAGTGGCAAGTCAAAATAATTCTCAGCTTTGCTGCTCCTCTCCATTTTCACTTCTCTCTACTTAATTTTCTAATTGAAATGGCATTGGAATTTTCTTTCTCTTCAGTTTATTCAGTTGCTCCCAGTTGTTTTGCCAGACACAACCAAAGTTGAAAGCATGACATATGAGTCTGAAGAACCGTAATAACCCACTCACTGGGTCTCGGCAACGGGGGAACCGCCCTAGTCTTCCATACCTTGCATACTTAGTAAAAAGGAGACACAGGAGCCTTCGTCTGCAGGAGGAACCCAGATTTATTCAATAGCCCGGGCTATGGAACAGAGTCCCAAGCTAGTCAGAGAAAAAACCCAGGAGGCTGCTACTTTACTCTGTAGCTTACAAGCCTTTTATACATTTCTCATACCATTCTTTTGGTTGTCAGTCCATTGTCCAATCATGGCAGTGTTTGTAGTTGATAGCTTGATCAAGGCGATGCTTGTAGTTGGTGACCTGGTCAAGGCTTGGTACACAGAGCATTGTCCACTCTATGCTTGTAGTTGGTGACCTTGTCAAGGCTTGGTACACAGAGCATTGTCCACTCTGCTTTGATCAGGGCTCTTTCTTTTAGGTCATTGTTCAATTGCCTGATCAAAGCCTGGTCTTTCAAGTCATTTGTTTATTTACCCTGATTAGAGTCCAGCAGTCAGACCATTGCCTAGATAACCTGATCACTGTGTCAAGGATGTTTACCTGGCTGGGAGCAGGAGATGGAAAATGAATCATTCACTTAGGGTGTGAGTGTCTTGTGGTTTTCAGTTGACCTGCAAAGAACAGGGGAGGGTTGGGTGTGCGACAGTTCCTGGGCAGAAATGCAGGCTGCAAGATGGTTTTTGTCGTGTCAGTTTAAAATTTCCTCAGGCATCAGCAGAAAATGACCAGGTGGGTTGTGTGGAAGTGTTTGACACGAGATGGCAATGAAAAAGCAATGGAGTCCTGGTACAAATGATGTCGGTCAAATGAATACTTTTCCTCAGACCCTCCTTTTGCCATAGGGTGGCAAATACTTCATGAAATGTCAATGTTCATGAGCCCATCTGTTTCTTGCTGGACCATTACAATCATATTAGTGTTGTGAATGCTTGATGGCGGAGGCTTGATGGTCTGGGCACACATAGTACAGAACACTGGCAGGCACTGAAAACACAGACAGCAGGAGTCCAGAACAGCTACTCCTAAGGCAAGGAAGATGAGGACCCTCCAACCCCACTGGGAAAGAAGGCCCCAGATCCAGCCGGTGAGGGACCAGTTGCCTTCATCCAGATGCACTTCGGAAGAGAGACGATGCAGACGTTGGATGGCATCGTACACTGTAGGTGCGTTGTCCGGGATATACTTGCAGCAGCTGGAGCCGATCAATTTACATACTCCACCACGATCAGCCAGGATGACGTCCAGGACCATGCGCTTTTGGAGCGTTATGAGGCGGTCCGCCTGCAGCTCTGCAGTGATGTTGGAGAGGGCACCAGCTGTTACTGTGATGGTGGCCTCAAGGACACTGGTCAGTCCTCGTATAGCTCGACTGTTTGCCATGGGGCCCCAGAATTGAAGCATACCTTTAAAGAAGTCCCCAGCTTCCTGGGCTGCTGTATCTTCTGTTGATATGACAACCCTACGTGAGCGGCGCAGGGCGCCCTTCATTGTCAGATGGTAACCTCCATGGGTGGAATATGTTGGTGGAAGGAGGAAGGCCAGATAGCAGGTACCAGACCAGTTACGGGGAGCCAAGTGTAGACGGCAGTCCTGCAGATAAAATAGGTGTTGGGGGATGCCACCAACTTCGGAGGAGATGTGGAGTTTAGTGTCTTAGTGATGTCACATATACTGGTGCCAACTTTCTTAGTCTCTAGGCCATGGATGCAGACACAGCCTTGTACATTTATGACGTTCAAAGTGTCTCTTTCATTAGGCAGTATCTTTCTTGTGCGGAACCTGGAAAATGTTTGTCGAGTGGTGGAATTGAATACTACCATCTCACCGAGCTCATCTGGTGGTAGTAGCAATGTGGAAGAGCTGGTCGGGCAAAAAGGAGCACTGGTATTGCCAGATATGTTCCGCCAGAAGTTATGACGGAATGTTCCAAGGACAGGATGGGCAGTGCCGTTGACAGTGAAGGCCTCCTGCATCAACATCCACCAGGCAAGACAAGACCCAGAGATGGAAAATAGATAAGGAAAGAATGGGACAGGATGTAGCATGGAATGTGGCATCAGTCTGCACACCCAGCACTTGGAAGTGTTCATGATCAGTTGGTGGTGATGGAACATTTGGATGAAGGTGTTATTGAAAAATTCTGCACGGCATGGTAATTCGTGGGCTGGTAAGAAATAGTACTGATGTTCTGCGGGAGTCGGGATAGGAGTCGGTGATGTAGCAGGATGGTAGATCAGTAAGAGCCAACCAAGGATTGATAAGAGGAGGGAGACAAACAGCGTCACCACGGTGACCAGGAAGCATCTGCTATGTAGGAGACTGCAAAAAACGCAGTTGATGGACAGAATGTAGAACAATGTCATACATTCACCCCAGTACAATGATCTGGGCCTAAATCCATCTTTTTTTGCACTCCACACCACCCTGGGTTAGACACTGGCTATATGCAAATCCGCTCTGACCCTGTGCCTCATGGGAACAGTCCAGTCCGAACTACCAAGCCATGTCTTTCCCAGACCGGAATCAAGCATCCAAGGACCGGTTTCTGGCTATCAGCCTTCATTCAGCCTGGATAGCTTGACTCCAGTGGTGTGGAGAGCCTGGGACTCAGGTCTGAGCATACCCAGCCCACTCGGGGTGAAAATTGCAAAAAACACAGTTGATGGACAGAATGTAGAACAATGTCATACATTCACCCCAGTACAATGATCTGGGCCTAAATCCATCGTTTTTTTGCACTCCACACCACCCTGGGTTAGACACTGGCTATATGCAAATCAGCTCTGACCCTGTGCCTCATGGGAACAGTCCATTCCGAACTACCAAGCCATGTCTTTCCCAGACCGGAATAAAGCATCCAAGGACCGGTTTCTGGCTATCAGCCTTCATTCAGCCTGGATAGCTTGACTCCAGTGGTGTGGAGAGCCTGGGACTCACGCCTGAGCATACCCAGCCCACTCGGGGTGAAAATTGCAAAAAACACAGTTGATGGACAGAATGTAGAACAATGTCATACATTCACCCCAGTACAATAATCTGGGACTAAATCCATCGTTTTTTTGCACTCCTCACCACCCTGGGTTAGACACTGGCTATATGCAAATCAGCTTTGACCCTGTGCCTCATGGGAACAGTCCAGTCCGAACTACCAAGCCATGTCTTTCCCAGACCGGAATCAAGCATCCATGTAGGAGACTGGCATCTCGTTTCTGGATACGGGTGTTTGGGAAGGCGGCCATTGTGCTAAGCCAGGGACCCCTAGTGGCTGTCTGTGATTGGTGGTTGTTTCACCAGATGCAGTGGCCGAGGGCCCTTATGGTTTACCTCAGTCTTACAAATGGCACTACTCTCAGCCTGGGAGGATCACAGCCCTACAGCCTTTTGGCACCTGGCGAAGTCAAGGGCAAGCCTTCCCTCTGGAGCGTAGATTATACCTGTCGGAAGCAGGGACGGTATGATCAAGAAACAGTTGTTCTTGATGCTGAGCAGTGTTAAGGGAGGGCTCCACCCTTCCTTTTAGGACGTTGTCACTCTCCGCTTCAGTGGATGTGGAATGCAGCCTGGCGTTGCTGAATGGGACAAAGGTTGGAACTGTCTCTGTGTCTCCCAGTCCTTCCCTCACCCACTGATCGTAGGAGAGAGGCAGAGGGACACGCCGGCAGTGGGTAGAGTGGACCCAGTTTTTTCGACCATCCACTTTTACAGCGGTGCGGGTGGCCAATAGGACTTGGGGGGGTTGTGTCCAGCGGGGCTCGAGGCTCTTGGTCTGCTGGAAGTTCCTCACCAGGACCCAGTCGCAGGTTGGATGACGTGTCATGGGCCCTTGCTTTTGTCCGGTATGGCCTCGTGCACCTGGTGATAAAGAGTACGAAATTTGTTGGTGAGATTGTACAGGTAATCAGTCAATACAGGGTATTCAACATCTGACAGTTTCTTAGGTCGAGGAACACCCCAGACATTGGCAGGCCTCCTGAACACAATCTCATGTGGTGATAATCCTATCCTGGTGTGGGCCGTTGTTCTAGTGGACAGTAGGGCCAAGGGCAGAGCATCAACCCAAGTGTCACCGGTCTCAGCTACTATTTTGGCCATTTTAGTTTTTAGGATGCCATTGTATACCTCCACTAGGCCTGCTGACTGGGGGTGGTTGGCGGCGTGAAATTTTTGTTTTATGCCTAATGCTGTACAGACATGGTCCATGATTTGAGCTGTAAAGTGTGTCCCGTTGTCGCTCCAGACCAAGCGGGGCAAACCAAAGCGTGGGAAGTACTCCTTGAGTAGTACTTTGGCGGCAGTGATAGCAGTGCAGTCTTTGACGGGGTAGGCTTTCACCCATCGACTGAATGCACAGACCACCACCAGGACATATTTTAAGTTAACACACCTGTCCATCTGGATGTAGTCTATTTGGAGGACTTCAAATGGGAAGGTAGGAGGAGAGAATCCTCCCTTAGGAGTAACGGTGCCTTTTCCGGGGTTGTACATTAGGCAAACCATACATGTTTTAACCAGCTTTTCAGCATATGCTGGTATTTTGGAGTTGTACCATGTAGGTTCCAACAGTTTGCAAATTCCTTTCGCGCTAATGTGGGCGGGACCATGAGCCATTGTAACTACGGCCAGCACGTGACTGTCAGGCAACATCCATTGTCTCTCCGTGGTTGTACGGACCCAGCAACCATCACTTCCCTCCTTTGCTAAGTGATCTTCCCACACTCTTAGTTCTTCAGGAATAGTATGGGACTGAATGTCAAGCACACTTTGTACTGTATTTTCAACCATGCCCCCTTCTGTCACCCACCTAGCGGGACCTCCTACATACATTCCTTCCCTCTTCCTCAGCGCTGTTTGTCTGGCCGTCTGAACAGCCAAAGCATTGCCTTTCCCGACATCGTCTGTCACCTTTTTATGGGCTTGACATTTCATAATGGCCACCTTTTTGAGGAGTGACAGAGAGTCTAACAGTCGGTGTATTAGGGGGCCATGTTAGATCTTGGTCCCATGGGAAGTAAGGAAATTCCTTTCTTTCCATAACCTCCCGAAGTTGTGGGCCACCCCAAAGGCATACTGACTGTCGGTGTAAATATTTACCGTTATACCCTTGCTTAACTCACAGGCTCTAGTGAGGGCCACTAGTTCTGCTGCCTGGGCAGAGCACTGCGGAATCTGAGCTGTTTCGACTACCTTTTCTAATGTTGTGAGTGCATAGGCAGCTGAGGTGTTACCATCTGGCCTTCTGAGACATGATCCGTCCACATATGGTGTACCTTCTGGGTCCTCTATCGGGTTATTCTGTAAGTCAACCCGTCCCTTTGTCTCGTCCTCTGTCCTTAATATGCAGTCATGTGGGTTTAAGCGGGCAACTGGAGTGTCCAGTGGGACTAATGTGGCGGGGTTTAGTGCAGTGCATCTTTTGATGTTAATGTGGCTGGCAAAGAGTGTTAGTTCATACCCTGTAAGTCGTGCGCTAGTGAGGTACTGTGTCTTGGTGTTGTTAAGGAGGGTGTCTACAGAATGGGGGACCATCAGAGTCAGATGGGAGTTCATGACAATTCCCGCACTCTGACAGACCATGAGGGCGGCCGCAGCTGTCGCCCATAGGCATGCTGGGAGAGCCCTCGCAACAGGATCCAAGGTGGCTGAAAAATAGGCACATGGCCGTTGGTGACCCCCAAACATCTGGGTCAGGACTGCGCATGCACAGCCATCTGTCTCATGTACAAAAATGAAAAACTGTTTGCTATAGTCAGGGGTACCGAGGACTGGAGCAGTACACATGGCCCTCTTCAAATCTTCGAAGGCTTGCGCATGCTCTGTAGTCCATGGAAAGGAACTGCCTGATACATCCTTGGTGGTGAGGGCAAGAAGGGGTTTGACCATGGCCGAAAAATTTGAAATCCACTGTCTACAGTATGAGGTTAGGCCTATGAAAGCTCGTACCTGCTTTTGTGTTTTGTGGGGCCGTCATAGCATTGATAATGGCTATACGATCAGCGGTGAGCTGCCTTGCCTCCTTCGAGAGGAGATGACCTAAATAGGTCACCTTCTCTTGACAAAACTGAAGCTTTTTTTAAGTACTTTGTGGTTGTGGAGGGCAAGGTGGCGTAACAGACAGAGAGCAGCTTCTTTACATGTTGGGGCAGAATTTGCAGCAATGAGGAGGTCGTCTACATACTGCAATAGTGTTGAATTGTCAGGAAGTTCCAAGGAATCTAGTTGGCTTTTTAGGGCTTGGCTGTAGATACTGGGGCTCTGGGTAAATCCTTGAGGGGCGCGGCAGAATCTGAAACTCCGCCCATCAAGGGAGAAACCAAAAAATTGTGTGCTGTCAGGATGTATGGGTATGCTCAAGAAGGGGTTCTTCAGGTCAATGACGGAGAAGTGTGTGGAACCATCGTCAAGAGGGCAGTGATGTCGGGGACAACAGGATATTGGGATATTGTTATTTTGTTAAGGGCTCTCCGGTCAATCACAAATCTGTATATCTCCATTAGTCTTGTTAAGAACAGGAATAATGAGACTGTTACAGATATTGCCACGTGTCTCCTCCACTACGCCCTTGTCCATCAATTCAGATATTATTGTCAAATGGGCCATTTCTCCTTCCGCGGGCAGTCGATACTGCCAAAGGCGGGGGAGAAGTGCACCTGGCTGGATGCGTACTACATGAGGGGGTATGTTGAGACACCCTACATCAGTGTCTGATGATGCCCTGAGGGAGGAAGGTAAAGACTGCAACTCTAGTGGGAGGGGACCGGACAGATACATGTAGGAAGCTGCAGTCGGAGAGATTGTTAGGGATACACCTTGGGGACTACATGATATGGTCGCATACAGGGCTTTTAGTAAATCCAAACCTAGCAAGTTCTCACTGCAACCTGTAGTAAGGACCAAGGGAGAGTCAACATGTGCAGGGCCAATATCGAGAGGGAGGGGTTCAGAGACAGGACTGGTCACGGGCGTCCCTGCAAAACACACGGAGACATTCATATTGCCAGAAAGGGGTGCCTCCGGGACTGACAGACGTGCAATAAAAGTCCTGGTGGCCCTAGTATGCAAAAGAAAATTCTTATCATTCCCCACAACTGACATTTTAACATACGGGCCCTTTTGATCCACTGGAATTTGCTCTCTGGTAATACCCCTTTCCTGGCTGTCCTATGCTTGGTAGGATCCTGTCTCATCAACTTCGTCATAATCATCATTATAATAAGTGCGTGTTGCTTCGTTCTCATCAAACCTGTTGGTCGGGCGCTGCCGGATGGGGGTGTTATCCCTGGGCCTACGTTCATTATCCTGTGGATGGGGCGGGCCATGATCCCGAGTCGGCCTCGCTTCCCTGGGAGCGCGAGGCCGAGTCCTCCCTGTTCTTATGTTTTCTGCTGATACAGGACACTTATCTATCCAATGGCCGTACCCCTTACAATAAGCACTGATCAGTTTGGAGGGCTCCCGTACCTGGAGGACTGGAGGGGGTGGACTGGCGAGCCTGCTGCAGAAGTGCCTTAGTCTTAAGATCCCTAACCTTCTTACTTTCCTTATCTTTATCTTCGTGCTCCCTATTCTCATGATATTGAGCCATAGCCAAGATACCGGTCATCATTTGGGCAGACCATGTACTCTCAACCTTCTAAAGCCTGGCAGAGATCTCGGGAAGTAAGTTGCTGACAAATTTGTCGACAAACACTGGGCCAGAACCTGGGGTCCTGGGATCCAGACCACTATGTCCCTTGTATTCAGTCTCAAAACGGGTAAAGAAGTCAGCCACATTTTCATCTTTTCGCTGTCTACAGGCGTTTATTTTATCCCAATTGATGACAGTTTCCGGTAAAAGTGTTTTCATAAACGTCATTATTTTACCGGGCAAAGTCAGGATGGCAGCTTCTGGTTTAGCCCCTCCTACCCTTGCTTCTTCCATAGCCTCTAGGTCAGCCCATTTACCTCCCAATGCCACTTCATGATCAGTATGCCGAATCTTGTCCCATATTTCAGTGGGTACAACCGCACCAAAAAGTAAATCTATATCCTCAAGAACGAGAGTACCTGCAGATATAATCTGACCTAATTCCCTGTAAAAGGCAGCCGGATTCTTCTGGGGATCTGGTAACTGTCCTTTTAACTGCATTACTTCTGACCTTTTCCAAGGAACGTGAACCCAAAGCCTGCGTCAGTGTGCTTCGACAGCCCCTCGGCCATTATTTTGGGCGTCAGTAAGTGCACTAACAAAGACAGGGGCCGCCTCTCTCATTGGTATAGCTGTTTCTAAAGGGGCATTTGAAAAGGTAGTCATGTCACGGTAAGCTACTAAAATAGATATAGCCCCAAACATCCCCTCTCCCTGAACATCACCCCTTTTTATTTGTGACCTAAGGTCCATCAATCCGGTAGGTATCTGAACAGACACATTTTCAAATTTTTGCATGACCAAAGCACACATGTATTCAGCCCAGGTGGTTTGTTCCATAATTGTCCATTGTGAAAAGGTGGACCATATTTCTTTAAAGGAATAAATATATTTGTTATTCATCCAACATTCACACTGTTGCCTCTGTAGGTCTTTCTCTTGAAGGGACGAAAAGCTGACTGCTGAGTGTAAGGAGGCTATTCGGGGGTAATTAAATAATTTACATAAGTCTTGTTTGACTGTAGACCACGGGGAAGCAGGAGAAGGACGGGTAGGGGTAAAGCCGCTAGGGTTGGACTGATGGAGACTTGTTATCATTCCCTCGGCGAGGACAGAGTTAATGTGTGTGGTCGAAGTCCTGGGAAAACTCGGGAGGGCTGGTGTGACAGGGTAAACGGTAGGAGGGGCAGTGGGGGCTGGAGCGGGTGGTGGTAGGGGGACATGCGGGGTGTGAGGCGTCAGGGAAGGGTACATTGGGGCATATGCAGGAGGGCTTTCTAGCATGGTATCAAGCAAGGAATCACTTTCTTCTCCCCCCTCTATGTGGACCTTTACTTTTTCCTCACAGACTGGATAACATTTCTGTACCCGGGCCCCATGCTCCCTATCGGCTATTTCTACCGATTTGGTCATTCTATTTTGCAAATTTTCTCTGGCGTGGTCGGCCATAGACATTCGTTCTTGTTTTCTTTCTTGCGCCTTCTGTTTCCTAGCTCTCTGTTCTACCACTTTCCTCCAAAATCGGACAGACTCAAACATGGACGGGCGCGTTTTTCTTTTAATTAATTGCTCCTCTAAGTTTGCACGGACTTGGGAATCAAAGGAGCCAAAAAATGGCCACTGTAACTCCGCGTTACTTTTCTTGATGTATTTCACCCAAAACGAGGAAACATTATGGCAGCGGGGCCATATTTAATATACATAGTGTGGCCAGGAGTTCCTTCTGGAGGAAGCGAGCAGGCCTCCTCCAGCTGGGAGTCCTGCGTACACATATAACAACATAACCTCTTGAATTTACTACTGACCGGCATGCTTTTAAACAGATAACAGACACCAGCGGGTTCCTAAAACTCTCCTCGCTTGCTTGTGTTTTGCAAAGGACAATAATTCATACAGATTTCATACAGAACAGACACCAGCGGGTTTTAAAATTCACCTCGCTTGCTTGGTTTTGGCAAAAGTCAATAATAAATTGGCTTTTGCGAAAGTCAATAACAGAATCATACAGACTTGGTAGATGATCAGTCCACCCTTACCTTACAGGGGTAGTTCTCTTCTGCAGACGTAGGGCTGTGTCCTGCTCCAGAAATTATTTGCTAGGGGAATCCAGCGAGAAGGCGGTCAAGTGGCCCAGACCAGGTGGGGAGGAACAACGGATGAGTTGGTCTACCGGAATATAACAAGAATCCTTGGGTAGGGCGCCTCTGTCGGAGTCTCTCCATGCACCTCCTCACGTCCACCGGGCCTGACCTCCGTACTCGTGGAGTCCCTATTCGGGCACCATTTGAAGAACCGTAATAACCCACTCACTGGGTCTCGGCGACGGGGGAACCGCCCTAGTCTTCCATACCTTGCATACTTAGTAAAAAGGAGACACAGGAGCCTTCGTCTACAGGAGGAACCCAGATTTATTCAATAGCCCGGGCTATGGAACAGAGTCCCAAGGTAGTCAGAGACAAAACCCAGGAGGCTGCTACTTTACTCTGTAGCTTACAAGCCTTTTATACATTTCGCATGCCATTCTTTTGGCTGTAAGTCCATTGTCCAATCAGGGCGGTGTTTGTAGTTGATAGCTTGATCAAGGCGATGCTTGTAGTTGGTGACCTGGTCAAGTCTTGGTACACAGAGCATTGTCCACTCTATGCTTGTAGTTGGTGACCTGGTCAAGTCTTGGTACACAGAGCATTGTCCACTCTGCTTTGATCAGGGCTCTTTCTTTCAGGTCATTGTTCAATTGCCTGATCAAAGCCTGGTCTTTCAAGTCATTTGTTTATTTACCCTGATTAGAGTCCAGCAGTCAGACCATTGCCTAGATAACCTGATCACTGTGTCAAGGATGTTTACCTGGCTGGGAGCAGGAGATGGAAAATGAATCATTCACTTAGGGTGTGAGTGTCTTGTGGTTTTCAGTTGACCTGCAAAGAACAGGGGGGTGTTGGGTGTGCGACAGTTCCTGGGCAGAAATGCAGGCTGCAAGATGGTTTTTGTCGTGTCAGTTTAAAATTTCCTCAGGCATCAGCAGAAAATGACCAGATGGGTTGTGTGGAAGTGTTTGACACGAGGTGGCAATGAAAAAGCAATGGAGTCCTGGTACAAATGATGTCGGTCAAATGAACGCTTTTCCTCAAGTCCATAACTTCAGTCTCATTCTGTATTTCATGAGAATAGACATCATCTTGTCCCAAAAGGTGTTACGCTGTTATGTCAAACACTCAGAAAATAATATTGTGCAAACAAGTACAGTGGCTGTTGCATACAATTGGCTTCAGGTCACTATATAATTATACAATATCCGGCAAACATTAGTGCATGCTAGCATGTTAAGTGTTAGAACTGGGGTTTCTGGTTTTCACCCTTTACAAGCAGGAACCACCAGTCAGGGTAAGCTAGATACACACTAAAAGATAACCTGTGCTCACCCTCTGGTAGCTTGGCACAGAGCAGTCAGGCTTATCCAAAGAGGCAATGTGTAAAGTATTTGTGCAACACGCACACAGTAACACAATAAAAACACCACAAAAATATTCCACACCGGTTTAGTGACATAGATTATATCTTTATGAGAAAAACAATACCAAAATTACAATAATCCAGTAAGTAGAGCCGGAGTTATGAATTTTTAAAGAATAAATAAAAAAGTAGTGCTTAGAAGCAAATAGCGCTCGGGTTATTTGAGGCTGTGCTACACCGAGGGGAATCCAAAGTACAGGAAGACCGTGATGCAGGGCGGGCCAGCTACAGGACTCGCGCAGATCCCGCAAAAAAAGTTCCTTGGATGGAGCAAGTGTCGACGTTGAAGACTCGATACGATCTACTCAGGCTATGAAGGCTTCATCGACGAACCCCTTTACCATGCAGGCCCTGCGTCATCAAGCCACGCTGTCTGACATCATCGAGAAGCACAGTGCGTCGAAGCAATGTCATCAATCAGCTCCTGCGTTGGTGTTGAGGGACAATGCACTGGTTCCAATCGGCACAAAGTTGTCACTGTGTCAATTTTGATGGTTTTGTACAGTAGAAGTCACCTATCAAGGGTCCAGGACTGGTTTTGCCCAACTTGACAGGGCAGGACTCACAGATGGCAGAGTCCAGGTGCTGTTGCAGTGTCGAAGGAAGTCTTCGATGACCCTGATACTTCAGAACAGGGGACAAGTCAGCAAGCCCTTGGAGTCACTTTGGGTTTGAGTGAAATAGGTCCAGTCCTTGTCCTCAGCAGGGCACAGATCAGCAGGGCAGCACCGAAAAGCAGTTCTTCCAGAGCAGCAGTCAGAGTGGGAATCCTTGTAGCACAGCTGTCTCTACTCCTGGCAGAGTTTTTCAGAGGTCCACTAGTGTACTGTCTTGGTAGGGTCAGAACCCAAGTACATATACACAGTTGTGCCTTTGAAGTGGGGGTGACTACAAAGCAGACCTTTGAAGTGGACATGTCCCCCTTTCTTCCCAGCCTTGGCTCCAGACTATCAGTAGGGAGTAATCAGCCCTTTGCGTTGGAAACAGGACACCTCCTATTCATGTGTAAGTGTCAGCTCCCCCCTCTCCCTTCCTTTCCAGATGAATGCAGATGAGTTCTCTGTCACACTCACGCGTTCTGTGTTTGTGTAGTGGGAATGCACAAAGTATAGCTGCCTCTCACCACCCCAGACGTGTATTGGAGACAGGCTGCAAGGCACACAGAGCAGGGAAATGGCTACTTTCTAAAAGTGTCCTTTCTAAATTAGTAATGTTAAATCCACCATTCCAAAGATATGCAATATGATGCAACTACTCCTTTCTAATCAGGAATTACAGCTTATACGGGTTTTAAGGAATTCCCAATGTTAGCCTACGGGAGGAGTAGGCCCCACATTAGTGAAAAATGAAAGTTGCTGTTTATCACTATCAGGACATGTAAAACTTGAAAGTACATGTCTTACCTTTGACTTGCACAACACCTTGCCCTTAGGCAGGACTTATGTGTAATAAAAGGAGAGTGTAAGGCTTTACAAGTGGTTTTAATTGGCAAGTCAAAGTGGCAGTAAACTGCACACACAGGCCTTGCAATGGCAGCCCTGAGACAGGTTTGAAAGGCTACTTGTGTGGGTGGTACAATCAGTGCTGCAGGCCCACTAGTAGCATTTAATTTACAGGCCCCAGGAATATGGTATACCACTTTACAAGGGAGATATAGGAAAATTAAATATGGCAGTTGCGTATACACCAACGCTACCATGTTTAGGAGAAAAGTACATACACTTTAGCACTGGTCAGCAGTGGTAAAGGTGCTCAGAGTTCTAAAGCCAACAAAAAGATGCAATAAAAGAATGAATACCTTGTCATACTTCGAACCTCTACATTCTTATGATATATTTTGGCCTTTTATTCACACTGGCATCAGAAACAAAATCACAAATTTGCACCGTGAGGGAGTATTCCTACATTTGAAGCATTTGACTGTCTTTTATGGGATTTACCAAGAATCACTGGAATACTACTAAAATTATGTGACAGCTGTGGATTTCCTTGAGTACTCATACACACAATGTACACATAGAGTTTCCACCGTGTATACTTCTGCATTTATGTGGAAAAGCGCATTTATACTTTTCTCTTTTTATATTCTTTTTCCCCACTGGGAAAATATTTTTCCTGTTGGGAACCTAAAGATATACACTCTCATTAAAATCTGTGTTATTTCCTTTCCATTCCCACCCAGAAGGGACACTTCTCAGAAACACCCACATTTAAGCCCCTCCTATATTTACAAATGTAGAAAACATTGAAATGCATAGTCATGAATAAAAAAAACACACCATCCTGGTGGGTTTTCTATAACCAGTAATACACTTTGCAATACTAATCGTCCCAGTATCCTAAGTTTCAAAATTAAGGTTTTGGAATTGTCTTTGGAGGTTTTTGTTTTGCAATTTTCTCACCTGCTGGAAACATTTGCATTTCCAACTGCAATTCTCTTTCGTTTCTGTGCATGTACATTATTTTTTTTCTGCTGGGGATCCCTCTTTATCTACACCCTGGAAGTAGTGCCTTTCTATTCCTAGCCTGGAAACAGGAGTCAAAGTGAACAGGGTGTAGACTTTACCAATGCTTGTTATTAAATGTTAATCACAGCATAAAACATACAGGTTTATTGGACAAAGAAAAACAAGCAATCTACATAAATTGTTTGCAATCTACAGGTATATCAACTACGTGGGAATAACATGTAAACACAAGTTATCAATTGTTAGTGATGACAGTACAAACTGGCAGCATTCAAGTCATCAGACGGGGAGGCACCTTTGAGCATCATTGTTGCAGGGTGACTTGAACACCGTCACAATGAAAAAAGTACACAGACTCATCTTGGCAGTGCAAAGACAGTTCTTTACTGATTGTCGCGACAGGGAGAAAGACCCTCCCTACACACAGGCAGGCTGCTGGACTCTCTCACTTTGTCCAATAAAGTTCAACTAGGGTGCGTAAAATGGTTCATAGCTGCAGAGATTTACATTTTATTTTTTGACTGAAATATGTTTCTTCGCCACTGGATTCTTAGAAACTTGGATTGCTTTGGAGTGTAGTGCTTCATGGAAGATGTTCTAGAGGCAATACAACTCTGATATCACCACACATGACATGCAAAGAATCAGGACCACAAGACATTTTCTGGGATAAAGTGTTTCGGTCTATGGAAGTTGGTCAGCATAAGATATCTGTGGCTATGGCTTAAATTTAGAGACCTGCATTTTGAGTCAAAGTGCGGTTTGTACTTATCTTGCTGCCTAACTCCAAAAGTGCTTTGATCTAACTCTCTAACCTTTGTAAGCCCCTAACTACTAGTCTTACAATCCAGGTAGCATGTGAAGAACAAAGGCTGTCAATGATGTGCTGTATGTAGAAGACAAGAAGAAAAATAACTTCCAAGAGAAGAAAAAAATAATTGTCACACATGGACTTCATTTGCGGAGCTAGAATAGTTTTGTTCATATAAACAGCACATCACTTAAGACCAGTCAACTTTAAATCAATAACATACACGCAGGAGTTCAGAAGACTGGAGTAAATTGTTAGAAAAATAAACATTTTGTGAAGGATGAAAAATACAGGCCTGCCAATATCTTTTCCAGAATGTACAGAATGCTATTAGTGCTGCAGTCTTTACAAGAAGACGCCACTCAAAGTGCTCTGGGCAGCGTGTCAAGAGTTCACATAGTGAGCAGAACAGTGCGTATGTGGAAACCTAAACTTGTTTTTAAGATCCTGCTGGCACGTGAAGTGCCCAAGCAGAACTCCACTTTATTTGCCGTCTCATTTGAGATCACACTTACACATCTGTGCTTCTGTCATTCGCTTTCCTTACTTGCACCTATGACTTGCAGCCTGCATGCTTATCTGTCATTTTTATTGTCATATCTACCTCCCACCTGCATCCCATTGTTCAAGCATACCCAAGATTTTTTTATTCAAATATAGGATAGGTTTTTAAAACCTAATTCAATCCAATCAAACCGTGGCCAGCTTCATCCCCCATTGACGTGCTGCTGGTGGCTGACATCGCAATACTGGTCAGTGCACTCTTCCATCAGCATGTTTCTTAATCCCCAAAGCAAAGTATTACTAAGTGGTGGTTGGAAAATCTACAGCTCACAAACAATCACTCCCTTCTCCAGATCCCACCTGCCAGGTAAGATCTCAGAAGGTAAGGTTACACAGCAATGCCGAGAAGACTTGGAAAGGAACCAAATTCTCCTCAAGCAGTAGTCTAGAGCGTTTGTAGGTACAGAACCACCCTGGCATTAGTGGGGTGCTTGTTCCTGTCTTCTAATGCTGGGGAACTGAACATCCTGATCTCTTCTATCTTTTTATTTGGTTGACAACAAGCTGAAGAGCATGGAAAATGAGCATAGATCTCTACAGTTCCCCTAAAAAATATCACTCATTTCTCTCTGATTTTATCCAACAAGTCATATTTGGCTCCTCAGTGCAGAACACAATTAGTGGCCCAATGAAAGGCTTCTCTGTATACCTACTAATATTCAGCATCTTCAGAGGGCCGTAGGAACGGTCATTTACCCAACACCATCTGTCATCTGTAACACCAAAACTGTTGGCACCCGACAAATCACGTGACGGGAAATAATTAAAGTTACAAAACTAGTTCAACTGTTTGAGGCATATTTACTGTTAGATAAAGGAAACTAACCTGTCATTCGCTGGTGTTTTTAAACCCATAAGGTATTTCTAAACAGAGCGCCCCTGAGCTCAGCGCCATGTGCAGCTGCACCGGCTCTGTCAAAGGGTGACATTCTACAGTGACAAGAAATCTCACTGGCTAAACCGTGTGAGCATGCGCCCCTTTGGTTTCCTCTGTAAAGTGATTGATTTCTCGTCTGCTACTCTCTGCTCTGGTAATATATCCTTGGCACTGTAATAATACATTTGTGAGTGTATTTGCTCCTAATATGTTTTATTGGGTCATATTTTCACTGGCATGGGGTAATTCTTTATTGTGACTAAGCATATGGACATATACATACATAGAAAAACACTCTTATATTTGCTTCCAGGTTGTATAGCTGCACAAACCTACATATTCCATTGTTTATGTAACCCTTCGTGCTTGAAAGATTGGAACCACGTTTGTAGATGGTATGCTGCACATGCCAGCAGCAAACCTTCTGTAACACAGTGGTCCAAAGTTAACTTTGAATGCAAACATTCTCTCCCTCCACATGCAGCCAACTATGAAGCTGTTCCTAAGTGGATGCTGAAATCTGGTCCTTTTCAATAAGCTAATGTCAGTCTCCTGAATTGCTGCTGCCCATTACCAACCTGAGGACTTAATGAAACAATTGAAGGCTGGAAAGTAAAATACTGAAGGCTCATATTTTTGTTCTGCTTGAGAGTTGTTGACATTTTACTGAAAATTGAGGCTTTTTTTCAAAGTGGCTGATTATCCAGTTATTGCCCTGCACACACCCTGTCTACGCCAACTTTTAAAATCTCTGTATTCTCGCCAGCTTACTGTCTGATTGGAAGTGGCAGGTTTTTATGAAAACGTTCCACTAGGTTGGCACACAGGATTCCTTTGAACAATTTACAGCATCTTGTATAAATTGGGTACAAAGCCCCAGGCACAATTCGAGGCTGGCACAGGTCGTGTCTGTGTAGTCAGGATTGTGAGAGTGCATGGTGCCAAAACCCTTGTTTGGCGCCAAGACACATTTTGATGCTGCCATGCTAATGGAGGCTGTGAAGTGTGAGAAATCTGGCCTTCTCGGTCACTAAAAAGGAACTTCAGCTTTCAGGAGATGTAGAAAAGCATATGTTCATCTTCATAAAGTTGATGCCACCTCCTTTCCTGGCAAAGGGTTGTAATTGTGAATTTATCAGTTCTCACAAAGTAGTTGTGCTACAAAAAAGCGTTCTGTATATTGTGAGGTGCGATGCCTTTTTTGGAACAACCCAAAAAGATGGTGTGTTGCACGTCTGGGCCCCAGTGCAACTCCACCAGCAACACTAATGATAGAATCACCCCATGTGAAGTCAGAAACTAATGTGGAATAAACATCTTGGATTCTTTTATGGAGGAGATGAGATCTAACGGCCAGAGCTGCGGAATTTGGAACTGGGGAACCAGCTTTGAGTACCAGCGCCAGATCAACATCCTATAGTTCTGGGTAAATCACTTTCTCTTCAAAAAATCTGTCCTTGTGCAAATGCAATCTGGTGCCCATGTAAAGTGCTATCAAGCCATTCCACCACTTTCTCACAATATATAGATCTGCTAACAAAACTGTAAAAATCATTTGACAGCATTACTACACACTGAGATAAAGACCTGAAAAATGCAAATTGGACCTAGATTACTGCCATGCAGTTATGTGACTGCATCAAAACTAATCAACCCTCGTATCTGCAAGAGAGGAGTTGGGTCAGTCTTAACTCCATCCTCCATCTCTTTGGAGAAGCTCTCACCCCTGCTCCCTTCTGTCAAAGCTTCCCTCACTCAGACCATCTACCAAGAAGCTTTTGATGGAATGGGGTCTTTAAACCTCAATCTCTTGGTATAGTCACCAGAGTCCCCTCCTGCTCGAATGGACCTTTGTTAGTTGACTTGAGGCATTGAGGGAGATCTAGCATCAGAAAAGTAGGCAGTTCTACTCTCTTCCAAGTCAGGAAAGGGTCTGATGCCCTAACTACTATGGAACACTAATTAAAAGTGCAATTGAAACTCCCAGAACACCCCTATCTCGCTCAGTCCAGAACCATTCCCATGGCGTCATTTAGCGGGATCCGGCAACCCCCTAAATTCCAATCCCAACACAATTAGGTGCACATCTGCTTGTCCTTGAGAGTTGCATCTTCCTGGTACGCAGAGTACAAGAGACTCCTTTACTCGTCATTTCTCTGCATTTGCTGCCAGCTTTTTGTCTTCATGCCTCACTAACAATCAAGTATAAAATAATTAACCTTTCTCTAGCTTAAGAGGGACTGGATGATGCACCTGCAAAGAAAGGCATAAACAGAATACTAACAGTCTCAAAATGTGTAGCACTCCGCTAAGGCCTATTGTCCAGCTAAGTTAGCTCGAGAATCAAAATGGAGGCACATTTTAACGGTATGGACCATAAAAAAGCAACCTGTTGTCATTATAATGTAAATATCAAATGGATGTAAATACATGGGTTATCTACTCACTCCAATACAACTTCATGTGATTTTTTTTGTATATGTACTGCAATGTTTATGTACAATAATGCATATAGATGAAACATACAAGTTAATGAGTTCAGGCACACAAATATACAGATTATATTGTAACATATTAACAGAATATATGTAGAGGGTGGAGTCTAAAGTATGCTGCTCCACTTTCGACACAATAACAAAAAAAACACTGTTCCCTAGAAACATTACTCTAGATGCAAAGAACCAAATGGCAAATAAACTGTATTCAAAGGAGTTTATGAAAAACTATTTCTAGACACATAGCAGTGCAGTGAATATTTATGCAAAGTAAACAAGCTTGGTGCTCTTTTTAGATGGGATACACTCAAGTGATAATTTGTGACCAACTATTGTATCAACAAACACACGAACAGCACTGCCCTATACAGCAAATTCTCAACAGTCATATAAGGTCCGTGTTTTTAAAGTCAATGGCGTTTTGATCCCAATAAAAATGGCGGGATCACCATCAGGACTTGGGAATACAACGAGCCAGAGAGATAATGAAAGGTAATGCTGTTGATAAGGGAGGGGAGTCACTGGTGACAAGCCTCAAGAACAGGGTGGCTGGGAATGGCCTGGGCTGGAAATATGCTGAATATCCATAGGGGGGCACCAATCAGTCCACAGTGGAAAGCATACAAGTGGTCTGGGTCGCAAAGTTAAGTACCAGATTCCTTTGTTGGGCTCGAATCAGCCCAAAAATTGAGATTCTCTGGTAGTGCTGACTGGCAGCATGGAGTCCTTTCGGGGACAATGATTTCTTTTTCGAGAACATGAACTCTTTCAGGATAATTAATTCTCCTGTCTCCCAGCATATGGGTGGAGCCAAAACTCCTTTCCTGGTGATTCTCACATAATTGTCTGGTGACAGCTACGCCAGACCATAAAAAAGTATGCTGTGGCCAAAGTATCAGCTGCTGCCAGTAGTGCCCCCTTAAGCGCTTCCCCGCCAGTTCACCCATGTGTGTTCTTGGTCTCACTTCTCCTGGCCAGTGACAGTGCTTCTGAGACTACATGCTGATCATGTAGTTTGCTATCGGAGCCACAGTCTGCAAGGAGAGGCAGTTCGCATTGGAGTAGACTGGGGACATTTACTCCAAATCACCCTGTGCCGGACCACACCATGCGGTGCATAATTGCCTCTGCGCCTGAGTTGCTAAACTTTGCAGCTCCACTGGTCCAGTCAAATCAATAGATTTTACAGAGAATACAGGGCGGGCTGGGAGGTCGTACCCTAGGTGGCCAACTTACAACTCAACAGGCCAAGCTACTAACATATAAATCAGCGCTCCACTGCCTTTTATGTTTGAGCTATAGCATTACTACATACATATGTCCATACATATATTGTTAAAAATTGGGATACAAGGAATTCGGATTGGTTTTAACACACTGTGCCGTCCCCTCTTTGCTTTTCAAACTCTACTTATGCCCTGTGGCTCATCTGCTACATGAGCTTTGGATTGCCTTCTTCAAGTATGCAGATTCCACCCAGAGAATAAGTGGGAAGAGTTGACGGTAAACATGAGAAACTAACCATAGTTATGGAACTGATTGGTGCATGGATGAATGCAAAGCATCTCAACAGGCCTCGAGAAATCTACTCTCCCACTCGCTATGGCGAGTTAGATTCCATCAGGACGAGCTACTTTTAGAACCTACTGACTGGCAAAGAACAGGTGTTCTGTTCATTCTGAAAATGAATGAGCAAAACAAATCCCTTTAAATCTTGTTTTTATTGTGTCACATTTGTGGTGCATTTAAAGACAGAGGTCAAATATCAGCTTATGTCTTCTTGCAAATTGCTGCTTATTTTTCCAGGAAATTGGTGTTTACTTTTCTTTCTCGGACTGCTCCTTTACAGTATTTCGTAAAGTAAACTGTCTGACAGTTGTGCTGGGCACACAACATTTAAATAGCTTGCAAGTGAAATGTACAAATATTTCAAAATATATTTCAGTAGTTAGGCAAACACTTTTATTGTAAATCTGCATTGAGATGGAAACAAAGATTTTAATAGGATCAATACAAATTAGAATACTTTACTTGGTGATGTGCAAATGATACATATTTGCTGAAACCCGATTTCCACACATTATAGTTTGTTTGTATGCTATATAGTTTAATCAGTAGAACAGTATGTCAGTGGGAAAGCTTGTGGCCATTTCCATGGAAAAGGTCTGTCTGTAACGCATCATGCTTTCCTAATGTATTTATTAAAATTGAGAGTTTTTAAATATGATCTCAGAAACATTCCTGTCTCCAGCCAACTTGACTACGGCAATGCACTCTACGTCAGAAGCACCAAACCGCTTCTGAGCTGCCTCGAGACCATTGAGAACTCAGCAGTTAGACTCATCTTCAACCTCCCCAGAACCAGCACCTCCCCTCACCTCAGTCCCCTCCACTGGCTCCCTGTCCAAGAAAGAAGAATCTTCTTCAAATCCTCACTCACACCTGCAAAACCCTCCACAATTCCAGACCCGCCTATGAACCAGCGAGTTCTGCTCCTCCACCCTCACCCTCCGCATCCATCAAAACCGCTGCGGAGGTTGTTCCTTCTCCTACCTCGCCGCCAAGTCATGGAATTACCTTCACCCACTCCCTTCCCCTTTACTGGAGAACTTCAGGAAGAAGCTCAAAACTTGCCTCTTTGACCACCACAGCCACTTGACCGAGGCTCACAGAACCCCTGCTCCTAAAGACACCCAGGGTGACATGTCATGAGTTACAAGACATTATGATTGATTGATTGTTTTATATTTCAAGAGTTTTTTATTGTTTACGATTAATTTATACCAATGTCCTGCCCCCCGGCTTCAGTAGCAGAAATTGGAGACTTGTTGTCTAACGTGAGATGCGTGTAGCATTGCCTCGCCTGCGGATGACACCTTTTCTGTTTTGACAGTTCCGCTTGCACCCAGTGTGAATCATTTGACTGGGGAGGACTCGCTGCTGAAAGCCCTGGGAAGCGTATACAAATGACGCCGAGGCGCGCGCTGCAGCCCCCGCCGAGGCCGGCCTATACCAACAGGCGCGCGCCGCGCTCGGTGCAACTGGTGTCTGCATCCGCAGAGGCCTCACTCCAGGCCGGCTTTGGTTTTCAAATCTGCCTGAAACCAAAGGAGAGGAAACTGCGGTGCATGCAAACACCACCTATCGATTTGAATGCCGCAGTAAACACTGTGGTGCCACCGGACAGGGACTTATTAGCGGAGGAAAAAAGCGCCCGCGGCTTGATGCTTTCCATCGCGTTAAGAAAACCGAAATGATTAATTTCAATCCAAGGGCAAATCTCGAATTTCCTGAGCGTTCTTGTTATTTCATGACGAATACCTTGATAGATAGATTCACATGCGCGGGACAGGAGCAGGGTGCCGAGCCGCGGCCGGTGCCAGTCCCTCAGCAGAGGCGAGGCGCGCGCCCGTTTAACCCTGTGTGGGCCGAAGGAGCGCGAGCGTGGGAGAGCCCGACGCGGCCGTGGCACGTGCGAGTGGCCACCCCACCCCAACAAAGCTCCTTCAGTCTCACCGTCCTGTCCACACAGGATGCATTGTAAGCCGACGTCTGCCGCCCTTTCTTGCATCGATGAAACCTGTTTCTAGCAACAAACAGCTTTTTTATTTCTTTTTATGTTTTTACAGCGTTGACCTAGCCCAGGAAGGCGTCGTAGCGCTTCACAGAGGCGCGGGCAAGCCCACAGAACAAAAGTAGCCATTACAATATTTTGTTGAAAGCTGTTTATTAGATTTGCTTATATAGGGTCCTAACAAAAAAGATGTAATTGATTCGTTGCTTCCACATGTTGCCAGCAGTAGCTTTACAGATGCAACAACTGACTCAAAACAGGAAAGTAACCGTATTTAGTATGCTTAGGTTGGCCCAGGTTTCCGGTTGTGTTTTTTTTTTTTTTTATAGTTTTCCTGTAGAGCGTTTGTGTTTCATGTTGTTAGCATTTACATATAAAGGTTACAGCTAACCGGAATGATGGCTCAGTGAGTTAAACTGCTGTCATCTGTTGGGACCTTAAAGGGCACGCATTATGATTTCAGTAAAACCAACTCAGCCTTCCATCCTCACGAGGTCGCTAGTACATTTAGAAGTTGGGTACTAATAATGACTGTTTACAAAACGTCAGTGTGAAGTGCTACGTAATTAAAGGCAGGGAACGGCTCTCTTATGTAAGGGATACATTTAACGAGAAATTTCATGTTTTCCCCCATAAGAAACTATGGGGAGAGTCATGAAAATTCCCGCTGCTTCTTCACACAAAGTGCACCTACACAGGCGGAGCACCACAAGGTAAAGCCGCCTATAATGGAAACGTACACAAAGTGAGTCCGACATTTTGAATCATAAACCCTTCCAAGGCTGTCGTATTATAATCTGCGACATAAGTAAATGCATATTTTTCAGGCAAGATTCTTTTTGCCCTGTAGAAACATCGGAGCAAATGTGTTTGCACTGTTTGCTGCTTGGGAAATAGGGAATGGAGCCCGTAGACTTTTCTCCAATACCTGCAATTTAAGATTTTTGCAGCAGATAAAAAGAAAAGGAAACACGTTACTAAGCAGTTGCAAATAGTCTTATCGCTTGTTAATCACTTCACACCTGCAATACGATACCTAAAAATGTCGGAAGCTAGTTTTTCTGCTTCGGTTACTGAGAAACTTGTCTAGTCTCGAACATTGTCCCATCGTACACAGCTCAAAAGTATATGGGCTCCTTTTGATGTGATCACAGAAATATTAGCGCTAAATCATTTTGTTGTAATGTATGTCTGCGCAAACCCCTTGCGCCTTATACAAATCTGTTTTTAACTAGAAGCATTTTGTGCACGGCTAAATTACAAAGTGGTTGTGCAAGATTTTATATGTGAATAAAATGAATTCTGCACCGTTAACCAGCAGTCAACAGGCAACTGTCCTACTTCCTCGACGAGAACAACATCCTGGACCCGTCCCAATCCGGATTCCGCAGCAATCACAGCACCAAAACCGCCCTCATTGCTGCCACAGACGACATCAGGACCCTACTGGACAACAGCGAAACCGCGGTCCTCATCCTCCTGGACCTCTCGGCCGCCTTCGACACCATCTGCCACCACATCCTACGCACACGCCTACACGACTCAGGGATCCGTCATAAAGCCCTGGACTGGACCACCTCACTGACGGAACCCAGAGGGTTAGCCTCCCCCCTTTCTGCTCCTAAGCCTCCAAGATCATCTGTGGCGAGCCCCAAGGATCATCCCTCAGCCCTACCCTTTTCAACATCTACATGGCACCTCTCGCCAACATCGTCAGCTCGCACAACCTCAACATCGTCTCCTACGCTGATGACACTCAACTGATCCTCTCACTCACCAAAAACACCGCCACCGCCAAAACCAATCTCCACGAATGAATGAAGGCCGTCACCAGCTGGATGCAGACCAGCCGCCTGAAACTTAACTCAGACAAGACAGAGGTCCTCGTCCTCGGATCCACTCCCTCCGCCTGTGACGACTCTTGGTGGCCAGCCGCCCTGGGAGCCGCACTCACACCCTCACCCACCGACCAAGCACACAACCTGGGGTTCATCCTGGACTCATCGCTCTCAATGACCCAGCAAGTCAAGGCTGTCTCTTCCTCCTGCTTTAACACCCTCCGCATGCTCCGCAAGATCTACAGATGGATCCCCACTGGAACCAGAAGGACGGTCACACAGGGCCTCGTCAGCAGCAGACTGGACTACGGCAATGCCCTCTACGCAGGGACCACGGTCAAACTCCAGAAGAGACTACAACGCATACAGAACGCCTACGCATGCCTCATCCTTGACATACCCCGCCACACCCACATCATTGCCCACCTGAAAGACCTGCACTGGCTCCCAGTCAACAAAAAGATCACCTTCAAGCTCTTCACCCACGCCCACAAAGCATTACACAACGCTGGACCAGTATGCCTCAACAAGCGTCTCATCTTCTACACCCTGAACCGTCAGCTCCGCTCCGCCGACCTCGCCCTCACCACCGTCCCGCGCATTCACAGGACCTCCACCGGCGGCAGATCCGTCTCCTACCTCGCCACAAAAACATGTAACAACCTCGCCACACAGCTGTGACAGACCCAGGACCTGCTGACCTTCAGGAGACTTCTCAAGACCTGGCAGTTCGAGCAGTAGTTGCACCCCATCCCCCACTCAACGCCTTGAGACCCTCACGGGTGATTAGTGCACTATACAAATGATTGATTGATTGAGTCTGCAAACAGTGTGTGGGTGGGTCACTTGATTGTCACAGAGCCAGGAACATCTCTCATTCACAAAGGGTGCTCCAGCCTTTGCTGTTTTGTGGGATTCCTTCCCCTGCGGGAGTCTTGACCGGGTGCAGAGAGCTTCACAGTACAAACAGAATACGTATGTTCAATGCCTTCATTTTTCACCCCTTTCCCTCAAAGGTTGGAATGCCTGCATTACACCTCAGAGCGTTCTCCTCACTACTTGAGTTCCACAAGAAATCATAGGCCAGGTTCTTGGAATAGCTCCACGTCCTCCCTAGACAAGGCTAGACTCTCACCAACACAGCGTCAGGATACCCTTCTCGGTGATAGCGCGCTTTATAAATCAACATAACATCCAAGTGTGGAAGAGATCTTGACTGCTGCCTCTAAATGAGTGTTAGAAGTGAATTCCTAAACGTTTCCCTGTACGGATTCTTTAATGTTTGTCCACAGAAATATTTTTCTTGACCTTCATGAGAGGAGGTCTGAAACCCTTTCATTAGCAGACCTTTTTCCCACCCACCAAGATTGCTCATCAGCAGGACCGGATTAGGGAACCAAAAGGAGCCCTGTAAAAATGTTGAAACCAGGCCCCTCCCTTCATCTCCATCCAACCCATCTGTCTTTCTCTCTCTCCCTCATTCCTTCCTTAATTCTCTCCCTCCCTGTGCCTGCTGTATTTAATATTGGGGAGCTGTGGAAAGTGACAGAATCCCCACCAGCATCCCTGGGCTTTAAAAATCGGCCCTGCCCATGGAATAAAAGCCTGTCCGGCCATGGTCATCAAGGGCCAATTAATACCAATTAATACCAAAGCAGCAGACACATGCTCGCTGAATTAGTATGAAAGGGAGCAGGGGCTAAACAAAGTGCCTGGCTTTGATGATTTATGCATGGACTTTAGTTTGGATTCCTCTTCTATGCTGTATTCCATAATGTGCCAAAATTAAAAACATTGCAAAAATGATTGGCTCTATTTATAAGTCTGGTGAAGAACTTTATATAATATGGCTGCTGGTGCTTATTGGTCTTGTCTTATTGCCATCTTGCTCAGGTATTTTGAGAACAGTTGTGCGGAGTAGAGTTCGGCAACTCACTGAAGGTTTGAGGTAGGTTTGAGTCAGATACCTGGCTATGGCTCACCTCGAGTTCTCTTAAACCCTTGAGAACAAGCTGAGCCTTCATTCTGGTTGAGTCGACTACCTATGTCGTAATCTAATGTACTGCAAATTAAATACAAAGCATTAACCTTTGATGTGAAATAGGAAAGAGAAAGTGATACCCATCTAAAATGCTTCTAAAACTGGAAAACCAGGGGGGGCGTGGCTAGGCGAGCCAGCATGGCGGACGTGGCTTAGCTGAGCTCCGTCCAGGCGGTTATATATCCTTCAGGTTTCCTGCCTTTCTCCACTTACCTGCAGCCTAGAGGGGTTGTCCCTACACCAGCAGCCTGTCGCGACGATCCGGCGACGATCTGGGCGGTCTGGAGTGGCGGGTGCTCGGAGCTGTGCACCCTGCAGTGTGGGGCCTGGTGCGGCTGGACGAAGCCGGGACGTCTATTTTTGCGAGCCCCAGAGGGCAGAGTGTTGGTGGCGCTGCGGTCTGCCTTTGGTTGGGCGGGTCCCCGAGGCAGCGGGACTCGCGGAAGGTGCCCGAGGGGCAAGCCTCCCCTCCTCCCCCCTGGTGTCCCCGCTAGGTAGCGAAGTCTGCAGGAGGTGTCTCCCCTCCCTTTCACTTGGGGCTCCCGCGTGGTGAGGCCTAGTGCCGCGCAGTGGAGCCGGGGGTCGAGTTTGGCGCTGCCCGCGGTCCGCGTGGAGGGACTGCGTGGTGGTGGGGCTAAGCAGTGGGTGCTCGGGGGCATATCGGCCCTCGGGGGAGGGTCCCAGCTTCGCAGCGGAGGCGCGGCTGGACCAGAGTGTAGGACCTCTTCCTTGGGCCTGCTTTCTCCTCTGGCTTGGGCTGTGTGCCTGGGGGTGTGCCTCGACCAGCCAGGCGTCCTCTGCAGTGATGTGCCCCACGAACGAGGGGTGAAGTCCGACGTCCACGGAGGGGCGAGGTGCTGCGGCATTGCCAGTGTGCTGGGCTGGTTTGGTCTCCCTGAGGTCCGGAGCAGTGACCTGGGGGGGCGCTGGCCCATAAGACAATTTACGGCGGTCGGATCGGGCCGCGGCTGTGAGGAGGAGGTGGAGCGGGGGCCGGAGCAGTGGTCCATGGCCCAGGGTGAACACTGGCGGTCTTCTGGCCTGGAATCCGGTAAGAGGAGCGGGGAGTGCCGGACTACACGGCTGGGGGTGCTGGACCCCGAATATTGGTGCCCCTCTTGGGCCCCCTGGTAACGGTCGCCAGGAGAAGGGACCTTGCAGTGGCTGAGGCGGCTGGACTCTGCAGACAAGTAAGGGGCCTTGGGAGTCCAATAGGGGGGGGGGCCTGAGTGGAGTTTGTGGGGCTGAAGGCTGGTCGCCCCTGGCTGGATTGCGGGCCCTGGCCCGAAGGTACTCTCTATCCGGTTGGGAGCTGCCCGGGGGAGCTTCTGTGGCTTCGGTGGTGTTCTTGTGGGATTACCTGTGGACACGACAACCGGTCCTACCTTGGGTGGACTCCTTCCACAGGTGGCCATGACGCGGGACAAGGACAGTGGCGGGGCCACGAAACATGGGCCCATAGAAAAGTTTATTGGACCTGGCGGGGGGGCAGGAGCTTTGGGAGGACAACAAGACTCCGGGACGGACAACGCGGCTTTGATGGCAGCCATTACCCAGTCCCGGGATATGTTTGACGCGAAAAGAGGTGCCGTAGGCTCAGATGTCATGTTATTGCGCCACGACTTGCGAAATGCTGTGTCCCGCATCACCGAGGCGGAGACCCGGATCTCGGGGATGGAGGACGACGTCGCGGCTCTGAAGCGTAAGGTGGCCAGTATGGAGAACATTCAGAAGGGCCTGGCGCTCCGAGCCGAGGATGCGGAAGGGTGGGCCCGGCGGAACAACTTGCGTTTTGTCGGATTCCCGGAAGGCTATGAGAAAGGCAACATGGGGGGCTTCTTGACGCGGTGGCTGGAAAGTTGGCTTCCCCCGGATACCCTCTCCAGATGCTTTGTGCTAGAGTGGTCACAAAAGCTCTCATGCAGAAGCCGCCGGAGGGAGCTCGCCCGCGGCATGTGATTGCCAAATTGCTGAACTATCATGACCATGACACTATTTTGCAGCAGGCCCGGAACAAGGAACCCCTACTCTACGAGAACCAACGCATCCTGATCTTTCCGGATTATACGCGCTTAGTGCAACAGCAGCGGCAATCGGTTAGGGCCGCCAAGGCCCATCTTCGAGATCTTAAGCTCCCCAAAGCCTTGCTCTTCTCGGCCCGCCTGCGGGTGGTGTTCCAGTCCCGCACCCACTTCTTTGACACTCCAGAGGAGGTATTTAAATGGACTGATGAAACTGAGAAGGAGAGGGTGCACACACTGCCGGGGCTGGAGTCGGATTCATCTCTGAGCGAGGCACAAGCATAGTCGCAGGCTCCCCGAGGGTCGTGCAGGAGAGGGAACTGGCGATCCATTCCTGGCGGTGCTCAGCATCTGGCGATGCATCAGACCGAGGGAAGGAGGCTCCTGAGCAACGGACAGTGGACCCTTGACCCTTTTATTTATCTTGCGGGCAGGAGGGCGCCGGTGTGCATTCTTTGCATGGTTATGTGTTAATATGCGCTGCGGTGAGGTGGAGGGAGTTGTAACGTGGGCGGACTCCCCCTTAGCCTAGTGCTTGGTGGGGGTGGGTCTGGGTATCATGGGCTGTTGGTTGGGGATCCATTGGTGTGGGCGGCCTCAGGTCCCGCATTGGGGGCCGAGTGTCTCTCCTGCCATGACAGGTACTTAAACGGTTTTGAGGTATGGGGGTTTGTTCGTTCCTGGGGGGGTCTTGTTTTGTTTGGGTATGAGTCGTACAGTCACGAGAGGGTCCACACATTTGCTGTGTATACACCTGCATGGCCCAGTGCCTGGGCTATGGTTCTGGGTGTTCCCTGATTGCGGATCATATGGATAAGGCTCTAGGGTCCCAAGGCTCTCTTTGTGTCCTTAGTTGGAATGTGCGGGGAGTCCTAGATAAGATCAAGAAGGGGCAGTGCTACAGCAGGCAAAGAGGGCTAGAGCTGATGTGTTAATGCTGCAAGAAACCCACCTGCTGGGTACCAAGGCTCTGTGTCTGCAGCGGTATGGTTACCAACAAGTTTTCCATGCAGGCTTTGCTAGGGGCTCTAGGGGGGGTGGCCGTTTTAGTGCATCGTAGAATCCCCTATGTTCATTCAAAACAATGGGTTGATACACAGGGACAGTACTTGTTTATAAGGGTTTGTTCGGGGAGGAGTCCTTGGTGTTGGGATGTGTGTATGCCCCGCCCCCTCTGCAATGGTCGCTTGTTGAGAAGTTGTTTGCTGTATGGGCCGATATCCCCGGCGCGTTAGCGGTAGTGGGAGGGGATTGGAATGATGATATGGATGTGCTCAGAGATAGGTACAGGCCCGGGGGCAGCCCGGTTGTGGGTCACTCCACCAAATTGAGTGATATGATTAGGGGCTTGGATTGGGTGGACACATGGCGGCACTTGCATGGCAACGGACGGGAATACACATTTATCTCGGCTGTCCACAAATCCTTTTCCAGATTGGACTATATCTTTGTTCCTAGAGAGGCGGTTGGTAGGGTAGAGTCGCGGACATACTGCCGCGTGGGCTCTCGGACCATTCCCCCATCTCGGTAGATCTCCGTTTTGGCAGGGGGCGGCAGCCGTTTCTCTGGCGCCTCTTAGTGTGGCACATGCAGCAGGAGGATTACCGGAAACATATGGGCGAGGCAATTGCTGAGTACCTGGTCGAGAACGTGGGGTCCGTCGCCATTGCCGGATGCTTTGGGAAGCCCTAAAGCCCACGTTACAGGGGGTAGACATAGCCTGGTGTGCTCCTGCACGGAAGAGGCGCAGGGCGGAATTGGTGCGGGCCGAGGCTGAGATTGAGGCGCTGGAGCGTCGGGCCGCGCCGAGGGTGAGGGCCAAGCGGTGGGGCAGCTGCTCCTGGCGCAGCAGTCCTATGCCTCTCTTCTGATAGATGAGGCGCGGCAGATATGGCTCGTGACGCGCAGCAGGATATATCAGTGGGGGGACAAATCAGGTACAATGTTGCACCGGCTGTGTAAGGGCGCCTTCCAGGCGCAGACCTTACCAGGGATACTGGACAGAGCGGGTGCCTTGATTACGGACCCGAGGGAGCTGGCAGAGAGCTTCGCCGCATATTATGCAGATCTGTATGCCCCGAAAGAATGCCTACCTGAGGATGAGGTGGACAAGTTTATAGCCGATCTGCCGCCTCGAGCGGTGTCTGATGAGGTGCGAGAGCGCTTAGAGCTCCCACTGACAGATGAGGAGCTGGGTATGGCCTTGGGTGAGCTCAACCCGGGGAAGGCTCCCGGACCAAATGGGTTCCCCAGTGAATTTTTCAAGAAATATCACCTACAGCTGGGATCACACTATAGAGCGGCGTTGGAAGAGGCCATGGAACAGGGTTGCCTCCCCCCGGATTGGCGACATGCTGAAGTGGTGGTGTTCCACAAGTCGGGCCGGCCCCCCGGAGCACCACGCTTCCTACCGCCCAAACTCTCTCTTGAACGTGGAGGCCAAAGTTCTGGCCAAAGCGTTAGCAAACCGGCTTCTACCTCATATCTCAGCGCTTGTTCACTCAGATCAGGCCGGCTTTATGCCTCAGAGGGCGACCAGGCACAACATCCGGCGAGCGCATGTTGTGGTGGCGGCGGTTCGGCGTACGGGGGAGCAGGCTGCGCTACTAGCGGATATGGGCAGGGCATTCGACTCGCTGAGCTGGGTCTATCTGTTCGCGCTCCTGCCCCGTCTTAACCTTGGGCCCGCTTCCTATCCTATTTGCAGCTTCTGTACACGGACCTGACGGCCTCGGTTCGAGTGGCAGGGGCCATCTCTTCCAGATTTCCCATCGGGCGTGGTACCCAGCAGGGCTGCCCTCTCTCGCCATACCTTTTCGCCCTGGCTATGGAGCCGCTGGCGGCGTGGGTGCGCATCGATGCGCAATTACGAGGGTTTGAGTGAGCACAGGGACGGTCCAACAGGATCACGCTGTATGTGGACGATGTCCTGTTCTTCCTTACAGATCTCAATCGGTCAGGGCCAATCGGTCATTGTCTCCTGGAAATTATGCAAATATTCCGAGAAACGACGGGGCTGTTTATGTAACCCTTGCAAGTATATCCTATGGGTGTTGGGGGAGTGTTCAGGAGTGGGGGATTGGGCATCTACACTCCAAGTGGCAGAGGGGGGCATTAAATATTTGGGGGTGTTTCTGTCTGAGGTTCCCACAGTCTCCTGGGAGCGAAATTTAGCGCCGGTATGGGACCGGGTTCGGGCGGATCTCAGGACATGGTCCCGTATGCCACTGACGATTTATGGCAGGTCGGCCATTTTTAAAATGGTGGCTCTCCCCCAGCTGTTATACCAACTGCAAAACCACCCATATCCCATCCCGCCTAAATGGTTCCGGCAGGTAAACTCTGTACTGGGGCAGTTTCTCTGGGAAGGGTGCGCTGTACGCGTGGCGCTGCGCACCTGCTTTCTATCCACATATTATGGTGGATTGGCGACTTCTGACATTCTCTCCTATTATCAGGCCTCTCACCTCCTAGTCTTGAACGAGTGGTGGTATGGAGACAGGGGGGACCCGGCGTACGCTCTGGAGCGCTACCTTATGGGGTCTCGTACGCTGCACACTGTTCTTTATACAGCACCGTTACAGAGGGTACTGCCACTGGCCACGCAGGTGGTGTTTCAAATTTGGAGGCAGGCTCTGCGCCGTATGGGATGGTTGGTGGAACACCCTGACTGGTGAAACCCCCCTGTGGCACAATGGGCGGCTACCTGGGCTCGCGACGCTACAGGGCTTTCGGGGATGGGACAGCATTGGCATCTTGACCTTAGGGGATGTGTTATCTGGTACGACGCTTAAGTCCTTTCAGGATCTTTGTAAGGAATTTAGTATGCCCCGCTCTCAGTTTTTTAGATACCTTCAGTTCCGTCGTGCACTGGCCCCCAGCTTAGAGGGTCTGGAGTCCCTCCCTGAGTTTAGCCCTCTGGAAGCGAAGTTGTTCATGGGGGATTTGGAGACGAAGAAGATATCACTCATATACCAGTCACTAGTCACACATTGTTCCCCCACACTGCAGAAGCTCCGGGAGACTTGGGAGGAGGGCGTGGGAGAATTGGAGGAAGAAGATTGGAGGGAGGCACTGGCAGCCCCCAGGGGTGCAGCCATAGCGATGCGCCTACGTCTCATCCAATTTAAATACTTACATAGAGTTTACTTCACTAGGGTGCGGCTATGGCGGGCGGGAATGATTGCCTCTCCGGACTGTCTTCGATGTGGTGGGGAGGAGGGGACGTTTATACATACGGTGTGGAGTTGTTCCCTTGATCGGTTCTGGAGGGGAGTACTGGCCTGCTTGTCTGAGGTATTGGGTTGGAAGCTCCCTCGTATGCCGCAATTAGTTTTACGCAATGGAATGAGGTCCGCTGCACTCCACAGAAATTTAAAGTAAACTTGGAGGTAATAAATGAAGTTCAATTGATCAGGGTGCTCAGGGTGAACCCCTTCTGTCTGGGAGGGGCAGAGAATTGATGTGGCAAGAAGAACCTTACAGGCGTAAGGTGGAAAACCTGAGCACTTCTATGTGCTAAATGAAAGCAAGTTTACGCAAAAATGATCCAATGTTCAAAGTTTTATTCACTTTGTAGTTTAGTGCATGTGATTCATCCTTCTGAATCAAAAGTAATCTTTTCGATAGAAATGACTCGAATTTAACAATGTGTGATCATTCCAAAAACACGAAAGTTCAATACATCTTGATTGTGAATCACAACATGAATCGATGTCCCCGATGCATTTCGAGCTGAAAAGCTCTTCTTCAGGGGGTCAGTATGTTCATTCGTGTGACGCGACGAGCGCGGAGATGCAAAGAACTGCTAACGCGGTGAAACGCCAACCGGGAGTGCGGAAGTCCTGCATGTGATGGAAGGGGTGGGTGGCAACGTCTACAAGAGGCATTTGCTGCTGCTGGGCCTTACATTAGCAAAAAGGGACGTGGCCAGAGCGTGGAAAGATCCGCGGGCCCCCTCTGTGGGGGCATGGAAAAAGGGGTTCGATTTTTGTATGGCGCTGGAGCAGCCGATATTTGTAGCTCGAGGATATCCACGAAAGCATTATAAAATCTGGAAACGCTGGGCTGAGTTTAGGGGCCTGTGGCTCGAGCCTCCGGTGAAACTGGAAGACCTCCCGGAGGTGTGATGAGGGGGCCATGATGGCGGGTATGCATGGGCAGTCATCTGGGTGTGCTGTGTGTAGGAGACTTGCGACGGAACTAGTGCGACTCGGGGGGTGGGTGCAGGGGTGGGGAAGTTGGGGGGGGGAAGAGGCAGTAGGGAGGGGGGGCTTGTCCAGGGTTGCTGTGTTTATATTAGCTGGTTTTGTTTATAAAAAGAAAAGTCGATTGCATTTCAGTAGATGTCATATTTCTGACCTGCAGATGTCTCTGGTGTGCAGAGCCCTGCGAAATGTGTGCAGTCTGTCAATAAAGTCTGTTTTAAAAAAAAAAAAAACTGGAAAACCAGGAACCAATCCAGGCTGATCAATTTGTGTGTTCTTAGGAATTTTTTTCCAAGTGCCTCTTTTGTCTTCATTATCAAACATGAGAGCTCCTTGAAATACATGCGTTCTGCGTGTGCCCTGTCCAAAAATCTCTTGTATTTAGAAAATACTATTGCTACATGTATAATAACTACTGAGCTAACATATAGTTGCGCAGGACAACTGACTTGGCTTTTGCTAATATTTCATTAAAATTAATGATCGGTCTGGACTAGTGCCACGAGGAACAGGGTCAAGACAATGGATTTAACCCAGATCTCTTGACTGGGGGTGAATGTATGATTTATTCAGCATTCAGTCTATCATTTGTTTGCAAAGTACTTTTCACCCTAAGTGGGATGGGTATGTCCAGACGTGGGTCCCTTGCTCACTGTGCCACTGGATTCAAGCTAGCCTGGCTGATGAATGGTAACACCCAGAAACTGGTCCTAGGATGCTTGTTTCCGGTCCAAGGAGGACCTGGATTGGCAGTTCGGTCTGGACTGTTCCCATGAGGCACATGGTCAAGGCTGATTTGCATATGGCTGGGTCTAAACTGAGGTGGTATGGTGAGCAAAAGAACAATGGATTTAACCCAAATCTCTTGACTAGGGTGAATGTATGATGTATTCAGCATTCTGTCCAGCATTTGTTTGCGTAGCACTTTTAGAAAGTAGGCATTTTCTTGTTTAACCATTGTGAGCCTCTGCTATTTGTATATGGACAGTCTGGTTTTGAAGTGACAGGAGCTGGGATGCGCATTCACTGTAGACAGCCACAAAGGGGGTTGAGGGGTGTCCTGCCTTTCCTGAGTGACTCATAGCTGGGTTGAATAGACCGTTGCTGCATTTTAGAGTGGTTGGAGGAGTTTTCACTAGCACCTGAATAGGCAGTGTCTCCTCTGCACATTCTTGTGTCTACATCATATAGTGATGCTGCAACAAAGAGAACACAAAACTGGTTTGGACTGGGCTCAGAGACCCTTGCCACAAAGAGAGCAAAGAGAACATGGGGTATAAGTATTGGACCTTAACCCCAGAGATTCGATCACTTCTGGACTCAAGAGGAACCTCTGCCAAGGAGAAGAGCTAGAGAGCTGTAAGGAGGAGTACTGCCCCTTTGCTATGTTGCTTGGCTGGGTTGGCCTGCAGTGTCTGCTTCTGCCTAGTAGAGGACAAACACTGGAACGTTGCTGTACCTGCTTGAAGAAGAATCTCCAAGGGCCCGGTGTGCTTGCTTCCTGTTATGAAGTCTCAGGGCCACAAATACCTGCAACCCATTGACCAGCACATGGACTCCTGCATTCAAAAGGGCGCCAGTTCCAGTTCCTGGGCCTTAAGAATTGTGTGGTTGGTGCTGCAAAGAAGAAAAAACAACTCCAACACGGTCAGCACCTCTGCCAGTGACGCTGCGACCGGCCCCAAGGCCAGGGGCACCGCTTGCGAAGTGCATGACGCAACGCCCCTCTGACGCCTGTCGATGCCTGTCGGCCTTTCCGACACCAGCATTCGCACCGACACCGCCAGCACCAGCACCATGTTAATGCGGAGCCGATAACCGACGGGGGTAATTTCACAAACTTTTCGACTTCGCATCTCCTCACGGGAAACACCACCTAACCGCCGATGCCGTCTAACTTTCCCTGTCCAGGATTCGATGCCTTGCCTCCTAACGGACTTGACGCCTCGGTTCCCCCGTGGCAACTAGGGAACCAGCCTCAACCTCGCCACCGACTCCTCACCGCCACATCATCATCAACTAGAGACACCCATTTCTAACAGACACACACCCACATCCACACACCATACTCACTAACCTAATTGATGTGCATTATCTCTTATCAGAAAGCTGCAATTGTAGGAACCTAAGGTCACAATGTGTCTAGGAATTGGCTAATAAACAATGCTTCAATTCGTGCCACAGGGTGGGTACTGCAAAGAGAACAATTGATGGACCGAATGCAGAGCAATGTCATACATTCACCCCAGTACAGATCTGGGCCTAAATCCATAGTTTTGTTGCTCCCCATGCCATTCCAGTTTGAACCCTGCCATATGCAAATAAGTCCTGACCCTGCGCCCAATGGCAACAGTCCAGCGCGAACTGCCAGGCTCGGTCCTCCTTGGACTGGAAACAAGCATCCTAGGACTGGTTTTGGGGTTTCACTCCTCATCAGCCAGGATAGCTTGACTCCAGTGGCATGGAGAGCACAGAACCCACGTCTGGGCATACCTATCCCAACGGAGTGTCAAATGCAAAAAGAACAAATGATGGACAGAATGCAGAACAATGTCATACATTCACCCCTGTACAGAGATCTGGGCCTAAAGCCATAGTTTATTTGCTCCCTATGCCATTCCAGTTTGAACTCAGCCATATGCAAATCAGTCTTGACCCTGTGCCCATGGGGTGGGTACTGGCACTCATTTTTGGGAACCGGCACTCATTTTTGGGAACCGAGGTTCATCGTTGGACTTTTCTTCACACCAAAACAGAGAAGATATAAAGAAGGGTGAGAAAGTTAAGAACACAGTGGCAAAAGGGCATAGCGGGGATAAAAAGAACTTTCAAGAATGAGAGAAGAGACAGGAGAAAGAGGCATGAGTTAATATCAAAACTAGGCTGCCTTGGTATTTGGAAGCCACTGCTTTAAGCAACGGCAGTGTTGGGTCCCGGAAATAGGAGGTTCTTAGTGAGGCTTGATTCTGTCTCTATTTTCTTTTTACTTACCTTCTTCTTTTTGGTACTGTGGCACCGTGGTTCCCGTATTACAAGCGGGTATTTAAACACCGCAAAACCTCTTTTCCTTGCTTGGTTTTGTTTCCGGTTTGTGTCACCGGAAGGACTTTGCCAGCAGTGTTGGAGGAGGATGTGCTGCTTCCGTGTCGGCTGTTGGATTTGCTCCGGACCAGCTCCTTGGATTTTGGGTTCCTCGGCCTCCATTCTTCGAGCAACTTGGAATGCTCGTTTCACTTTTTCCTCTTGCCTTCTTGTCATTGCGTGAAAGGACTGTTTTGCTGGATTTTCGGTCCAAAGGCAAGTTACGATCATGTTGCCATTATTTTTGTAACCTCCTCCTCTCGTTATAGGGTTTTTGGGCGCATTCTATTCAGCGCACAGAGACTGCTAGAAAGGATTAAGGGATCCCTTGTTTTTTAGATATGTAGTGAGGACAAACAGGTTTTTTCCCTTTGGGTTTTTATCCTGGAAGAAAGAAGGTGGACTTCGCATTCTTAAGGATTCATTATGTTTTCGAGTTTTGAAGTGAGACCTTTGCTGATCTCCCCTCTCTCTGGATAAAGGCGATTACTACCAGTGGTAGGAGGAAACACCTTTTTTGAGTGCTCAGTTGCTAAATAACTGTTGTGTCTTCAGTACCAGTTGTATGTTAATAATTTTTTTTCTCTTTTCTTTCTTATCAGTGTGTTGCCAGTCGACCTGTGAGATTAATCAGTCACGAGGGGAAGTGCAGCTATATGGGACAGTGTATTATTTCTTCTTTTTACTTGTTATCTCCCACCTTCTCTCTGTGACCGTACTGATATACTGTGGGCAGTGGGGATTAGGGCACGGGTAGCGGTCTGGGACAGTCTTCGCTCCTGCAGTGTTGGGGTTGCCAGTGCATGTAATATGTGACATCATCAGCAGTGGATTGCGGGCGCACGAGTTATAGTTAGTAGAACTAACTATAACGGAGGAATTTCAATGGCTCTGTACGAGTGATATGTCTAGCTAGCTATAACAGCCCTGAAACCTATGGTTTTTGCAGGGAATGTCTAAGGTTTTTTAAATGCTAATTCCTAACTATAACATGTCTGAAACCTATGTTTTTTTCTGTGAATTTCAAAGGTTTTGTAAATGATAATTTTTAAATGTAATAATAGTTATATTTATTTTTTTGATACTGGTTTTCTACATTTTTTAACTATATTTTTACATATTTTATTTTTGAAATTACATTATATATTTTTATATAAATGGAAAAAAATGGTTTCTTAAATATTAAAACTGAAATATTGTTTTTTTGTTTTATATTTTTATTTTAATATATTCATATTATTTTCTTTCTTTATTTTTTTTCTCAATTTTCTTAGGGGAATTGCGCACTAAAAGCATACCTTTCTCGGTCGCTGCGCGAAACCTAGCCGCCATTTTAGAAATGTTGTGCAGGATCCGCGTATGGTGTGCGACGGGTGCGTATTTTCGTGTGCGATCGCTATGCGACCGGTACGCGACTCCAGCTCCCGCGCATTCGGGACACATGCCATTACTGTCCGCGACGCTTGCGTGGTTCCGCATGACGTCATATGCGTATTCGACACGATGGGTGCGCGACTCCCGCAAATTTTTTTAATGTCTAAATTGATATATATATATATGTCTTTAATATACATATTAGGGCAAGACACTATCTAAGCTATTCATAAAAATAATATATTTTTACTTGTAGCGAAGTCGCGTTGGGTGCGTGCTGCCTGTGCGCAGGGTGCACGGACCCCATGTGACCTGAAAAAAAAATGGATTGGTTCACAACATTTCCCATTCTTCTTTGAGCTTCTTTGGAGAGTGATCTCCCTGCTTAGAAGAACCTATTCCCATTACTTATTTTTGGTGTTTTTGAGAAGAAAAAGAACATCTTGGCTTTAGGACAACAGCCACAGGACCAGAAGGAACATTATTCAGAGGAAGAATTTGTAACGGAAGCTCCACGCCCACAAAGGCCAACATCGGTGGTGTGGAAGTTTTTCACCCTTCCGCAGGGGCAGAAGAACGTAAATGCCACCAAAGTAACCTGCAAAATCTGCGAGTGTGTCTTGTCCCAAGGTAGTACTGAGAAAAAATACTCTTGCGATACTGCCTCAATGTATAAGCACCTGAGGAATCTGCATCCAGTGAATTTGGCTCGTGAGGAGTGCAGGAGAGCACAACAGAAACCTCCACCTGCAGTGCCTGGTACCTCTGGCAGTTCTACATCACCATCACCACCGGACATGCGTCCTGATTTTGCTCAACTTAAGCACTGTGTCAAGTGCAATGAACTAATATCCTATGGAGAACAATCTGTTGACGCAGTGTGTGCGGCACAACAAAATCATCGTTGTTGTATTTTTGTTTGCTTTTTTTTGTTGGGAATGGCTGTTCCTGTTTTTTTCATTTTTTTTAAAACACCAAAAAAGATACCAAGATCTTTAAAAAATATATATATATATAAAAGAAAAAAAAAATTCTTCTCAGAGCTAACTTCTCTGGTTAAAGAAGGAACTATATTTCTTTGTTAATGTGTGAAAGTTTGTTTGAATGTATGTGTATAGCTTAATTGACTGAAATAATGCATTAGTAGTGTATGGTGAATGAATAAGTGCAGAACTATAAGTGTGTTGATTAGTTAGGGGACTGCATGCATAGCGGGTTTGAAGCAGTCCATATGCTGAGGCCTGGCTCACTGCATGAGTACTTGAGTACTGACTGAATGATTAGAGTACTGCAAGGAGACTGCCTCGGTGAATTTATAACTGGTTGGCCTTTGGCGCAGTGAATCGATTAGTACATGGTGCTGAATGGGTCAGTAGAGCAGTGCAAGTCAAGTCAAGTCAAGTCATAAAATTTGTATAGCGCACTACATACCCAGAGGGTTTCAAGGCGCTTAGGAAGGGGAGGAGGATTATTTGTCAAATATCCACGTTTTAAGCTGCTTTCTGAACGCTAGGTGATTCTGGGTGAGGCGAAGGTAAGCGGGGAGTGAGTTCCATGTTTTGGCAGCCAGGTAAGAAAAGGATCTGCCTCCCATGGTGGTCTTGTTGATGCGAGGTACAGTGGCGAAGGCTTGGCTGGAAGAGCGAAGTTGGCGGGAGGGGGTGTAGAAGGACATTCGAGAGTTGAGGCAATCTGGTCCGATGTCGTAGAGTGATTTGTGTGCGTGGGTAAGCAGTCGGAAAGTGATCCTCTTATTGACGGGTAGCCAGTGGAGGTCTTTAAGGTGACCAGAGATGTGTTCATTGCGTGGGATGTCTAATATGAGCCTGGCTGAGGCGTTTTGGATTCGTTGTAGTTTCTTCTGGAGTTTAGCGGTGGTACCTGCGTAGAGGGTGTTTCCGTAGTCCAGTCGGCTCGTGACTAGAGCGTGGGTGACTGTTTTCCTTGTTTCGGAGGGGATCCAGCGAAATGTTTTTCTGAGCATGCGAAGAATGTTGAAGCAGGAAGAGGATACGGCGCTGACTTGTCTGTTCATTGAGAGTGAAGAATCCAGGATGACGCCAAGGTTCCGTGCGTGGTCTGTCGGGATGGGTGCTTTTCCGAGGGCTTCCGGCCACCAGGAGTCGTCCCATGCAGAGGGGGATGTACCTAAGATGAGGACTTCTGTTTTGTCTGAGTTCAGTTTCAGACGGCTTTGTTTCATCCATTCGGCGACTTCTTTCATTCCTTCGTGTAGGTTAGTTTTGGCGGTGCTGGGGTCCTTGGTGAGAGAAAGGATCAGTTGAGTGTCATCCGCGTAAGAGATGATGTTGAGGTTGTGTTGGCGGGCGATGGCCGCGAGGGGGCTCATGTATACGTTGAAGAGGGTGGGACTGAGTGAGGATCCTTGAGGTACGCCGCAGATGATTTCAGAGGCCTCGGACTTGAATGGTGGGAGGCGGACTCTCTGGGTTCTTCCGGTGAGGAACGAGGTGATCCATTCCAGTGCTTTTCCTTGGATTCCGATGTTTCTGAGGCGTTGTAAAAGGGTGCTGTGGCAGACTGTGTCGAAGGCTGCAGAGAGGTCGAGGAGGATGAGGGCGACTGTGTCTCCATTGTCCAGTAGAGTTCGAATGTCGTCTGTTGCTGCGATGAGGGCGGTCTCAGTGCTGTGTTTGGCTCGGAAGCCAGATTGTGAGGGGTCTAGTGATTTGTTGGCTTCGAGGAAGGCGGCGAGCTGGTTGTTGACAGCTTTCTCGATGACTTTGGCCGGGAATGGAAGAAGCGAGATGGGGCGGTAGTTTTTGAGTTCGGTGGGGTCCGCTGTGGGTTTTTTCAGAAGGGCGGTGAGTTCAGCGTGTTTCCAGTCTTCTGGGAAGGTAGCGGAGTTGAAGGAGCAGTTGATGACGTCTCGGAGGTGCGGAGCTATGACGGAGTCTGCTTTGTTGAAGATGTGGTGAGGGCATGGGTCTGTGGGGGATCCAGAGTGGATGGAATTCATCAGGCGGATGGTGTCCTCAGTGGAGATTGGGTTCCAGGCGTTAAGGGTATTTATGGGGGGTAGATGGTCAGCAGATGGTAGGGTGGGTTGGCTTCCGGGTTGGTTGTCAAAGCTGTTGTGGATGTCAGCAATCTTGTTGTGGAAAAAAGAGGCTAGGGAGTCGCAGAGGGTTTGAGAGGGGGTGATGTCGTTGGAGTTGGCCGAGGGGTTGGAAAATTCCTTGACGATGTTGAAAAGTTCCTTGCTGTTGTGGGCGTTGTTGTCAAGTCGATCCTTGAATGCTGTTTTCTTGGCTTTTCGGATCAGTTGGTGGTGAGTACGGGTGGCGCTTTTGAAGGCGTCCTTGTTGCTGGTGGATGGGTCTTTTTTCCAGGCCTTTTCAAGGGAGCGGCACAGTTTCTTGGACTTCTTGAGATCATCGTTGAACCATGAGGCCTTCTTGTTGCCAAGTTTGTGTTGACGTTTTTTCAGTGGTGCTAAGGTGTCGGCGGTGTTGGATAACCAAAGGGTGAGGTTGGAGGCGGCTTCGTTGGCGTTAGAAGAGAGGGCTGGGGAGGTTCGAAGGAGCGATGTGGAGATCTGATCCGTGGTGATTTTGTTCCAGTTTCTTTGTAGAGTTGGTTGGAGGTGGATGATGGGTTTCGGCTTGTTGTAGGTGAAGTGAACGCAGCTGTGGTCAGTCCAGAGGAGATCCGTAGTGTGGCTGAAGGAGACATGGTTGCTGGAGGTGAAGATGGGGTCGAGTGTGTGACCTGCGATGTGGGTGGGGGAAGTGACTAGTTGTTTAAGTCCGAGGTTGGCGAGGTTGTCTAAGAGGGTGGCGGTGTTGCGGTCGTTGATCTTTTCAAGGTGGAAGTTGAGGTCTCCCAGAAGGATGTAGTCTTTGGAGGGGAGCGCATGTGGGGTGATGAAGTCCGTGATGTCTTCACTGAATTTTGCGCGGGGTCCTGGAGGTCTGTAGAGGAGGGTGCCTCTAAGAGTTGTCTTGGGGTCGATGTGGATCTGGAAGTGAAGGTGTTCGGAGTTAGCGAGGTTGGCGTCGGAGCTGGTAGAGATGCGGATGGATTTCTTATGGACGATAGCGATTCCTCCTCCTGTATGGTCGGTGCGGTCCTTGCGTGTGATCTTATAGTCGTCAGGGATAGCGATGGCGATGTCAGGGGCGGAGGAAGCGTTCATCCATGTTTCCGTTAGGAAGGCGACGTCAGGAGAGATGGTGTCTAGTAGGTTCCAAAGGTCAATGGCGTGCCTGTGGACCGAGCGGGTGTTGAGAAGGATGCATTGTAGGTGGTTGGGGTCGGGAGTCAGTGGTGTGGTCGTAGCGGAGATGTTGTCGGTGCCGCGAAATTTGCAGGAGAAGCAGGAGAACGGTCCATGGGTGTGTCCAGGAGCGGCTTGGACGCAGTTGGGGGCGCGACCGGGATTAAGGGCTAGGAGGGTGGCAGCATCGTAGGTAGTGCGGGGGGGCTGGGCAGCGCGAGGGGCAGGGGGTCTGGCGCTGGGCGCGGGCCAGGCGCGGACGGGCGTAGACGGGCTTACCTTTGGCGCACCTTCGGCGCGGATTGGGCGCGGACGCTGCGCGTAAACGCTGCGCGTGGGAACTACTGTCATATATGGATAGTGGAGGGGGAGGGGCGAGGGCGTCTTAGCTGGGAGGCGGGGCGGGCTCAGGTCAGCACTGAGCACAACAACAACAGATCTAAAATGGAGGGGGGAGTCGAGCAGGGCGCCGGGGGTATCGCGCAGTGAAGTCTATGTCAGAGCAACAATGGTGCGAGGTGCAGTTAAAATACTTAATTAGCTGTTCTACAATGAAATGAAAATGCACAGGTCGAAAAATGTCACAAACACACAATGCAGCGCACTTCGAGATATCAGACAATGCAGCGCACTACACGATACCGGCAAGCAGGCGAGTTCAAAGCAAAGCAGGCGAGTTCAATGTAAATAGTTTAGCCGTTCTAAGCCGGGTACAATCACGCAATGCAGCTAAACGATACCGCTTCAGGTGGAGAGGCAGGGGAGCGACCACTCAGGGCAGAAGCAACGAGGGGTCACAGCGCTTCTGGGATAGGGAGCGCTGTAGATAGTTAGTGGGAGGGCGTCTTAGCTGGGAGGCGGGGCGGGCTCAGGTCAGCACTGAGCACAACAACAACAGATCTAAAATGGAGGGGGGAGTCGAGCAGGGCGCCGGGGGTATCGCGCAGTGAAGTCTATGTCAGAGGGGAGTAGAGTTAAGCAAGGGGAGTAGAGTTAAGCAGTTATGTGTCAGGAAAGAGATGAAGTAACCACATGCTTCTGTCACAATGGTTGCACAAGTGGACACAGACTCAGTGTGATTCTAGACAAGCAAGACTATTTCCTGGACTTTACAAGAAGAGACTCACTAGTCTGGAAGGGGTAAGGTAACTGCGTACATTCTACACATTTCACTACTACACTCTAGTGTGAATGCCTGACTCATTCTACGAATGCATAAGCAATGACTGGCTTCTAATACTATTGAAACTTGACAACAGGATAGCTTTTTAAGCAGTTATGTGTCAGCAAAGATATGAAGTAACCACATGCTTCTGTCACAATGGTTGCACAAGTGCACACAGACTCAGTGTGATTCTATACAAGCAAGACTATTCCCTGGACTTTAGCAGAAGAAACACAGTAGTCTAATTAAAAACAAAGGCATCACATACAACACCTCACAAATTAATAACTCACCTTTCAAATTGATTTGTAGATTAAGTATCTGAATCACACACCAGATTTTCTTATACAGAATGTCTGTAGTACACTGTTCTTCGCAAATCCCAAAAATGGCAAACTTTCCCTCTCCATCTGAACACATATACATGTAAATATCAAATCACATTGCTTCCCACATTAATTCAAAAGCTAACACATATTTATATTGTTTACACATTTCTACCCTATCCAATTGACATAACTTTGTACCCTACCCCCATTCTGGTTACTATCTGTTACCATAGTAGCAGTTCATGGAACACTCAACTGAACACACAGGTCAAAAGTTCAGTACACAATGTTGCAATTTCAAACAGCAAGTGTGCTTGATTTTTCAAAATATCAGCTTATTCTATATAATGTTCCTTTCAAACAGTTTTTATTAACCAATACAAAACATGCTTCTAAAACAGAAACATGCACCCTATTTTTCAGTCTATAATGTTCTCAAACAGCCGATCATTTCTCTTCTTTTTTTAAAACAGCATCTTATCCACCTTTTTAGAAAAATCTTAGTTTTCAAACTGCCCATTTCACATACAGACACCTTCTGAGTGCACCCAGACCTCCCTTCAAGATGCTTAGAGTGTGGATTGTGGGACACAGCTATATTTTCTGGAGCAAAAGGTATGCTGAAAACAGAGGTATTTACAAAGATTGAGCTTTGCCAAATGTAGACATTAAATGGATTGGACAGAGAGGATTTAAGTGGCACCAATTGATGCCATTGGTTAAATCCTTTTTGCATCTCCCAATGCCCTGGCCTCATAATTATGCACTGTGGTGGCACTGACCTAGGCACTTTGACTGGGGTAGGTCTGGAAATGCTTATGAAGAACACCTTTGGAGAATTGATGTCACTTTTCCCCCAAACTGCCTTTGTCTATTCTAACATATGTCAGAGACAGAAATTGAACTGGTCCAATAAATTGTGTCCTCAGATTAAGAAAGCTAGGAAACATGTCAATAAAGCTGTTTCTGCTTATCTCCAAGATTATAGGATGGGGTCCATTTAGAACAACAATCTGTGTTTTAATATGGACGGCATCTATAGGAAAGATGGGGTGTACATTTTACAGATGAGGGTAACCGAGTCTTTCTCAACAACTTTAGACTCTGCATCGGTATTTACTTGTAGGTACCAAAATCTCCCAATAAATACGAGGGCTTTTTTCGAGCCACCCAAGATCTAAACACATAAGCTTGATGTATATTTAAAAAATATTACTTTTTTTCGCTTGAAGTCGCGCAACCAACGCAATTTGGAGTCGCGCACCCAACGCGTTCACACCAGGGGGCTGCGCTGGGAGCCACACACCCAGCGTGTGCACACCAGGGGGCCGCGCTGAGCACCGCGCTGCGTGCGTGACTCCAAATTTTACGGTAACATTTTTTTTTGCTCCTATCACTAATTTATATTCTCCCCGGGTTCCCCATCCCCTGAGGCCTATATACAATGGTGGGGACCGTGGGGAGAGCCCCAATGCCCCCACGGTCCCGTCGGCTCCCTGCATCCTTCAGGAGTCGCCATTGCTTTTCCACATAGGGAGCTGCTAACATGCAGCTCCCCATGTGGAAAAGCAATCGGGTTTGCATTTTGAAACAGAGAGCAGGTTTCCCTGCTCTCTCTTACAAAATCCAAACCAAGTTTGCTATGGCAGGGCGGGAGCTGCGAGGCTCCCGCCCTGCCATAGCAAACAGCAGTGTCCCGGGGGTGGGCACCCCGAGACACTGCAGGAGCCGGCCCTGGGGGGTGGCAGTCCCCAGGACCATCACTGGCTCCACGAGGGGGGCCACGCGGCCCCCCTCCCACTTAATACAAAGCCCAGAGGGTGTAGGTCCCCGGGACTTGGGGGGTCCGTAACGAACCCCCTACTTTAAATATTTAGTGTCCCGGGGAGGTAGTGTATTTTTTAAAAAACAAGCCCCGGGGGTGGCGGTCCCCGGGGCCGCGGGGGGCCGTGAGCCCCCCGCAAATATGTAAATAACGCCCGGGGTGGCGGGGCTTGGGGGACCTCGGAGGCCTCCCACCTATTTAAAATAAAAGCCCCAGGGGGGTGGCGGAACCCCGGGGCTACGGGGAGGGCTGTGTCCCTCCCAATATTTTTAGAAAGCCCCGGGGGTGGCGGTCCCCGGGGCAGTGTGGGGTGGATTGGGCCCCCCCACATTTTTTCAAATGCCCCCGGGACCTGGCCCACCCGGGGGCTTTAATTAAGCGAAGCACGTGAGCCCGCGCTTCATTTTTAAAAATTTCTCGGCAGGATCCGCGCACCCTGTGTGGATTTTGCCGCTATCCCTAGAGGGTCAGGGTATTTCTACCCTGCCCCATTTTTGCGTTTTGCGTACTTCTATTCCTAATTTCGAGGCACAAGATGGCTACCAACATTTCCTGGTTTGGAGTGTTGACAGCCAATTAACATGAAGCTCGTGATCGGGAGGGTGCGCACAGGGTGCGCGGATCCACCGCTGCCATAGATATCACTATCTTTAATCCTTAATTTCTCAAAAACTACTAAACAGATTTACACAATATTTTTAAAGGTTGCTTTCTGAGCCGAACAGTACATTTTTGCCAAATTTGGTGTAATTCTGTTCAGCAGTTTTTGCTATAACTGTGTCTAAAGTTTCCTATGGAAAAATTATTTTTTCACCACTATTTTTTTAATTTCTCAGGAAGTACGGAACGGATTTACACCATTTAAAAATGGCGCTTTCTGAACGAAGGACTACTTTTTTGCAAAATTTGGAGTAATACCGTTCAGCAGTTCGGGCTGTAGCCGTGTCTAAAATGTCCTATGAGAAATAATATGGGGAAAACGCGTTTTAGGACACCCCCTTATTTCTCAGCCCCTGCTTGACAAATCACCCCGAAACTTTCAAGATAGGAGTGGACCGGAGAGCTCCACGAATTTTGAAAATTTTGCGAAGATTCATCAATTGGTGCCAAAGTTATTGCAAATAGAATATTGCGATTTTCCTATGGAATAGGTCCTAACTATAGCCAGTAGGTAATATATATATATATATATATATATATAACGCTCCACTGTCAAACAACAGAAGGACCAGCGCTCTTGTTAGTTTAATCCCAATTTAGGATTTATTGCGCAATTCGATCAGTACAATTCGATCAGTACAGAAGCGTTTCAGCCGTAGCTTTCGTCAGTGTCAGCAGGCGTCTGCGAGGCGGAAGTTGATATTCACAAAATTACATCAAAATAAACGAAGGACTTAAAATTCAGTCTCAGTCGCCATGTTGGAGTGACTAAATCATATCAAGGCAGTGCATGTACTTATTTCATTCGTTAAGTACACGTAAATTCAATATTTAAATAAGTTCTACATATTTACAGAACGGCAAATGTTATTTAGATTATTGGACCCTGGATGGGTTAGAATAAGTTTGCATAGCATGATAGCTTCCCTTCCTCAATACGTTCTATATACAATTCTGGTCACCATATTGAAACGTATAAATAACTTAAGTGCATTGCCACTTTCATCTATAAACCATATTTAAATCCAACATACCCGTTATTCCGAATTGATTAGTCAAACTCATTCTTAATTCCCTATGATTCAATATTTACAATTTACATATTTACATTAGGATTGTTGATTGGGCCCTGGATGGGCTGGCATTGGATTACACAGTGGGAAAACTTCTCTTAGATTATACTTTCCGTGTCCAAAGCATAGCCTCCTTACAAACCTACTCATTTTCTCTGTCCCTGAATCATACTACATGATATACCATTTGATTTAATGTTGACTAATTGAAATCCATACTCTTGTCAGTCCTTCTCTTTCTCCCAACCCATGTGCTGTTTGTTCTAGGTCTTATAGAGACTATAAGTGAGTTAAAAGTTCTTCTCCTGCGTTTAAACCCTTTGGTGACTTCATCTGTAGTTCGATTATATATCTGGACTCCAGACGTCGTAATCTTTTCTCTTTGGCACCTCCCCTGATGTCAAATGGACAGTCTAGGCAGAAAAACTGTAGAATATTTCTATTGCTGTTGTGATGACTAGCAAAATAGCGGGCTACCGGATAATTCTCATCTTTATTAGCAATTGCCCTCTGATGTTCTAGTATACGCTTTTTGACCGCGTTAACTGTGCTTCCTATATAGCGGTAGCCGCAAGGGCATTCTAGACAGTATACCACATGTGTTGTGGAGCAGGTCATAGATTTTGAGATCTTGGTGCGGGACTTCTTATCTGGAATTTGAAACGTTAAAACCCGTTTGCTGGAACTACATGCTTTACATTTCCCGCATGGGAACGAGCCATGTAGGTTCTGTATCCCTGTAACCGGCCTTTCTTTGGTGAGATGACTTTGCACAAGTTTATCTTTTAAAGACCTTGATTTTCTGAATGTTACTAAAGGGTAATCAGGAAGTTCTTTTCCTATGACGCTGTCTGATTTCAAGATTTTCCAATTCCTCCACATTATTGCTCTTACTTTACTGGCTGCAGAGGAATAATTAGTGATTGGTCTCAAATTGCCTGTCTCTTCTCTCGATGCTCGAGTTTGTATGTCCCTCAGCAATGTCTGTCTATCTTTTGCTTCTACGTTCTCTTTGGCCAATTGCAATACTTTTTGTGAGTAGCCTCTTGATCTAAAGTGCCTAATGCTGTTTTGGCTGCCTGGTCATAATCCTCTTTGCTAGAACTGTTTCTTTTGATTCGTAATAGTTCCCCATAGGAGATACTATTTACGAGGGTCGTTGGATGGCTACTACGTCCATGCAGGGCAGAGTTGCCAGCCGTGGTTTTTCTGTATAGAGCTGTTTGAATCCCTCCGGACTCTGCAAAGACTTTGAGGTCCAGGAAGTTAACTTCATTTTTACTCATTTCATGGGTGAATGTTAGATTCAAATCATTGACGTTGAGGCCGGTGATATATGCTTCTGCCGATGCCTTAGATCCCTTCCAAATGACGAAGAGATCGTCAATGTATCTCCGCCAACGGACCACTCTGTCTACCCATTCACCCTTATCATCGGCCCAGGCCACCTGCTTCTCCCACCAGCCCACGAACAAGTTTGCGTAACTGGGGGCGAAGCAGGTGCCCATCGCCGTACCCCTTATCTGCCGGTATCGCTGGCCTTGGAAAATGAAAATGTTATTATTCAAACAAAATTAAATAAATTCCATTAACATTTCAGTATGTTCCAAATATCTGGCCGGACGGTGTCCAAGGAAAGTTCTCACTGCTGTTATTCCATCATTGTGTCTTATGCTCGTATACAGGTTGCAGATGTCAAGCGTGATCATGATGAAATCATCCTCCCAACCAATGTCTTGTATTTGTTTGAGAAAATCTTTGGTATCCCTTGTATACGAGCTCAATTGTGTTACCCAGGGTGCCAAAAAATGATCAATAAATTTTGACATATTTTCAGTTAGTCCCCCTATTGATGACACAATCGGTCTTCCTGGTGGTCTAGCAGCGTCCTTATGAACCGCCGGCAGGTGGTAAATTGTAGGTATTTTTAGTTGCTTGTTCTGTAAAAATAGAAATTCCTCTTTGGATTAAATCCCTCTTCCATACCACTTATAGATCAAATCTGCATACTCCTGGATGCTGGTTTTGTATTCTTCCTCCGTGGTGAGGGCATAATTATCCTTATCCTGTAATTGTCGAAGTGTTTCTTTGCAGTAGTTGTTACGGGTTTGTACAACGACATTTCCGCCTTTATCATATGGCTTTATTATAATGGAATCATCCTGTTCCAAGCTCTGTATTGCTTTTCCCTGGCTTAAAGATATTTTTCATTTCATTTTGCCTTTTGAATTTCTTGTCTTGTCAAATTTTGAAGTTCTCGAATCACTGTTTCGGAAAAAATGTCAATGGCATCAATCGTGAACTGGGGGCAGAAGCGTGATGGTGGTTTAAATGTGCTCGGTTCTCCTATTTCAGTTATCCCCAGGTCAGCTGCTCTTCTAGTATTGTCTGTTTGAGATGGTTGTTGAGTGTTACTCCCATCCCTTAATTCCTCTAGTATCGCTAAAGTTTCCAAATCACAGATATTTATGTCCGCTGGTTCTTGTTCCTCGATACCTCTGTTGGCTGCACCCTTCAATGTTTCTTCTCCCGGGGATCTCAGTTTGAAGAATTTTAACAGCTTTACTTTCCGGATGAATTTAAATAAATCGATCTGAGTTTGGGTATATTCATAGCAGCTTGTGGGGCAGAATGTCAAACCTAATTTGAGCACATTTTGTTCTTCTGGGGTCAGTACTCTTGCGGAAAGGTTTGTAATTGTCAGGTCGTCACCTAGTTACTGTTGGTTCGCCCTCTCCGGTTCCTGGTTTGTCTTGCTCCATTTCCCGTGCTTTCTCCCCCCCCCCCTCCTTGTGATACGTTTGTGCTTGCTGAGTGTTCCGGAGGGCGGCCCTTCCCTCCCCTCAGCCATGATTGTCTGATAAGATAGAACTATATATATATATATATATATATATATATATATATATATATATATATATATATATATATATATACCCATTCAAGGTGCACTTTTGTTCAGCTTTTCTCTTTAAATGTCCGAATTAATTGCCCATTCAGGGCTCAATTATGAACAGATGATTTATTTAAAAGGACAAAGAGCGAACTAAATATTATTTGGCTTTTCTTAATGCATTGAATTGCTAAACTTGTTTTTGGTATTCTCATTTACTTTTACTTTGATATATTCTATGTAAATAATGATTATGAACACATTCCAAGATGGCCCCCAGATTGGGAGCGATGAATTTGTCTGCTCTTTATGTCCACTAACGTTGAGCTGCAATGAGAACATCTTATTATCATCGTATATGGAATAATTACATACCAATGTACATAATAGCTCTGGAACTTTTGTCTGAATTTTGTCATGTATATATTAATTATGTGAGAGACTCTTCACATTGCTATATGACTGACAGTATATGATTGTCTTATAACCTCTTATTATGAATTTAACAGACATTGTATATGCTTTGTGATCCTGATCAAATGAATTTTTAATTCGCCTGTGAACAATATATGGACATATTACAAGAGCCTCCTGCACATCTAGTTTCCACTGTATATAATAAGCACTTTTCACTACTTGTGTTCTACTATGGACTCACTTTATAATGTCAATATGAAATGTGAACTGCATGTTGTGAATAACTACACATGTCTTTCTGCTGCTGCACGTGACGCATCTCACTGTACACATCTCCCACTTTCCTCTCTTAAGTTACTTTGGAAGTCACTTATTCTTTTGTTTATAGGCGATTTGGACCATGTATCTTATATGGGGACATTAGCCGATCCACGGCTGTATGTTTTTGTCTTAATCATGACGTTTTATTCTGACACGCCACACATGGAATAATGCGTATGCCCATCCGTGGGCTTAACCACTTGATTACATTCTATGTATAATGTCAATCTGTGTTATATATATATATAACACACACTACAAGATGGCCGCACCTATTCCATGTGAGGTGAAAGTCCCCTTGTTTATGTCCATGCCTAATTGAATGTGGGAGTGATCATTAGTTGTTTAAAACAATGTCGGAAGCTAACACAGTGCATCACACACTGACGAAGGCAGACCGCCGAAACGCGTCTGTGTGCACCCCTCCGCTAAATAAAATCTAGCGCGTTTAAAAACTTCATCCTCGAGTGCTGTCTTATTCTTTCCGTGAGTTGGAGGGATTTGGAGCGTCATATGTGGCGGTGTCCACGAACCGCCGACAGCACCCGCCGACGAGTGAGCAGCCGCTTTTTCGTGGAGAAAGGAGCGTGTTTGAAGTGCACGGCTGCGCACCGCCCGATCCAATCTGGGAGTTCGAGCCCGAGTACGGAATACGGAGGAGTACGCGAGTCCCGTGTCTCCCGAGGAAGACGTCTCCGGTGAGCATTATATGTTGCTGTGAAATCGTATACTCCCATCTCTGTACGTCAGGGAATATTGGAATTGTATGGCCAGGCGACAGAGGATTGAAGTTACAAACGCGCTCTGAATTGCGGGGGAGGCAGCACTACCTGCATGCACGAGTCTACAGTACAAGCTCAATACTGTATATGACACGTGCTATACCGACATGTTTTCCGATGCGGAACGACAAACAGCGGCGAAAGGCATGTTTAAAAGGCTGATAAGACTGCCAGCAACAACTGAACCGCCTACAGTGGAAACGCCCAGTGATCCACTCTTAATAACAATGACCAAATTAGAACGTCTCCATGAAAGGGAGATCCGCAAGTGGTGGGAGGCTACAAGCCTCACTAATTACATCGAAGAAGAAAGGGTACCACGGGGGCTGAGAGTCCACACCGTTCCCTCCTATGAGAATCCGGACCCACAACTGCTCACAGACTGGTTCGAACATACTGCTCAATACTGTGAGGGCACACTTAAAATACTTGTAAAATATGCATGGAGCGACAGGGAGCGAGCACTGGCAGATATTCAAGTAATTGATAATGAACTTGAAAATGAAACTGATTCTAGCCAAGTAATCAATATAACACAAATGAAGGAACAAATGAAGACCAGGCTAGTCAAATATGAAGCCAAAATAAGACTCCGGAAACAAGAAAAATACGAGAGAGACGCGAATGATTACCAAACTGGACGCGTCCTCACCTATGCGAAAAAGTTCGACGCTCCACGCAAGGCCCTCCAGAAGAGTAGAAAGGAAGGTGCTGGGACAACAAGCGGAACTGGGGAAGTGACTTCTGAGTCAGATATAACTGAGAATGAATCAGAGGAAAATCAATCAGACCCAGATACACGCACTACCAACAGAAGGCCGAAACCGGCAGAGAAAAGCACCAAGACTCCTTTTCAGGAGGAGTACGAGGTAATCCAAAGCACATGGCTCCGAGGTGGGAAGAACAAGCCCCCGGATACAAATACCCAAGGAGCAGAAAAAGACGGAGAACCAGACGGGCAGGAGGCGGGGGGAACAAGAGGCAGAGGCAGAGGCGGCGCGCGAGTATCTCGCTGGACGAATCGGAAGCGCACCAACAAGAAACAATAGCTTCAGCCAACAAGCCGAGTGGAACGGACAGCCCTATCGACACCTCAACAAATCCTGGCACTGATAATGAGGCAACAAACTTGACGGTAGTCAATCTCACTACCAGAAGGCTTACAACTGATGAAGAGCAAGTCCTAAGCCTCGGACTAACCTTTTGTCCAAATAGTGAGTTGGAATACACCCAAACCAAAATAGACCTGTTCCGCTTCACTCGCAAATTGAAACTATATAAACATTTCAAGCTGCGACCACATCTACAAAATAAAGAAAACCAAGGGCGAAGAATTACAGCAACAGATGCACTGAGCGGTAAAGACCTACGCTCAGTAGAGATACTAAGTGACCTGGAATTGGAACGTACACAGAATCTTGTACACCTTGACACTGCCCAGAGAGCGGAAATGCAGGGTGTCGAACAAGAAAGTGAAACCAGTGGATTCAAACCAGTGTCCACTTTTGTTCCCCAATCCCCTTGGGATGCCATAGATGTGTTCTCGGAAGCCATGAACGAGGATCTATTAAAGTACCGTAAAACCAATCATCAAAACTCCCACCATAATATTACGGATTCACAGAGACTAGCCCTAAAAACACTAACAACGGACACGAAAATTATTGTGAAGCCATCTGATAAGGGCGGGAACGTGGTTTTAATGACTCGTGAATACTACACACAGGAAGCACTGAGGCAACTCTCAGACGAGAATTTCTATATCAAATGCACTAATGAGACCTACCAGCAAAGTATTACAGACTATGATAAACTTATCTCTAAGTGGTACAATCATAATATGCTGAGTAGAGACGAACACCTGTTCTTACGCACTAGTTGCCCAATGACTCCTACTTTTTACCACCTCCCAAAACTTCACAAAAATCGTGACTGCCCACCTGGCCGCCCAATCATTTCTTCTATTGGGAGCCTCACAGAGAACATGTCTCGCTTTGTGGACCACACCCTATTTCCTTTAGTGTCTACCCTGGACTCTTATGTGCGAGACACAAAGGACTTTTTGACGAAATTGCAGAACTTGGTGTGGGAACAGGATTATCTTCTGATGGTATTAGACATCACCAGCCTCTACACTATTATTGAACACAATCATGGATTGGAGGCGGTGAAATGGGCACTAGAACATGCCAACTACGATTCTCTAGACACAATTTAATGACTCTGGAATTCGTAGAATTTTGTCTAAAACATAACATTTTCCTGTTTGAGGAACAATTATATATCCAGAAGTCTGGTACGGCGATGGGTACCTGCTTTGCCCCCAGCTACGCGAACTTGTTCGTGGGCTGGTGGGAGGAGCGGGTACCCAGGAGCTGTATGGTAGGAGGCGAAGAGGGAAAGGTCATCTGTTGGCATCGGTATATCGATGACCTTTTCGTTGTGTGGAAAGGCAACCTTGAAACAGCTCAGGAGTACATCAATGTACTAAATAACAACCAAATTAATCTACAGTTTTCGGGAACAGTAAGTCCGGTGGCAGCGGACTATCTGGACCTGAAAATATATGTAGAAGATGGACACCTCCACACAAACCTCTTTAGGAAACAAACTGCTGGCAATTCCACACTGCATGCCAGCAGTAGCCATCCACCACAACTAATCAACAGTATCCCCTACGGGGAACTGCTGAGACTTCGTAGGAATTGTTTCAAACTATCTGACTTCGAAGCGGCTGCTTCGGAATGCATATCCCGATTTAGAGCTAGGGGGTATGGCGAGAGAATACTGAATAACACTCTCAATAGAGTCAGGAAAATAGAGAGACAGTCCCTTTTGAACAATAACCGTGAACAGGTCAATCGTAGAGGCTTGCCAGGTGATAACAACAAGGGTAAGTTTAGAGTCATAACCCCCTATTCAGCAGGAGCGGAAAGCTTTAGAGCAATGCTACGGAAGAACTGGCATATTCTCTTAACTGATAGCGTGCTCAAAGAAGATCTTCCAACCCAGCCACTCCTAACCTTCAGCAAAGCCAGATCACTAGGCGACATACTGGTGAACAGTCATCTAGAGAAAGTGCCCCAGAGAAGCAATACCCTAAGGGAGCAACGAGGCTTTTACCCCTGCGGCCGCTGCAAAGCGTGCGCGGGTAGTAAACGCGTCCTTTCCTATGTCATAACAGAAACTGGCAGGAAAATGTATATAAACAAATTCATTACCTGCAGTACACAGTATGCTGTCTATTGCCTACAGTGCCCCTGTGGCTTACGCTATATTGGGAGCACGATCAAGGAGACCAAGCTCAGAATATTAGAGCACATGCGAGCCATCGACAAAGTAGATCAGACCTATCCGGTGGCTCGCCATTTTGCGGAGGCCCACAATCGAGACCGGAACAAGCTTCAGTATTTCGGCCTTGATATTGTACCCCCGAACATACGTGGTGGTGACCGCTTACGCAGATTGAGGAGACTTGAGTCCCGATATATTATTGATCTCTGTACTAAACATCCCAAAGGTCTTAACAGTGGGGAGGAGATGGCCTTCCATCTGGGGAAATGAGTAGAGAATAATACCTGGTAGCCACTATTCCAAGATGATAGTCTATCCTAATGAACTGCAATGAGAACATCTTATTATCATCGTATATGGAATAATTACATACCAATGTACATAATAGCTCTGGAACTTTTGTCTGAATTTTGTCATGTATATATTAATTATGTGAGAGACTCTTCACATTGCTATATGACTGACAGTATATGATTGTCTTATAACCTCTTATTATGAATTTAACAGACATTGTATATGCTTTGTGATCCTGATCAAATGAATTTTTAATTCGCCTGTGAACAATATATGGACATATTACAAGAGCCTCCTGCACATCTAGTTTCCACTGTATATAATAAGCACTTTTCACTACTTGTGTTCTACTATGGACTCACTTTATAATGTCAATATGAAATGTGAACTGCATGTTGTGAATAACTACACATGTCTTTCTGCTGCTGCACGTGACGCATCTCACTGTACACTTACCCCACTTTCCTCTCTTAAGTTACTTTGGAAGTCACTTATTCTTTTGTTTATAGGCGATTTGGACCATGTATCTTATATGGGGACATTAGCCGATCCACGGCTGTATGTTTTTGTCTTAATCATGACGTTTTATTCTGACACGCCACACATGGAATAATGCGTATGCCCATCCGTGGGCTTAACCACTTGATTACATTCTATGTATAATGTCAATCTGTGTTATATATATAACACACACTACAAGATGGCCGCACCTATTCCATGTGAGGTGAAAGTCCCCTTGTTTATGTCCATGCCTAATTGAATGTGGGAGTGATCATTATTTGTTTAAAACAATGTCGGAAGCTAACACAGTGCATCACACACTGACGAAGGCAGACCGCCGAAACGCGTCTGTGTGCACCCCTCCGCTAAATAAAATCTAGCGCGTTTAAAAACTTCTTCCTCGAGTGCTGTCTTATTCTTTCCGTGAGTTGGAGGGATTTGGAGCGTCATATATATATATATATATATATATATATATCTATATATATATATATATATATATATATATACTCATTCAGGGTGCACTTTTGTTCAGCTTTTCTCTTTAAAAGTCCGAATTAATTGCCCATTCAGGGCTCAATTATGAACAGATGATTTATTTAAAAGGACAAAGAGCGAACTAAATATTATTTGGCTTTTCTTAATGCATTGAATTGCTAAACTTGTTTTTGGTATTCTCATTTACTTTTACTTTGATATATTCTATGTAAATAATGATTATGAACACATTCCAAGATGGCCCCCAGATTGGGAGCGATGAATTTGTCTGCTCTTTATGTCCACTAACGTTGTAATGAGGGAATAAGAAGAAAATGTACCTCAGCTGTTTGCTTTAAAATGGCGGGTAGCGTTTCTGTTTGTTTGAAACACAGGGGAAAAAGGCAGTCCGCCGAAACGCGTCCTGTTAAAGCGTGAATAAACTTTCTTGAGATAAGCACGAGAGTGCGGCCAATTCCTTTCTTGAGGGAATTCCTTGGAGCTTATATATTACGTTTTTGAGCATTAATTGATCGAAAACTAATAACAGATTTTGACCAACTCACGAAACACAGTTTTTCTGAACAAAGAGCTAGCATTCTGCCAAATTTGGTGTAAATCCATTAGGCAGTATGGATTGTAGCTGTGTCTAAAGTTCCTAAGGAAATATGATTGGCAAAAACTCGTTTTGGGAACCCCTTAATCTCTCAAGCCCCCGCTTGATGAATCACCACAAGACTTTCCATGCGCAAACTAGTAAAAAAGTAGCAATTTTTTGAGAAACTTTCATGTTGTTCGTCAAACGGTACCACAGTTATTAGCAACATAAAAAGGCATTTCCTATTGAAGCACAATCGTAACGATAACTACCCAATGGCGACTGCCACTGGAAAATATATATGTACCCACACTCAACCCCTCCTTTACGGTTACTTCAGACAAGTTCTGGTGTCAGTTCCCTCTGCATTGGGATTGGAGCCTGCCTGACTGGGGGAATAAAGAAGTGGCCTGTGCAAGTGACATCTGCCTTTGACATTGGAGGACCCTATGAAGTTAATCAAATTCCTGCGCACTATTCAAATGGCAATCATGCATATGAACTGAAACACCACCCCACACCCAGGACTTGGTCTCCACTCTGGGAGCCTTTTTTACACCTCATTCAAGGCTAAAATCCCAAGAGTGACATTTCTAGAGGTTTCCTAACCACAACTAGTCTTTTTAAATGTAATTGTGCATCCCAGTGTTTCTCTATGGAACAGCCAACCTTGCTACGATGCAAATAGTGTTTGGGTGCTAGTCACTATAAGAACATGTTCACTTAAAATTTGTACATGTCCTAATTTTGAATACCATGCACCCTTTCTTGTAGGCTACAAGGCCTAAATAGGGTTGAAAAGGAGGATTTTCTTCTATCAAAATTGGTTTATTTTGACAGAGTGGATTGCATTTATAAACTGCAGCTGCCAGGCTGCTGTGGCAGGCTGGGGTCATGTTTGTCTGGTTTCATTCATGGATGGCACTGGAGTACATAAATGACAATTTACTTTCCATGCCGTAGGTGTACTTTGGACACTGTATACTACAGATGTATAGGAAAGTTAAATATGCCAATTAAGTGTTAGCCATTTTGACATGCTTTTGTTGGTCAGAGCACATGCGTGGGGGCCTGGTTAGCAGTGTCTGGTGTAAAGAGTCAAAAAACGAGCAGCATCAATTGCAAACAAGCATTGGAAATGCAATAGGTCTCGGATTTATTTGAGTTAGAGCTAATGGCATTGTAAATGTCAATGTCTTTTAGCCATGTGTTATGGAGTGTATGCATGTGGTGTGTAGTGGAATTATGTGGGTTAGATTGGAATTGTAGCAATGGTGGCATGCTGCGCTTTAGATGAATATGTTTAAAAGTAAAGTGCACCATACTGCGATTGCTACAATAGTTCATTGTGGATGCGTTAACAATTGATGTGTGCACTGATGGCTGGTGGTGTGTGTGCGCCTTTAGAAATTGTGCACTGATGGCTGGTGGTGTGTGTGCCTGGTGGAAGCGTGCACTGCCGTCTGGAGGTGTGTGTGCCTGGTGAAAGCGTGCACAGACGTTTGGTGGTGTGTGCCTGGTGAAAGCGTGCACTGACGTCTGGTGGTGTGTGCGCCTGGTGAAAGTGTGCACTGGTGGTGTGTGTGTGCATGTTGGAAGCGTGCACTGACGGCTGGTGGTGTTTGTGCCCAGTGAAAACGTGCACTGACGACTTATGGTGTCTGTGTCTGGTGAAAGTGTGCACTGACTGTGTAGTTGAGTGTGTGGTGGTGAGTGTGTGTGGTGGTGAGTGTGTGTGGTGGTGAGTGTCTGTGTGTGTGGTGAGTGTGTGTGGTGGTGAGTTTGTGTGGTGGTGTGTGTGTGTGGTGGTGTGTATGTATGTGGTGTTATGTGTGTGGTGTTATGTGTGTGGTCTTATATGTGTGTGTGTGTGTGTGTGTGTGTTGGACTTAGTTCGAGTTTTCTTACCCTGCACACTCACACAATGCTCACCCTACATACTCACACACTGCTCACCCTACACACTCACACACTGCTCACCCTACAAACTCACACAATGTTCACCCTGCACACTCACACACTGCTCACTCTACACGCTCACACAATGTTCACCTTGAACGCTCATACACTGTTAACCCTGCAAACTAACACACTGGTCACCCTGCATGCTCACACACTGCTCACCCTACGCACTCACACACTGCTCACCCTACACACTCACACACTGGTCACCCTACACACTCTCACACTGCTCACCCTGCACACTTACACACTGCTAGCCCTGGACACCCACACACTGCTAGCCCTGGATACCCAAACACTGCTCACCCTGGACACCCACAAACTGCTCACCCTGCACACTTACACACTGCTCACCCTGCACACTTACACACTGCTAGCCCTGGACACCCACACACTGCTCACCCTGGACACCCACACACTGCTCACCCTGTACACTTATACACTGCTCACCCTGTACACTTATACACTGCTCACCCTGTACACTTATACACTGCTAGCCCTGCACACTCACACACTGCTCACCCTGCACACACACATACTGCTCACCATACACACTCACACACTGCTGGCCCTGGGCACCCACACACTGCTCACCCTACACACTGCTCACGCTGCACACTGACACACTGCTCACCCTACACACTCACACACTGCTTACCCTAAACACTCACACACTGTTGGCCCTAGACACTCACACACTGCTGGCCCTAGACACTCACACACTGCTGGCCCTGGACACCCACACACTGCTGGCCCTGGACACCCACACACTGCTCACCCTGCATACTCACACACTGCTCAACCAGCACACTAACATACTGCTCACCCTGCACACACACTGCTCACCCTGCACACTCACACTCTGCTCACAACACCACACTGCTCACCCTGCACACTCACACACTGCTCACCCTGCACACTCACACACTGCTCACCCTGCACACTCACACACTGCTGGCCCTGAACACCCACACGCCGCTCACCCTACACACCGCTCACCCTGCACACCGCTCACCCTGCACACCGCTCACCCTGCACACTGCTCACCCTGCACACTGCTCACCCTGCACACTGCTCACCCTGCACACTGCTCACCCTGCACACTGCTCACCCTGCACACTGCTCACTGCTCACCCTGCACACTGCTCACCCTGCACACTCACACTCTGCTCACCCTGCACACTCACACACTGCTCACCCTGTACACTTATACACTGCTAGCCCTACACACTCACACACTGCTCACCCTGCACACTCACACACTGCTCACCCTGCACTCTCACACACTGCTCACCCTGCACACTCACACACTGCTCACCCTGCACACTCACACACTGCTCGCCCTACACACTAACGCACTGCTGGCCCTACACACTCACGCACTGCTCACCCTGCATACTCACACACTGCTCACCCTGCACACTCACACACTGCTCTCCCTACACACCCACACACTGCTCACCCTACACACTCACACACTGCTCAGCCTGCACACTCACACACTGCTCACCCTGCACACTCACACAATGTTTACCCTGCACACTCACACACTGCTCACCCTACACACTCACACACTGCTCAGCCTGCACACTCACACACTGCTCACCCTGCACACTCACACAATGTTTACCCTGCACACTCACACACTGCTCACCCTACACACCCACACACTGCTGGCCCTTGACACCCACCCTTATTAGCCTTGAAAGCATGTAGGATTTTACAACTATGAAAAATACTCAAAGAAATCCTCCATACAAAGCTCTGATGTTGAATTAAACAAACAGTACTAACTCTGAAACGCTAGGAAATGCAGCTACATGTGCACAGCGGTTTTGTGTGAAACCTATTCCCCGAGTTCGTTGAATCGGCGAGGTTCCGTCTCACAGAGAACTCTTATCTTCTGACTGAACATTTTAAAGAAAAAAAAATGCGAGACCTATTGCAGCAGTATAATATCTGCAGGGGGCAGACACGAGCAATCACCGGGGTGAATATACTGCTGAGTGACAAGAGATGGGGACACCAGCGGATTAATGGAGTGGACTTATGTCTGAGCCTGGGCCTAGGAGCGGCATCATCACAAGATACGGCATGTATTTATCGCAGCAGGCCAAGTAAGATATCAATAAGTCATTTCTCCAGCATCCCTGTTTCAAACACACACAGCGTATAGCAGTTCTTTCTGTAACATTTATTAAAATAAACATCTAATATCAGGAGACATTCAAGAATACATCTGTGAGCTAACGATATTGCCTGCCGTGCGTCAGCTGAGAAATTTAGCACTTTGCCATTCATGACGGAATTAAGTACGTCAGCGAAACAAAGTGACCCCTGCGGTCCCACAAGGTGTGCTCTTGATTCGTGAGAAGCATGTGAAGCGCAATCCGCATTAAGTTCAAGCAGGCAATGACATTCACATTCAGCCGTCCTGCGTTTAACAATTGTGTCTGTAGCAGGGAGAGGATGGGGCAGTCCTGTGGTGCTCGTCATGGCTCAGTTATGGTGCAAGTCCTCCTGGGATACTGGCCGACCGAACTTTTGCCTAGCCCCCTCCCTAATAAAGGAACAGATGAGTGTACTTTCAGGGTCACGTGTACCTGTAGAGAACACACGAGAGTACACGCTGGGAGATGCTTAATTATGGGGGTTGGCAAGAGTACACTCTGGCTGAGGTAGGCATCAAGGGACAGGCGATGGTACACCCTGCCAGCAGCATATTTGCTGGGATGTGGGTAACGGTCCTCAGGACGGTGGGTTCACCTGCATGGGCAGGTTTGATTACAGTTGGGGAGGGATAAACCTGTGAGGGACTACAGATGAGCGTTCACCCTCGGAGAGGTATACCTGCAACCGAGGGGTGGGAGTAGTCACAGGGATAGACCCACCTTCAGAGGACAGTTGAGAGTCCACCTGGGGAAATCTAAAATCAAATAATGGAGGGACGCGGTGTCATTTTCTAGGGGGCAGCGAGGGCGCAGTAGGATACTGTGGGAGCAATCGCCGGTATCAGCATACTGGGGGGGGGGGCATTGTGTCCTTTACATGAGCGGCAGATGTGAGCCTGTATCGGGGCGGTGGGGTGTTCTTAGAGGCAGGGGTATACCTGGAGGTGACAGGTGTGCATATTCGGGTGGAGTGCTGGTGAGCCTGAGGTGACTCTTTATTGGGTGTACCTAAACTGAGCTTGCCGTTGTTGTGTGTGACTGTGCACTGCTGAGTCTTTGGGACAGTGGTGAGTCTGACTGTTTGTGTGGAGGAGGGGGGTAGTATACCCCTAGAGAAAGGTCCAACTTCACAGTAAATATGAGAACTAAGGTAAGATTATATTTCAGTAGGTAGATAAGAAGGTAGAGGTATACCCGGGCGAGACCTTCAGTTACACCTGGAAAGAGGCAAACTGTATATGGAGAGAGAGGTGTCCACGTACAGCACGACATTCCTTTCAAAGTATCATGATATTGTTGCGTTTTCTAAACTCGTCTCGGTGTTTAAAGAGGTAACAGTTCAACGTTTGTATTTCATTTCAGTTGATGTATACACACCTGTCTCAGTAAAGAAGGAAGTGTGTACAGCTGCTTTTCTAAATGGCACTGTGTGTTGTCTTCCGGTTGTCTCAGAATGCTGACTTGGGCTCCAGGTGAGGCTGCGTCTCTCAAGAGGGATGTGGGGAGTTATCCGAGCAGGGAGCGCGGATTATACTGGAGGATAAAGACAGGGTTGTACCTGCGAGAGGCAAATATATGCCCGGGTGGGCCGGACAGTGGGAGCAATAAGCATGACGAAGATAATGACAGGAGCAAGAGGGAGGTTACCACCTACCAGACCAATACCATCATTTGAAAGTGGGCGCAACGTAGATGGGTAACACCCTGCCACGACCAGGACTATGGGCTTCGATAATTGAGGTACACGCGCGCTGTCCCAGCCTTTGCTGGTGGCAATGCAACAAAACTACCATGAAATACCACGGTCTTTCGGTCACTGTCGAAAACCAACGGAAATGAAACAAGACGTCAGCGGTTGTTTTATTTAGTTGCATCGCCATGAAATGGATCCCAAAAAAAACCAAGCAACGACTGTGAACACCCTCAACTGCCTGGATTCACAAGTGCAGCCCTTGCATGGCTGACTCAGGCTTTTATCCTCCGAAAGCCGTCCAATCTGTAACACTCATTGTGTAAAGAACCTCATATAAAATTCCCCTGAAAGATCTCCAGTACATACCAAAAGGTGCAAACAGTTACTAAAACTCGTAAATGCTAAAGATGGGAAGGGGGCAGCCAGGCATGAGAGATAAAAAAAAAAAAATCGGGCGGGCGCTGTCTTTATTAAAGAAAACAGGGCGCGCTCCTCCTGCTGTGGGCTGAGATGGCACAGTATGTGGCGGCAGAAAGCATCAATTAAAACAAGCTGTATAGACAAAGTTAAAACTGCCCCCACCCCACCCCATCCCAGCTCGCTGCAGCCAGTGCAGAGCGCCTAAAGAGACCCCTTCCGGGCCCTATGTCCCGCTGCAGTCAAAGACTCTAGAAACATTCACTCTGTGCACAGGATCATGGTATATTGTCACCGTTCACTCATTTCACCAAAGAGAAAAGCGTGAGCTGTCACCAGCTGTCTACAATGACTGAAGCCGGAGTCCAGCATTTTGAAGCGCCCCCACATCACCCCACCCTGGTGTAGCGTCCCCCCGACAGAACACTTTATAAACGGTGAAAGCACGCGTACACGGGGGTGCATTTTATATGTACTAGACTTGTGACCTTTCACTTTATTAAAGACTGAAGTGAAAAGTGCCATCTCACTGTCCGAGCTGCCTGCAGACGGGCCCAGCACTTTAAAGCGCCACCACCCCTCATCCGTGCTTTAATGAACTGTTAATGCGCTCGTGAACTGAGGCGCATCCGTAACAACTATATTGCAAACTTTCAATCATGTAATTAAAGAGAAAGTGTAAACTTTTAGTGTTGTATTGCGACGATTCTTTGCAGCTTTAAAGTGACGCTGCATGCTGCACGAGTTTGGACCTCACCCGGCTGACCAGACGGACGGCGTGCCTGTGCTGCATTTGGCTCTTGCTTCGCCGTGAAATGGATTAAAAAAAATAAAAGCAGCATTGAAAGCGATCCGACCCCCAGTCAAACTCTAAATCTTCACCTGTGGCCCCTCAATCATTATTTGTGAGTGTCCCTGTTAGGGTGACCAACTGGCATTGGTGCAAATTCAGGACGGTGAGGGTAAAAATTCAGGACAAAGGGTCAAAATTCAGGACACAAATTCAGGACAGGAGGTAAAAATTCAGGACAAAACTTCAGGACAATAGGTACGTTTTACAGACACATCAGAGGTCGCGCAATAGTATATAATTAAGCCCAGCCATTTCCAAACATATTCAACCATTTGCAAACCTATCCATCATGTATCCTTCCATCTATCATTTCACTCATCCATCCCTTCATCCATCCTTTCACTCATCCATCCATTATCCATCCATCCACCCTTTCACCCTATCCATCTGTACACTTATCCATCCACTCTTCATCCCATCCATCCATTCACTCATCCATCCAGCCATTTACCCTTTCACCCATCCAGCCATCCTTTCACATATTAATCCTTCCACCCATCCACTCTTTTTAGTCATCATCCATCCTCCCTTTCTCTCTCCATCGACCCTTTCACTTAGCCATCCTTCCTTCCATCCATCCATCCACCCACCCACCCATCCATCTACTCATTCACTCATGAATCCATCCATTGACCCTATCACTCATCCATCTATCATTTCACTCCTTCACACATCTATTCATCCTTTTGTCCATCTACCCTCCCTTTCACTCACACATCCATCCTTACATCCACCCTTTCACTCATACGTTCATTCATTCACCCTTGCACTTATCAATCCATCAATCCATCCATCATTTCACTCATCCACCCACCCACCATCCACCCACCATCCACCCACCCACTCATCCATCTTTTCACCCACCCACCATCCACCCACCCACTCATCCATCCTTTCACCCACCCACTCATCATCCATCCATCCATCCTTTCACCCACCCACTCATCATCCATCCATCCATCCACCCACTCTCCATCCATCCATCCTTTCACCCACCCACTCTTCATCCATCCATCCATCCTTCCCCTCATCATCCATCCATCCTTCTACCCACCCACTCATCATCCATCCATCCATCCTTTCACCCATCCACTCTCCATCCATCCATCCATCCTTTCACCCACCCACTCCACATCCATCCATCCATCCTTCCCCTCATCATCCATCCATCCTTCCCCTCATCATCCATCCATCCATCCTTCTACCCACCCACTCATCATCCATCCATCCATCCTTCCCCTCATCATCCATCCATCCTTCCCCTCATCATCCATCCATCCATCCTTTCACCCACCCCTTCATCATCCATCCATCCCCTCAGCATCCATCCATCCTTTCACCCACCCCCTCATCATCCATCCATCCTTCCCCTCATCATCCATCCTTCCCCTCATCATCCATCCATCCATCCTTTCACCCACCCCTTCATCATCCATCCATCCCCTCAGCATCCATCCATCCTTCCCCTCATCATCCATCCTTTCACCCACCCCCTCATCATCCATCCATCCATCCACCCTTCCCCTCATCATCCATCCTTTCACCCACCCCTCATCATCCATCATCCACCCTTCCCCTCACCCATCCACCCATCCATCCATCCCCTCCATCCATCCCCTCATCCATCCATCCTTCCCCTCATCCATCCTTCCCGTCATCCATCCATCCTTCCCCTCATCCATCCTTCCCCTCATCCATCCATCCTTCCCCTCCATCCATCCCCTCATCCATCCATCCTTCCCCTCATCCATCCTTCCCCTCATCCATCCATCCTTCCCCTCATCCATCCTTCCCCTCATCCATCCATCCTTCCATCCTTCCCCTCATCCATCCATCCATCCTTCCTTCCCCTCATCCATCCATCCTTCCCCTCATCCATCCTTCCCCTCTCCCATCCATCCTTCCCCTCTCCCATCCATCCTTCCTTCCTTCCCCTCATCCATCCTTCCTTCCCCTCATCCATCCTTCCTTCCCCTCATCCATCCGTCCTTCCCCTAACCCATCCATTTATCTTTCCCCTCATCCTTCCCCTCCATCCATCCATCCATCCTTCCCCTCATCCATCCATCCTTCCCCTCATCCATCCATCCTTCCCCTCATCCATCCATCCTTCCTTCCCCTCATCCATCCATCCATCCTTCCTTCCCCTCATCCATCCATCCTTCCCCTCATCCATCCTTCCTTTCATCCATCATCCATCCATCCCCTCATCCATCTTTCCTCTCATCCATCATCCATCTACCCTTCCACCCATACATCCAGCTATCAACATTTTCTCTCATCCATCCTTCCCCTCACTCAACAATCCACCCATCCTCTCTCATTATCCATTTATTCAATATTTCATTCATCCATTAACCCTTTCACTAATTCATTCAGCCATCCACCCATCCCATTCACTTACTTCCTCGCCCACCTCTCCATATTAATTTGAGCTGAGCCCTTTTGAGAAGAGGCCCATCAAGAACTTCACCCTCGCTGCAGGAGCCATTCCAGGACTGGGACAGAAGCCACCCAGGGCGGAGACAGGATCCACAAAAGGGGGGGACAGGAGCCATCACAGGCAGGGGGGGGGGGTCCAGGATCCACCACAGTAGGGGGACAGAAGCCATCACAGGGGGGGGGGACAGGATCCATCACAGGCGGGGGGAGGGGTGACAGGAGCTATCACAGGAGGGGGAACAGGATCCACCAGGGTGGGCACAGGGGTGGGCATGCAGTATTCTAGTATCATCTTGGGCTCCTTGCCCCCTCCTGCACAAGACAACGAAGACAGGATCTCTGTCCAAAATGCCATCCCCCACTGTGATGTACAGTACTTACAGGAGATACTCTAAGAGAACTGATTTAACTGATTGTCCTCCATATTTTGTTAATCAGTGTGGGTGCGATTGTGCCATTTCTTAATTTTATTACATTATAGACTGCATGTTTGAAGAACCGAGGTTTGCTTACAATTTAGTGACTAATTAAGCTCTGCCTTGGTGTAATGGGGCCGGTTCTAGGATGTTTGGGGCCCTGGGTAGAAATGGAATGTGTGAGGCCCCCTCTAAATTGCAGAGACGTGACGTGTTCAGGGCTGTTTGCATCTGAATAGATGCCCCTGAACCTGCAGCCCCTCCCTCTCAGTCACCATCGAGCACCTCTTAACAGCTCATCCCGGGCTGAAGGTGTGAGGGCTGCCATCCCGCTGTGCCCCTCCAATGCTGCGGGGTATCTGAGCTTTGGAACAGCATCAGAGTCAAGAAGGGAGGTGGGTGGAAGCTGTGCCGGGTTAAAATTACGGACAAATGGCGTCCGTTAAAGAAACCTTGACGGACAACGGACAGACAACCAAAATTACGGACTGTCCGTGAAATTTACGGACGGTTGGTCACCCTAGCTCCCTGTCATAGAGGGTACCTGTACCTGCCAGAGACTTTCACCAAGGTGACCAGTCCCAAGCGTCCATGGCAAGGACCAATCAGGGGCCCGTTCTGCTTCGCTTCCCACACTCTAGCCAAGGAAACGTATGTACAAATAAGCCTCCCACTAAATGCTCTCGTGCGCGGTGCCCCTGCCCCGCACAATGCACTCTGCTTTATGCGCGTCTCGGAATGTTCAAACTGCAAACAGAGGCTTTATGGAGTGATAATGCGCTCCAAGCCTTAATTAGACGTGCATCTTATACGAGGCGGAATACGTCGTCCTCTCAAAACAACAGGTTAGCGCGACCACATGTAAAAGTTTCATAACGTTGATTGAGTGCGCTGATTGCGGAGCGCTGGCTGGGCGCAGAGGGATGATTAACAAGGCAAAGCTGGAAGGCAGGACGAGCAGAACGTAACTTCTATCAGCCATAAAAAGAGTATTGTGCAGAGCAGGACACATGCATCCGGGTACGTCACGAACACATACCCACCTCTCAAGGGCCCTCATCCTCCTGGAATACAGTCATGTCGCGCGCATGCTGTTGCAAGCTGGCTTTTCAGGTGAGAGCTTTGAATCAACTTCTCTTGAAAAATGTGCCAATAACTGAGCGAATAACCAATGGGAGCGGAGGAGGATGTTAGCAGTCCCATACATAAGCAAAACTGCCATGAAGGTGTCGCTGTAATTGTTGCAACAGGTGTCGTGGCAAGCTGTGCATGGACCCCCTTAACACCAGTAATTACTACCTTTTATTACACAATCCGGGGACGAGGGGTGGGCGGGGGAGATCTTTTCCAAGTTTTCATGAAGTGCCCTGGTATCTTCGATCCACCGCTGGCTGACACTTGCATCTGTAAACAAGCGGCACTTCAACGGATCGCGAAAGCGATCCAATTGTAAAAAAAACAGCTCGCTGTGGTGCGCGCACGCCACTGCGGGCTTTTTTTCCGTCCTATTAAAAAACAAGCGGCACTTCAACCGATTGCAAAAGCGATTGTATTGTAAAAAAAAAACCTCAAAAAACATGCCCGCTAGTGGTGCACGCGCGCGCGAAACTGCGAGCATAAGTTTTGAATTATTGCGGCTGTCAAGCCGCGATAATTCAAAACATATGGCCTCTGGTGAGCGTAACAGACACCAATAGGCCATAGGCGGAGCTACGCGACCGCCTATGGCCTATTGCGTGTTCTGTTTAAAAACAGCACGCACCCGAAGGCCAATGAAATTGGACCTTGGAAATCCACACACACGAGCTATGTGGAATCCAAGGTCCATTTTCAAAACGCCGGGATTAGGACTCTGGGCTGTGCGACACTGCTGCGCAGTGTACGCTAGGCCCGAGGCCTAAAAATGGGGTGACGACGCAAAAATAAGTACTTTGTCACAATCGCTGAACTGCTTTTACAGATTTATAATTCTGGCTATTATTATTTTTAAACCAGCAAAGGATTTTCAGTGTTTATTTTATTTATGTAATGTAATCCAGACCACTGAATCTTAAAGTGAAAGCAAGTTGGTGTTGAGGCTTAGATTTGTGGAAGATGATAAAGCAGGCCTAAAGTGAAGGTGTATTCTTGTACAGGTGTGTTTTAAGTCTTTCTGAAATGCTAGCAAGTCTGTTTTGAGTCTTAGATAATCAGGAATACATTTCAGAGTGTGTAGATGCTAGGTACAAGTAGTGCTAGTTAATTTTCTTTGACCTTTCTTGTTACCTTGAGTTTTCGATGAAAATTACTTCTTTATAGAAACCATAGCATGTTATTTAAAAAATGATACCATTAAACAATGATCATATATATGCAGGACCTACCTACCTATAAGAAAGCCTTCAATAAATTAAATGCTATATAAATACTTCAATTACCCATGAAATGAATGTTCTCAGTTCTCATTGTCTACCGTGCAAAGTTGCATAGGAGAATCCAAATGGTTCACCTCTTTGGGTGGACATCCTATTCTTTGTATACCTGTGAGGGTTAACTGATGATTCATGTCACTCAAAACTAAATCCGAAATTACATTAGGCATCTGGTGCACAAGCAGGTTAGGATTTTGTGTGTCCACAGACAACCACTGCTTGACACTTTACAGTGCAAGCCGCCTCCAGCATAGCAATCCTCAAAAAATAAGTTGTGCCTCATAGAAAGGAGCTAAATGTAATAATTGAGCTGTAAGGTGACCGTCAGTAGATTACTGACTAGTGGCTAACGCATCTAGATCTTTAGGGGGGCCTCCAATTTGGTTGTTTCTATCTTCACCACTTTTGGCTACATTTTGTTTTGAGGTATGCAACCATTTTGTTTTCATTCTGATTTGCTCTTTTTTTCTGACAGTGAATATTTACTGATTAGACCAGTCTGCTTTACTAGTGAATGTTACTGCTGTAACAAGAACTAAGTGATGGTTAGAATACTTCAATTAATCTCCCTCCCTGACAATCTCTCGGGCTGAATCCCAGTCTATATATGTGTCCCCACTATGGTCCTCCAGATATAGACTGGTTGCATGCAAATCATTCTTGATTCCTGTATGAATAGGATCAGTGTAGTGTGAATTACAAGATCAAGTGGGAACACAAGCAACCCCAAACAAGTGTTGATCTACTTATGTCTCCTCAATGAGGTATAGCTCACATCTGAGGGCACCGTGATTATTAGACCCACAGCTGAGCATACCCGACACAGTTAGGGTGTCTACTGCAGCAGGAACAAAGTGATGGATAGTATGCTTGAATTAATCTCAGGCACTGGCATTTATTCGAAGCTGTATCCCTGTCCATGTTTTTTTGTTTTGTCCCAGCTGTTCCCATAAGGAGCAGGGTCAGTACTGATTTTCAAAAAGCTTTCTCCTGTCTAGAGTGGCAGTGTGGGCAAAGGACAATGGGTTGGAATCCTACCATGAGCTATTACCTGGGCAGGGAACAAGTCGGGGGTACACACGGGTAGATGGCGTCCACCCACTATAGACGCCGTCCACCATGCCAAGAAATAGGGCCCAATGAAATATGTTGAGCTTGTCCTGATGTAGTTTGCAGACAACAGAACACGTTCAGCAGCACCTGCACATTGTCTGCTTTCCATTCCCAGTAGCAAGGTGCAGGCGATGAGAGGCTTTTCTATTTTCACCTCTAGCTGAGACAAAGATAAAGGCCGAAGGTAAGGGGTTATCAGGCCTCCTTTTGTTCCTGTATCATGGCTGGGAGGGGTCTGGTGCCTCAGACTTAGATTCAAATGCAATGGAGCGCAGTCAAAGGCACACAGCTTGTTATTACTTCACCGGTACTTAAGAGAGCCATGCTTTTGACTTCGTTCGGTCCCTGTACATAAGATATGCATGCACTGTAAGAATGTCAGATGTGTTGATCTGTCCCAGAATTTACCCAAATAAGAAGTTAAATACCACTATATTATTTCTTTTATAGTGCTACTCACCCCAACGCAGGGTGTCGGAGCGTTTTACATCACAAGTAAACATTATACATTGACAATAAATCATGTGAGTGTCTAAATCAATGTACAAGATGTGTTATATAAGACAATAAGACATTGAGGGTTACAATGTGTAGGAGTCACTTGTCCTACATACCTCACTGTGCTATATTAGAACGATTACAATTTATGAACGGCAAGTAACAAAAGGCTCTCTGTGTTATTTATTTATTTATTTATTAATAAAATTTATAAAGCGCTAACAAAGGCCCATGGGCGTCTCGGCGCTAGAGTATCAGCAGAAATTAACCCTAGAGGGAAGCACAGAGATTACTTAGTACAGGCAGAATTACTGATTAAAAAGCCAGGTCTTGAGTCGTTTACGGAAAGACCATAGCGAAGGGCTTGTTTTAATCGAGTAAGGCAGAGAGTTCCAAAGCTTGGGGGCAGACACCAGAAATCTTCTATCGCCCCATGCAACAGATTTAGTCCGAGGAATCACTAGGTCATTTAGACTGGAGGAGCGTAGAGTTCTGGAAGGACAGTAGGGGATGAGATTTTGGGCCAGGAATGCTGGTCCCAGTTGATGCAAGGCCTTGTAGACTAAACAGAGGGATTTAAATGTTATCCTATTTCTGATAGGTAACCAATGTAAGTCTTTGATGGTTTTCGAGGCAGATTGAGATTTGGGGATTCCTCCTAGTAGCCTAGCAGCAGAGTTTTGAACAATTTTCATTTTGTTCAGAACTCCTTCCTGAGCATTTAAAAACAAGGCGTTGCAGTAATCAAGGGTGGACAATACCAAAGAAGAAACCAAGGTTTTGCCAGCTGCATAGGGAAGGAAAGGGAGGATTTTCTTAATAAGTTTTAGTTTAAAAAAGGCCGAGGAGGTGATCTGGTTGGCATGTGAAAGAAAAGTGAGACGGTCATCAAAAATGACTCCCAAATTCCTGACCCTGCCAACCGGCTCAGGAGGAGGGCCAAATGACGAAGGCCACCAGCGCGGGGACCATTCCGGAATCAGGTGACCAGAGATTACTACTTCCGTCTTTTCGGAATTCAATTTTAGGCAATTGGAAGCCATCCAGGTCCCAATTGCCCGCATGCCTAAATTGAGGTCATCTGCTCTTTTGTGGCCATCATTCTTGATGGCTAGGACTAACTGGGTGTCGTCTGCATAGGACGTAAGGCTCATCCCATGGGCCCGAATGATATTGGCGAGGTCCGACACATAAATGTTAAAAAGTGTCGGACTTAGGGATGAGCCTTGCGGAACTCCACATGGCAGAGACAAGGTAGGTGATTGGAAAGATCCCAGTGTAACCGCCTGCGTCCTGTCAGCCAAGAAAGAGGCCAAGAGTTTCTTCGCATTGTGAAGAACACCCATGCTCTCGACCCGGTCGATCAAGGTGGCATGATCGACCGTGTCGAAAGCTGCCGATAGGTCAAGGAGTATTAAAACTGCAGACCCCCCGGCATCACGGATGGTTCTAATATCATCCGCGGCCTTTATCAGAGCCGTTTCTGTCTCGTGACATTGACGAAAGCCAAACTGGGATTCGTCCAAAAGATGATGTTCCTCCAAAAAAGCCGAGAGTTGCTGGTTTAGTGCTTTTTCGGCTATTTCTGCCAGAACTGGGAGGCTGGCAATGGGACGGTAGTTCTTTAACTCATCCATATCAAGATGTGGTTTCTTTAACAATGGCTTGATTAGGGTTTTTTTTAGAGGGGCTGGGTAAATGCCAGTACTGAACATGGAGTTGCAAATCAGTGTAATAGCGGGGAGAACAGCTTCCATGACAGGAAGTAAAACTTTAACCGGACATGGGTCCAAGGCGGAACCCGATCTGATGGAGGATAGGATATCCGCAGTCTGGGTATTAGAGATTTCTGCAAACTCCAAAAGAGTTGGACCAGTACAGGGTGTAGTAGATGGCTTGGGAGAAATGTTAATATTATTGGCAAAGACCGAGTAAATATCATTGACCTTACTAAAAAAAAAGTTAGCCAAGGCATCGCAGAAAAATTGGGAAGGAGGGGGAGACAGATTTTGAGAAAGCCCGGCTAGCTGTTTGGTGGTTTCATATAATGCCTTGTTGGAATTTTTAGCTTGTTCAATTTTATCGCTGTAATAGTTTTTCTTGGCGTCACTGATCATATTTTTATATATAGCCAGTGTTTCTTTATATTTCAATCTGGCCTCTCCCGAGTAATCTTTCCGCCAGTGCCTCTCCTTATTTCTGCACTGCTGCTTCTGTAGTCTTAAGGCCTCAGAAAACCATGGGGCTGATGGAGCGAGCCTATTACGAGAGTGTTGTTTAATTGGGACCAGAGAGGTGGCAGCAGAACCGACCCACTTATTGAATTGGAAAATAGCAATGTTGGGGTCGGCAGACAAGTGGGGGGTAGATGTAGTCAGAAGTGTTTCAAGGCTGGAATGATTAATGTCGTTCCACGCCTGAAAAGATTGTCGAGAGGTAAAAGAAGATTTAGAAGCTCGATGGGCTGCGGGATTATTAATGGTCAATGTGGCCAGGATAGCGTGATGGTCTGACCATGTTAGGGGAAGAATTTGTGAAACATATAGATCCATCTGGTTAGTGAAAATACCGTCCAATATATGGCCACCTTCGTGTGTGGAGGTTTTGACCAACAATGGAAGACCAAAGATTGTCATATCCGCTAAAAAAGTAGCGGTGTCTTTATCCTCGGTTTTATCAAAGTGAAAATTAAAATCACCGAGGACAGAAAAGGAACTGTCCAGAGCTGATGATTCGAAGATGGTCCTAAACTCGGAAATAAATCCAGTCCTTGACCCGGGTGGTCGGTACAAAAGGATCCCTTTAAAATTATAGGAAGGAGTTAACTTAATGGAAAATTGTAGAGCTTCCCAGGACAGTGTGGTAATAATGTTAGTTCTGACGGTGAATGCGTCACGTAAGATGATAGCGATACCACCGCCTTTCTTACGTTGCCGATCTAATCTATGGATAGTGAATCCACTAGGCACTGCGATCACTAAATCCGGATCGGACGAATTATCCATCCATGTTTCTGTCAAAAATAAGATATCTAGTTTTCTATCCTCTATGAGATCCGCTATGTCCTGTCGGTGTTTACCGAGCGAGCTGGCATTGGCGAGGGCCATCGAGAAGGTTTTGGTTGGTATAGCCTTGATGATAGCGGAAGGATTCATAACAGTTGGTAAAGTAGTTTGACAATGTGGACAGAGTGAGATGGCACCTCCTACCAAGAGCAGAGGGTCGTAGATGCAACAGGACTGGTAGAGAGGAGGACGTAGCTCCAAGAGCCGGTCCGACGTGTACAATCTTTGTGGAGCCAGAGGGTCAGAACCAGGGGGAGTGGCCCTCGGCCCGGTCCAGGCGCGGACGGGCGCAGACGGGCTTGCCTTTGGCGCGCCGCCGGCGCGCCCCCGCTGCGCGGTCGGGCAGGTCTGTTGTTTTTATCCATAGTTGTGGTGGGCGGGAGGAGGGTGGGAGGGACGATAATCTGGACCGTCGACCTTCCCTACCCAAGATGGCGGCTCCGGTGGGTGGGGTGAGTGACCAGCGTCTAGCACGAGCGGCGCTGTGTGAGGCCGGTCGTGACGCTACCTAGGGCGAAGCAGTCTCGCACCAGGTGAGGAACAAGCGTTTTTTAAAACTGCGAGTTAAAATATATACACTTCTTAAAATAGGTTGTTGATCCTTCAATAACGCGTACTCACAGGCAAAGGCACACGAGAGCTCAGGATGCACTTTCAGTAATAATATTCGCAATCAATAACGTAAAAGCAGTAACCCACTTACTTATCTACAGACAATACAAATCTGTCATCTGGATATTGCATAATGTGCTTAGCAGGTGACACATTAACCCTCTATGCTATTTTGATTCAAAACTGGCACTAGACGAAACACGGATCTCTCCAGCAAATGCATTAACCTCCAGAGTTGTCTTACCATTATTATTATTCACTGAGATTCACTGGGCACACAAATATCTCTGCAGCAGGTGCCTTAACCCCATGAGATACTTTAAAATGCAGACTTTGCAACCAGTTAAGCAGAACAGATCTACTGCCATGTTTCTCTTTGGTGCCAATTTCTGTGTGGTAGAGTTAGAAAGAAAAACAAACAAATTAGTTGATGCTTAGATTTTGCGATGGGCTTGCACCACTTTTTTGGCACAACCCTGGCACAAAATCTCATTTGTTAAATCTCGTAATGCTCTTAAATGCACTCATGGTAAACGTGCTAAACATATTTGTGCAGTCTTAATATCTGATGTCACTTCTTGTGAGGTCGCTTACTGTGATGCCAGGTGCGAGGTCACAAGCTGTGACATCACGCGCCATGGTGTTACTTTCATACTAACTTGGTTAGTCCCCCCCACTTCTTTTTTTAGTACTTGTGCCCCGTACTTTGGGGTTTTAACTATTAGCAAGAATTACTCCGTCGTCTGTCTGTGTGAGTATTTGTTATTAATGAACCAGGTCTGTCTTTATCTTACTCCAGGAAACAGTGAGTCTCTGCATTCCTTATTTACATTAAAATTCAGATGGATGACCAGTGAATGCCTATTGCACATCAGCCAGGGTCGGCCGACTTTTCATGACGTATGTCTCAGCTCTGATATATAGTAATACCCCTGACGTGTTTGCAACAACACTGTGATGGTAGATTGAGTGAACAATCTGCCAGTGACAGGCTGTATTTCCTAGTAAATAAATATTTCCCACAATGTGCTTGGGGGGATACCGCTTCGAAGCCCCGCAGGAAGCGCCGCGCCCAAGCTATAATAACTACAGGGTAGGTTTTCCGATGTGGCTAACCTTGATTTACATCCCGGTTCAAGCCCGGAGACTGGTTTCCCTGTTTGAAACAGCTTAAGAAAATGGCTGCCAGTATATCACTTGTGTCCCGTCAGCACGAGGACCGAGATTTACAAGCGTTTTCTTCAGAGGACACAGACTCAACTTGTACAATGTGTTCCTAGGATTCTGCGGAATAAGCGCTCGCAAACAGCACACAATAAACAAACATTTTTGTAACAAATGTTCTCTATAAGGTATATTTTTCCCTTGCTTGGGAAATACAAGTACCCTGATTGCCCTCAAACTAATCAAAATGAGAGTTGACTCTGTATCCGCCAAGAAAGGGGAGCTATCATTTTTCACATTCTTACATTTTCCAGTGCAGTTCCTAGGCAGCTTGTGTTACAGTCGCTTATGAATTCCTTTAAATTCCCCGAGTCTCAGGCCTCTCTGTAGCTCTAAAGACCCCAGTGAGTCTTCACGGGGAAATAGCGCCTGCCTTTCCTGCACTATGTGCTGTGCCTGGCGCACCAGACAGCCATCTTTCTGTGTCCATTTGATGAGTGTGGAAAAAAATTAATGCAGTCCAGTATTATGATTTATGGACTGCAGCCTGTGCCTACTGAACTCTTGCCAAACTACAATCTTTCTTTTCCTCTGGATATTAGAAGCAGCTACTGTTTTGTTGATCTTTTTAGCTGGTGAATAGACTTATTTCAGGCCACACCAGCATGGGAGCTTCGGAAATTAATAATGCACTTATTCAGCCTGTGGAACTGAGTAAAACCATTGCTAATGTGGACATGAAGGGTGGCATGTTATAGAAAATACTTTCAGGTGCATTAAAGTAATTTGTAGGTTTGCTTGCTCTCTTTAGAAGTGTGCATACACACACAACTCACACACACGCTGCCAAACTGCATGGAGAAATTCCGCAAAAGCCTATACACTCAGACGCATACATATATAAATATAATTTTACAGAGGAAAAGCTTTCTCTTGCTTGATAATAACTTTGGCTGTGTTTTACGGTTTTGCGCAGTTTGTATTTATGTATTGAGTAAAGTACACCCACCAATATGTTCTACTAGAACAAGTTTGAAGACCAAAGGCCTAATTACGAGTTAGGCGGTCCATGGGACCACCTAACCCATGGTGGTGGTCTCTGGACCCGCCGTTGGTGGGACCGCCACAGAACCGCCGGGGTTTCCTAATCCTGTGGTGGTGATGCAGCGGTGTGGGGCTGTAATATGTTGGCAGTGCTGCTGCAGTACCGCCAAGCATATTACGAGTTTCCTCACTGTGACCCTTTTCATGAGGGTGACCCCGCCATGAAAAGGGTGGTCGTGAGGAAACTAAGGGGGCTCTACAGGATCCCCTGTTGCCTCTGTGCATGGGGGCGTATGTAGGGGGGCACATGGTGTTCCCCGCCCAATATTTTTGCACCCTTTGTTCCTGCACGGACAGAAATGCACAACATTGTGCATTTTTGTCAGTGCAGGAACGGACTGCACATTTCTACGGCGGTCATATGTAAAAAACAAGGACCCCCTGAACAAAGATAAAAATTCCTAGGACAGGGAAATAATATATATGTAACAATTCCTAGGCAATTAGAAAGATTGCCTAGGAATTGTTACACATACATTTCTACGGCAGTGCCTTTCTAAGGCTCTCTTACAATTTATTAATCGGGCAGACGGACTAGAGGTTTAGCGGTCTTGGAGCAGGGTGCTCGAGTGGCAATCTGCTCCAAGACTGCCAAACTCGTAATCAGGCCTCAAGTTCTTTTATAGCTCTCTTTAAAATTCTTGATCCTTTTCTCAATCTCATGAACGACCCCTACTTGGAGATAGGTATAAAAATATCTAAAGACACACAATTGATGGACGGAATGCAGAACAAATCAAAACATTCACCCCCAGTCAAGAGATCTGGGATAAATCCATCATTCTTTTGCTCACCATGCCACCCCAGTTTCGACCTGCCCATATGCAAATCAGTATTGACCCTGTGCCTCATGGGAACAGCCCAGCCCAAACTGCCAAGCTAGATCCTCCCTGGAACGCAAACAAGCGTCCGGCGCACTTAGGGCGAGGAAGCAAAAGACACACAATTGATGGACAGAATGCAGAACAAATCAAAACATTCACCCCTCGGGTTGGACTGTTCCCATGAGGCACAGGGTCAAGACTGATTTGCATATGGCCAGATCTAAACTGCGGTGGCATGGTGAGCAAATGAATGATGGATTGAACCCAGATCTCTTGACTGGGGGTAAATGTTTTGATTTGTTCTGCATTCCGTCCATCAATCGTGTGTCTTTTGCTTTCTCGCCCTAAGTACGCCGGGTACGCCCAGACGTGGGTCCTGGGCTCACTGTACCACTGAATTCAAGCTATCCAGGCTAATGAGTGCTGAAACCCTGAAACCGGTCCTAGGATGCTTATTTCCGGTCCAGGGAGAACCTGGCTTGGCAGTTTCGGCTGGGCTGTTCCCATGAGGCACAGGGTCAAGACAAATTTGCATATGGCCAGATCTAAACTGCGGTGGCATGGTGAGCAAAAGAATGATGGATTTTAACCCAAATCTCTTGACGGGGGGGTGAACGTTTTGATCTGGTCTGCATTCCGTCCATCAATTGTGTGTCTTATAAAAATATCTAAAACCTGTAAAATGAAAATAGGCACATCTTTATGCAGTTTATAATTTGTTGCACACACATATTAGAAGAGGTTTAATGCAATCTACTCCGAAAACCGTATGTCCAGTAGAATATAAGTCTCGGACAGAGCCATACTTTCGTGTAATAAACTCCATCATTGGAGACGAATATGCCATCCGCTACAGACTATATCTTCATATTAACATTTCCTAAATCAATAAGTGAAAAGCCCCCATTACTTAAGTAGCAGCTATATTTTGACCCAGTGACTGGTCTTTCAAACTACCAACTGTGTCCTGCATTAGGCGTTATCATATCTCAACTCAATTTTAATTATCACTCTAGCATACTGATTTTATTATTCTTATTACAGGGGACTAGCAGTGTCACAGCTAGACTCAGCATAACCCTCGTTTCGAGTCCTGCCATACAATCCTATTTTATCCAGGTGTGAAAGCTACAATTCTCACTTTTTACTTTTGAGCAAGGTACTAGATCATGATCAGAAGCAGGGAGAATCCTATTACATACTTTAGGATCGATATTACAAACTGAAATGTACTAATTCTAGTTTCAGGTCTGTTTTTAGCAATACTTCTCCCCCATCTCTGGCTTTTCCTGAATCCCTTAGAATGAAGCAGCATGATCAAACTGTGCACATTTATTAGTGTATTTTGGTTTCAAGTTATAACACGTTTGAACCCAATACTATTGAAAAATGTTTCATATGCACTTTGAGCTTTTGATCCCTATAGGCACTCGTTTTTTAAAAATAATGTTTGATGTGCATGGAGAGTGCAAAGATATTTGCTGCAGTTGGCAAAGTATGTGCCTCTCTCCCCTAGTGATTGGTGCCAATTTTGTAGCTAAGATCAACCCCCAGCTGCCTGAAAATACTTTAGCTGGAATTAATTATCAAGTTCATCTGCGTGCATCGATACAGATGGGTACATCTGATAAATGTTGGCCTCCGACATGTTTGAACATTCAGTCATGAGATGAATATACCACATGTACAGCATTCTCCAAAATGTCTCCTGATACTGATGCAGAATGTTTATCCAGGATCCCTGCCTCGAAAAGAGGGTACACACCTCTCATCATTAATTACAATTTGACTATTTTGCCCGGTTTTATTTTTTTTTGTACTCTCTTCTCATGAAAGATCCAATAAAAAGTATTCATAATAGACTTGCATTTTCGCTGTTGTTTACTGCCTTTTTCTCTCATAGTTGCAGCAAGCAGCTGAAGTTTCCCAACTGAGGGGATCTCGGGTCATCTCTGCTGAAGATATCCTGTTTCTGATGCGAAAAGATAAGGTAAGACTGAGACCGTTTTAATACTGTTTTGATCTTGTTTTTCAAATAATTTACAATGGAATAAGCGACCAGCAAAATACGCTTGTTTTTTCTGGTAATTTTTTGTATTTTTCATAAAGATGTTATAAGAATGGAGGAAAGACTAGGAGGAGGAGCATTCGTGAATACATACAAATATAATACCCTATATATCTCAATCTACATATGTATTCCTTGTGGTGAAGATGCAGTCCAGCCTCTCTCTGTCTTTACATTGACCTAAATCCTTCAGCATGGTCAAGGGATAACCTAGCGTTTGTCGAGCAGTGCGGAGACCCTATGATCGCGAATCTTGTCCCGTTGCCAAAAAAGTCCTAGTGTGACCCAAACCTTCATTGAGAGGATACTTATAACCGAACCAGTTGGCTACCTGTGCAATAATGAGCTGACTTGTGAGTCTACAGAGTGGACCACTTACCAATCCACTTACTGTCAATTGTGAAAAAGTTAACATTGTGGGTAAGCCCAGAAGAGGTCTGTTTGGATTTGTAAATCTAAAAACATAAGTCTCAATGACTTGACCTCAAAATAGCCTGTTAACCTATTCCCGAGAACAAAGGAAATGACGCAATCGCTATCATGACTCATTACCCAAAACAGTTAGGTAGGTGTAGGTGTTTAATGGTCTGTGTGAAAGTTTTATGTGGTTTTGAGGGAATGAACGGAGAATTGGACTTCCGATCTAAAAAAAGGTTTAAAAGCCTGATTACAGGGGAGGAGCTTGGCGGGCATCCGAGATGGCCGCGTGAGCACAGCGCTCTCCGGACCCCCGCCGCTCCCGGCTTAATATCCTGCTTTAATCCTGATTTTTTACGAGGATTCATATAGAGGACGTTGGGCTGATCTACCTGGACCTTTCAGAAACTGATTTGGACATCGGATGCCTGAATTATGTTCAATTGAACTTTTGGGCTCCACCCTCGAAGTACGCCCGGGACTGGGTGAGGTTTGGTGGCCGTCTTGGAGTTGAACAACAACGGCAGGGGGATTGGTCTTGCGGGTCCCCTTCTTAAGTTTCGGTTTCGTTTCTGCCTCAGACTGGGACACTGGTGAGAGGTCCGGGCCAGAGCTGCGGCCGGGACACGAGTGGGTTGTCTGGCCCTTGGCTGCACTGTTCCTGGAGTGGGCTGCCTCTATCCTGGTGATATCCCTCTTGTTGTCCTTTGGTCCCGGGGCCTCCATTTCTGGTGCCCGGTCCGTCGACCCTGGTGACTTTACTCGTGACGCATCTTCAAGATGGCGGGCAGAGGGGACCGAGAGACGCGCAAGACGAAGACACCTCTGCGCGGGGGTCCGGTTCAATCCAATGTTATGGATCGTTATACCCACTCTAAGGGGTCCCCCGGAGCTGCCCTGCCCGGTCCCATCGCGTCCGATCAAGTAGTGGATGCGTCGACGGAGCCCTCCTTGCAGGACATCATGGGCGCCATTTCTGGCATGAGGGAATCCATAGGCCAACAGTACGAAACCTTGGCCCACAAACTTGACACTGTGGCAATTGAAGTGAATTTGATTCGAGCCGATCTCTCCAAGACGAACGAAAAGGTGAAGTCGTTGGATATCAAATCATCCAGCCTCACGACGGACGTCTCTGATATTCAGACGGAGATCGGCAATCTCCGTAGGGTGAACGATTTCATGACCCGGCGCTTGGAGGATTTTGAGAACAGGGCACGTCGCTGTAATGTTCGCGTGGTGGGTGTGCCGGAGAATCCAGAACCCCACTCGGTTGATCTCCTGGTTGAAGACCTCATCCAGGACCACCTTTCTCCGTCTGGCCTTAGTAAATTTTTCGCAGTGGAGCGCGCACATCGTGTTCCAGGGGGCCAGGGCAAGCCAGGCGCCCCACCGAGACCTATTATTGCAAAGCTTTTCCACTATAGAGATCGGGACGCTATCCTACAGGCCTCGCGGGTGAAGGGCCCGGTGGCCTTTGAGAATGCCACGGTGAACTTTTATCCGGACTTTTCCCAACAGGTCCAGAAGCAGCGTATGGGATTTCGTGGTGCCAAGAAGCGTCTTAGGGACATGGGGATGCGTTACGCAATGCTCTTTCCGACTAGGTTGCGGGTGGAGTATAATGATCGTACTTTCTTCTTTGATCGGCCAGATGCTGTGAATGACTGGCTAGACTCCCTGCCTCATCGACCTCCTGAGACTGAGTCCGACGCCCACCCGGGCGGTGCTGAGGGTGGCGTAGAGAGCTGAACATTTTATCTTTGACTGATGCCTTGTTTTGTATACCTTCTCCAGGGATGTAAGCCTATGTTCCTCTACCTCACATGTGTTTTGATGTATGATCTTTTTCTCGTCATTGGTTTGATCGGGAGGCGGGTGGGACAGAGCCTTTCCTCCTCCGGGGTCTTTGTGTAGAATAGGGGTTCTTGGGCGACAGGCACACTGCAGGTTGGGGTGGCTTTTTAGCTTTTTGCAGGGGTGCAGGGTGGGGGGTGTTTCCTTGTTACTTGGGGGGTGGGTGGTTGGGAAGTTTGTTGTTTGTGTGTTCTGGGTTCAAGGCGACTTTATTCTGTATCTGGACTGCTTTTTATGGTCATGCTCATTGGTGGGGGGTTTGGGCTTTTTCGGGTGGGATGGGGGGTAGCGGGTTGAGATTTGTTTCGTGGAACGTTAATGGTCTGGGAGATCGTATCAAGCGAAGTGTGGTGTTGAAATGTATACGACGTTTATCTCCTGACATTGTTTTCCTGCAGGAGACTCATTTGATAGGCAATGTTTGTCATGCAATGAATAGGTGGGGCTATCGCCTCGTAGCGCATTCGGGGTTTACCTCGGGTTCCAGGGGTGTGGGTATCCTTGTCCGGGCTTCCCTCCCCCTGGCTATTGATGATGTTATTCAGGATGATCGGGGGCGGTATGCTGTTCTTGTGGGTCGATATGAAGGCCGTGCCCTCTCCTTGTTAACTGTTTATGTGCCCCCCGGCTTGCAGACTTCTACCTTTTCAGATTTGGGCCGTGTCTTGTTGGACCTCCCTGATAGTACTCTCTTTCTGGCTGGTGATTTTAATTCCGTAGTCTCCGGTCTCCACGATCGCCACCCCCCTAGGGATACCCCTGCGGCACAGCAGTGGTTGGGTGGATTTTTGGATACCTTTGGCCTGGTGGATTGCTGGAGGCTTTTGCATCCTACGCAGCTTCAGTACACCTTTCACTCTGGGGCCCATGGGAGTCTGTCTCGGCTGGATTATTTCCTGATGCCTGCGGCTCAGTCCCCAGCGGTGCGTGAGATAGTGCACCTGCCCAGGGGTATCTCTGACCACTCTCCGCTCTGGCTTCGTTTTGAGGTTGGAGTGGAGGCAGTGGGCCGGGTGGCCCCCATTAATCCGTGGTACCTCACCTCCCCCGAGACCCGCACCCTTCTGCTTAAGTCCTTTGACTCGTATTTTCTGGATAACGAGGGGTCGGTTTCCTCTGCTGTGTCCCTATGGGAGGCCTTTAAGACCGTGCTTCGTGGGCAGGCCCTCTCCCTTATTGTTGAGGCCAAGAGAGCGAGAAATAGAGAGGTGGTTGATCTTGAGGGGGAGATTTCTGCATTGGAGGAGGGTTTGGAATCTGGTGTCACGCCTGAGAAGCTCCATGCCCTGGGTCTGAAACAATTTGCTTATAAGTCCATGGTCACAGATGCCGCCAAAGTGATGTTTCGGGAGCAACAGGGTCGCTTGTATGATGTGGGTGACAAAGCGGGTAAATTGCTGGCATGGCTGGATAAGAAGGAGAGAGCTAATCGTGTGGTACCCGTGATTCAGTCTGCGAGTGGTGTGAGTGTAACGGACCCGATTGGAATAGTTGACCGGTTTGCCGATTACTTCCGTGTGGTGTATACCCCTGTGTCTGAGAGGGATGTGGTTGACTCTCGCCTTTTGTTGCGTGATATAGCCCTGCCCATTGTTTCCGATTTAGACCGTGTGGCGTTGGACTCCCCCTTTACGGTTGATGAGATAGCTACTGCCATCCGTTCCCTCCGTTCGGGCAAAGCATTGGGCCCGAACGGGTTGCCGATCGAATTGTACAAGTTGCGTCCCGATAGGGTGGCTCCGTATCTTCGCGCCATGTTTCTGGAGTCCCGGGAACGGGGTATTCTCCCTTATGATCAGAGACTGGCCACAATAGTTGTCATCCCCAAGGAGGGTAAACCACGTGATCTTTGTTCCTCCTACAGGCCCATATCCCTGCTAAATGTTGAACCCAAGGTATTGGCGAAACTCCTGGCATCCCGTCTCTTGACGGTCATTAGTGACTTGGTCCATCCGGATCAATCTGGATTTATCCCGCATCGCAACACGGCTCTGAACCTGCGTCGTCTTCACGGTGCGATTGCGGGGCGGGGCTTCTGGCGGAGCCGGCCATTTTGGCATCATTGGATGCTTCCATGGCCTTCGACACGGTGGAGTGGCCTTATCTTTGGGCGGCTCTTGAGAAATTTGGTTTTGGGCCTGAGTTTATTGGTTGGGTCCAGTTATTGTACACGGAACCTCTGGCGCAAGTAGTGGTGAACGGTAGGGTCTCGGCTCCTTTCACCCTTGGTAGGGGTACCCGTCAGGGATGCCCCTTGTCTCCGTTACTGTTTGCGCTCGCCATGGAACCATTGGCTGCTTGGCTTCGGTGGGAACCTTCCCTGAAGGGGATCCGCTGGTCTCCGGACTTTGAGGACCGCGTGTCGCTTTACGCGGACGATATCCTTTTATACCTCACCTCCCCGCGTAAATCTCTGTCTGTTCTGTTCGACGTTCTTGCTTCCTTTTGGGCCAATTCGGGCCTTGTTATTAACTGGACCAAGTCCTGTGTATATGTTCTTTCGGGGGTTTTGCCCCCCTTGCCGAGCAGACTTCCGATTCAGGTGGTCCACTCGGGTTTCAAGTATTTAGGGATTTTTATCACGTTGGACCCGACGCTCCGCTTTGAGCGTAATCTCCTCCCACCATTGCTTAGATTGCGCCTGGATGTGGCCCGTTGGCGTAAGCTTCCTTTGTCTCCTCTGGGCAGGGCGGCTCTGTTTAAAATGATGTCCTTGCCGCGATTTCTTTACGCGCTCCAAAACTCCTATGACGCTATTCCTAAGACCTATTTCCAAGAGATTGAGAGTCTTCAGCGGCAATTGATATGGGATGGGCGTCCGCGTATCGCACTCGCAAAGCTCACCATCCCTTGGTATGACGGTGGCATGGCGCTCCCCGATATCAAGCGATATTACTGGGCTTCCCAGTTGTCTGCCATTAATCACGTGATGTTTTCCTCGGGTCGTAATCCTGCGTTCGAGATGGACAGATTCCAGCTCCCGGGTGGGGACTTTACTAGAGCACTTTATTCTCGATCGGCCGGGCGCCATCTTGTGGGCCCATCCAAGATCGCAGTAACTGTATGGCGAGCTGCGAATGTGAGTTTGGGATGGGAGGATCGCTTGACGTTGGCGACGCCGCTTTACGCCTCGGAACGTTTGGGCGGACTTTGGTCTACCAAGGGTTTCGACCGCTGGGATATGATAGGGATTTGTAAGGTGGGTGATGTGTGCTCGAACGGTAGTGTGAAGTCGTTCCAGGCCCTCCAGGCGGAATATGGTTTGAGTGGTAGGGAATTTTTTCGTTACCTGCAGGTCCGGCATGCCCTCGCCTCAGTTTTGGTTCCTAATGAGGCCCTGCCTGAATCTTCCCCCCTCGAAGACCGTGTCCTTGATGGGCATCTTCCCGATAGTACTATTTCTCTGATTTACAAGAAATTGATCAATAATCGGGCGGACTTATTGGTCCGACTTCGGGAGGCCTGGGTTGGCGATGGGTTGGAGCTGGACGACGAGGATTGGCAGTCGGCACTCTCTTCTCCCAAGGAGGTGGCCATTCCTGCCCGTCTCCGTTTGGTTCAACTTAAGATTCTTCATCGAGTTTATGTCACGGGTCCGCGTCTGGTGGCGATGGGCTTTTCTTCGGATGGGCTATGCAAGCGTGGTTGTGGTTTGAATGCGACCTTTTTACATATCCTTTGGGAATGCCCGGCTGTAGCGGCTTACTGGACTGCTGTGCTTGAGGTGATGACTGCTGTGACTGGTGTTGCCCTGCGGCCGGAGCCGCGGCGGTGTCTGTTGAATGTGTGGGAGCCCACTGACTACTCTGTGGCCCAGACCAGATGGGCTACCCTGGGATACATGATTGCGAAGCGGGATGTTGCGCAGCTCTGGGGCGCTTCCAGGCCCCCTGAGGTCTCGAAGTGGGAAGACAACATGGACTGGTCCATGTTTCGAGAGAAGACGGTTTATGTGGCCAGGGGCAGACCCAAGGCGTGGACGAAGGTTTGGGGCCAGTGGAATGAATATCGTGGGGATATTTGCACCCCTCCCCTTGTAGGCACTGCTGAGATTGTCCTATCTCCCTAGACGTGCGTTCCCGGAACCCCCCCATACGGGTTTTTTCTATATTTCCGGTTCTCCCCGCTGCTCCCCTCCCCCCCCTCCCGACTCGATTGGAGCCTCCGGGCTCTGGGTGTGTTCTCCTGATCGTGGACCGTCCCCTCCTTTCTTTGGGCTGACCTTAATTATCGTACATTCGCCTTTTAGTGTTTGTTTTTCTTTTGTAAAATAAAAATTCGAGTTGCTCTGTGATATATGTAGAGTGATGCTTTGTGCTCGAGCTGTACCCGACCACGGGTGTACACTTCTGTTTCATGCATTGTGCCTTGTTGTTAGCGGCCAGCCCGTGCGGTTGTAGGCCCATCCTTGTACTTTTCTATGCTTGCTCCAATAAAGGTTTTTTAAAAAAAAAAAAAAAAAAAAGCCTGATTACAGTCTCCAGCTAGGATCACATTTTTATCGAAGTGGTGAGATATCAAATTATTCATATGTGACCAGAAAGGGGTATCACCAGATGTAGGGGCATACACATTAAAAAGAGATAGAGGGGTGCCATCAATCTCTAACTTAGTATAGAGCCATCTACCTTCTCCCTCCCTCAGCTGTGACACAAGGGAGGTCTTCAGGGATTTATGTAATAAAGTGACAACACCATTTCGCTTACCATCACCAGGTGAGTACAAAAGTTCACCAACCCAATTTCTCTTGAACTTTAACAATTCAGATTCAGTAAGATGGGTTTCTTGCAGCAAAGCAATTTTGACATCTAGTTTAGATAAATAAGATAACACTCTTTGTCTCTTAATTGGGGAATTTAAACCTTTAACATTCCATGAGCATATCTTTAAAACCATATCTTAGAAACTATGAATGTAAGATACAATGAACCAACCTTAATAGAACTGCCAATATAAGATAAGTCATAAAGATGAGAATACGCGTAATACTCAAAACTTGAAACATTGTAGGAGAATAAGAAAGAAAAGAGATGAGGGAGAAAAAGAAGAAGAAAGAAATAGAGAAACAAGCTATGTAAAAACATCCAGCAAGTGAAACATGAGAAGAATAGCAAAGAAGTAGCAAGTCAAAGCAGTAAATCTGATAGAGGAAAAAATGTGAAAGGAGAGAAAAGATACAAAATACAATAAAAATGACATGATGAACATACTTACATAAAATCTAAAACACATGTAAGGTGGGGGGAGATGGGGCCACATAGAAGAGTGATGACCCCATAACACGAACAAGGGCGCGAAGGGGTGGGAAATGGCAAGCGGTACAACATATGGGATAATACATCATAAGAGCGGAACTTACAAATAAAAGAAAAATAACGAAAGATGGTAAACAGGTCAATATCAATCAAAGGGAAGGAACAGTAATCACCATCAAACAAGAACAATTAGGAAGAAATAAGTACATTACAATGGCAATGCATAAACATATCAGCAAGAACTCTTTGTTGAGCGATGAAGACAATGTAGAAGTGTCCATGGAATCCATATGGCAAGAATAAAGAAAACTCTTCAATTTTAAAGGATCCTCCCTCGTATGTGGTGGTTTTGTTCTTAAAAGTAACTTTAAAGAGGCATGGATGAAAGAGGCCATAGCGTGCACCCAAAGCTCTGAGTTGCGGTCTCTTTGCTAAAAAGTTATTTTGTCTGTCCGCAGTGGATTTTGAGTAATCTTGAGAGAAAAATAAAGTACTGCCAGCCCAGATGATACGATTTGCAGATCTAGCTGCTGATAAAATCTTAAGTAAGTCAGTATACTCTTCGAAATATAGGATGACTCCTCTCGGTTTCCTTATATTGGAAGAGGACGATGACAAAGCAGGACCCAAACGGTGAGCTCGTTGAATATTTAGCTGAGTATCTTGAGGCAAGTTGAGTACTTTGGGTAGGAATGACTTGAAGAAAGTATTAGGATCAGAACCTTCTGATCCTTCTGACAATCCATAAATATGGAGGTTGTTCCGCCTATTCCTGTTTTCCAAATTTTCAACTTGTTTTTGGAGAAACAGCACTTGAGAATGAAGAATATCAGTCTTGCTACTAACAGAAGTCAGGGATTCAAGATTCTGCTACACTGTAGTAACTCTGTCTTCTAAGCTTGACCATCTTTCAGTTAGTGTCTGAATTTGGGAGTTTGTTTCCTCAACAAATGGGCGAAGGGCTCTAATTTCTTCAAGTAATAAGTCAAAAGAAACTTAAGAAGGTTGTTTGGGAGGGGAGGGAGGATCCTTCTTTAGACGTTTACTTGGCGCTTTATTCGAGCCAGATGACGCAGCAATGCTGGAAACTGTGGTGGTCTTAGGTGAAGTATTCGATGGGTTATCCATGGCAACGTAATATAAACGAGACTCAGAGCAGGTTGAGTAATTCCGTAGGTGAAGGGTGTAAATAACTTGGGTTGTTAACCAAAACAGCTGTGGCCAGGGACAAAAAGTAGCACCAACAATTCCACAAATTTATGAATAATGTAAAAATTATAGATGTCTTTGTTGGGGAGATAATTTTAATGAGGTAAAAACCAAACAAGTGTTCTGTATATGGTTTATCCCATGCGCCTCAGCAACAAACGAATGAAAGTGGCCTAGAGAGCTTCATAGTAATATGGACCAACTATCTGTAACCTTCATGAGAAAAGAAAGAAATATCCCAAAGTTCCATCAATATTTTACTACCTGAAGGAGCCTAAGAAAAATGCCAAAGGAGGAGTTGATGGAAAGAAGAGGAACAACCATTGCAGAGTGTTCTTTCAAGAAAAGAAAGGTTTCCAAACAGCCAGGATGACAAGATTGTTTGGCATGGGCATTGCATAGAAGCTTTGCGCAGTTCGAAATAGAAAATGGCGGCCAGTATTATGAAGAGGAAGGCATCCCAGATCCAGAGCATATACAACAATGCAGGCGGAGAATAATAATGGCTTCACAACAGCTCTCCATTTCCTCTACATCATTTCAAATGCAGGGCAAGAATTGCAGCGTTATTTACAGTATCCGTGTCACAAGGATAATTAAGTACGTGTGGAAAACGTCTTACTGCCGGATCGACAAAATGGCGGCTGAAAACGCGGGGGAAGCGCTCCGCTGCAGTCAAAGTAAATGTTGCTGCTTACGTATAGTTTCAGGGATCCTTGAACATGTCAGCCGGTTCTGCCTCGATTCCGACTTCTCTGCAGAGGCTTTGAGGAACCGCGCTACACTTTAGTTGCTCGCCAGAGCCGCAAACCCCCTATCCGTCTCGGGAGCGATCCTCCTCGGGCGCTAGCCACGCCCCCGTCTTTCTGATTACTTAACCCTGCCATGTATACTGCTTTTTTAGGCCTCGCCTGAGCCAGCACTCATGCCTGCTCTGCGAGACATTTAGTAAGGGCTTTAAACTTTGGAACACACACTCGTGAGTGTGCTTTTGTTTTCTTCACCCGCTTTTGGCCTTTGCATGCATCTTTCTAAGAAAGACAGCATGCAATTGGCCAAAGGGTGCATGTCCCGCCTTCTCTCTGCCCTGGCCTAGGGTCCGAGGGAGAGAGTGCTTCTTTCCTCTCTCGTCATGGCTCATTAAGCACAGCGTGCACTTTCAGCTCCAAACGCGGTCGCTTTCATTTTTGCGTACCGCTCTTATTTTATTTATTTACCAGAGCACCGTAATGCCTTTCTGCACATAACACCCCTCCCACCTCCCAAACATCAACCAGAGCGATGCCGTGGCTTGTTTCTAATATTCAACCTCATTCTGCTCTCCCATGTGCCCCCTTCGAGATCTTCCTCTCCTTCCACATTCTGCCAGCACCCTCCTCCCCAATACTCCACCACCACCACGTCCACCACCACCACGTCCACCACCACCACCACCACGTCCACCACCACCACGACCACCACCACGTCCACCACCACGTCCACCACCACCATGTCCACCACCACGTCCACCACCATGTCCACCACCACGTCTATTACCACCTCCACCACCACGACCACGTCCACCACCATGTCCCCCACCATGTCCCCCACCATGTCCACCACCATGTCCACCTCCACCATGTGCACTACCACCTCCACCACCACCACGTCCACCACGTCCACCACCACCATGTCCACCGCCACCACATCCACGACCACCACGTCCACCACCACGTACACCACCACGTACACCACCACGTACACCACCACGTCCACCACCACGTCCACCACCACGTCCACCACGACCACGTCCACCACCACCATGTCATCCACCACCACATCCACCACCACCACGTCCACCACCACCACCATGTCCTCCACCACCACATCCCCAACCACCACGTTCACCACATTCACGACCATGTCCACCACCACCAAGTCCACCACGTCCACCACCACCACAACCACCACTACCACATCCACCAACCCCATGTCCACCACCACCCCATGTCCACCACCACCACGTCCTCCACCACGACCATGTCCTCCACCACCACCATGTCCTCCACCACCACCATGTCCTCCACCACCACCACCATGTCCTCCACCATCACCACGTCCACCACTACCACGTCCACCACTACCACATCGACCACCACCACATCGACCACCACCACATCCACCACCACATCCACCACCACATCCACCACTACATCCACCATTACATCCACCACCACCTCGTCTCCCACCACCAAGTCCACCACGTCCACCACCCAATGTCCACCACCAAATCCACCACCACCACCACCCTTGACAGGTAAAGTGTCACTGGAGGGCAGGGGTAATAGGAGTGTCAACCCTGGCTGTACATGGGACATTTAAGGGTGCATTGGGTGCGAGAAGACGGGAATAGGGACTAGAAGTATTACACCAGACCGAAGATACATTTTGAAGAGGTCCAATGTCACAGGGGCTCCTGTAAAAGCACTCGTAGCATCTCTACCTCACAGTGGCATACCTGTTTTGTTCTTAAACAATTAAGTACATCACATGATTTTTTTCTTTTGCCTAACTTGGTCAAGACAATAGTTTTCCTTTGCTAAAGCTGTTAATAATGGGTATTTTTTCCAAGAGAAGTTTCTTTCACACAATACCTTGTGTTTGTTTTTACTGACACCCTTTTTCATCAATAAAAGTAATTATACTTGGGTCTCCCAAACCTCGTAACTGGCAGGAAGAAACACTAACAATGCCAACATTCCTGCCTTTTATTAGTACACATTTCCTTCAACCCGCGTGGCGCTGGGGTCATGATTCACCCATAGCCACCTCAAAGCATTCCGTAGACTTCATTTCAGTCTAATTTCATGCTATGGTCTCACAAATGAGCCCGCTAAGGAATACACAAGGCTTCAGTTGAGTCTCATTCCATGCTATGGTCTCACCAATAAGCACGCTAAGGAATGCACAAGGCTTCAATCGAGTGACAGCGACCATAACCACCATGAAGCACACTTTTAAGGATTCTTCCTCTGTCTCAGGCTAGAGACTAAGGGCCTGATTGTGAGTCTGCGGACGGGTTTCTTGGTCACAGACTTGACAGATATCCCATCCACCGCATTGCAAGTGCCATTGGATATAATAGTCCGCCCTTAATTTGAGCCTTAGTCCTTATTGCAAAATTTACCATAATCACGAAAAGGATTCCATAAACTTAATTGAACTTTTCCTCCATGGTATGGTTTCATCCACACCCGCCCTGAAGGATACTATATACTTCAATGGAATCTTACTCCATAGTGGAATCAAGCTCTTCTCCAAAGTACAGTATCAACCATTCACATCCTAAACTATAACTGATTTTCATTGTAGTCCTACGCCTTTTTACTGTCCCGTTCATGATCGCCATCAAAGAGTCTCACTCCATGGTACAATCTCACCCATAAACACCCTATCTGAGACTCTATCCGATCCCTTGGGAATCCCCCTTTAGTGGTATATCTTAAGAGCCCATTTTGGATGGCACAGAGACTCTCGGCTGTGTCTCCGCTGGGACATTTAGACCTTAAAGCTCTATAGCTTATTTCAGAACATTTGTATTTTCTCTCTCCATCAGCCACTCAAGCCAGTATGGACAGTGAAGGTAGAACCAAACAAAAGGCACATGTTATGCCTCACAGACCAAATCCCCTCTATCACTTACATGCCACTTGCATATTCTAGGTAGTTGTCTTCAATGGAAAAAAGGTTGGAGGTTGGTTCTCATGATTGTGACTTAGCTAGAACCATCCCATGTTCATGATCATTTTCATCTGTGTCAACATTGTTGGCCTTTTTGTGACCTGGAGCCTGAAGACACTTGAAATAAAGATGGTCTATTTTAAGAAATCGCAGTCTTTCGGACAAGGAAGTCGCAGTTCTGTGCATTTGTGGATGGAGCTGGGCCTTGTTGTAGTCTTCCAGAGTGTTTTTGTTAAGAAGGTTGGTTCATGTGCCATTGTCATGAGGTGAAATTAAAGTTTTGTGTTGAAAGGTTTTCAAGAAATGTATTCTATATTTAATTGTATAAATGGCATGCCATTTACGTGGCAGGGGTATGGGCGGCACATCTGGTGAGGTTGAATGGTAGGGAATTAGGGACACTTTAGATTGATCTGGCATTCGTGTGGTCACCCTGTGATGAGATGACGCTGAAGACAGTGAAGACGGGATGTAGTGGAAAGCAAGTGAAAGGTATCATTTCTCAGGCACAAAATATAAATGTTTCCCGAATTTATTCCTGAAAGTAGGAGTAAGAGATCAAGGCTCAGAAAGCACTTAGTGGGAAAAAAGTTGTAGAGCAGGCCTGCATCATCCTGCCAGTCCTAAGGTGCTTGCAAGGATAGAGCATACTGCCTGAAAAGGCAGGGCATCTGTTCCAGAGAAGGCCGGAGGTGGCCAGGAAGAACCACTGAGATCATGACTGAAGTCTTAGGGGTGGATGTGTTGGTGTGCACAAGAGTCCAGTTCTAGCTAAGCCTCCTGCAGTGGCGTAACACAACTTGAGGAACCACCCTGCACGAAGGGGGGGGCCCCTCCCAGGCCCACCAGCTACCATTTTTGCTGAGGGGGCACCCTGGAGCTCAGCCCCCCCCCACCGTATGTATTTGCGTTTTTGTCTTTTGCCCTTAGCAAGCTGTGGAATAGTGTTTGATAGTTCTCATAACAGTGGTGATTGTCCTTAATGTGTGGTGAATTACAATGAAAAATAGAATAAAGTAAATACAAAAACAGGCAATAGTGACAGTACATTGGCTGTAGGTATGCTTTTAAACAAATATAGGGTAGAAATAGGTATGAAAGTAACCAACACGTGGGGCTCTGTGCCAGAAAGGGAACTCTACATTTGTTGCTATCAGATTTGGATTGGTCATTTAGGGAAAAAATGTTAATTTCGTGCTTAAGGATTGTGTTAGTAACCACAAAATAACCATTTTCGAATGCAAAGAAACCTTTATTTGCCTAAAAACTATCCTGTTAGAAATAAACATGACGTTTTTTTCCTCCAAAGAATCTTGGTACTTCACCTTCCAAATAGGTATTAGAGTATTCTTTAAAATCATAACAGCTTGGAAAGCTGAAAGTCCCACTTTGGTTGCCACGATTCAAACCCGTGGATGTCATACTACACACCGGGCTCTGCAGCAGTAACTCTACTCTTACTGACATACCTACAAGTTCATCTATTTACAGGTGTCATTCTCCCACATATAATGTATTCATGGCTGTATGTTTCTTGTCTTTGCATCCTTTAGAAAAAACTAAGAAGACTTCTAAAATATATGGTTTTTCGTGACTACAAATCAAAAGTTGTCAAAAGCATTGAGGAAGAGGATCTCCTGGACGGTAGGTCAATTTCGGTCTGAATGAGAGATGAATGATCAGGGAGACATTTTTCTCCTTAGTGTCTGAAAGCGCATCAATGCATTCTCAGTGGCTTGAGACTTAACTGAAGACAATGAGTGCAGTTCAGTGCTTTAGTTTAAAGCCACTTCTCAGTTGTATTTTATTCCACTGTATTCAAAATCCAGTCACTGAAGTATTATATTTCAGACTCGTGAAATTAAAAAAAAATCACCTGATTCCCTAATGTTGACTAATCAATTGATTTAAAACGTGGTATATGTCAATTTTATGAGTCCAAAAATGTATCCATTGAAGTAGGGATGTGAGAGCTCTTCGCCATCTATTGTTTGAGAGAACTCGTCATTCTTTTAACGTCAGCAAGTGCTGTGCTTATAAGGGATGACTTTTCAAGGTTGCTGATGCACATATGCAGACCTTTCATGCATCAGTATTCTGGTGCGTAGAAACATATTCACTGCCATTAGTTCAGCCCACCTATCATAATACAGTTGGAAACCATTTGGCCTTCCATGGGAGAGTAAAGTATTCTTGTCTATTATCAATTACAGTGTCCCCGAAATGAAGTGTCTTGCTTTTTCGTACTACCCCTGCCATGTTAGAAATATTCCAGTTATCATTTTTTATTTATTTATTTATGTAATGCGATTTTCTATAGCGTGAACATTACCCGAAGGTGTCGGAGCGCTTTACAAAAGAACCAGTTGCGATACATAAGGATTTAGGATTACATGGGTTACATGAAAGATACAAACAGGAAAAAAAATCGCAAATGTACAAGTTGTAAAGTCACACAGGGAAGAGATACAAGTAGATGACAGTATTCAATTGGCCACCATTTAGTACAACAATCTTCATACCACCGTTTGTTAAATCTTCAAAGCAAAGATGTTATATATGCCATCCTTGCCCTACTATGTTTAGATGAGTAATCAGGACCTGCGCCCCAATATTTTCACTACAAGCACCTCAAGCAGAACTTGCCTCTTGTCTCATGCAATCTGGAAGTGTAATTTTTGCACCCATTAAAAGTTATGTGGTATTGGAGTTGGTTCTGCTGCTGCATGCTGGTCTACGTACTATGCATGCAGCACATTTTCCTTCATTACGCTGGACGCACATTTTAAAAGGTACGCCCAGTGCAATGAAGGGAATTGCGCCGCATTGTGGTGAATGCTCTGCCCTCAGGGCAGCCACGAACTCGCGCTGCCCTGGGAGCAGTGCATTCGTGTGAAAAACGGAGCGGCTGCTTTGAAGCCGCGCTGTGTTTTCACAGTGCATGCGGCACCTGCCTACACTTTGAAAGGGGATTAGAGAGCCCCTTGCAGGAGGGTGCAGTCAGTGACTGCACCCACCTGCAAGGGAATGTTTGGGGGTCCATAGGAAACCCTTTCCCCCTTCTAGGGGGTGGCTCTCAGGAGGCGAACTGACAGTAAGTCACCTTATAGGTGGCACAGCCCCCTGAGAGCTTCTTTAGCGCTGCACCTGAGTCTGTAATATGGCAGAGGCGCAGAGGCAAGGGGATTTCCTTATTTGCATGGCACACACCACCATGCAGATGAGGGGACGCCCCTGAAGAAAGTGCTGGTGCTTTATATGTGCCAGCGCTATCAGATATGGCTGCACAAGTGTCTGGGGCCCCTTCTGCAATGCCAGAGTACCCTAGGGTCCGAAACACCTGTTGCGCCCCCAGGACACTTTGTGTAATATGGCCTCAGATGCCTAAGATTAGACAGAAGATAATGGATTTTCTCACACAAAGTCCTTCTGTATCAAACCAGCATGCCTCACTGGCCCAGTGTACTGATGACCTGCATACAATCATTTAAGAACAGTTAGATCGGCTGTTGTTTGTCCCGTCCCCCACTACCTGCCAACGCTGTGAGCCATGGCCTTTATATATGGTATTTGTATGTTATGCAGGCAATTTCTTCCCGCCACCCACTGTCTCTGTCCAGTCTCTGAGTGAAGATAGTCAGCTGAAGGTGGCCTTTTGTCTTCAGCTACAGCCCAATCTGTCATGTCCTTCACCCATTTTTAGTTTTTTTTTTTGTCAAATCTGTTTATTGGCATTTATATATTTCAACATCACATGAGGTGCATCATTGCTAATGATATAACTGTACATCTGTGTCCGGCGTCAATGCACAAGCAAGATGACATAGCAACCAGGCGCTGCAACATTTCACATATATAACATGTATATGAGCCTATGACACCAAGGCGCGCCCTCAGCATAATTGGGCTCAATGCGCCCTATCCCTGTGTGAAGAGACAAGTCTTATATGTGCATAACAACTGCAAAAGGGAAAAATATGTGCAACAAATCCAGAACATCCATCTGCGGCACTGTCACAGAGCTACATTATGAGTCGTCTCCGTTCACATCCCCGAGCCCGTCTCCCCGGCCCCCCTCCCACCATTCCTCCCCCCAATCGCGTATGCCTCTACTCTTACTGCTTCCTCATCTCATTGTCGTGGCAAATATCAGTCAGTGTGTTAGGTGTGTCGTCCGCTGCGCTCCCTCCCGCCACCCTCTGCACCAACCTGGTCCCCCGCCACCCCCTCGCCCGTGACACTCTCTGCTGCCTGCAGAATGCTAAGCATGAGCTCCCAGTGCTCCGCCATGGGCTTCCTACGGAGCCCCACTGTTTCCTCCCGTCTTATGGCAGTCCATTCTGCCCGGGCCCAGGACAGAAGGGACAGAGTCCATGCCCGTACACAAGGCGGGTCACTCGCCTTCCATCTCCTGGTGAGCATCCGTGCCGCTGCTACCATCCCCAAATCCAGAAAGCGGGACGATGCCTTATCCTTGGGCGAACGCTTGAACTGATGTAGAAGATATTCTGGCCAGCCACAAGGGATGGTGCGGCCGGTGCATTGTGTAAGCAGCGCGCTAACGTCTCTCCAGTAGGTGCCAAGCCCTGGGCATTGCCACAGAAGATGTAGGAGGTCTGCATTCACCTCACCGCACCTAGGGCAAGAAGCATCAGCCCTATGAAGTTATTTATTTATTAAGTCTGGGGTGAGGTAGGCTATATGGACTATGTAGATTTGGATTTGGCGGACGCGCACATTTCTGGGGATGCGCGCCGGGCTTTTAAGGATCCTCTCCCACTCTGTCAGCTAGTGCACGCCCCATATCCCTCTCCCACTTTCCGCGGAGTGGGGCCAGGTCCAGCTCCGTATGTGTCCGTAGGGATGCCGAAAACCATTTAATTAGATGCCTGCCCCTGCCCATGACATGCAGGTATTGCATGGTCAAGTGTTGCGCTGGCTCCTCCGCAATATCACCCCACTTAGCCGCCATGTGAGCCGTGAGGGAACGGTATATTAGGAACCCCCCAGGGGGAAGCCCAGCGTCCGTGACTAGCGTCTCATAGGGTATCAAAGCTCCGTCTTGATACAGGTCGCCTAACGTCTGGACGTCCGCTTCCTGCAAGTGCTCTAGCATATTGCACGTGAGGATCCCCTCACCCCCCGGTGAGCCTTCCAGCAGCACCGCAGGCGCGTATTGGAGCACCGCTTTTGTAAGTTTCAGCGCCCTGCGAAAGCATTTGAATGCCACCGCCAGCAACAGTGGGGCGGGTCGCGCTGGCGCCGCCAGCGGATGAAATAGCACAGTGATCCGCTCCAGGGTATAAGGCGGCTCATTCGTGGCGGTCTCCTCTCTCCCCCTGTCTGCTAACCAGCGGGCAACCAATTGGAGCTGCGCCGCCAGGTAGTAATGTTCAAAGCAGGGGGCGGCTAATCCGCTTTTGTCTGTGGGTAGGAACAATTTCCCGAGGGCCAGACGGTGCCTGGACTCGCCCCAAATATAGTCGTGCAGGACCCTGTTAAGCTTGGAAAAAAAACGACGCAGGTATGAACAAGGGCAGGTTTGCAAAATAATACAAAAGGCGAGGAAGCATCACCATTTTGGCAAGGGCCACTCTACCTGTGGGCGTCAGTGGAAGTGTAGACCAGAAGCCGATCTGAGTTTTGAGTGCCGTCACCGCTCTCCCCAGATTTCCGTCAAGCAGGTCTGTTGGCTAGCGGTAGATCTGGATCCCCAGGTACTTAAACGTACCTGCTCTCCACTGAACTCTTGTACCATGCAAGTTGTACTCCGGGTCAGTTACCTCGCTACAAAAGGCATAGAGGCACGCCTTGCCTACGTTAACTCTGAGCCCCGATAGGCCAGCGAAGCGGCTTAACAATTGGTCCAGCAGCTCCGGCATGCGGCCCACGTCTCGGACAAAGACCAAGATGTCGTCGGCATACAAGGACACCTGGTGGACACCGTCGCCCAGTGGGATACCGTCAGCCAGGGTTTGTCTCATGGCCGCAGCTAAGGGCTCTATGGCCAGTACAAAAAGCAGGGGAGACAGAGGGCACGCCTGACGGGTGCTCCTGCCCACCGCCACAGCCACCGAGATATATGGCCTGAGTCGGACGCGGACCACCGGATTCCTTTACAAGAGTCCCACCATCTGCAGAAAGTTTGCTTCCAGTTCATACGCCTCCAGCACCGACGACAGGTAGCCCCACTCGAGGCAGTCAAAGGCCTTTTCTAGGTCTAACACCAAACACCCCTCCTTGGGCCAGGCCTTCGTTGCCTCCGCCGCTACCCTGAAGTACCTCCTGAGATTCAGGGACGTGGTCCGCGCCGGAACGAACCCGTTTTGATCCGGGTGTACTAAGTGCGGAACCATAGGCGCCAGGCGCTCTGCAAGAATTTTGGCAAGAATCTTGTAGTCAGTGTTAAGCATCGTCAGTGGGCGATATGAACCTAGGGACATGGGGTCTCTGTCAGGCTTGGGCACGGACATTAAAAACGCTTCCTGCATAGTAGGTGGGAGCTGACCCGCGTCTATCGATGCCCTGTACACCCGGAGAAGCCGGGGCGCCAGAACGTCCCTATTTGCCTTATAGTATTCAGCTGGCAGGCCGTCGGGCCCCGGCGTTTTCCCGATCGCCAGCGCTTGGATTGCATCTCCCACCTCCTCCAGCATGAGCGGGGCACCAAGTTCTGCTTTTTGGCTCTCCGTAACCGTAGGCAGTGCAACCGCCTCCAGGAAGGCAGCTAACATCTGAGCATGTCCCGCGCCTCGGGCGCTATAGAGGTCTCGGTAATGGTCAGTCAGCGCCCGATAGATCTCACGCTGCGTGTACACCACCGTCCCGTTCCCTGCGCAAATGGCACCAATCGGGGCGTTGCGCTCTGCCTTCTGCACCAGCCAGGCCAGCAGGCGGCCAGCCCTATCCGCCTTGGCATGTGTTTTGGCGGAGTGCGCTGCATAGTTGTGGCATCGCAGTCTTTTGAGTAGGACCGAATGCTCCCCACGAAGCTTTCCAAGCTTGTTCGCGTGCCTGCCTGTCCCCTCCCCTTCCTTTTCGTATCTCAGGAGCTCTGATTCTATGCGGGCCAGAGAAGCAGACACCTGCGCGCGGATGTTCCACGTGGCGCCTATGCAATGCCCGCGGATAGTTGCCTTATGTGCATCCCATTCCACCATGGGATAGCTTGCCGAGCCCTCGTTTTCTTCGAAATAGGCTAGTATGGCCGTGCCCAACGAAGATCTGAACTCGGCTTCCTCCAACGCGGTCGACTGCAGCCGCCACGTGGGCACCGCAGGACGGTCCGCCTCCCAGCTAAGCTGGAACCATAGGGGGTTGTGATCTGAGTGTGTTCTACCCAGGTATTCCGATTTAGTCAGGAGCGGGGACTGGGAGCCCACTATGCGGTCCGGGCGGACATGTAGGCCGTGTACCGCCGAGTAGTATGAGTACGTTCTGTCCGTAGGGTGCTGCGCGCGCCAAAGATCATGAATGTCCCAATGCAGTAACCAGCCCCTCTGAGCCTACGCTGTTGATGCTGCTGTCGCTGCTCGGAGTGGCGGGAAGGAGCGGTGCAGGTGTGTGTTGAGTATCATGTTAAAATCTCCGCCCAGAAGCCAAGGGAGGCCCGCGTATCGCCCCTCTGGGTCCACCTGCGTGTCAGTGCATATAAAGGGGACACCTGCCCGCACCCATATTAAAGTGCCGCGCGCATACACTGAGTACGTCGTGCCATGGACTTGCCCTCTCCAGCGCCTGGCAAGTCTCTCCAATTCCACCCGGGACATATGAGTCTGCTGCAGAAGCGCAATTCCCACCTTGTGGCGCTGCATATAGGCGAAGACAGAGTACCGGCGCGACGGGGTGTGCACGCCGCGGACGTTCCAGGTCATGACATTAGTGCACACCATGATGTGTGTCGTGATGTAGCCACCTGGGGGGGTCGGAAGGGCAGCCGCGCTGGGCCTAGGGTCAGGCGTTCGGGTGGAAATTTCTAAGTGCCACTTCTGAAATGTCTAAACCAAAACTAACAGTGCAACATTATGGGCGAGTACCCAACGGGGCATTCGTCCGAACTGGGTAATGTGTCTACCTCTTAGTGTGACGTGTCCGCAACTGAAGTGCGTGCGGTGAAGCGCGTGGGCAGTGATTACGCCTGAGTGCTCCCTCATCCGGGGCCCTTGGGTTATCTGAGGTGTGTTTGGTATAACTAGCCAATTGTGTCGCACCGAGCCTGCATGGCCTGCCCACGAGGGCCACCCCGCGCGTCAGACGCCTAACCTCTCTCAATCTAATGCGCGGTTGCGCATCTGCAATGCGCTAGCGGTTCTTAACCCTGAATGCGCGCTAGATGCTAAGACCAGCGGCCAGCCCCAACAGCACGCCGTAGCTGGCGTGTAAAGGATACAGCGAACAGCCTGGGGAGAACAGGCACCACAGTAGTCCATCTCAAGTCCACCATCAGTCACATTAGGAAGTCAGCCGTCTGTGGCGTCACCACAGGAAGAGTAGTGTCATCCGACATCACGGTGGATGGCGAGGACGATCCGCTTTCGGCCCGTTCGCTCTGTTGCCGGTGGTCTGGGCTGTCATGAGCGTTAACCGGTCCCAATATCGCAACCGCCTCGAGCGCCTCCTGCCGCTCTTGCCTCATCTTCTCTGGGCTGGGCGCTGCCTGTCCTAGGCCCGCACTCCGCTGGGTCCCCTTCTTCCTCCTCCGCCTCCTGGAGCGCTGTTCTTGCCATCCGCCCTCCTCTGGGCCTGTCGGTCTCGTTCCCGAACACTGCCCTGTCTCCTCCAGCCAATCCCAGACATCCGATGGAGCCTCGAAGAAGCGGGTGCCCTCCTTGGCGACCACTCGTAAGCGGGAGGGAAACAACAATGAATAGGGCAGCTCCAGTTCCCTTAGCTGCTTCTTCACTGCCAGATAGGAGCCCCGTCTCTTCTGCACTGTTGCTGTATAGTCCGGAAAGAGCATCACGTGGCTGTTAACCACTTTGAGGTCACTCATCTTCCTGGTCTCACGGAGCACTGCGTCCCGATCCCGGTAGTTGAGGAGCCTGAAGAGGAACGGCCGAGGCCGAGCCCCGGGCCTCCGGGCCCGCGTCGGCACCCTGTGCACCTTCTCCACCACAAAGTGCGGGGACAATGTTCCATTCGGCATGAGTGACCGCAGCCAGCCCTCCGTGTATCTCTCAGGAGCCTTCCCTTCTTCTCCCTCTGGCAGACCTACCACTCGGACATTGTTGCGCCGAGAGCGACCTTCCGCATCCTCCGCGCGGTCCTCTAGTGCGTGGACTCTGTCGACCAGGTCTTGTAGAGCAGAGTCATGGCTGTGCACCACTGGCTGTAGATCTTGAACCGCTTGGCGCTGCACAGCAACTGACTCCGCCAACTTGCACTGGTCCCCATGGAGCAGCGTGAAGTCAGATGTGACTTTGTCCAGTCACGCTTCCAGTGAGGTCTTGGTGTGCGCCAGTGTGGTATCCACTGCCACCAGCACAGTGTCTATTTTGGCCGCCAGGGCGGCTGTGGGCTCCACGACTGTTCGTCTTTGCTCCTGCGTGGGGTCAGGGCTGCTCACTTCCCGCTGCTTCGCTTGGGTTTTGTCCCTTAGTCTGCCCATTGCGAGTTGCTGTGCCGTGGGCATCAACGCGTCCAATGTTATGGCTAGTTGTGACTGTGGGGGGATCAGACTTGCTCAATCAGGTAAGGCTGCGCGCTGGCTAAGTGGAGATCAACTACGGTAGTCCTCCGCCGTCGGGCGCCGTTGCCTGAGAATTCAGGGGCTGCCCACCACACAGACCGGCTCCGGACCTTCAGTGCGCTCCACTTCTCAGAGGGGCGTGCGGGTACAGACAGCGATGCGCTCCCAGGTGCACCCCCGCTCCAGCAATACAGGGGTCCGCCCCCTCCGATTCCTTACTGCTGACACGGCTGCAGTGTCTAGTGGTGCCAGCTAAAGGAAGAACGACTGAAGCGGCCCAGGAGTAGGGGCCTCTTATCTTATGGGCGATCAAAATGGCGCCCAGGGCCGAATGGTGCCCGAGTAGTATATTCTGTGGCCTTTCGCACCCTCTTCGCCTCGCGGCCCCAGCCTCCGCTGTCCTGCCATGTCCCCTGGCACCTGCTCCAATGCCCAATGTCCCCGTAGCCGTTCATTTTGTCTAAATATTTGCAAATTTCATAAATAATCCTGTGTCTAGTCTGGGACCCCTATGCTTACAACAACCCGTAGCCGTTAGGCAGCTGGCACGCAGTGTCCCGGGCCCCAGTGACTCCCCGAATGGCAGCAGGTATCAACAACGTCTTCACAGCGACCGCCCATCAGGGTCAAGCCTCGCTCCCGCTGTCCTCCATGGGGTTGCCACAGTGCACCGCAGGGGTCTGTTAATTCACCACTTTCGCCCGCAGCGGGTCCTCACGTCGCGTTGACGCCAGGGTGAGCGCGCCGCAGCATGCCTCCCTGTTTTCCTCCCTGAGGCCCGTCGGTAATGAAACAGCTACGCCGCTATTTTAGAGGCTCCCACGAGGAGCATAAGGTTTAGTGCGTGGGCCTGCATGCAGGATTGAGGTTGAGGGACCGTCTACCTGCTGACGCCGCTAATTGCGCTGAGTGCGAGTGGGGCAGCTGTCAATTGTACAAATAGTTATATTTGGGCAGGCAGTGTAGGTCAGAATGTCTTGCAGGCCGCCATGTTAGGGTCAGGCAGGGCAGAAAGCACAGGGCGAGTGCAGGCACACTTAAAGGACACCCACCATCAGGAATGCGCACGGGAAGATCGAGGCAGCAGGCAGCAAATGCCAGCGGGCCCAGAAGGTTTTGGAGCTGCCTCGTCCGGCCCAGTGGAATCTCAGATTCAGTCTCAGGTGGGCCGGGGATCTGGCGCCATCTTGTGCTGGTCGCGCTGATGAAGGGCCCAGGCCGCAGGCGATAGCCAGGTAATCCAAGCGGGGTTCGCTGCTGAGCCAGGGCGTGCGGGTCCGTCCCAGACAGATGAGGAGTGGTATCTCTGGTACGGCACTTATTCCGTGCTGTAGACACTTAGTCCACCGCAGGCTGAAGGGTCGCCGCCCGCTGCCTAGGTCCACAGCACCGCCCGCGCACCAGCAGTCCCAGAGGTCACAGATGGGGATGTAGGAAGCCCTCTGAGCCCCCCCGGGTCGCTCCGCCTGGGTCTCTTCTCCGCCTCGCGACGCCTGTTGTAGGGTCGCGCACCCCCGCGATGGCTCCTCGCACCTGGTCTCTGCTGCACCGGGCGAACTCCACCGCCTCCCGGCGCGGTCTCCGCTGTGTCACCCGAGGCCTCTCAGCGCTGCCGCAGCCCAGACCGCGTCTCTCTGCCGCCGCCGCCTGGAAACGAGTCACTCCTCGTCCAGGTGGCCTCGCTGCACTTTAGCACACCAGCTCTGTGTGTCCCGGCTTGGATAAGAGCACCTCAGCAGGATAATTTCAGGATAGTAAGGGCCCCGTGGACAGAGCTCTACAAGGTCACGTCCACCATGTTAGGCTGCTAGCCACGCCCCCCCCCCATTTTTAGGTTTTGCCTGTGAACGCATATGTGCTGTGTGCGCTCTCGCTAGCGGGTGATACTGTATATAACAAGAGGCTGGATTGATGTACTGTTTTGTTTTTCTTTACTCTTCAGTCTTGTTGCTTCTTTCCACCAGACCCGTGATCCATGTTGCTTTTAACCCCTAATACCACTTGTCTGTGTTAAAATTAAACCCTTTTCCTGCATTAACCAACCTCCCTTCCCTTTTGTCTTTGTTGCTTTTAACACCTCTCCCTTCTTCCCCTTGTCTGTTACTATTTTACCCACTTCCCCACTTGTCCCTAGACCCCGTGCCCGTGTCACTTATATACCCTCCCACCCTCATGTGCCATTAAAAAAACAAGCTGGCCTCATCATACCGCTTTTCTTTAAACTTTTAGCCATGCTGTACAACAGCCATACTGTTCCACAATGTGGCTAAAAGACATCGCCTATGCAAGAGCTGTTGGCTTTGCCAATATCTATTGGTTTTGCAAATGCTTGTATAACTCCCAGTTGTCCCCACACCCTGCCACTTTAATGCGAAGAACGCAGTACCTGACCCTGCTCTCTATACAGAAATATTATTTACAACAAGGGGTGGTGATGGACAGAGTCTCTGAATTAAGCAGAGCACTCTCACCCAGTCAAGAGATCAGGGCTAGATCCAACACCGTTTTTTAGCTCATTGCACCATCCCAGTTTCAGAACCTGGCTGTGTGCAAATTAGTCTGTCCCTGGCCCAGTGCATCATGGGAACAGGGCAGACCAGACTACAAAAGCCAATTCTTACACTGGGAAGGAAACAAGCTTCCGGGGACCGGTTTCTGGCATTACAGCCGTCTTCGGCCCGGCTTGCTTGAATCCTGATGGTGCAATGAGCAAGGGACTCACATCTGAGTATACCCTTCCACGCTTAGGGTGGACAAAATTATTTACAACAAGGGGTGGTGATGGACAGAGTCTCTGAATTAAGCAGAGTACTCTCACCCAGTCAAGAGATCGGGGCTAGATCCAACACCGTTTTTTAGCTCATTGCACCATCCCAGTTTCAGAACCTGGCTGTATGCAAATTAGTCTGTCCCTGGCCCAGTGCATCATGGGAACAGGGCAGACCAGACTACAAAAGCCAATTCTTACACTGGGAAGGAAACAAGCTTCCGGGGACCGGTTTCTGGCATTACAGCCGTCTTCGGCCCGGCTTGCTTGAATCCTGATGGTGCAATGAGCAAGGGACTCACATCTGAGTATACCCTTCCACGCTTAGGGTGGACAAAATTATTTACAACAAGGGGTGGTGATGGACAGAGTCTCTGAATTAAGCAGAGTACTCTCACCCAGTCAAGAGATCAGGGCTAGATCCAACACCGTTTTTTAGCTCATTGCACCATCCCAGTTTCAGAACCTGGCTGTATGCAAATTAGTCTGTCCCTGGCCCAGTGCATCATGGGAACAGGGCAGACCAGACTACAAAAGCCAATTCTTACACTGGGAAGGAAACAAGCTTCCGGGGACCGGTTTCTGGCATTTGTCCACCCTAAGCGTGGAAGGGTATACTCAGACATGAGTCCCTTGCTCATTGCACCATCAGGATTCAAGCAAGCCGGGCCGAAGACGGCTGTAATGCCAGAAACCGGTCCCCGGAAGCTTGTTTCCTTCCCAGTGTAAGAATTGGCTTTTGTAGTTTGGTTTGCCCTGTTCCCATCATGCACTGGGACAGGAACAGACTAATTTGCATACAGCCAGGTTCTGAAACTGGGATGGTGCAATGAGCTAAAAAACGGTGTTGGATCTAGCCCTGATCTCTTGACTGGGTGAGAGTATTCTGCTTAATTCAGAGACTCTGTCCCTCACCACCCCTTGTCGTAAATAATTTTGTCCACCCTAAGCGTGGAAGGGTATACTCAGACATGAGTCCCTTGCTCATTGCACCATCAGGATTCAAGCAAGCCGGGCCGAAGACGGCTGTAATGCCAGAAACCGGTCCCCGGAAGCTTGTTTCCTTCCCAGTGTAAGAATTGGCTTTTGTAGTTTGGTTTGCCCTGTTCCCATCATGCCCTGGGACAGGAACAGACTAATTTGCATACAGCCAGGTTCTGAAACTGGGATGGTGCAATGAGCTAAAAAACGGTGTTGGATCTAGCCCTGATCTCTTGACTGGGTGAGAGTATTCTGCTTAACTCAGAGACTCTGTCCCTCACCACCCCTTGTCGTAAATAATCTCTATACAGAAATAGGCACTGTGAATTGTCAAGGGTGAGTGTATGCCCCTTCTGGGATGCCGGACATACTTGGACTTGCAGCTTAACTAATCCACGGGGAGGGTGCACTTTATTAAAGGGTACATGCGGCCTAACTCCTCCTGGGTTCTATATACGAGTGCCTACGGAACAATTTAAATTGCCTTCATATGTTCTTCTTCTTTACGTTACATTGTGAAGTTCTAAAGACACTACGTTGCTTCAATGCGCTTCTTGCAGTTGTCAAAGTGAATGGAGGGGCAGGGTAGGCTAGCTGTGAGAAATAATACATTAAAATGTATACAAAATGCAAGAAAATGTATTTGCTGCATCCATAGATACCCAAATCACTGGGTCCAGTCATTGCAGGTATCACTCTGAGGCAGTTGATGTCAGTTGTGATGGTGGGCGGCAGGGAGGCAGCAGCAGCAGCTTTGCCGTCACCTTTCCTCCTGTGGCAGTGTCAACCTGTCCTCTAGGTACAGCAATTTACTTCATTACTACTTTCACCCCTGCCCCAGATTCCGTGTCCTGTCTCTGCCTGCTTTGTCTGAGATTCCTCTGTCCCTGCTTACCTTCTCTGACCCTGCTTGATTCCCTGGTCACTGCTTGATTCCCCTGTCACTGCCTGCTGGTCCCAAATTCCTTGCTATGTCCCTTCTTGCTTTCTCTGGCCCTTCTTTGGGCCTCATTGCTTTTGCTGATTTCCTCTGTCCCTGCTTGCTTCTCCTGTCCCAGATTCCTTGCCCCATCCCTGCTTGCTATCTTTAACCCTCCTCTGTCCCTGCTTGTGTCCCTTGTTTCTGCTTGCCTCCAGATTGCTTGTCCTTTGCCTGCTTACTTCTTCTTCCTCTGGCTCTGCTTGGTTTCTCTGACCCTCCCTTGTCCCTGCTTGCTTTCTCTGACCCCCCGCTGTCCTTGCCTTCTCTGACTCTCCCCTGACCCTGCTTGCTTTCTCTGGCCACCCCCTGTTTCTGCTTGCGTTCTCTGACCCCCCTCTGTTTCTGCTTGCTTTCTCCGACCCGCCATGTCGCTGCTTGTGTCCTCCTACCTGACTCTGCCCTTATTGCTCTCACTGTCGCTGCCTACATGCCCCGTCTTCCCATCTCTTACTCTGCCCTTTTTTTGCTTTCCCTGCCCTAACTGGGAAACCCATTCCCTTTAATCGACTAGTTTGTGTTCTTCCATTTTTTAACTTATTCTCCCTCCTACTCTCCTTTCTCTGCTTGTTTTTAGGTCTCGACTATTCTATCCCGTTAGGGATTGAATAGGCGAGATTATAGTAAGCAGTCCGAAAAGTCTACCTAGCCTGCGGATTGCGTACAGTTCATGTGAGGCAGGCGCGTGCACATCAAACACCATCGGCCTCGGCATCAGACTTCAAAGGAAGTCGCTCCCACACCACCATTTGTCTGAGCCTTGGCATCAGGCTTCAAAGGAATCCGCTCCCCCGCCCACCCACCCGCCACAGCAATGGCGAGAGCTTGTTTTTTTTTTTTTTGCATCCATTTCGCCGGGAAGCCGTGTTTTGTTCGGCGTTCTCTGCACCTTTCTCGGTTTTTTTTCTGGACAAAAGTGAAAGCCTACCGTGCTTGTTTACAGTAGCCTTGCTCCTCAAATGCTGTTGCTGTGTTGCCATCTCTCTAATGTGGGTGTACTTGTAAAGCGCACTGCGACTCCATGGAGTATCCTGGCGCTGAAGACTGCTGGGGAACCCGTCCTGGTTTTCCCTGTGAGATGGTCCCTTTCTGGGTATCTCCAAGGTGAAACCAGGCATCCCTGGCGTCTGTGGGGGGCCGTTGTAGAGATGAGGAAAGCTTAATGCCCAGCGTTGCCGAGTGTGTTCCCTGTTTAGAGTAGGGACCGAGGTGAGAATTATCGAGCCCGTTTTCCACGACCCTGCCACGTCGGGAATTGAACCCTGGTCCCAGGCCATTCTCTGCTTACGGGTCTGCCGCCTCTAACCAGTGAGCCACACCACTTCTCTAGGGTCACTGCTTGAAAACACTCGACTTTCTGGCCGCAATGCTACATCCGCTATGCTTTGCATATAGACACGTTGATCCCTCGCAGACTGTGCTTACTCTGCCCTCCTGATTCTTAAACTAACCAACGCAATCACCATGCAGTCTCTTCTCTCTGTCTTATGATGTCTGCCCTGCCACCATTTACTTCGGACCCTCACCCTCACACCTCCTCACCCCCTCTCACCCTCACCCACCCTCACTCACCCTCACATCCTCACCCTCACAACCCTCTCACCCTCATAACCCTCTCACCCTCACTCACCCTCACTCGCCCCCCCACACCCCTCACCCTCACACCCCCTCACACACCTCCTCACCCCCCTCACTCACACCCCCCTCACACCCGCTCATCCTCACCCTCACACACCCTCTCACCCTCACACACCCTCTCGCCCTCACACACCATCTCACCCTCACACATCCTCACCCTCACACAACCTCTCACCCTCACACAACCTCTCACCCTCACACACCCCCTCACCCTCACACCCCCCTCACCCTCACACCCCCTCACACCCCCTCACACCCCCTCACACACACCCTCACTCACCCTCTCACCCACCCTCACCCACCCTCTCACCCTCACCCACCCTCTCACACCCTTTCACCCTCACACACCCACACACCCTCTCACCCACCCACCCTCACCCACCCTCATCCTCATCCTCATCCTCACCCTCACACCCCCTCACCCTCACACCCCCTCACACCCCCTCACCCCCTCTCACACACCCTATCTCTCACCCCCCTCACTCTCACACCCCCTCACACACCTTCACCGTACCCTCACGCCCCCTCACACCCCCTCACCCTCCCTCACCCTCACACACCCTCACCCTCACTCCCTCATACACCCTCTCACTCCCTCTCACCTTCACACACCCTCACACACCCTCACCCTCACACACACACCCTCACCAGCATAGCATAACAAAACATAACATAGCATAACAAAACAAACATAGCAAAACAAACATAGCATAGCATAACAAAACATAGCATAGCAAAACACAACAAACCATAGCATAACAAAACGCAACAAAACATAGCATAGCATAACAAAACATAGCATAACAAAACATAGCATAACATAACAAAGCATAACAACACAAAGCATAGTATAACAAAACATAGAATAGCATAACATAGCAGAACAAAACATAGCAGAACAAAACATAGCAGAACAAAACATAGCATAACATAACATTTAAAAAAGCATAGCATAACAAAACATAGCAAAACATAGCATAGCATAACAAAACACAACATAGCATAGCATACGAAAACAAAGCTTAGCATAGCATAACAAAACATAGCATAGCATAACAAACCACAACAAAACATAGCATAGCATAACAAAACCAAGCATAGGATAGCAAAACTAAACATAGCATAACAAAATAAAGCATAGGATAGGAAAACAAAACATAGCATAACAAAACATAGCATAACATAACACAACATAGCATAACAAAACACAACAACACATAGCATAACAAAACATAGCAAAACACAACAAAACAATGCATAGCTTAACAAAACACAACAAAACATAGCATAGCAAAACAAAACATATAATAGCATAGCAAAACATAGCATACCAAACACAACAAAACATAGCAAAGCAAAACGAAGCATAGTATAATAAAACACAACAAAACATAGCATAACAAAACATAGCATAGCAAAGCATAGCATTGCAAAACATAGCATAGCATAACAAAACATAGCATAGCAAAACAAAACACAGCATAGCATAACAATTCAAAGCATAGGATAGCAAAACATAGCATAGCATAACAAAACAAAACATAGGATAGCAAAACAAAACCTAGCATAGCATACAGCATCACTCCGCACCACCACAGCATCACTCAGGGGCACCACAACATCACTATGCACTACCACAGCATCACTGAACACCACAGCATCACTTGTTCGCCATCACAACATCACTCAGCGCCACCACAGCATCAATCTGTGCAACCATTCAACAACACCTGGTTCAAATATGATCTTTCAATGGTTCAAGCTTTATTACAAATGTAACAAAAAGATGTTAATATTTCACTTATGTTCTTGGATTTTCGTCACAATAAAATACACTGAACATAATCTTCACAAAAGTTCTTTACAAAACTTTAAGCTATTGCCATTATAAATTACAATAACTTTTATTTAAGTATTAATTATTGAAAAAAATTTAAAAGCCATTGTTATTTGTAATATCAATGCATGTAAGTCACGTAAATACAACACATATTGCATTACAAATACTATAGGTGTCACATTTGGAAAGTTATAACTATTGGCATTGTAAATGACAAAGCTATTCATTTCGCTATTTTCAAAAACAAAACATAAATAAAACATTTGTCATTTACAATACCAATAGCTCAAACTTTCCTAATGCGAGACGTATTGCATTGCAAATGCTTGTTTATCTTTGCTGGTTCTCTCTGTCCTCAGAAGCCCCCTCGTTTTTGCTCTCCCTACCCCCTCTTCCTCATCTCATTTCTGTCTGCAATCCCCGTTTCTTGTTACACCTTGAGAGATCTAATGCCCACCGGTTGTCCCATTGGCACTCCTTTATCTTTTCGCCTTTTTCTGGCCGGTAACAGGGATGCGCAGATACACTAGGAGTGCGTGTTACAGTTGGGCCTACTGTCAGTAGTGGCTGGTCTCAGGGCTGAGTTGCAGGCGGGGGGGGGGGACGGACAACAACAATAATAAAACAACAAAAAACAAATACAAACTAACTTAACTGCTGCATCGCTGCTCTTTAGATCCTCACCAGCAAAGGCTTCCAGAATCCCCTGCCGCGAATTCTGATGCTACTCTCTGGCAGCATGAGAGCAGCTTTTGGATTGGCATGAGTGCTCTTCTGTTTGCCCTCCCAGAGATACTGGGAGCCTGTGCCTGCTATATGAATCACATGAGAGGGGGACAGGGCACTTAGAGAGGAGAGAGGTCCAGTTACTGTGCTCCCAAAGGAAATGCAGTAATCAGAAGGGGACCTTGTAAGTGACTGAATCAGGTCAGCCTGCTCTCCTCGTAGGAACTGTTACCCCCTTGTGATTACAGCCTGTTACTGCTGTCTCCAACTCGGCTCGGGATGGAGAAAGCTTCATTGCACATGCTGGTTTGGCCATCCTGAAACGGCAGGCCAAACCCACATGGGCACTGACAACAGTGCCCACCACTGCCCCTCTGTGACCGCCCCGTGATGCCCCCCCCCCCCCCCCCCAAAACTCACCCAGGAGAGAAAAATACAATTATAATAAACCTACTTTATTATTCAGTTTTTGAAACTGTTGGCAGGGAGGGGACGGCGATGCTCCGCCACAATTAATCCATCATGGGATTTTTAGAGCGCACTACTCCTGTAAAGGTCTCAAGGCGCTGGGGAGAGGGGAAAGGGCAGCTCCGAAGTCATCCGACTTGAGGTATTTTCTGAAAGCTTGCAGTGTAGGGCTTTATTTGATGCTGAGGGGGAATTTGTTCCAGTTCTTGGCCGCAGTGCATGAGAAGTATCTGCCCCCTGTTCTGGCTCTGTGGATGCGGGGTATTTCGGCCAGGGCTAGGTCAGGAGGGCGGAGGCTTCTCTTGGGGCGTGGAAGGAAATTCTTTTGTCGAGGTATTGCAGTCTGGTGCTATGGAGGGCTTTGCAGGCTTGTGTGAGCAGCTAGAGCACTTTCTTTTGAATGGCGAGCCAGTGGAGGTCTCGGAGGTGCTGGGTAATGTGGTCGTGTCGTGGGATGCTGAGGACGAGTCTGGCTGCAGTGCTCTGGACGGTCTTGAGTTTGTGGAGGAGAGATTTTTTGATTCCGGCGTCGAGAGCATTTCCGTAGGCTGGCCTGTTGGTAATGAGAGTGTGGCTGATGGTCTTCCTGGATTCGGGTTGGGGGGATCCATTTGAAGGTCTTGCGGAGTATGCAGAGGGTGTTGAAGCATGTGGAGGATACAGCGTTGATCTGTCGGTTCATCTGTTATGTTATGTTATGTTAAACAAAATTTATTAAGCGCACTATCACCGATTGGGTTCATGGCGCTATAGAAATGACAGGGAGCGGGATCCAGAAGGTTTTAATTATGTGCTTAAGTTAATGATATGCTTGTTTATAGAGCCAGGTCTTGAGTGCTCTTCTGAATTTCATGAGGTCCGGGCAAATCCAGATCTCGAGAGGAAAGGAATTCCACAAACGAGGGGCCAGTATCGCAAACCGGCAGCCACCAGTGCGCTTTCGTTTGAAAGAGGGTGTATACAGGAGGCCAAGATGGGCTGACCGCAAGTTGCGGGAGGGGGTGTGCCTCATTATAAGTTTGTCAATTAATTTAGGACTTTTGCAGTGTAAGGATTTGAAAATCGTGCAACCTGTTTTAAAGGTGCAACGCTGGGCCATGGGGAGCCAATGAAGTTTCATAAGCAACGGGGTGGCAGGTTGCCATCTAGGTTGGCTCAAAATCAGTTTGGCTGCATAGTTTTGCACCATCTGGAGTCGCTTCAGCAAGTAGAGAGGTATGCCAAGATAGATAGAATTAGCATAGTCCAGGTGGGACAGCACCATAGCTATCACCACCTGGGTAATGGCCTCCGATGTAAGGAGGCGCCGAACCTTCCTAATTTTTCTGAGTTGGAAAAAGCACTTGGAGACCACCTGGCCCACCTGTGTTTTCAGTGAGAGATCACTATTTAAGGTGACTCCAAGTGTCTTTGCCGATGAGGAGGGAGTCGGAGCTGGGCCCATATCAAGCGGCCAGTAATGCGGGCCCCAGTATTTGGCACTGTCCCCTGTGAGTACCTGCTCAGTCTTACCCAGATTCAGTTTCAGATGATTTTGGTCCATCCAGGCTTCGTTGAACCTCATGGTGACTGAAAACTGGAGATGGAAATTTCAGAGTTATCTATCGTAAAAAGTAGTTGTAAGTCATCTGCATAATTGAAAACCGTCACTTATCTATCTCTAAGAGACTGAATTAAGGGGGAAATGTAGAGATTAAACAAGTGGGGGGACAGGGAGGAGCCCTGTGGAACACCGCAGGTGATGGTCTGTTTATGGGCAACCAGATCTCCAAGACGGACTGGCTGAGATCTGTTCTCCAGAAAAGATTTTAACCAGCTGACCGCTGTGCCCTGGATACCGGCCTGGATGACACGGTCAATCAGAATGGTATGATCGACCGTGTCAAACGCGGCCGAAAGATCCAGAAGCACCAGGGCCTGGGGGGAGCGGTTGTCTGCACAGTCACGGAGAGTATCCAGAACCGTAAGTACCACCGCCTCCATCGAATGGGCGGGCCGGAACCCTGCCTGATGGGGCTCAAGGTAATTTGATTCCTCCAGGAAGTTGGACAGGCATCTAGCTACGTGGGCCTCCATCACCTTTGCTAGAAATGGGAGCAGGGAAATAGGACGGTAATGTGCCTTGCATGTTGGATCGGCCCCAGGTTTCTACAGGAGCGGTACTACCGTCGCTTCCTTGAATGCAAGTTGCACCTGTCCCGACATTAAAGAGTCGTTCAGGAGGGTGCAGGCAGTTTCTGATAGATACATCTGCCGTGTGGATTCCTCACCTTGTGAATATCCCCCTTGCGTCAGCAGCATTCGGAATTTTTTCTTCGTAGCACGCCGGCGTGGACGACCTCACAGGAGCACGGCATCGCGCGCGACTCCGTCTGACGTCACCGACTCCTTATTAGACCCACGTCGGCGTGATGACGTCAGTTCCCTTTTTTCCGCGTCGTCGACGCTAACGGTTTCTGGGATCTTCTGCGACACATAGTATCTTTTTTGTGTTACTGTTTCGATATTGAGTAATTCTTCTTCGTGTAGAATTTCGTCGACTAAGACAGGATTCAAACAGTGCGGGTCTTGTGCTCGTATGATGTCTATTACCGATCCGCATAACGATTGTTTATGGTGTCTTGGATCGGACCACGATGTTAAAAACTGTCGATCCTGCTTCAAGATGAATCCTAAGGCGTTACGAGAACGTGAAGCTAAACTTCTTCTTGCGAAGGTAAAGGGGAGAGAGACTGGGAGATCTTCGAGGTCGACGTCCAGACGCTCGAAGTCGAGACAGAAGTCGCGTTGGAGGTCGAGGTCGAGATCCAGAGAGAGGTCGAGGTCTGGATCCAAGTCGGCTTCGGGTCATGCTTCGAGCTCCTCGAAGAGGAAGCGCAAGAGGAGAAAACATAGCTCAAGACATCATTCTGGAAAAGAGTCTTCGGATTCGAAGAAGAAGTCTCGTAAGCATCATAAGGACTTCGTATCTCCTTCTCCTTTGCAGTCTCTTGGCGGTTCCCCGATTCCAGAACAAGAACCGGATCCGGAGTCACACCATTCTTCGGAGCATGAAGAAGAAGAGGAAGTTCCTCGAGCTCCTACTCCGGTAGTAGTCCCTGTAAATCAAGAGGGTCAGAATGAACCGATGTCGGAGCAACCTCCTTCAGGACAACCAGTAGGTTCGTACCCTCCTTTTCCTGGTCCTGGACAGGACCCCTCGCATTTCCTTAATGCGATGTTTGGAGTTTATTCGAGAGCAATGTACCCCACTGGTGCACCGGCTGGTCCCATGGGTCCATTATCTTACAACTTGGGCATTCCTCAAACTTACGCCCCAGCTCCTTTTATGCCGTTTATGCCGGCGCCTTATACACCTTGGCTCGGTATGGCTCCACCGAGGTCATCGACTCCGCATACGGCTTTGCCGGCTCCGGATCAACATCGTGATTTGGATCGAGGTGCTACGCCAGTTCGTGAGTCTCGTCCTCCAGCTGCCCCGGCTCCTCGTTCCACGCCGGATCCAGCTCCGTCGGAGTCGTCACCGGATCCATCGACTTCGGTTCGTATGGAATGGTCGAGACGCAGGGCTCAGCGTCTCTTGGAGGAATCAATCAATCAATCAATCAAGGATATTTATAGAGCGCACTACTTACCCGGAGGGTCTCAAGGCGCTGGGGGGGGGGGGTGTGCTGCTACTGCTCAAAGAGCCAGGTCTTCAGCTTCTTCCTGAAGGAGAGGTGGTCTTGGGTCAGGCGCAGGTCGGTCGGGAGGGAGGGAGTTCCAGGTCTTGGCGGCCAGGTATGAGAAGGACCTTCCTCCTGTTGTCGTTCTGCGGATGCGGGGGACGGCGGCGAGGGCGTGGCTGGCTGATCGGAGATGGCGTTTGGGAGCGTAGAAGTTGACGCGGTTGTTGAGGTAGCTCGGGCCTTGATCGTGTAGGGCTTTGTGTGCGTGGGTGAGGAGACGGAAGGTGATTCTTTTGTTGACGGGGAGCCAATGCAGGTCTCTCAGATGTCCGGAGATGTGGCTGTGTCGTGGGATGTCGAGGATGAGTCTGGCTGAGGCGTTCTGGATCCGCTGGAGTCTCTTCTGGAGCTTCGCGGTGGTTCCGGCGTAGAGGGCGTTGCCGTAGTCCAGTCGGCTGGTGACGAGGGCCTGGGTGACCGTCTTCCTGGTCTCGGTGGGGATCCACCGGAAGATCTTCCGTAGCATGCGCAGGATGTTGAAGCATGACGAGGAGACGGCGTTGACTTGTCTGGTCATGGTGAGGGAGGAGTCCAAAATGAAGCCCAGGTTGCGTGCGTGGTCTGTCGGTTTGGGTGCGTTGCCCAGGGCGGGGGGCCACCAGGAGTCGTCCCAGGCGGAGGGTGAGGATCCCAGGATGAGGACTTCCGTCTTGTCTGAGTTCAGTTTCAGGCGGCTGGTCGTCATCCACTCGGCTACGTCTTTCATCCCTTCGTGAAGGTTGGCTCTGGCGGCGGTGGGGTCGTTGGTCAGGGAGAGGATCAGCTGGGTGTCGTCAGCGTAGAAGATGATGTTGAGGTTGTGTTGGCGTGCGATGGCCGCGAGGGGGCTCATGTAGACGTTGAACAGGGTGGGGCTCAGTGATGATCCTTGAGGGACGCCGCAGATGACTTCGGTGGCCTCTGACTTGTATGGTGGTAGGCGGACGCTCTGTGTTCTTCCGTCGAGGAAGGAGACGATCCATTCCAGAGCCTTCTCCTGGATTCCGACGTTGTTGAGGCGCTGCACTAGGGTGCGGTGGCAGACAGTGTCGAATGCCGCGGAGAGGTCTAGGAGGATGAGGGCCGCTGTTTCTCGGTTGTCCATCAGGGCTCGCATGTCGTCGGTGGCAGCGATGAGGGCGGTCTCGGTGCTGTGGTTGGCCCGGAAGCCTTACTGAGATGGGTCGAGGGATCCAGTCGTCTCGAGGAAGGCTGCCAGTTGCTTGTTGACGGTCTTCTCGATGACTTTGGCTGGGAACGGGAGGAGCGAGATGGGGCGGTAATTCTTGAGTTCGGTGGGGTCCGCTGTAGGTTTCTTTAGCAGGGCGCTGAGTTCTGCGTGCTTCCAGCTCTCTGGGAAGGTGGCGGTGTCGAAGGAGGTGTTGATGATGTCCCGCATGTGGGGTGCGATTACAGCGTTGGCCTTGTTGAAGACGTGGTGAGGGCAGGGGTCGGTTGGAAATCCGGAGTGGATGGAGTTCATCATGCGGACGGTGTCTTCGGTGCTGATCGGAGTCCAGGCGCGGATGGTGGTGGTGGGGGGCGGTGGTTCGGTCGTGGCGAGCGTCGGTTGAGCGCTGAAGCTGTTGTGTATGTCCGCGATCTTGTTGTGGAAGTAGGAGGCGAGGGAGTTGCAGAGGTCTTGCGATGGGGTGACGTCGTTGTTTCCGGCGCTGGGGTTGGAGAGCTCTTTCACGATGTTGAAGAGTTCCTTGCAATTGTGTGCGTTGTTGTCCAGCCGGTCCTTGAATGCAGTTTTCTTGGTGGCGCGGATCAGTTGGTGGTGTTTCCGGGTGGCAAGCTTGAGGGTGGTCATGTTGTCCGGTGTTGGTTCCCTTCTCCAGGCGTTCTCGAGGGCTCGGCAGTTCTTCTTGGAGCTCTTGAGTTCGTCGGTGAACCATGGGGCCTTCTTGCTGCCGGGTCTGCTGGGCGGGGTCCTTAGTGGGGCGAGTTCGTCCGCGCAGCTGCTGATCCACTTCGTGAGGTTGTCGGCGGCCTGGCTGGGGTTCGCTGAGCTGGCGGGAGGGTGCTGGCTCAGGGAGGCGGTGAGCTGGTCGGCTGTGATCTTGTTCCAGCTTCTTCGAGCAACCGGTTGCTGGTGGTGGTGGATCGTCGTTTTTTTGAAGGTGAAGTGGACGCAGCTGTGGTCCGTCCAGTGGAGTCCAGTGGCGTGGCTGAAGGCGATGTCTTTGCTGGATGAGAAGACGGCGTCGACTGTGTGTCCGGCGAGGTGGGTGGGGGTGGACACCAGCTGCTTGAGTCCGAGGTTGGCGAGGTTGTCGAGCAGGGTGATGGTGTTTCGGTCGTTGTTGTTCTCCAGGTGGAAGTTGAGGTCCCCCAGGAGGATGTAGTCAGCGGAGGGGAGGGCATGCGGGCTGACGAAGTCGGCAATGTCCTCGCTGAATTGGGTGCGTGGTCCCGGGGGTCGGTAGATCAGGGTGCCTCGGAGGGTGGTGTTCGGGTTGGTCCGGATCTGGAAGTGCAGGTGTTCGGCGGTTGTCAGGGTGTCGTCTGTGTTGGTCGTGATGTGGATGGTGTCCCTGTGGATGATGGCGATGCCTCCTCCCGTCTGTTTGATGCGGTCTCTGCGGGTGATCTTGTATCCGTCCGGGATGGCAATGGTGATGTCGGGTGCTGAGGAGTCGTTCATCCATGTTTCCGTGAGGAAGGCAACGTCAGGAGCTGTGGTGTCGAGGAGGTTCCAGAGTTCGATGGCGTGTCTGTGGACGGAGCGGGTGTTGAGCAGGATGCACTTGAGGTGGTTGCTGCTGGTGTTCGGCTTGGCGGGTGCTGGTGCGAGGCAGGTCCGGATGCAGGTGAACTTGCAGGTGTGGCAGCTGAAGGGTCCGTGGGTGTGCTTCGGAGTGGCTCTGTAGCATCCGTGGGTCCCGCCGGAGTTGAGTGCGATGAGTGTTGCGGCGTCGTAGGACAGTCGGGTCGTCTTCCGTCGGTGGGGGCCAGGGGTCCTGGCACTGGGCGCGGTCCAGGCGCGGACGGGCGCAGACGGGCTTACCTTCGGCGCACAATCGGCGCGCCCGCTGCGCGTGACCGCTGCGCGTTCGCACGGTCGCCATATATGGCGAAGTGCGAGGGAGGGCGGAGCAGCTGGGAGGCGGGAGCGGGGAGGGTACAGAAAGAAAGGGGGCGTGGTTAGCGGCGGTGGCGGGAAGCGGGGAGCGGGTGGGAGGAGACCGGGGGGAGCGAGAATCAGGCGACAGAAACAGTTAAACAGTAAACAATTATACAATTTCACAAGCAAGCAATACAAATGAGCAAAGGCTCTTAAGCAGAGGGGGACACAGCAAAAAACGGCAGCAGGTCAGGCGAGCACAGCGAGACCACGCCGCTCGGTGGTAGGGGGCGTGGTCACACGGCGGCGGCCGGGGCAGACGAGGCAGGCAGGCGGGAAGCGCACGCAGCAGCTGGTGGCCGTGCGGCGCGGGGGGTGACCTAAACTAGGTCACACTCACCTGCGTCGCACGGTCGCCATATATAGCCAAGTGCGAGGGAGGGCGGAGCAGCTGGGAGGCGGGAGCGGGGAGGGTACAGAAAGAAAGGGGGCGTGGTTAGCGGCGGTGGCGGGAAGCGGGGAGCGGGTGGGAGGAGACCGGGGGGAGCGAGAATCAGGCGACAGAAACAGTTAAACAGTAAACAATTATACAATTTCACAAGCAAGCAATACAAATGAGCAAAGGCTCTTAAGCAGAGGGGGACTCAGCAAAAAACGGCAGCAGGTCAGGCGAGCACAGCGAGACCACGCCGCTCGGTGGTAGGGGGCGTGGTCACACGGCGGCGGCCGGGGCAGACGAGGCAGGCAGGCGGGAAGCGCACGCAGCAGCTGGGAAAAGAGGTATGAAGATTCTGATGTAGAGGAAGGTGAACTTCTAGATCAAGGGGACTGTTTTGAAGACCTACATAGTGCTAGTGGTCTGGAACTCTCTCCTGAGTGGGGTTTACCATCAGTTTCTGATGCACCATCTAAGGACGTGGCACCCTACCATGTTGTTATTAGGAAGGCTGCAGATCTACTCAATCTGACCTTACCTACTGTTGAGTACAAACCTAACATCCTCACAGAGGTTTTACACTCTCCTTCATCTATTATAGAGCCTACACTTCCATTTACTGAGGCTTTAACTGAACCAATAATGGAGGTCTGGAAGAGACCGTTGACTGCTCCTGCGGTTTCCAGGTCTGTAGCAAGACGCTACAGGGTGGCACCTGGTGACCCCGAGTTTCTCTCTTCACATCCTTCACCGGAGAGTCTGGTAGTACAGGCCGCTTGTTCCAACAGGTCTGCAGGTTCTTTTCCTCAGGTGCCAGCAGACAAGGACTCTAAAAAGTTGGATCAATCTGCAAAGAAGATTTTCTCCTCAGGTAGCATGGCTCTAAAATCTACTAATGCTACTTGCCTTTTGGGGAGATATGTTCATGCATTGATGGACTCTGTGAAACAATTGTCATCTAAGCTTCCAGAGGATGATAGAAAAAACTTTAATGAAGTGGTCTCCGATACTCAAGCTGCAGCCCGCTTGGTAATTCAGAGTGGCATGGACACAGCGGACTCTGTTGCCAGGATTAATGGCTCTACTGTTGCCACCAGAAGGGCAGCATGGCTGAAATCCTCCGATGCCTTGACTTGCCTTTTGATGGGACAGGCCTTTTTGGGAAGAAGGCGGATGTGGCTTTGGAAAGATTCAAAGATAGCTGGGCTACTGCAAGATCTTTGGGTCTCCAGACAAGAGGTTCTACCACTAAGAAGTTTAGAGGGTTTGGTAGATCCTCCATTCGTCCCTTCAGACAAGGCCAGCAACAACAGCAGCAACAGCAAAACCCTCTGTACAAATCTTATAGAGGTAGACAGAAGGGTCGTGGACGTGGTCGTCAAGTCTCCTCTTCCTTTACTTCCTCCAATAATACCCAACCCCCACCTACATCAGCAAAGCAGCCCTAGATCCACCATTCTGGATCATGTGGGTCCGGTAGGGGGTCGGCTTACTCATTTTCTACGGGATTGGGAATCGGTTACATCAGATCTTTGGGTTCTCAATCTCGTAGAGAATGGGTATGCACTTCCTTTTCAGGAGTTCCCTCCCAATTACCCTCCTTGCCAAGGTTATTGTTCGGAGGACCATCTTCTTCTCCTGCAGGAAGAAGTCCTGGCACTGTTCCGAAAAGGTGCGATAGAGGTGGTTCCAGGCAGGAAAGGGGTCAGGGGTGCTACTCCCGGTATTTCCTGATACCCAAGAAGGATGGCAGGCTTCGGCCAATCCTGGACCTCAGGATTTTTAACCTCTATCTCAAACAGGAGAAGTTCAAAATGCTCACACAACTGCACAGGTACTTCAGGCGCTGATGGAAGAAGACTGGATGGTGTCGATCGACTTGCAGGATGCGTATTTTCACATCCCCATTCTGAAGTCGCACAGGAAGTATCTCCGTTTTACGGTGGGATCGCAACACTACCAGTTTGCGGTCCTTCCTTTTGGGCTTACTACTGCGCCTCGAGTTTTCACCAAGGTGATGGCAGTGGTGGCTGCCCATCTCAGAAGATCGGGGATTCCTGTGATCAAGGCGGAGTTGGCGGAGAATGTGCTTCATCATCTGCAAGCGACAACTCAGTTGTTGCACAGGTTGGGTTTTTCGATAAATGTACCCAAGTCTCACCTGGTGCCCTCCCAGCGCAACCTGTTCATAGGTGCGGTACTGGACACTACTGTATGTCGTGCATTCCCTCCACCTCAAAGGATTCACGACATACAGGAAATGATTCCTTTATTCTACAATGGAGCGGTTGTTCCAGTCCTGAAGGTCCTTCGTCTGCTCGGTCTGATGGCTGCTTGCATTCTATGGTCAATCATGCACGCTGGCACATGAGGGCACTCCAGTGGTGCCTCCGCAGGCAGTGGTATCAGCACAACGGAGATCTCAGGGAGTCGGTGAGGATCTCCAGAGAAACTGCAGCGGATCTGTCTTGGTGGAGTGTCGAAGGCAATCTGTCACAAGGAAAGCCTTTTCAACTTCCTCCATCAGTGGCCACAGTGATAACGGATGCATCCACTCTCGGGTGGGGTGCTCATCTGGGGGACCTGGAGGTCAAAGGGCTTTGGTCTCCAGAGGAAAGGTTGCTTCATATCAACCTTCTAGAATTGCGGGTGATACATTTGGCGCTCAAGGCCTTCCTCCCTTCCCTTCGCGGTCAGTCGGTTCAGGTCCTGACGGACAACACGACTGCGATGTGGTACGTCAACAAACAGGGAGGAGTAGGGTCGCAGTGTCTCTGCAGAGAGGCTCTGCGCCTCTGGTACTGGGTTCAGGATCACCAGATTTGTCTGACGGCAAATCATCTGGCCGAAGTTCTGAACGTTCGTGCAGACAGTCTGTCGGCAGTTTTCTGCCGACCACGAGTGGAGGCTTCACCCGGAGGTGGTTCACGACATCTTTCAGATGTGGGGGACTCCTCGGGTGAACCTGTTCGCCACTCGCGAGAATGCTCACTGCCTGTCATTCTGCAGTCTCCAGTTTCCGATGCAAGGAGCTGTGGGGGACGCGTTTCAGTTGAGTTGGAAAAATCAACTCCTTTACGCGTTTCCTCCCATACCCTTGATTCCTCGGGTTCTGAGGAAGATTCGCCAGGACCGGGCCCAAGTCATATTGGTCGCCCCGGATTGGCCAAGAAGGGTGTGGTACACAGACCTTCTCCACCTCTCCTCTCACCCGCCGCTCCGTCTCCCTCACAGGGCAGACCTCCTCTCTCAGATGGAGGGGCAGGTTCTACACCCCCACCTCCAGACATTACACCTTCATGCCTGGAGATTGAACGGGGCAACTTGAATTCCTTTTCTCTCCCTCACGATGTGGTGGATGTCATTCTTTCTGCCATGCGTGACTCCACTAAGTCCATTTATTCGTATAGGTGGTCTAAATTTGTCTCTTGGTGTAGGGAGAGAGATGTTGACCCTTTGAAGGCTCATTTGTCTGACATTTTGCAGTTTGCTCTTTCTTTGGCGCAGCAAGGATTTGCTGTTGCCACGGTCAAGGGGTATCTTTCGGCTTTGTCGGCATTTCTCTGTTTGCCGGATCAGCCTTCTCTTTTTAAGTCTCCTGTGGTTTTAAGATTTTTGAAGGGACTCACTAATAGATTCCCTCCTACTCCTTTTGTTATTCCTCATTGGGATTTGAATCTTGTGCTGACCTATTTGATGGGTTCTCCCTTCGAGCCCTTGCACAAGTGTCCCATGAGACTTCTTTCTTTTAAGACTATCTTCTTGGTTGCAATCACCTCGGCAAGGAGGGTGAGTGAGCTTCAGGCTCTTAGTTCTAAGCCCCCATTCCTGACCATTCATACTGAAAGACTGGTTCTTAGGACCAGGGCTGCTTTTCTGCCTAAGGTGGTAACTCCCTTCCATCTAGGACAGTCCATTACCCTTCCTACCTTCTATCCTCCCCCTCACCCGTCTAAGGAGGAAGAGAGACTACACCGTCTGGACCCTAAGATGGCGGTGTCTTTTTATCTGGACAGAACTAAAGACTTCCGGATGGATGACCAGCTGTTTATTGGTTTTGCTGGCTGCAAGAAGGGCAGAGCGGTGCACAAGCGCACACTTTCCAGGTGGATAATCCTGTGCATCAAGATTTGCTACTCCCTGGCGGGTAAGGACCCTCCTGAGGGCATCAGAGCACATTCAACTAGAGCAAAGTCTGCAACATCTGCTTTGTCTAGAGGTGTTCCTGTTGAGGACATTTGCACGGCCGCGACTTGGGCCTCCCTCCACACTTTCGCGAAGCATTACTGCTTGGATTCCGAGGTGAGGAGGGACGGCCACTTCGCGCGCTCTGTTCTCCAAGATTTCCTGGTATAGCAGAGTGGACACCCTCCTCCGGGAGTAGGGACTGCTGTGGGACTCTATTCATAAGGTGAGGAATCCACACGGCAGATGTATCTATCAGAAGAACAAGTTACTTACCTTCGGTAACGCTTTTTCTGGTAGATACAATATCTGCCTGTGGATTCCTCACATGCCCACCCGCCTCCCCGTTGTCCACTCTGCTATACCTGGTTTTTATGTGTGTATATTTCCTGCTATTTTGCTAATTTTGCTGGGCACTTTGTGTGCGTTTTTAATTTGTATGTACTGTGTACATTGTATATTTGCATATTTGCTGTTGTTGGTCCGTCCGGGTGCCTCGAAGGCACGGAAAAAAGGGCGGAACTGACGTGGGTCTAATAAGGAGTCTGTGACGTCAGATGGAGTCGCGCGCGATGCCGTGCTCCTGTGACGTCGTCCACGCCGGCGTGCTACGAAGAAAAAATTCCGAATGCTGCTGACGCAAGGGGGATATTCACAAGGTGAGGAATCCACAGGCAGATATTGTATCTACCAGAAAAAGCGTTACCGAAGGTAAGTAACTTGTTCTTCAGGGAGAGCAGAAAAGCAGTCTTTTAGAATATGAGGGGGGCAGCTATCTGAGGGGGCACCAGATTTGACTCTCACTAAAAGCTCATCGTGAGAGAGGAGTCAAGTATGATGCCGAGGTTGCTAGTGTGGTCGTGGGGGTGGGAGGGTTTCCAAGGGCAGGGGGCCTCCAGGTGTTGTCCCATGCGGCGGGGTGGAACTGAGGATGAGGACTACAGTTTTCTCCGATTTGAGCTCAGGCAGCTACTGCTCATCCAGGATGCGACGTCCTTCATTCCTTCCTGGAAACTGTGCCTGGTGATGTCGGGTTCCTTGGTGAGGGAAAGGATGAACTGGGTGTTGTCTGCGTAGGATACTATGCTGAGTCCATGCTATCTGACGATGGTTGCAAGAGGGGCCATGTAGATATTGAAGAGCATGGGGCTGAGGGATGATCCTTGGGGTACTCTGCATCTGATCTCTTTGGGTTCGGGAAGGAAGGGTGGTAGTCTTATTCTTCGAGTTCTGCCGGAGAGGAAATAGCGGATCCAGTCTAAGGCAATTCCTTTTATGCCGGTGTCGTGGAGTCTGGCCTCTAGTGTGTGGTGGGAGACGGTGTCGACCATGGCTCCACCATAGAGGTGGAGCCACCTCTGCCTACTGCGTTGTGGTATGAGACACCCTGTGACCTAGGGTACCTGCTACAATCCATTCAAAACATTTGAACGAAATGTGGACGTTTTCTGTCCTAGCTGTATTGGACTAAACACATTATCCCCACAGTAGAGTTACTGTTTGTGTGTGTACACGCCCCCCCCACCGCAACCCTGATGAATGCTGAGGTGGCTGGGAAGCAACAATGCCTCCCTAGTCTTGATTCCACAATATGAATTTTGAAGGTAATTTATATTGCGCGACTAAAACCCGAAGGTATCAAGGCGCCTACCATAACATATCAGAAAAGGCAGAACACAACTACAGGTATGCGCGCACAAAGAGACGAGTCTTCAGGGCGTTTCTAAATAACTGCAGGGTGGGAAGGGACCTCAATTCCACAGGGAGAGCGTTCCACCACTTAGGAGCCAGATTGGAGAAGGCTTTGCCACCCCATCTGGTTCTCCGGATACGAGGGACAGATAGAAGGAGTCTGTTAGAGGAACGTAGGTTCCTACAAGGGCTGTAGCGGGACAAAATGGATCCAATTCCAGTAGGGCTACTTTTTGCTAAGGCCTTATAGATCATGCACATGGTCTTAAAAAGAATACGATCCTCTATAGGAAGCCAATGAAGCAGTTTTCTGGCGGTGGTAGCCGAAGTGCGCCGGGGTAGATCCAGAACAAACCTAGCCGCTGCATTCTGGACTACCTGCAAGCGCTGCAGCAGACTTTTATTCAGTCCCGCATACAGCGCATTGCAGTAGTCCAGTCGGGAACCAACAAGGGCAACAGCAAGTTGTTTCCTTGCCTGCTGTGAAAGATAGTGCCTGATCTTCCTCAGTATGCGAATGATGCCCCAACAGGTAGAGATAGTCCTATTAACCTGTTGACACATACTGAGGGTGGGAACGATCACGACCCCGAGGTTTTTGGCAGAAGAAGCAGGGACAGGACAGGCTCCCAGTGAGTCTGGCCACCAATCGGCTGACCATACCTCCTCCTTTCCTCCAAACACCATCACCTCAGTCTTCTCCCCATTCAGTTTCAACGAATTGTGAATCATCCATTGACCGACTGCCTCCATGCAAGATCTAAAGTTGGAGGCAGTCGAAGTAACTGACTGGGAGAGAGAGACGAGGATCTGCGTGTCATCCGCATAGGAAACTACCTCCATCCCAAAAGATCTAATTAGTCTGGCAAGAGGAGTCACATAAATGTTAAAAAGGGTCGGACTTAACGCCGACCCCTGAGGGACCCCACATTGCACAGACAGGGATGGAGATAGAAATTTACCCAGCTTCACTCTTTGCTCTCGTTGATCGAGGAAAGAGGTGAGTAGTGCCAGTGCCGCCCCCTGAACCCTGATCTCCCTCAGGCGAGATGTTAGAACTGAGGGAGAAAGGGTGTCGAAGGCGGCAGTAAGGTCTAAAAGGATCAGGAGGGAGGTCTGTCCCCCATCCACACGCGTGCGGATATTATCCAGCACTATGGTGAGGGCAGACTCGGTGCTATGTTCCCTCCTGAATCCATGCTGGGAGAGATCCAGACAGCCCGAGCTTTCCACGAAGGCAGCGAGATGTTTATTCAGATGTGTTTCTAACATCTTCGCAGGGGCTGGAAGCAGTGAGATGGGGCGGAAGTTCTTTAATACCCCAGGGTCAAGAGAAGGTTTCTTGAGTAAAGGTTTTACTACTGCATTTTTCCACTGCTGGGGAAAAATGCCATCCCTCATGGCCTTGTTCATGATGTCAACAAGGGGAGGCAGGAGGGATTCTCTACACTGCTTAAGGATCTTGAGCGGGCAAACATCTAGAGGGGAGCCGGATTTGGTTTTATTAAGGAGGATCTCTACATCCTGTAGAGAGAGAGGAGGGAAAAATCCAAACATCCCGGCGGGAGTTTCTCCGAGAGAACAGGGTCCGGGTTAACGGGGACAGAGGGCTCGGTAGTAAAAGGTCTCTGTAACTCCAAGGCGGTATAAATGTCCGAGATCTTAGTCTGGAAAAAGGAAGCTATGTTATCACAGAGCTCCTGTGACGCAATGACCGGGTCCGGGATCTGAAGGGTGGTGAGGGAATCCACTATCCTAAAGAGCTCTTTAGGGGAGGAGAGTGAGGTGGTGAGGGCCGTAAAGTATTCTTGTTTTATCCTTATTACTTCCAGCTTATATTTCCTTATCAGGATCTTATGGGCTTCCTTGTCCCTTAAATCCCAGCTGGTGTGCCATAAACGCTCCTGTCTCCTAGCTTCCTGTCGAAGGAGTCTTAAATGCTCCGAGAACCACGGGGCTGATGGTCTTTTCCTGGCTGAATAGCACAACCGTGTGGGAGCCAGTACTTCCAGAGCCTCTGTAACGGTCTTTTCATATTGTAGGACCGCCGACTGGACATTGTCCCCCTGGGAAGTAAACAGGCTAGATATCCAAGGTACGAAGGAACTTTCCGTGATGTTCTTAAAGTTCCTGCGTAGTTCCCTTTTACTCGGAATATTTCTGGTTCCATCCAAGGTCGGACAAGACACATTGAATGGTACGGCCAGGTGATCTGACCATGAGAGAATGAAGGGATCTTTTACCGTCAGCCTCCGATCATTAGAAAAGATCCCATCAAGCGTATGGCCTGCTCGATGGGTGGCCCCTTTCACCAGTTGAGTGAGTCCACAAGCTGACATAACATCCAGCAGGGAGAGAGTATCATGGGTCTCCAGCAACTCCAGATGAAAATTAAAATCTCCCAAAACAGTTAGATTTTCACGACCAAAATAAGGTTCTAGGACATGGAGCAGCTGCTGTCCAAAGTCTGCTCTGGGGCCTGGTGGACGGTAAACCAGAATCCCATTGAATGCAAACTTATGGAGGCCTGTCAGAGAAAAATATAGCACTTGAAAAATGTCCTTAGGGTCAGAGACTGGTGTAATATGGCAATGGAAGCTGTCCTTATAAAGAATCGCTAACCCACCTCCTACACGGCCCATTCTGTCCTGCCGTGCCAGGCAGTACCCTTCAGGGACAGCTTTAACAAGGTCAGGACCAGAGGAGTCCTTTGCCCATGTTTCCGTGACAAAGACCCACGAAGGTTTCCTGTCGAGTACAAGCTCCTTAAAAGCAATGTTGTTTTTAATAAGCGAGCGAGCATTGATAAGAATGCAATCTTCTTGCAATGCATTGGCTCCTAAAACAACCTGAGATTCTGATAGATGAGTGGAAGGAGGTAGGCTAGAGCCTCCAGGGCCTGTCGGAAAGCAGCCGCAGCGTGGAGATAATAGGAGATCATCCGGGGAGCTTTTGTGAAGACACGAAAGTCCCAGAGGCTTAAGCCTCAACATCTCCTGTAACGAGTACCTAAAGGGCGGGAGGCCAGCCTTATCGTGACCAGCCGTCCGGCCATCCCGCCCGTCCTCAGCGCGGACGGGCGCAGACGGGCTGGACTCTGGCGTGACTCCGGCGTCACTGCGGCGCACACGCTGCGCGCCATAAGGTCCAGTTAATATAGGGCTCTAGCGAGTCCACCTGACTGCTAGAGCGCGGAGTAGTGCAGCGCTTCCCTAGCACCCACCCAAGATGGCGCCCACCAATTTCAAAGCGCGAGGGTCCGGGCCGCCTGAATAGCGGTGAGGTCACAAATTATGGTGCGGCAATGCGGGCGGTGATTAAGAGCAAGGGAAAAGACTGTGGCCTAAAATAACACCAAAATTAGAGGACAAAAACGGGTAAGTTAAAAGTGCTAAAAGCGTCTGAATACGAGCGCAATGCGAAGTTGTAGAGAGCCAGCAAGGTACGGTCCTACCTCGAGCCTTGTGATATAGAGAATTCCAGGAACTGCCTCTTGCCAGTCCACCTGACTGCTAGAGCGCGGAGTAGTGCAGCGCTTCCCTAGCACCCACCCAAGATGGCGCCCACCAATTTCAAAGCGCGAGGGTCCGGGCCGCCTGAATAGCGGTGAGGTCACAAATTATGGTGCGGCAATGCGGGCGGTGATTAAGAGCAAGGGAAAAAACTGTGGCCTAAAATAACACCAAAATTAGAGGACAAAAACGGGTAAGTTAAAAGCGCTAAAAGCGTCTGAATACGAGCGCAATGCGAAGTTGTAGACAGCCAGCAAAACAAACATCCCTCTTTCCTCCACCAACACGTACTTCCTGTCTCTTTGCTTCATTATTATGAGTTATTTTTCATCCCTCCTTTATCTCTATGTCACTGTTTCCTCTCCCTCCTTCTCTTGCCCTCGGTCAAAGTCTGGTGATGAAAAATAAGTGCCCTTGTCCCCAGGGTTGCGTGGCGGTGCCCGTGCCTGCCACCTGCAATAAATTAAACATTGCGCTTTAGTTTCCCAATAAGTCTTGTACCATGGGAGTGGCTGCGTCCGGCATAAAAAGAAACCATAGTTGCGGCCCTCAAAATGCTGTGCTCCCGATGACAAGCCGTATTGCACCGTGGACTGGCGCCCTTTCAGGCTGCAGCGAGTTAATCACTAGATGGATCACTGCTCAGCTTCACCCCTGACTGTCATTTTCCCAGGATGGTGAGCGTCTGCTGCAGAGATCTGAGCGTGCACACAGGTTCACGTCCTATGACGTGTCCAAAACCTGCTTGGTTGAATAAGGTGAACCGGTACATGCGGTATGGACAGTGCAGCAAAGCTGCAAAAATGTGGCTGCAAGTGCTGTGCAAGCAGCAATTTATTTATACTATTGGAATTTGTTTTCCCTGTAAAAATGATCCCCCTGCAAGCAGTGCCGCAATGCTCTCATTGGTGCCACTTCAATTAAGAAAAGCTCCTTCATATTTTGACAAATATGGTTAAACTTTGCCACTAGAGCAGGACTACATCATGCAGAATGGAGCAGAGAGAAGTTTTAGAAATATGGAAGAATCTCAGCCACAGTTGGTGGGTTGACAATCCTAACCCCCACTTTGAAGGGGAATCGCTTCAAGGTGCTAGCTTCGAGAGCTATACTTAAGTGGAAAGCCTTGTAAGGGAGCTTACATTAGCGGTTCTTAAAAGTGTACCGTTTAGGGAACACTAGTACCAGACGACTCTAAGACAGGTACTCCAGTTTCAGAGCTTTCATTTAATAAAGTAAAGACTTCTGTAAAGTGTAGTTATTCTAAGCCAGTGCTTTAAATGGGAAAAAATAAGTGCAAGTACTCATTAAAATGAGCTAGAGGTGTAGTTAGGGGGCGGGGCTAAAGGCAAGACATGATAATACTTCATGACTTCTATATTAGTTGCAAAACCAACAGTTGATGGACAGAATGCAGAACAATGTCATACATTCACCCCAGTTCAGAGATCTGGGCCTAAATCCATCGTTTTTTTGCACTCCTCACCACCCCAGTTCAGACATGGCCATATGCAAATCAGCCTTGACCCTGTGCCTCATGGGAACAGTCTAGCCCTAACTGCCAAGCCATGTCTTTCCTGGACCGGAATCAAGTATCCTAGGACAGGTTTCTGGCTATCAGCCGTCTTCAGCCAGGATAGCTTGACTCCAGTGGTGTGGAGAGCATGGGACTCACGTCTGAGCATACCCATCCCACTCGGGGTGGCAAATGCAAAACCCACAGTTGATGGACAGAATGCCGAACAATGTCATGCATTCACCACAGTACAGAGATCTGGGCCTAAATCCATCGTTTTTTTGCACTGCACACTACCCCAGTTCAGACATGGCCATATGCAAATCAGCCTTGACCCTGTGCCTCATGGGAACAGTCCAGCCCGAACTGCCAAGCCATGTCTTTCCTGGACCGGAATCAAGCATCCTAGGACCGGTTTCTGGCTATCAGCCGTCTTCAGCCAGGATAGCTTGACTCCTGATCTCTGTACTGGGGTGAATGTATGACATTGTTCTGCATTCTGTCCATCAATTGTTGTTTTTGCATGCTTCTATATTAGTTGCAAACACAACAGTGATGGACAGAATGTGGATCAATGTCACACATTCACCCCAGTCCAAAGATCTGGGCCCAAATCCATCGTTTTTCCACTCCACACCACCCTGGGTTAGACAATGGCGATATGCAAATCAGCGCTGACCCTGTGCCCCATGGGAACAGTCCAGTCCGAACTACAAAAGCCATGTCCTTCCCAGAACGGAAACAAGCATCCGAGGACCGGCCCGGTTTCGAGGTAACACCTCTCATCAGCCCGGCTAGCTTGATTCCAGTGGTGTGGAGTGCCTGGGACTCACGTCTGAGCATCCCCAGTACACTTAGAGCGGTAATTGCAAACACAACAATGATGGACAGAATGTGGATCAATGTCACACATTCACCCCAGTCCAAAGATCTGGGCCCAAATCCATCGTTTTTCCACTCCACACCACCCTGGGTTAGACAATGGCGATATGCAAATCAGCGCTGACCCTGTGCCCCATGGGAACAGTCCAGTCCGAACTACAAAAGCCATGTCCTTCCCAGAACGGAAACAAGCATCCGAGGACCGGCCCGGTTTCGAGGTAACACCTCTCATCAGCCCGGCTAGCTTGATTCCAGTGGTGTGGAGTGCCTGGGACTCACGTCTGAGCATCCCCAGTACCTTTAGAGCGGTAATTGCAAACACAACAGTGATGGACAGAATGTGGATCAATGTCACACATTCACCCCAGTCCAAAGATCTGGGCCCAAATCCATCGTTTTTCCACTCCACACCACCCTTGGTTAGACAATGGCGATATGCAAATCAGCGCTGACCCTGTGCCCCATGGGAACAGTCCAGTCCGAACTACAAAAGCCATGTCCTTCCCAGAACGGAAACAAGCATCCGAGGACCTGCCCGGTTTCGAGGTAACACCTCTCATCAGCCCGGCTAGCTTGATTCCAGTGGTGTGGAGTGCCTGGGACTCACGTCTGAGCATCCCCAGTACACTTAGAGCGGTAATTCTAACCCAGGGTGGTGTGGAGTGGAAAAACGATGGATTTGGGCCCAGATCTTTGGACTGGGGTGAATGTGTGACATTGATCCACATTCTGTCCATCATTGTTGTGTTTGCAGTTACCGCTCTAAGTGTACTGGGGATGCTCAGACGTGAGTCCCAGGCACTTCACAACACTGGAATCAAGCTAGCCGGGCTGAAGAGAGGTGTTACCTCGAAACCGGGCCAGTCCTCGGATGCTTGTTTCCGTTCTGGGAAGGACATGGCTTTTGTAGTTCGGACTGGACTGTTCCCATGGGGCACAGGGTCAGCGCTGATTTGCATATCGCCATTGTCTAACCCAGGGTGGTGTGGAGTGGAAAAACGATGGATTTGGGCCCAGATCTTTGGACTGGGGTGAATGTGTGACATTGATCCACATTCTGTCCATCATTGTGTGTTTGCAGTTACCGCTCTAAGTGTACTGGGGATGCTCAGACGTGAGTCCCAGGCACTCCACACCACACGAATCAAGCTAGCCGGGCTGAAGAGAGGTGTTACCTCGAAACCGGGCCGGTCCTCGGATGCTTGTTTCCGTTCTGGGAAGGACATGGCTTTTGTAGTTCGGACTGGACTGTTCCCATGGGGCACAGGGTCAGCGCTGATTTGCATATCGCCATTGTCTAACCCAGGGTGGTGTGGAGTGGAAAAACGATGGATTTGGGCCCAGATCTTTGGACTGGGGTGAATGTGTGACATTGATCCACATTCTGTCCATCATTGTTGTGTTTGCAGTTACCGCTCTAAGTGTACTGAGGATGCTCAGACGTGAGTCCCAGGCACTCCACACCACTGGAATCAAGCTAGCCGGGCTGAAGAGAGGTGTTACCTTGAAACCGGGCCGGTCCTCGGATGCTTGTTTCCGTTCTGGGAAGGACATGGCTTTTGTAGTTCGGACTGGACTGTTCCCATGGGGCACAGGGTCAGCGCTGATTTGCATATCGCCATTGTCTAACCCAGGGTGGTGTGGAGTGGAAAAACGATGGATTTGGGCCCAGATCTTTGGACTGGGGTGAATGTGTGACATTGATCCACATTCTGTCCATCATTGTTGTGTTTGCAGTTACCGCTCTAAGTGTACTGGGGATGCTCAGACGTGAGTCCCAGGCACTCCACACCACTGGAATCAAGCTAGCCGGGCTGAAGAGAGGTGTTACCTCGAAACCGGGCCGGTCCTCGGATGCTTGTTTCCGTTCTGGGAAGGACATGGCTTTTGTAGTTCGGACTGGACTGTTCCCATGGGGCACAGGGTCAGCGCTGATTTGCATATCGCCATTGTCTAACCCAGGGTGGTGTGGAGTGGAAAAACGATGGATTTGGGCCCAGATCTTTGGACTGGGGTGAATGTGTGACATTGATCCACATTCTGTCCATCATTGTTGTGTTTGCAGGTACCGCTCTAAGTGTACTGGGGATGCTCAGACGTGAGTCCCAGGCACTCCACACCACTGGAATCAAGCTAGCCGGGCTGAAGAGAGGTGTTACCTCGAAACCGGGCCGGTCCTCGGATGCTTGTTTCCGTTCTGGGAAGGACATGGCTTTTGTAGTTCGGACTGGACTGTTCCCATGGGGCACAGGGTCAGCGCTGATTTGCATATCGCCATTGTCTAACCCAGGGTGGTGTGGAGTGGAAAAACGATGGATTTGGGCCCAGATCTTTGGACTGGGGTGAATGTGTGACATTGATCCACATTCTGTCCATCATTGTTGTGTTTGTAGTTACCGATCTATATTAGTTGCAGCACACACCAAAGCACATGAGAAATGTGTTTATATAAACAAAGCAAGTTAACTCGTTACACAAAATGAAAGAGAGATGCTATAATATGTTAACATTTCCTTTTTTTGCAATAGGTGCACCTTCTCAATGTCATACTGTTAATTGCTGTTTGGCACAAAACCATATATTTTTCAGCACATGAGTAGGAAGAAACTGAAAATACCCCCACATCACATCAGAGCTCTTAGGGCACCAAGCAAATGAAGCAAATCATCATGACCCTCCTCAGAAGATATCTCTTGTATCTTCCATAGATCTATCCATTCATTCTTTCATCCTACCATTTACCTGCTGATGTCCATCATTTAACTTTTTCATTGTGTCGTCTATTCAGTCTTTCATCCATCATTCAGTTTTCACCATTCCGTCTGACCACCCTTCATATCCAAACCTAGCCATCCATCCATCCATCTCCAAACCTATCCATTCATCCTTTCACTCATCCATCTCTTTATCCACCCTTCCGCTCATTTATTAATCCTTTCGCTCATCTATCCATCAACCCTTTCACTCCTTTATTCCATCCACCCTTTCATTCCATCACTTTTTCACTCAGTCCCTCCTTTCACTCATCCATCATCCACCCTTTTATCCACTCATCCACCCCCTTTCACCAGCCATCCATACTTTCACTCATCCATCCATTCATTCATCCATACATCCACCCTTGTTCACTCACCCATCCATAACATTTACACTATCAATACAACGTTCATAGCCTCAGTCTCCTTGAAAGTTGTGACTCGTTGTATCATGCTCTTTTTGACCACTCCCTCGGAAACCTCTGTCATCTGACACTTCTTTGCACAAATGCGCAGGATAGTGTGACTGTGATTGACAGCACAGGGCCTGAATGGAACCTGCTCTGTCAAGCACAGCGTGATTGTGAGCCCCCTGACATTATTCAAATGAGCCCTGCTGAATAGCTCAGCTGGGGCTCAGATCGGGACTGTAGAAGCGGCGCCTTGGCTGTTAGAGACATGTTCCACTCCGGCTCACCAGCATAGGCAATGAGTCTTACTTTTCGTGAGTACCGGTACTCTCCACGGCAGTAGAGAAGTGCCGGTACTTAGAGTGATAAATTTGAGAAGTGCCGGTACTCAGTACCGGTGAGTATCGACCCATTTAAAGCACTGTTTTAAGCTTGTCTGAATGGGCGCCTTTACTACCTCACAGACGCAGCGGTAGGTGTCCTCTTAAGAGCGGCGTGCCTGCGCAGTTTGTCATCTTCGGAGGTGCGCACACGCTGCTCTGTTTGTCTTCTTCATGAGGAGTGATCGCAGTATTAAACGAAGAGTGGTCATTTACTCAGCATGCTCTGGAAAGTAAATTGACTCAAGTTGCTCTTCATCGCCATTCTGCTGTTGCGCCCTCCCTGGTAACCTACACGGTTACATTACCAAGTGACTCACTGTAGCCAAGGGCTCATTTTCCAGTGACTGGCTTTTATCAAACATCCCGGTTAATTCTGAGAGATGTAGTCTTGGCTGAACCATTTGAACATTAAACAAGCATTTGCAATGTTATGTTATGTTAAAATTATTTGTACAGCGCACGGACACCAAGCGGTTTCATGGCGCTAGAGGCAGATGGGCAATGATGGGATACAGTGTGCGGGTGTTATTCATAGGCTTGACGAAACAAGTGAGTTTTCAGGAGTTTCCTGAATAAAGTATACCTGGATGTTAACCTGAGATCGCATGGAAAAGAGTTCCATAGCCGGGGTGCCTGATAAGAAAACCTGAGGCCCCCATGTTTTTTCCGCCTGTAAGAGGGAATGAACAGGAGGTTGTGGTGGAAAGAACGAAGATTACGGGAGGGGGCATACCGATGAATCCTGGAAGCAATGAAGGCGGGGCCCTGACCAAGTAATGACTTAAAGATGGTACAGCCGAGTTTAAAAATGCAGCGTTTGGCCACTGGGAGCCAGTGAAGGTTCTTCAGCAAGGGGGAGACATGTTGATGTTTGGGTTGATGAAAAATAAGCCTGGCTGCTTGGTTCTGTACCAGTTGTAAGCAGTGAAGCTGATAGGCTGGAATGCCAACGGAAAGGGTGTTGGCATAGTCAGTGCGGGAAGTAACCAAGGCCATGATGACAAGTGTAAGGGCCTCGGTGGTCTTGAACCTGCAGATTTTTCGAATTCTCAGAAGATGGAAAAAGCATGAAGAAGTTACTGCGTTAATTTGAGGTTTTAGTGACAGGGCTTTGCTGATGATAACCCCAAGACTCTTCACGGAGTCTGTGGGAAGAGGAGGAGTGCCCAAGGAGGGTGGCCAGAAACAGGAGTTCCAAGGATTAGAGGGCCCTCCAGTCAGGACAAGCTCTGTTTTGTCGGGGTTAAGTTTCAATTGACTGTGACTCATCCATTCACTAATGGAGAGCATGGTGGATTGAAAATTGGTGATGGATGCGGTAGTGGAATCAAGATTGAAGACCAGTTGAAGGTCATCGGCATAGTTGAAAATGGTAACCGGGCTATTGTGTAGGGAGAAGATCAGAGGTTGCATGTAAAGATTAAATAGAAGGGGCGATAAGGCGGAGTCCTGGGGGACCCCGCAGGTCAATTCCATTTGAGTAGCTGAGAAGGTGGATAAGTGGACTGCCTGGAAGCGATGATGTGAAAAGGACCTTATCCACTTGAGAGCCAAGCCCTGGATGCCAGCATTGTAGACACGGTCGATCAGAAGCTCATGATCGACCGTGTCAAAGGCCGCCGATAGGTCCAGAAGCACAAGTGCCTGGGCGATGTTGTTATCGGCTCCACTCCTGAGCTCGTCCATCACAGCCATAATGACCGATTCAGTGGAGTGCGCTGGCCTGAAGCCTGCTTGCTGGCAGTCCAGAAATTGGGAACGCTAAATGAATGAGCTTAGACAATTAGTAATATGAGCATCTAGGATTTTGCTGAGGTAGGGGAGCAAAGAGATGGGGCGAAAGTTGCTCAACACCGAAGGGTCATCACCACCCCCTTTTGTACCGCTTTTGGCCGCCATAAGTGTGGCAGGGTACGCTCAGACGTGAGTCCCTTGCTCACTTTGCCACTGGATTCAAGCAAGCCGGGCTGAAGACGGCTGTAATGCCAGAAACCGGTCCTTGGAAGCTTGTTCCCGGTCCAGGGAAGGCATGGCTTGGCAGTTCAGGCTGGACTGTTCCCATGAGGCACAGGGTCAGACTGATTTGCATATAGCCATGTCTGAACTGGGGTGGCAGAGTGGGCTAAAGAACGGTGATGGATTAAACCCAGATCCTTTGACTGGGTGTGAGTGTTTGATTGGTTCAGATGCTCGGTCCATCACCACCCCCTTTGGTACTGCTTTTGGCCACCATAAGTGTGTGTGGCAGGGTATGCTCAGACGTGAGTCCCTTGCTCACTTTGCCACTGGATTCAAGCAAGCCGGGCTGAAGACGGCTGTAATGCCAGAAACCGGTCCTCGGAAGCTTGTTTCCGGTCCAGGGAAGGCATGGCTAGGCAGTTGGGGCTGGACTGTTCTCATGAGGCACTGGGTCAGACTGATTTGCATATAGCCATGTCTGAACTGGGGTGGCAGAGTGGGCTAAAGAACGGTGATGGATTAAACCCAGATCTTTTGACTGGGTGTGAGTGTTTGATTGGTTCAGATGCTCCGTCCATCACCACCCCCTTTTGTACTGCTTTTGGCCGCCATAAGTGTGGCAGGGTATGCTCAGACGTGAGTCCCTTGCTCACTTTGCCACTGGATTCAAGCAAGCCGGGCTGAAGACGGCTGTAATGCCAGAAACCGGTCCTCGGAAGCTTGTTTCCGGTCCAGGGAAGGCATGGCTTGGCAGTTCGGGCTGGACTGTTCCCATGAGGCACAGGGTCAGACTGATTTGCATATAGCCATGTCTGAACTGGGGTGGCAGAGTGGGCTAAAGAATGGTGATGGATTAAACCCATATCTTTTGACTGGGTGTGAGTGTTTGATTGGTTCAGATGCTCCGTCCATCACCACCCCCTTTTGTACCAACACCGAAGGGTCAGCGGTGGTCTTTTTCAGGATAGGAACTACAGCGGCACATTTAAAGGTATCCGGGATGATGCCAGTAGCTAAGGAGTTGTTGAGGAGGGAGAGTGGGGTATCAGGACAGGCGAGGAAGGCTTCCTTCAGGATATGGGAAGGGCAGCAGTCAATGGGAGAGCCGGAACCCACTTTATTCAAAAGAGTCAGGAAGTCTACTTTAGTCATCAGAGGAATATGGTCCAGCAGAAATGAGTTCTTACAGGTAGTGATAGGGAGAGTGGACAAAGTGGGGGGAGGAATATTATTTTTAATAGTGATGATTTTATTGATAAAAAAGGAGTTCAGTGAGTCACAAAGTGTGTCTGTGAGGGAACGGGTTTGGCCAGCACCCGGTCAGGTTGTGTATGCTCATTGACAATAGAGAAGATGTCTTTCGACTTAGAAGATGAATTAATAATTTTTTGTGAAAAGTATACAGTTTTGGTCTGAAGGATAGTTTTTATATTGTTTTAATAGGGTTACATATGCGATTTTCTCCTCAGGGGTATAAGCACGCCGCAGCGGCGCTCGGCCTGCCGGAGGGCCAATTTTTCCTTTTTTAGTTCCTCAGAGAACCAGCGCTGGGCATCGTGGGGGCGTTTGATTTTAATTTTTTTCAGAGGGGCGACCTTGTCGCTAGCTGAAACTAGCCAACTTTCGAGGCAGGACGCCTGGCAGAGGATGGAAATCTGTTCATTGGGAACAGAAGTAGCCAGTAGCGTGTGGAATTCTTCCAGGTTGGCCCGTTTCCAATTTCGGACTAAAAGATTACTGGCTGAGATCAGTGGGACAGAGGAAATATGAGTCATGGTAAAGGAAATAAGGGAGTGATCAGACCAGGAACAGGGGGAGATTAGAGGGGGAGAGATAACAGTGTTAGAGGTCCACACTTGATCCAAAGTATGCCCCTTAATGTGAGTGGCTACGTGAACGTGTTGGGAAAAATTCATGCCAGAAAGAAGGTCTGAAAACTCTGCAGAGAGGTTACTTTCGCGGGAGTCTGAGGGCCAGTAATTAAAGTCGCCAATGATAATAATCCTGGCTTGGTTGATGACTAGCTGGGAAACCAGTTCTCCAAAGAGCTGAGGAAATAAGGGCATGTGGACAGGGGGGGCGATAAAAAAGGGCACAGATGAAGGAGGACTTTGGGGAGGCAAATTTCAGAATGAGGCTGTCAACTTGAGGGAGACTGACCCTTTCTAAGATGGTAAATTCATGCTGTTGATGAATAATAGCTACCAATCCACCACCCATTTTTCCCTGTGGTCTGTTGGATTGAAGTATGTAGTACCTAGCGGGTATTGCAGATAGGATGTCATCCGTCAGCCAGGTTTCCGACAGAAGAAGAATGTCAATAATATTGGCGTCAAGTAGTTGAAAGATCTCGAGTTGGTGTTTTACCATCGAGCGAGTATTAAGATAGGTGATGGCAAGAGAGGCTGGGGCCAAAGGTGTGGAACTAGAGGGGGGGTTGGGGATCCCCGAGGGTGAGGGAGAAGCCCGAAGCGCGTGGGGGTCAGAGGAGGCAGACCTGGGAACTAAGATACCTGAATTGAAGGCTGCCATCCTTGCACGAGGGTTGATGGGCCCAGCATGTTGTAAATTGTGGAGGTCAGAGGAGGTACAGATGGTCAATTGGGCATTATGATAGGCCCCTGGTCCCGGCTGGGCGCAGACGGGCTCGCCTTCGGCGCGCAGCCGGCGTGCCCGCTGCGCTCGTCCGCTGCGCTTCCTTCTGTTCTCCATGTTAAGTAGCCCAAGAGGGGGTGAAGGATAGACAGTTAACCCCCGGAAGTGATGGAGCAGGCCGGAAGTTGTGTTGCTCACTATACGACCCTCCGCTCAATCAGCACTTTGCTGCGGCGGAACCGGGTCAGGAGCGATCAGCGATCAAGTTTGCCAAGTAAGTTTTAAAAGCAATACTCAAAAGCACAAATTAAAAATCACAAGTTACTTTATACACAAGTTAACATCAGAACACTGAGCGCGTGTCTTGCGGCCAAAATCGCCGCGTCCGCAGCCGGAGCGTCTGACAAGGCGTCTGAAATAGCCAAGGTTCCGTAGGAGCTGGACCGCTAACCCCCGTAAGTGAGGGAGCAGGCCGGAAGTTGTGTTGCTCGCTATACGACCCTCTGCTCAATCGGCACTTTGCCGCGGCGGAACGGGGTCTGGAGCGATCAGGGAACAAGTTTGCCAAGTAAGTTTTAAAAGCGATACACAAAAGCACAAATTAAAAATCACAAGTTACTTTATACACAAGTTAACATCAGAACGCTGAGCGCGTGTCTTGAGGCCAAAATCGCCGCGTCCGCATTAGGAAAGTGTGAGCTATTGGTATTGTAAATGACAATTTTTTTTAAATATGTGTGGGATTTGAAAATATATAAATTAATAGCATTGTTCTTCACAAATCCAATAGCTTACACTTTCCTAATGCGAGTCCTATTGGCTATGGCAATGCTTGTTGGTAGCAAGCAAGGACAGTGCTGTTGTGGTGCTGAGTGATGATGTGGTTGGGCTGAGTGATGTGGTGGTGTATTAGAGTGATGTGGTGGTGTCCCAGAGTGATGTGGTGGTGTCCCAGAGTGATGTGGTGGTGTCCCCGAGTGATGTGGTGGTGTCCCCGAGTGATGTGGTGGTGTCCCCGAGTGATGTGGTGGTGTTCCCGAGTGATGTGGTGGTGTTCCCGAGTGATGTGGTGGTGTCCCCGAGTGATGTGGTGGTGTCCCCGAGTGATGTGGTGGTGTCCCTGAGTGATGTGGTGGTGCCCCTGAGTGGTGCCCTTGAGTGATGTTGTGGTGCCCCTGAGTGATGGGGTGGTGTCCCTGAGTGATGTGGTGGTGTCCCTGAGTGATGTGGTGGTGTCCCAGAGTGATGTGGTGGTGTCCCAGAGTGATGGGGTGGTGTTGCCGAGTGATGTGGTGTTGTCCCCGAGTGAAGTGGTGGTGTCCCCGAGTGATGTGGTGGTGTCCCCGAGTGATGTGGTGGTGTCCCTGAGTGATGTGGTGGTGCCCCTGAGTGGTGCCCTTGAGTGATGTTGTGGTGCCCCTGAGTGATGGGGTGGTGTCCCTGAGTGATGTGGTGGTGTCCCAGAGTGATGGGGTGGTGTTCCCGAGTGATGTGGTGGTGTTGCCGAGTGATGTGGTGTTGTCCCCGAGTGAAGTGGTGGTGTCCCCGAGTGAAGTGGTGGTGTCCCCGAGTGAAGTGGTGGTGTCCCCGAGTGATGTGGTGGTGCACGGCCGGGTCTAAGTACGAGTCGTACCACTGTGAGCAACTCGCACGGGAGGGAGCGCAGGCTACGGGGCGAACCAGGGGCGCTCAAGGGACAAAGAGCGGTGCGAGCCTCGTTGGCAGGGCGGCTCGTACCGCGGCTGGACTCACACGCTGCGGGGCTCACGGGGGAGGCTGCAGCGGGACAAAGAGCGGTGCGAGCCTCGCTGGATGGGCGGCTCGTTCCGCGGTTGGGCTACAGTACTTTGGAGACTCTCAAGAGGGTCGAGGCAATCGCCGTGCACAGTGCTCTTGAGGGGAAAGAAGAACATTGCGGGCCCCTAGCCTGTGGTGAGCACTGTGCGTCGGTGATCAGCTTCTCTTGGGGGTCTCGGCGAAGGCCGATGCGAGGCGCATGGCGGCTCCTGGGTGGAGCGAGGCTGGCACCCGAGGCGTCCGGACTTCACGGAGTCTGTTCTCTGGGTCTGGTGTGGACGTCAGGCGGGAGCACACCAGCGAGCCGGCAGGGATGCAGCGATTTCCCTCAGCGGGAGGAGAGCGGCTCGGCGGAGCGGGGCTCTCCCTCGGCGGGGACGGGGAAACACAGTTCGATCACGGCCTCGAGGAGGGGCTGGGGGGCACCAAAGGTCACGGCAGCGAGCCTCCCAAGGCGGGGTGACACGCCTTGGGAGGTGCCCCTGAGTGATGTGGTGGTGTCCCTGAGTGATGTGGCGGTGCCCCTGAGTGATGTGGTGGTGCCCCCAAGTCATGTGGTGGTACCCCCGAGTAATGTGGTGGTGCCCTGAGTGGTGCCCCTGAGTGATGTGGTGGTGCCCCTGAGTGATGTGGTGGTGTCCCTGAGTGATGTGGTGGTGCCCCTGAGTGATGTGGTGGTGTCCCTGAGTGATGTGGCGGTGCCCCCGAGTGATGTGGTGGTGCCCCCAAGTGATGTGGTGGTGCCCCCAAGTGATGTGGTGGTGTCCCCGAGTGATGTGGTGATGTCCCCGAGTGATGTGGTGATGTCCCCGAGTGATGTGGTGGTTTCCCCGAGCGATGTGGTGGTGTCCCAGAGCGATGTGGTGGTGTCCCCGAGTGAAGGGATGGTGTCCCCGAGTGAAGTGGTGGTGTCCCCGAGTGAAGTGGTGGTGTCCCCGAGTGAAGTGGTGGTGTCCCCGAGTGAAGTGGTGATGCTCCCGAGTGAAGTGGTGGTGTTCCCGAGTGAAGTGGTGGTGTCTCCGAGTGAAGTGGTGGTGTCCCCGAGTGGTGCCCCTGAGTGATGTGGTGGTGTCCCTGAGTGATGTGGTGGTGTCCCTGAGTGATGTGGTGGTGTCCCTGAGTGATGTGGTGGTGCCCCTGAGTGATGTGGTGGTGCCCCTGAGTGATGTGGTGGTGTCCCCGAGTGATGTGGTGGTGTCCCCGAGTGATGTGGTGGTCTCCCCGAGTGATGTGGTGGTGCCCCTGAGTGATGTGGTGGTGCCCCTGAGTGATGTGGTGGTGTCCCTGAGTGACGTGGTGGTGCCCCTGAGCGGTGCCCCTGAGTGACGTGGTGGTGCCCCTGAGTGGTGCCCCTGAGTGATGTGGTGGTGCCCCTGAGTGATGTGGTGGTGCCCCTGAGTGATGTGGTGGTGCCCCTGAGTGATGTGGTGGTGTCCCTGATGAATGTGGTGGTGTCCCTGAGTGATGTGGTGGTGTCCCTGAGTGATGTGGTGGTGTCCCTGAGTGATGTGGTGGTGTCCCCGAGTGATGTGATGGTGTCCCCGAGTGATGTGGTGGTGTCCCCGAGTGATGTGGTGGTGCCCCTGAGTGCAGGGTCGGATTGGGATTGAAAATCGGCCCGGGCACACACAAAAAAAGTCTGCCCTCATTTGCATAATGCCTTTTCTCAAATCACTGCTTCAGCGTAATTGCAATAAAAAGGAGGGGGGGGCTTAAAAATGCACGCATTAGTTTACATTAGTGAAACACACTTGAAAACAAGTGAGGTCACTTCTGCTGAGGCCCCCTGCCCCGCTCAGTATGTGCACACATTAATGGGCCGGCCAGCGAGATAAAGGGAGTGATACCTCTGCCTGTTGCTAAACCGGGGGTGGGGGACCGACGGTGTTGGTGGCGGGGGATGGTAATGAGCGCCGATCTGCCTGCAGAAAGGCCACTCCGCCACCCACTGGGCTGCTGGCTGTATTCCGAAAAAAGAGACACCGCCCAAATCGGCCCCAGACTGCTCAAAAAAGCAGCCCACAGCAGAACTCGGACACCGGCCCCTCGGGCATTGCCCGAATGCCCGCGTTACCAATCCTAGGCTGCCTGAGTGATGTGGTGGTGTCCCCGAGTGATGTGGTGGTGTCCCCGAGTGATGTGGTGCTGTCCCCGAGTGATGTGGTGCTGTCCCCGAGTGTTGTGGTGGTGTCCCTGAGCGATGTGGTGGTGTCCCAGAGTGGTGTGGTGGTGTCCCAGAGTTATGTGGCTGTGTCCCAGAGTGATGTGTTGGTGTCCCAGAGTGATGTGTTGGTGTCCCAGAGTGATGTGGTGGTGTCCCAGAGTGATGTGGTGGTGTCCCCGAGTGATGTGATGGTGCCCCCGAGTGATGTGATGGTGCCCCTGAGTGATGTGATGGTGCCCCTGAGTGATGGTGCCCCTGAGTGATGTGATGGTGCCCCTGAGTGATGTGATGGTGCCCCTGAGTGATGTGATGGTGCCCCTGAGTGACGTGGCGGTGCCCCTGAGTGATGTGGCGGTGTCCCCGAGTGATGTGGCGGTGTCCCCGAGTGATGTGGTGGTGTCCTCAAGTGATGTGGTGGTGTCCCCGAGTGATGTGGTGGTGCCCCCGAGTGATGTGGTGGTGTCCCCGAGTGATGTGGTGGTGTCCCTGAGTGATGTGGTGGTGTTCCTGAGTGATGTGGTGGTGTCCCCGAGTGATGTGGTGGTGTCCCCGAGTGATGTGGTGGTGTCCCCGAGTGATGTGGTGGTGTCCCCGAGTGAAGTGGTTTTGTCCCAGAGTGAAGTGGTGGTGTCCCCGAGTGAAGTGGTGGTGTCCCCGAGTGAAGTGGTGGTGCCCTGAGTGATGTGGTGGTGTCCCTGAGTGATGTGGTGGTGCCCCTGAGTGATGTGGTGGTTCCCCTGAGTGATGTGGTGGTGTCCCCGAGTGATGTGGTGGTGTCCCCGAGTGATGTGGTGCTGTCCCCGAGTGATGTGGTGCTGTCCCCGAGTGTTGTGGTGGTGTCCCTGAGCGATGTGGTGGTGTCCCAGAGTGGTGTGGTGGTGTCTCAGAGTTATGTGGCTGTGTCCCAGAGTGATGTGTTGGTGTCCCAGAGTGATGTGGTGGTGTCCCAGAGTGATGTGGTGGTGTCCCAGAGTGATGTGGTGGTGTCCCCGAGTGATGTGATGGTGCCCCCGAGTGATGTGATGGTGCCCCTGAGTGATGGTGCCCCTGAGTGATGTGATGGTGCCCCTGAGTGATGTGATGGTGCCCCTGAGTGATGTGATGGTGCCCCTGAGTGATGTGGCGGTGCCCCTGAGTGATGTGGCGGTGTCCCCGAGTGATGTGGCGGTGTCCCCGAGTGATGTGGTGGTGTCCTCAAGTGATGTGGTGGTGTCCCCGAGTGATGTGGTGGTGCCCCCGAGTGATGTGGTGGTGTCCCCGAGTGATGTGGTGGTGTCCCTGAGTGATGTGGTGGTGTTCCTGAGTGATGTGGTGGTGTCCCCGAGTGATGTGGTGGTGTCCCCGAGTGATGTGGTGGTGTCCCCGAGTGATGTGGTGGTGTCCCCGAGTGATGTGGTGGTGTCCCCGAGTGAAGTGGTTTTGTCCCAGAGTGAAGTGGTGGTGTCCCCGAGTGAAGTGGTGGTGTCCCCGAGTGAAGTGGTGGTGCCCTGAGTGATGTGGTGGTGTCCCTGAGTGATGTGGTGGTGCCCCTGAGTGATGTGGTGGTTCCCCTGAGTGATGTGGTGGTGTTCCTGAGTGATGTGGTGGTGTCCATGAGTGATGTGGTGGTGCCCCTGAGTGATGTGGTGGTGCCCCTGAGTGATGTGGTGGTGCCCCTGAGTAATGTGGTGCCCCTGAGTGATGTGGTCGTGCCCCTGAGTGATGTGGTGGTGCCCCTGAGTGATGTGGTGGTGTCCCTGAGTGATGTGGTGTGTGGGGGTGTTAGGGGTGTGGGGGTGTTAGGGGTGTGAGGGTGTGAGGTTGTGAGGGTGTGTGAGGGTGAGGGTGATGGGGGTGAGGGTGTGTGAGAGTGAGGGTATGGGTGTGTGAAGGTGAGGGGGAATGAGGGTGAGGAGGTGTGAGGGTGAAGGTCCGAAGTAAATGGTGCCAGGGCCGACATCATAAGACAGAGAGAAGAGACTGTGTGGTGACTGCGTTGGTCAGTTTCCGAATCAGGAGGGGCAGAGTCAGCACGGTCTGCGAGGGTTCAACATGTCTAGAGGCAAAGCATAGCGGATGTAGCATTGCAGCTAGCAAGTCGAGTGTTTTCAGCTGAGTGTCCCTAGAGAGATGGCAACACAGCAACAGCATTTGAGGATCAAGGTTACTGTAAACAAGCACGGTAGGCTTTCACTTTCGTCCAGAAACAAGCTCTCTGAATTGCTGTGGCGGGGGGGGGGGTGGGGGGGTGGGGGGGTTGGAACGGCAGCCTTTGAAGTCTGATGCCGAGGCACAGACAAATGGTGGTGCGCGAAGTGTACGCGGGGGGGGCGGGGGAGCGGCAGCCTTTGAAGTCTAATGCCGAGGCACAGACAAATGGTGCTGTGTGATATGGCTGGCTCTGTGCACGCGCATAGATCAAATGAACTGTATGCGATCTGCAGCCGTTTTGGTAGACTGTTCTTTTCCGCTTACTATAATCTTGCCGGAGCAATGCGCAAACGCATTGACTCAGGTGAGACCTAAAAACAGGATGACAAGGCCTCTGGCCGGCATCTTTTTAAAGGTGCATGAGCCTAGAAAATGAGAGGCCGCTCCATTGTGATTATTTGTTCCCTTTTTTAATAGTTCCTTCAGGCTGTTTAGCATCTGCTTCGATGGTATAAAGAATAAGCATCGGAAGAGCCAACACACTAAGAGGAGGATTATTGGCCTTGCCAATGCTTGTTCTAGTTTAAATTTTCTTGGGCTCAGGTGGTGAATGGGTGAGGGTGTACTTCTTTTGGCCAGTACCGTTCCCAGTTTGAGAACTTATATTCTCTTTTTCATTCTTTTTGCGCAAGAGTAACCTTAAAATGCACTGTCGTAGTGTCAACTCGCGCAACCCCCAGGAATTCGCTATAATCTGCTGGTCACTTCTGACCAAAACTTCCCTACTCTATGATAGTTTCAAGACGTAAAGAAAGTTAGCTCCAGGCAGCCGTGCCTCGCCTATGGCACTGAGATGACCTTTATGGGTATAGATCTAGAAGTCCTATTTATTCCCAACAAATTTTATTTGTTTTTTCCGTTGGATGTGTAGACGAAGGCCCTACAATGACATGTAGGAGAAAATGGCATAATTTCACAGCGAGTCCAACATTTTGACCATTAGCAAACATCTGCCTAACATGCAGGGGGTACAAGTCAAACTTAATGCAGACAGTTCTAGATCTCAGGACATTCAAATCAGTTAAAAGGTCATAAAACTCCATTGTGATCATATACGGGATTTTCAAAGCAATGTACATATACAAACAATATGCAATAAAATACAGGGCTCCATTCAGGGGTCAATGGGTGGTAGAGAAGGGAGCTCGATTCCTCAATAGGAAGCCCAGGGGGCCCAGATTTTTCTATGTTTAGCAGGGCAACCTCAAGCAAGGAACACGCCACTTCAGACCCCATGCATCTATCTAGTTCGGTCTTCCATTTACCCAATGTTGGGGGAGAAGTCCCTTTCCACAATTGTATGATGTCGTGTTTGGCTATTGTGAGGGCTAAAAACAATAAGTGTTGCTTACAGATATTTCCCCCTATATCGTCCGTGCTATGTAAGAGGAAGAGTCTTGGGTCTAGTGGGAGTTCCCATGCGAGCACCTCCTGGAGGCAGGACCTAATTCTGCGTCAGAAGGTCTGCAACGCTGTGCAGCTCCAAACTGTTTGCAAAAAAATCCCTTCATCTCGCTCCCACCACAGACATACAGGGGAGGGGATCATTCCCATCTGCCGCAGTCTAGTCCGCGTATAGTAAGCCCTGTGTAGATATTTAAACTGTACCAGACGGTATCTAGTAGAGACCGCCGTCCCTCGCGAACTGGCAATGGCTTCGGCCCAGTCATCGTTAGCTAAGTCAGGGATGTCGGCCTGCCTCGCTTGTTGTGTCTTGTTGAGTGTTGTCTGTGTGGGTCGTTCAGGTCTGATAAATCTGTCGAATCTTGTGAAGACCTAGATCTCCAATTAACAAGCGGCCCTCCAGTGGGTAAAACTCCAGAAGGGTCTCAAGGGAGCATATCGGTGGGGGGGGGTGCATGACAGAAACAGAGGTATTTGTAGAATTGTGTTTTATGGAGGTTGTATTCCGCTTGCAGTTGCTGATAGGATTTAAGGTAGGTACCCCACATCACATCCCCAAGGGTCAATATCCCCACCAGGTCCCAACCCAAGGTGGCCACAGGACAGAGGTATGTTCCCTGCCAGGTGTCTCCCAGGTAAGTTTGCCGTGCCATCCCATCTGTCGGACCTGCGCCCACCAGAGCAGTATTACAGCTTTACCCGCAGGTGGCATACATTCTAACCGTGCTGAGCTATATAGGAGGTGTAGGAGTGGGGCCCGTACGATTGCTGCGTGATCAATCGCATACACTAGGTAGGTAGGGGAGTTATACCACCATTCGTTGACCACAAGCAAGTGCGATGCTGCATAATATGAGTAGAGGTCCGCTGCAGCGATTCCTCTGCAATATGTTGACTGCACACAAGTCCACAGAGCAACCCTAATCACCCCACCATTCCAGAGAAACTTATTTTGTATGGCGTTAACCTGTGCGAACCATGAGCGCGGGATATGATATGGCAAATTTTGAAGACGGTACAGGACCCGAGATATCGATACCATCTTGAAATGGCCGAGCGCCCGTATAGAGACAGGGGAAGGGAAGACCATATCGCAGTTTCGCTGTTGAGGCTAGCCAGCCGTGGAATGATATTATGGGCCCAGGAGATTTTGGGACATGAGGGCACGAAAATACAGAGGTATTTAAAACCTTCAGTGGTGCAGGAGAGTTGCAAAGCCCATGTATCTCGGCCTCGGTGGCCGCAAACTGGATAAAGTATGTATTTGGCTGGGTTCACGTGTAAGCCCATAGTGCTTCCGAATACCCTCAAGATCTCTAGGATGTGAGGCCCTGAATACCAGGGGTCTGTAATGAAGAAAAGGAAATCGTCTGTGTATAGCGTGATGCGATCCGAGTGTGACTGCGACCATTCGAAGCCTCAAAGGACCGGGTCATTTCTAACAGACGCCGCCAACGGTTCAACCACGAGGGCAAATAATAATGGAGACAGGGGCCAGCCCTGCCTAGTTCCCCTATGAATAGGAAAGGGGGAGGAGCGGTGTCCAGCTATCCGCACTGATGCTGTTAAGTCAGTGTATAATAAACGTATATAGGCAAGGAATCGCGGGCTGAAGTTGATGGTCTCCAGCAATTGAAAGAGGTATACCCAACTAAGGGAGTCAAAAGCCTTATCTATATCAGCCAGAAGCAGTGTGGCCGGTCGGCCCAGCGTTGGGGCGGCCGCTATGTCGTTATGTACCCTGCGGATATTATGACGAGTCACTCTCTGGGGCATAAATCCCAACTGGTCAGGATGAATCAGATCCAAGACGCCGGATCGGAGGCGATCTGCAAGGACCTTTCCCAGCAACTTAGGTTCAAAATTGATAAGGGAAATGGGACGATAGGAGGAGGGATCTTCAGGAGGGCGACCGGGCTTGTGGAAGAGGTCTATTTCAGCATGCCGCCAGTCTTGAGGCAATATGGAGGCATCCACTGCCTCTTGGATTGCAGCTAGGAGGTGAGGGCACAGCAGATGTACATTTGGCCGGAGGAAGTCCATAGGGAATCATTTGGGGCCAGGGGCTTGTCCCGGGTGGAGCGCTTTGAGGGCCCCAGTCAGTTTATCTACCGTAATGGGGGCCTCTAGCTGGTCTCGCATGGAAGTTTTCGAGGCGGGATATTGCGTAGGAATTCCGGGATTAGCGCGGGCAAAATCTGTTCCTGCTGGGCATATAGAGTCGTAAAGTGCTGCGCGAATTCCCCAGCTACCCCCTCCGGCGATGTATAAAGGCACACATTGGTGCCGCGGATAGTAGGGACCGTTGCCGGGGAGTGATCTGCCTGACAGTCGATGAAGCATTCTACTCGATTTATCTCCCCATTGAGATACCCGGTGTTGTGATGCCTACCAAATTTCTTTAGCCTCACTCATTAGATATTGCTGCAGTTCCTGCTGCGCCAGCAGTAGATTTCCCTGGATAGCAGGGCTAGGGCCCCTATTGAGCTGCGCTGCTAGGGCCTCCTGACGTGATTCTAAGGCCGCCAATTGCTCCCTCCGTAAATGTTTTCCTTGGTGCGGTAACTTATCTCAGCGCCTCGGACGGTAGGCTTCAAGGCCTCCCATAATATGCATCGAGACGGGGTGGATGGGCTGTTAGAATCCAAATACTCTGCGATAGTTGTGCAAAGCATATCCTGATACTCTGGGCATCAGAGGTGCCAGGGGGACATGCGCCAGTGAAAGGGAGGTTTGCAGGAACTCGTGTGAAATCGTAGGGCGACTGGAGAATGATCAGAGTCTCCACGGGGATGGTGTGTTACGTGTGAGACGTGGTGGATGTATATGCAAAGTACGAAAAAATAATCATGTCTGGATTGCGACCCATGGACTGTAGAAAAGTACGTGTAACCCTGTACGGAGGGATGATATTCCCGCCAAACATCCACCTAACCCAAGGTGGAGGCCAGAGAGCTTAGCTTAGTGCTACTTGAAGGGTCGAGTTACGCTGCCTATCCAGCGGCCCATTTGTGTCGTTCCAGTCACCCCTTAGAAGTGTTAGACCTTCCTGGAGATCCCCCCAGACACCTGCAAGCCTGTCTACAAAACCCGTTCCCAGCAGGGTGGGCAAATATGCTGCCGAGAGTGACCCGTTCACCGTGACGTGTGCAGGAACCTACCCTCGGGATCTGCCTTGTGTGATATGTATTGGAACTGGACCCTGCGATGTAGTAAACTGGCCACCCTCCGGGAACCTCTGGTGAACCCTGCATTATAAATGTGGTGGAAACCAAACCTGGCCAGGCAAGGGGCATTGGTGCCCAACAGGTGGGTTTCTTGCAATAGGAGGACATCCACCCCATACCTTTTGACCTGACGGAGGACCGCACTGCGTTTGATCATATTCTGGAGGCCTCGAACATTCCATGAGACCATATTCAGATCCCCAAGGGGGGTACATGATTAGGTGCCATTATCCTGTGACACTAAATGGACAACAACGGAGGGAGCCTGATCTAGATAATATGTCTGCATAAAACATATGAACAACCTAAGAAACCCCCCAACCACACCACCACCCGACACTGCCATGAACTAGGAGCATCTGTCACGGCATGAAGCGCAGCAGGCTCCCAACAGGGGAACCACGAGCCCTCACCCCAAAAGTACCCACCCCACCCACCAATCATAAAGAAAAGGAGGGAGACCCAAAAGTCTTTGGCCTGGAAGTCTCATGACCTATCATCCACCCCATCTCGGAGGAAATGCTTTCAGAAAAGGCATCAAATAACAATGATCAGGGTCTACTTGCTGTTGGCATCAGCGGCGTGCCTCTCTGGACTTGGTGACAGTCTATCGGATCCGGAGTCATGTCGTCTCTTGGATTTATTCCGCCGGGACCTGTTCCGCCGCGATCCGCGGGAGGAGTCTGCGTCCTGCAGCGATGGTGAGCCCGGCCATAGTCGCTGACGCTCCTAGACCCAGGTGAAGACGGCCTCTGGAGTATCGAAGAAGGAGGATTTGCAATTGAAAATCACTCTCATTCTGGTTAGATATAGGAGCATAAATTGCAAGTTCATGTCGCGCAGTTTGCGCTTTGCGGCCAAGAAGGACTGGCGTTGTTGCTGGACCAAGCGCGTATAGTCCGGGAATACCATGATGAGCCTCCAGTCATGTTGGAAGTAATCTTGTGTGTCCTGGCATGTCGCAATATAGCATCTCGGTCGGCGTTGTTTAGTATCTTGGCGACTACTGGCCTAGGATTTTCACCGGGGGAGGTTTTTGAGTCAAGGCCCGGTGTGCGCGCTCCACCACAAAGCCGAGGTACAGTAGGTCCTGCGGCATGAGGTTGGTGAGCCTCTGAGTAATGAAGCAGGTCATAGAGGCACCCTCGCATCCCCACGAAGCGCAGATTGTTGCATCACGCCCGGCCCTCCGCGTCCTCCACCTTGGAAGCCAGCTCCTGTGACACTATAGAGAGTTTATTGACTTTTTTTTAGAGGGTGGACACTGTGTCTTCCACGGTCGAGACCCTCGTCTCTGTGATGCGATCTACGGCTTTGCGGAGATCCTGGCGTAGAAAGGATACTTCCGACCCTACCGCACCAATTTTGGCATCCAGCACGTCCCTGGCGCTGTTGATGGCCACGAGGAGGGACGCATTGTCGGGCACAGAGCCCGCCCCCTCACAGCTCGTGGAGCCTCCAGTGAGAGCAGTAAATTGGTCCAGGGTGCCTTGTTTGGGACCAGCACCACCCGGCTTGTCCCCTTTTCCCATTGTGTTGGGGGTTGGTGTTGTCGCAATGCAGGGGTAGATCAGGGGTATCACAGAGCTCCTGCTCCAATGGTCACTGCATGAGAGTCCCAACAGAGAATAAGGGGGGGGGGGGGGGCTCAGACCACCAAGCGACTGCTATTCTGCACTTGCACCCCTCTAAATGCACATCGGCCTGCGAGGAGTATGACGCCCCTACCGCATGGAGCACGGCGGTCTCACCGCGTAGGGTCCAGACAGGACGTGGCGTCAATATGGTTTGTAATGGCATTCCAATTCGCAGGATGCTTTGTACTGAGATCGCATTTTCTGGGCCTATACCAGCCAGGCGTGGCTCATGGGAGGGATACAGGCGAAATCAGGCCTCAGCAGTTGGCCACACCAGGCCCCAGTCAGCACCGTCGCAGATTGCTCACCTCACGGGGCCCCATCCCAGCTCCACTCGGCCTGGTAACTCTCGGTACCTCCATTTCGGCTACCGAATGTTCAGAGGCAGCCCTCACAGGCAGACGCCGCCTGTCTCTGGATGAACACTCGCGCTCACGGTCTCTGCGGCCTGGCGACGACGTATGGCCCTGGCCTCCTGCTCCACAGTAAGGCTCCGATGGCGTCACAATGGGGATGGCGGCTGATGCAGGGCCTCAAGCGGAGGGAGGGAGGAACCAACTTCCACCGCCGCCCGGCCGGGTCGCTCGTGCACTCCCACACCCGGGGGCGCACTGGGGCGCCAGTTGGCAGAGCGCTCCGCACCAAACCTCACAGCCCACTTCCAGGCCTGCTCGACACCGCTGCTTGGCAAGTTCAGCTCCATCGTGATCCGGGGCACATTCAGCATTGTTGGGAAACCTCCGAGCGGGATTTTGGCAAGATTATTAGTGAAAATCGGTGTGGACCTGCGGAGCCCGGTTAGGCTGCGTCCACCATGTTGGCTGTCCAAGCCAGAAGTCCTATTTTTTGACGGTTTAAATACGATTTATGGAGATAAATAAATTGAACATATTTTAATATGGCATTGCTTCAAAAGTGTTTTACTTGCAAGCCTGCTTTTTCCCACTCATTATCTGTTATTGTATTCACACTGTCCGCAGTTCATTTTTCTCTCGACCCTCCCACCCCTCCACTTGTGTCTCAGTCCTGGATATGTATTGAACACGTTTTACACGTGACTCAGAGACTTGGCGAGCACGTGCATGTTGCCCGATGCAGTGGATGAGATCAGAGCTCAGTTTATTCAAGGCTGCTCGTCTGAGAAGCTATGTGAGAGCATTCTGCAGGATCCGGGTATGCAGATGGTAGGCATGCTCACCATGGTCAGGTCAAAAAAACTATCTAAGGTCCGGGCCGCTCATATGGAGGCAGCGCTTCAACAGGTGGTGAAGGTTGAACCAGTATTCACGATCACTGCGACGGCCCCTGACAGAAAGAAACTGAGGAATAAACCATCATCTGACCAAAAAACATGCTACAACTGTGGTGGTCCGTATCCTCACAAAGGCCTGTGTCCGGCACAAGGGAAGAGGTGTTCGATTTGTCACAGAATGAATCATTTTGCAAAGTTTTGTCACTCATCCACGACACAGAAGAACAATCGAACGAAGCCCATCTGCCAAATATACACCGGGGATAGTCCAGCTGAGGAAGGAGACCTGGCTGACGACGAAGTGGAAGGAGAGGTTCACGTCATCTATGCCCTGCAGCCTAGTGCGCGTAAGCACATTCCAAAGTGTGGCGTGCTGGTGGATGGCCACCAACTGCAAGCCCTGATAGATACAGGGGCGTCTATCAACATTATGGCCCAGTCGATGATGCTCACGTTACCCGTCCAACTGGTCCTAAGCCACACTACCACCAGAGTATACGCCTATGGGTCTACTGATCACCTTCCACTGGTAGGAGTGTTCACTGCCGAAATTGCGCATTGGGTCCAGGTCAACACTGGCCAAGGTCTACGTCACGGAAGGTGGCCAAGGCATGTTGCTAAGCTGCCAGATGGCAGAGCTCCTTCATTTGGTTGTTTTTGTGCTCAGCGTGCACCAAGAGAGTGTGAAGAGTTTGATTGCCCAGTTTGCACCACTTTTCAAAGGCATACGTTGTTTGAAGGACCGGATGATCAAGCTCCATATTGACGAGTCAATACAGCCAGTGGCGCTGCGAGACCGGAGGGTGGCATTCCACCTTCGACCAAAAGTGGAAGAGGAACTGATCAAACTGGAACAAGTTGGTGTCATTGAGAGGGTGAAGGGCCCGACTCCTTGGGTGTCTCCCATAGTCGTGGCTCGCAAGCCTAAGCAGCCCGGAGAGGTTTGGATCTGTGTCAATATGCGCCTGCCTAACCTGGCCATAAAGCGTGAACGACACCCTACCCCAACAGTGGATGATATTGTGGCCAAGGTCAGTGGATTGAAATGGTTTTCGAAGATGGATTTACTTGCCGGATACCACCTGTTAATGCTGGACCCAGCATCCCGGGTGATCACCACATTTTCTACTCATGTGGGCCTCAGGAGGTACAAGCGCCTCAGTTTGGGATTTCAAGTGCGGCGGAAGTCTTCCAGGACACCATCAGGTCGGTCTCAAGGCAGTGTTTATTGTGAGTGGCGATATTCTTGTTCATGCCCCCACCCTGGAGCAACTTTCATCCGCTTGAAAGCAGTCTTTCAAAGTCTGATGGCCAATGGACTGACACTCCATAAAGAAAAGAGCGAC